>NC_064639.1:79302655-79927655 GCF_023864345.2 Schistocerca serialis cubense
GTAAACCTGAAGTGAAGCATCGGAATCTAAAACTGGACTCACAGGACAGGTTCAAATCTTAGAAAGTTAGAGTGTCAGTCCTCTTGTACTTAAGTCGGCATTGTGCCTTTTGTATTAAATTCGGATGCAATTTCTGTGTTTCATCGTCAATAAGAAGGTCCAAGGGATACAGTAAACCTGAAGTGAAGCATCGGAATCCAAAACTGGACTCACAGGAGAGGTTCAAATCATAGGATGTTAGTGTGTCAGGCCTCTTGTACTTATGTCGGCATTGTGCCTTTTGTATTAAATTCGGATGCAATTTCTGTGTTTCATCGTCAATAAGAAGGTCCAAGGGATACAGTATACCTGAAGTGAAGCATCGGAATTTAAAACAGGACTCACTGGAGTGGTTCAAATCATAGAAAGTTTGAGTATCAGTCCTCTTGTCCTTAAGTCGGCATTGTGCCTTTTGTATTAAATTCGGATGCAATTTCTGTTTTTCATCGTCAATAAGAAGTTCCACGGGATACAGTAAACCTAAAGTGAAGCATCGGAATCTAAAACTGGACTCACAGGAGAGGTTCAAATTATTGAATGTTAGAGTGTCAGTCCTCTTGTACTTCATTCGGCATTGTGCCTTTTGTATTAAATTCGGATACAATTTCTGTGTTTCATCGTCAATAAGAAGGTCCAAGGGATACACTATACCTGAAATGAAGCATCGGAATCTAAAACTGGACTCACAGGAGAGGTTCAAATCATAGAAAGTTAGAGTGTCAGTCTTCTTGTACTTAAGTCGGCATTGTGCCTTTTGTATTAAATTCGGATGCAATTTCTGTGTTTCATTGTCATAAAGAAGGTCGAAGGTATACACTAAACCTGAAGTGAAGCATCGAGATCTAAAACTGGACTCACAGGAGAGGTTCAAATCATAGAATGTTAGAGTGTCAGTCCTCCTGTACTTAAGTCGGCATTGTGGCATTTGTATTAAATTCGGCTGCTATTTCTGTGTTTCATCGTCAAATAAGAAGTTCCAAGGGATACAGTAAACCTGAAGTGAAGCATCGGAATCTAAAACTGGACTCACAGGACAGGTTCCAATCTTAGAAAGTTAGTGTCAGTCCTCTTGTTTTTAAGTCGGCATTGTGCCTTTTGTATTAAATTCGGATGAAATTTCTGTGTTTCAGCGTCAATAAGAAGGTCCAAGGGATACAGTAAACCTGAAGTGAAGCATCGGATTCTAAAACTGGACTCAAAGGAGAGGTTCAAATCATAGGAAGTTAGTGGGTCAGGCCTCTTGTACTTAAGTCGGCATTGTGCCTTTTGTATTAATTTCGGATGGAATTTCTGTGTTTCATCGTCAATAAAAAGGTCCAAGATATACAGTAATACTGAAGTGTAGCATCGGAATCTAAAACAGGACTCACAGGAGAGGTTCAAATCATAGAAAGTTAGAGTGTCAGTTCTCTTGTCCTTAAGTCGGCATTGTGCCTTTTGTATTAAATTCAGATGCAATTTCTGTGTTTCATCGTTAATAAGAAGTTCCAAGGGATACAGTGAACCCAAAGTGAAGCATCGGAATCTAAAACTGGACTCACAGGAGAGGTTCAAATCATAGAAAGTTATAGTATCAGTCCTCTTGTACTTATGTCGGCATTGTGCCTTTTGTATTACATTCGGATGCAATTTCTGTGTTTCATCGTCAATAAGATGGTACAAGGAATACAGTAAACCTGAAGTGAGGCATCGGAATCTAAAACTGGACTCACAGGAGAGGTTCAAATTGTAGAATGTTAGAGTGTCAGTCCTCTGGTACTTAAGTCGGCATTGTGCCTTTTGTATTAAATTCGGCTGCAATTTCTGGGTTTCATCGTCAATAAGAAGTTCCAAGGGATACAGTAAACCTGAAGTGAAGCATCGGAAACTAAAACTGGTCTCACAGGACAGGTTCAAATCTTAGAAAGTTAGAGTGTCAGTCCTCTTGTACTTAAGTCGGCATTGTGCCTTTTGTATTAAATTCGGATGCAATTTCTGTGTTTCATCGTCAATAAGAAGGTCCAAGGGATACAGTAAACCTGAAGTGAAGCATCGGAATCTAGAACTGGACTCACAGGAGAGGTTCAAATCATAGGAAGTTAGTGTGTCAGGCCTCTTGTACTTAAGTCGGCATTGTGCCTTTTGTATTAAATTCGGATGCTATTTCTGTGTTTCATCGTCAATAAGAAGGTCCAAGGGATACAGTAAACCTGAAGTGAAGCATCGGAATCTAAAACAGGTCTCACAGGAGAGGTTCAAATCATAGAAAGTTAGAGTGTCAGTCCTCTTGTCCTTAAGTCGGCATTGTGCCTTTTGTATTAAATTCAGATGCAATTTCAGTGTTTCATCGTCAATAAGAAGTTCCAAGGGATACACTGAACCCAAAGTGAAGCATCAGAATCTAAAATGGACTCACAGGAGAGGTTCCAATCATAGAAAGTTAGTTTATAAGTCCTTTTGTACTTATGTCGGAATTGTGACTTTTGTATTAAATTCGGATGCAATTTCCGTTTTTCATCGTCAATAAGAAGTTCCAAGGGATACAGTAAACCTAAAGTGAAGCATCGGAATCTAAAACTGGTCTCACAGGACAGGTTCAAATCTTAGAAAGTTAGAGTGTCAGTCCGCTTGTACTTAAGTCGGCATTGTGCCTTTTGTATTAAATTCGGATGCAATTTCTGTGTTTCGTCGTCAATAAGAAGGTCCAAGGGATACACTATACCTGAAGTGAAGCATCGGAATCTAAAACTGGACTCACAGGAGAGGTTCAAATCATAGAAAGTTAGAGTGTCAGTAATCTTGTACTTAAGTCGGCATTGTGCCTTTTGTATTAAATTCGGATGCAATTTCTGTGTCTCATCGTCAAGAAGATGGTCCGAGGGATACAGTGAACCCGAAGTGTAGCATCGGAATCTAAAACTGGACTCACAGGAGAGGTTCATATCATAGAAAGTTAGAGTGTGAATCCGCCTGTACTTAAGTCGGCATTGTGCCTTTTGTATTAAATTCGGATGTAATTTCTGTGTTTCATCGTCAATAGGAAGGTCCAGGGGATACAGTAAACCTGAAGTGAAGCATCGGAATCTATAACTGGACCCAGAGGAGAGGTTCAAATCATAGAAAGTTAGAGTGTCAGCCTTCTTGTACTTAAGTCGGCATTGTGCCTTTTGTATTAAATTCGGATGCAATATCTGTGTCTCATCGTCAAAAAGATGGTCCGAGGGATACAGTGAACCCAAAGTGGAGCATTGGAATCTAAAACTGGACTCACAGGAGAGGTTCAAATCATAGAAAGCTAGAGTGTCAGTCTTCTTGTTCTTAAGTCGGCATTGTGCCTTTTTTATTAAATTCGGATGCAATTTCAGTGTTTCATTGTCAATAAGAAGGTCGTAGGTATACTGTAAACCTGAAGTAAAGCATCGGAATCTAAAACTGGACTCAAGGGAGAGGTTCAAATCATAGAATGTTAGATTGTCAGTCCTCTTGTACTTAAGTCGGCATTGTGCCTTTTGTACTAAATTCTTCTGCAATTTCTGTGTTTCATCGTCAATAAGAAGTTCCAAGGGATACAGTAAAACTGAAGTGAAGCATCGAAATCTAAAACTGGACTCACAGGACAGGTTCCAATCTTAGAAAGTTAGAGTGTCAGTCCTCTTGTACTTATGTCGGCATTGTGCCTTTTGTATTAAATTCGGATGCAATTTCTGTGTTTCATCGTCAATAAGAAGGTCCAAGGGATACAGTAAACCTAAAGTGAAGCATCGGAATCTAAAACTGGACTCACAGGAGAGGTTCAAATCATAGGAAGTTAGTGTGTCAGGCCTCTTGTACTTAAGTCGGCATTGTGCCTTTTGTATAAATACGGATGCAATTTCTGTGTTTCATCGCCAATAAGAAAGTCCAAGGTATACAGTAAACCTGAAGTGAAGCATCGGAATCTAAAACTGGACTCAAAGTAGAGGTTCAAATCATAGAAAATTAGAGTGTAAGTCCTCTTGTACTGAAGTCTGCATTGTGCCTTTTGTATTAAATTCGGATGCCATTTCTGTGTTTCATCGCCAATAAGAAGGGCCAAGGTATACAGTAAACCTGAAGTGAAGCATCGGAATCTAAAACTGGACTCACAGGAGAGGTTCAAATCGTAGAAAGTTAGAGTGTCAGTTATCTTGTACTTAAGTCGGCATTGTGCATTTTGTTTTAAATTCGGATGCAATTTCTGTGTCTCATCGTCAAAAAGATGGTCCGAAGGATACAGTAAACCAGAAGTGAAGGATCGGAATCTGAAAGTGGACTCGCAGGAGAGGTTTAAATCATAGAAAGTTAGAGTGTCAGTCCTATTGTACTTAAGTCGACGTTATGCCTTTTGTATTAAATTCGGATGCAATTTCTGTGTTTCATCGCCAATAAGAAAGTCCAAGGTATACAGTAAACTTGAAGTGAAGCATCGGAATCCGCAATTGGACTCACACGAGAGGTTCAAATCATAGAAAGTTAGAGTGTCAGTCATCTTGTAATTAAGTCGGCATTGTGCCTTATGTATTAAATTCTGATGCAATTTCTGTGTTTCATCGTCAATAAGATGGTACAGGGATTACAGTAAACCTGAAGTGAGGCATTGGAATCTAAAACTGGACTCACAGGAGAGGTTCATATCATAGAAAGTTAGAGTATCAGTCCTCTTGTACTTAAGTCGGCATTGTGCCTTTTGTATTAAATTCGGATGCAATTTCTGTGTTTCATCGTCAATAAGAAGTTCCAAGGGATACAGTAAACCTAAAGTGAAGCTACGGAATCTAAAACTGGACTCACAGGAGAGGTTCAAATCATAGAAAGCTAGAGAGTCAGTCCACTAGTACTTAAGTCGGCATTGTGCCTTTTGTATTAAATTCGGATGCAATTTCTGTGTTTCATCGTCAATAAGAATGTCCAAGGTATACAGTAAACCTGAAGTGAAGCAACGGAATCTAAAACTGAACTCACAGGAGAGGTTCAAATTGTAGAATGTTAGAGTGTCAGTCCTCTTTTATTTAAGTCGGCATTGTGCCTTTTGTATTAAATTCGGCTGCAATTTCTGTGTTTCATCGTCAATAAGAAGTTCCAAGGGATACAGTAAACCTGAAGTGAAGCATCGGAAACTAAAACTGGACTCACAGGACAGGTTCAAATCTTAGAAAGTTAGAGTGTCAGTCCTCTTGTACATAAGTCGGCATCGTGCCTTTTGTATTAAATTCGGATGCAATTTCTGTGTTTCATCGTCAATAAGAAGGTCCAAGGGATACAGTAAACCTGAAGTGAAGCATAGAAATCTAAAACTGGACTCACAGGAGAGGTTCAAATCATAGGAAGTTAGTGTGTCAGGCCTCTTGTACTTAAGTCGGCATTGTGCCTTTTGTATTAAATTCAGATGCAATTTCAGTGATTCATCGTCAATAAGAAGTTCCAAGGGATACAGTGAACCCAAAGTGAAGCATCAGAATCTAAAATGGACTCACAGGAGAGGTTCCAATCATAGAAAGTTAGAGTATCAGTCCTCTTGTACTTATGTCGGCATTGTGACTTTTGTATCAAATTCGGATGCAATTTCTGTGTTTCATCGTCAATAAGAAGGTCCAAGGGATACAGTAAACCTGAAGTGAAGCATAGAAATCTAAAACTGGACTCACAGGAGAGGTTCAAATCATAGAAAGTTAGAGTGTCAGTTATCTTGTACTTAAGTCGGCATTGTGCCTTTTGTTTTAAATTCGGATGCAATTTCTGTGTGTCATCGTCAAAAAGATGGTCCGAGGGATACAGTGAACCCGAAGTGTAGCATCGGAATCTAAAACTGGACTCACAGGAGAGGTTCAAATCATAGAAAATTAGAGTGTGAGTCCGCTCGTACTTAAGTCGGCATTGTGCATTTTGTATTATATTTGGATGCAATTTCTGTGTTTCATCGTAAATAAGAAGGTCCAAGGTATACTGGAAACCTGAAGTGACGCATCGGAATCCTAAACTGGACTCACAGGAGAGGTTCAAGTCATAGAAAGTTAGAGTGTCAGTCCTCTTGTACTTATGTCGGCATTGTGCCTTTTGCATTAAATTCGGATGCTATTTCTGTGTTTCATCGTCAATAAGAAGGTACAAGGGATACAGTAAACCTGAAGTGAAGCATCGGTATCAAAAACTGGACTCACAGGTGGGGTTCAAATCAACAAAAGTGAGAGTGTCAGTCCTGTTGTACTTATGTCGGCATTGTGCCTTTTGTATTAAATTCGGATGTAATTTCTGTGTTTCATCGTCCATAAGAAGGTCCAGGGGATACAGTAAACCTGAAGTGAAGCATCGGAATCTATAACTGGACCCACAGGAGAGGTTCAAATCATAAAAAGTTAGAGTGTCAGTCTTCTTGTACTTAAGTCGGCATTGTGCCTTTTGTATTAAATTCGGATGCAATTTCTGTGTCTCATCGTCAAAAGATGGTCCGAGGGATACAGTGAACCCAAAGTGGAGCATTGGAATCTAAAACTGGACTCACAGGAGAGGTTCAAAACATAGAAAGTTGGAGTGTCAGTCTTCTTGTTCTTAAGTCGGCATTGTGCCTTTTGTATTAAATTCGAATGCAATTTCAGTGTTTCATTGTCAATAAGAATGTCGAAGGTATACAGTAAACCTGAAGTAAAGCATCGGAATCTAAAACTGGACTCACAGGAGAGGTTCAAATCATAGAATGTTAGAATGTCAGTCCTCTTGTACTTAAGTCGGCATTGTGCCTTTTGTATTAAATTCTTCTGCAATTTCTGTGTTTCATTGTCAATAAGAAGTTCCAAGGGATACAGTAAACCTGAAGTGAAGCATCGAAATCTAAAACTAAACTCACAGGACAGGTTCCAATCTTAGAAAGTTAGAGTGTCAGTCCTCTTGTACTTAAGTCGGCATTGTGCCTTTTGTATTAAATTCGGATGCAATTTCTGTGTTTCATCGTCAATAAGAAGGTCCAAGGGATACAGTAAACCTGAAGTGAACCATCGGAATCTAAAACTGGACTCACAGGAGAGGTTCAAATCATAGGAAGTTAGTGTGTCAGGCCTCTCGTACTTAAGTCGGCATTGTGCCTTTTGTATTAAATTCGGATGCAATTTCTGTGTTTCATCGCCAATAAGAAATTCCAAGGTATACAGTAAACCTGAAGTGATGCATCGGAATCTAAAACTGGACTCACAGCAGAGGTTGAAATCTTAGAAAGTGAGAGTGCCAGTCGTCTTGTACATAGGTTGGCATTGTGCTTTTGTAATAAATTCGGATGCAATATCTGTGTTCCTTCGTCAATAAGAAGGTACAAGGGATACAGTAAACCTGAAGTGAAGCATCGGAATCTAAAACTGGACTCACAGGAGAGGTTCAAATCATAGAATGTGAGAGTGTCTGTCTTCTTGTACACTCGGCATTGGGCATTTTGTATTACATTCGGATGCAATTTCTGTGTTTCATAGTCAATAAGAAGGTCCAAGGTATACAGTAAACCTGAAGTGAAGCTTCGGAATCTAAAACTGGACTCACAGGAGCGGTTCAAATCATAGAAAGTTAGAGTGTCAGTCCTCTTGTACTTAATTCGGCATTGTGCCTTTTTTATTATATTCGGATGCAATTTCTGTGTTTTATCGTCAATAAGAAGGTCCTAGGGATACAGTAAACCTGAGGTGAAGCAGCGGAATCTAAAACTGGACTCACAGGAGAGGTTCAAATCATAGAAAGTGAGAGTGTCAGTCCTCTTGTACTTATTTCGTCATTGTGCCTTTTGTATTAGATTCGGATGCAATTTATGTTTCATCGTCAATAAGAAGGTCCGAAGTATACAGTAAACCTGAAGTGAAGCATCGGATTCTAAAACTGGACTCAAAGGAGCGGTTCAAATCATAGAAACTTAGAGTGTCAGTATTCTTGTACTTAAGCCGACATTGTGCCTTTTGTATTAAATTCGGATGCAATTTCTGTGTCTCATCGTCAAAAAGATGGTCCGAGGGATACAGTGAACCCAAAGTGGAGCATTGGAATCTAAAACTGGACTCACAGGAGAGGTTCAAATCATAGAAAGTTAGAGTGTCAGTCTTCTTGTTCTTAAGTCGGCATTGTGCCTTTTGTATTAAATTCGGATGCAATTTCAGTGTTTCATTGTCAATAAGAAGGTCAAAGGTATACAGTAAACCTGAAGTAAAGCATCGGAATCTAAAACTGGACTCACAGGTGAGGTTCAAATCATAGAATGTTAGAATGTCAGTCCTCTTGTACTTAAGTCGGCATTGTGCCTTTTGTATTAAATTCTTCTGCAATTTCTGTGTTTCATCGTCAATAAGAAGTTCCAAGGGATACAGTAAACCTGAAGTGAAGCTTCGAAATCTAAAACCGGACTCACAGGACAGGTTCCAATCTTAGAAAGTTAGAGTGTCAGTCCTCTTGTACTTAAGTCGGCATTGTGCCTTTTGTATTAAATTCGGATGAAATTTCTGTGTTTCATCGTCAATAAGAAGGTCCAAGGGATACAGTAAACCTGAAGTGAAGCATCGGAATCTACAACTGGACTCACAGGAGAGGTTCAAATCATAGGAAGTTAGTGTGTCAGGCCTCTTGTACTTAGGTCGGCATTGTGCCTTTTGTATTAAATTCGGATGAAATTTCTGTGTTTCATCGTCAATAAGAAAGTCCAAGGGATACAGTACACCTGAAGTGAAGCATCGGAATCCAAAACAGGTCTCACAGGAGAGGTTCAAATCATAGAAAGTTAGAGTGTCAGTCCTCTTGTACTTAAGTCGGCATTGTGCCTTTTGTATTAAATTCAGATGCAATTTCAGTGATTCATCGTCAATAAGAAGTTCCAAGGGATACAGTAAACCTAAAGTGAAGAATCGGAATCTAAAACTGGACTCACAGGAGAGGTTCAAATTATAGAATGTTAGAGTGTAAGTCCTCTTGTACTTAAGTCGGCATTGTGGCTTTTGTATTAAATTCGGATGCAATTTCTGTGTTTCGTCGTCAATAAGAAGGTCCAAGGGATACACTATACCTGAAGTGAAGCATCGGAATCTAAAACTGGACTCACAGGAGAGGTTCAAATCATAGAAAGTTAGAGTGTCAGTTATCTTGTACTTAAGTCGGCATTGTGCCTTTTGTTTTAAATTCGGATGCTATTTCTGTGTCTCATCGTCAAAAAGATGGTCCGAGGGATACAGTGAAAACGAAGTGTAGCATCGGAATCTAAAACTGGACTCACAGGAGAGGTTCAAATCATAGAAAATTAGAGTGTGAGTCCGCTTGTACTTAAGTCGGCATTGTACCTTTTGTATTAAATTTGGATGCAATTTATGTGTTTCATCGTAAATAAGAAGGTCCAAGGTATACTGGAAACCTGAAGTGACGCATCGGAATCTGAAACTGGACTCACAGGAGAGGTTCAAGTCATAGAAAGTTAGAGTGTCAGTCCTCTTGTACTTATGTCGGCATTGTGCCTTTCGCATTAAATTCGGATGCTATTTCTGTGTTTCATCGTCAATAAGAAGGTACAAGGGATACAGTAAACCTGAAGTGAAGCATCGGTATCTAAAACTGGACTCACAGGAGGGGTTCAAATCAACAAAAGTGAGAGTGTCAGTCCTGTTGTACTTATGTCGGCATTGTGCCTTTTGTATTAAATTCGGATGTAATTTCTGTGTTTCATCGTCAATAAGAAGGTCCAGGGGATACAGTAAACCTGAAGTGAAGCATCGGCATCTATAACTGGACCCACAGGAGAGGTTCAAATCATAGAAAGTTAGAGTGTCAGTCTTCTTGTACTTAAGTCGGCATTGTGCCTTTTGTATTAAATTCGGATGCAATTTCTGTGTCTCATCGTCAAAAAGATGGTCCGAGGGATACAGTGAACCCAAAGTGGAGCATTGGAATCTAAAACTGGACTCACAGGAGAGGTTCAAATCATAGAAAGTTAGAGTGTCAGTCTTCTTGTTCTTAAGTCGGCATTGTGCCTTTTGTATTAAATTCGAATGCAATTTCAGTGTTTCATTGTCAATAAGAATGTCGAAGGTATACAGTAAACCTGAAGTAAAGCATCGGAATCTAAAACTGGACTCACAGGAGAGGTTCAAATCATAGAATGATTGAATGTCAGTCCTCTTGTACTTAAGTCGGCATTGTGCCTTTTGTATTAAATTCTTCTGCAATTTCTGTGTTTCATCGTCAATAAGAAGTTCCAAGGGATACAGTAAACCTGAAGTGAAGCATCGAAATCTAAAACTAAACTCACAGGACAGGTTCCAATCTTAGAAAGTTAGAGTGTCAGTCCTCTTGTACTTAAGTCGGCATTGTGCCTTTTGTATTAAATTCGGATGCAATTTCTGTGTTTCATCGTCAATAAGAAGGTCCAAGGGATACAGTAAACCTGAAGTGAACCATCGGAATCTAAAACTGGACGCACAGGAGAGGTTCAAATCATAGGAAGTTAGTGTGTCAGGCCTCTTGTACTTAAGTCGGCATTGTGCTTTTTGTATTAAATTCGGATGCAATTTCTGTGTTTCATCGCCAATAAGAAAGTCCAAGGTATACAGTAAACCTGAAGTGAAGCATCGGAATCTAAAACTGGACTCACAGGAGAGGTTGAAATCTTAGAAAGTGAGAGTGCCAGTCGTCTAGTACATAGGTTGGCATTGTGCTTTTGTAATAAATTCGGATGCAATATCTGTGTTCCTTCGTCAATAAGAAGGTCCAAGGGATACAGTAAACCTGAAGTGAAGCATCGGAATCTAAAACTGGACTCACAGGAGAGGTTCAAATCATAGAATGTGAGAGTGTCTGTCTTCTTGTACACTCGGCATTGGGCATTTTGTATTACATTCGGATGCAATTTCTGTGTTTCATAGTCAATAAGAAGGTCCAAGGTATACAGTAAACCTGAAGTGAAGCATCGGAATCTAAAACTGGACTCACAGGAGCGGTTCAAATCATAGAAAATTAGAGTGTAAGTCCTCTTGTACTTAAGTCTGCATTGTGCCTTTTGTATTAAATTCGGATGCCATTTCTGTGTTTCATCGCCAATAAGAAGTGCCAAGGTATACAGTAAACATGAAGTGAAGCATCGGAATCTAAAACTGGACTCACAGGAGAGGTTCAAATCATAGAAAGTGAGAGTGACAGTCCTCTAGTACTTCAGTCGGCAATGTGCCTTTTGTATTAAATTCAAATGCAATTTCTGTGTTACATCGTCAATAAGAAGGTCCAAGGTATACCGTAAACCTGAAGTGAAGAATCGGAATCTAAAACTGGACTGACAGGAGAGGTTCAAATCAGAGAAAGTTAGAGTGTCAGTCATCTTGTACTTAGGTCGGCATTGTGCAATTTGTATTAAATTCGGATGCAACGACTGTGCTTCATCGTCAATTAGAAGGTCTAAGGTATTCAGTAAACCTGAAGTGTAGCATCGGAATCTGAAACTGGACTCACAGGAGAGGTTTAAACCACAGAAAGTTAGAGTGTGAGTCCGCTTGTACTTAAGTCGGCATTGCGACTTTTGTATTAAATTCGGATGCAATTTCTGTGTTTCATCGTCAATAAGAAGGTCCGAAGGATACAGTAAACCAGAAGTGAAGCATCGGAATCTGAAAGTGGACTCACAGGAGTGGTTGAATTTATAGAAAGTTAGAGTGTCAGTCCTCTTGTACTTATGTTGGTATTGTGCCTTTTGTATTAAATTCGGATGGAATTTCTGTGCTTCATCGTCAATAAGAAGGTACAAGGTATACAGTAAATCTGAGGTGAAGCATCGCAATCTAAATCTGGACCCACAGGAGAGGTTCAAATCAACAGAAGTGAGAGTGTCAGTCCTCCTGTACTTAAGTCGGCATTGTGCCTTTTGTATTAAATTCAGATTTAATTTCTGTGTTTCATCGTCAATATGAAGGTCCAAGAGATACAGTAGACCTGAAGTGAAGCACCTGATTCTAAAACTGGACTCACAGGAGAGGTTCAAATCATAGAAAGTTAAAGTGTCAGTCCTCTTGTACTTCAGTAAGCATTGTGCCTTTTGTATTAAATACGGATGCAATTTCTGTGCTTCTTCGTCATTAAGAAAGTCCAAGGTATACAGTAAACCTGAAGTGAAGCAACGGAATCTAAAACTGGGCTCACTGGAGAGGTTTAGATCATTGAAAGTTAGAGTGTGAGTGCTCTTGCACTTAAGTCGGCATTGTGCCTTTGTATTAAATTCGGATGCAATCTCTGTGTTTCATCGTCAGTAAGAAGGTCCAAGGTATACAGTAAACCTGAAGTGAAGCATCGGAATCTAAAGCTAGACTCACAGGAGAGCTTCAAATCATAGAAAGATAGAGTGTCAGTCCTCTTGTACTTAAATCGGCATTGTGACTCTCGTATTAAATTAAAATGTAATTTGGATGTTTCATCGTCAATAAGAAGGTCCAAGGTATACAGTAAACTTATAGTGAAGCATCGGAATCTAAAACTGGGCTCACAGGAGTGGTTCAAATCATAGAAAGTTAGAGTGTCAGTCCTCTTGTACCTAAGTCGGCATTTTGCATTTTGTATTAAATTCGGATGCAATTTCTGTGTTTATCGTCAATAAGAAGGTGCAAGGTATTCAGTAAACCTGAAGTGAAGCATCGACATCTAAAACTGGACTCACAGGAGAGGTTTAAATCATAGAAAGTTAGTGTGTCAGTCGGCTTGTACATAAGTCGGCATTATAACTTTTGTATTAAATTCGGGGCAATTTCTATGATTCATCATCAATAAGAAGGTCCACGGTATACAATAAACCTGAAGTGAAGCATCGGAATCTAAAACTGGACTCACAGGAGAGGTTCTAATCATAGAAAGTTAGAGTGTCAGTCCTCTTGTACCTAAGTCGGCATTGTGCATTTTGTATTAAATTCGGATGCAATTTCTGTGTTTCATCGTTAATAAGATGGTACAAGTTATACAGTAAACCTGAAGTGAAGCATCGGAATCTAAAACTCGACTCACAGGAGAGGTTCAAATTATAGTAAGTTAGAGTGTCAGTCCTCTTGTACTTCAGTCGGCATTGTGCCTTTTGTATTAATTTCGGATGCAATTTATGTGTTTCATCGTCAATAAGAAGGTCCGAAGGATACAGTAAACCTGAAGTGAAGCCTTGGAATCTAAAACTGGCCTCAAAGGAGAGGTTCAAATCATAGACAGTTGGAGTGTCAGTCCACTAGTACTTAAGTCGGCATTGTGCCTTTTGTATTAAATTCGGATGCAATTTCTGTGCTTCTTCGTCATTAAGAAAGTCCAAGGGATACAGTATACCTGAAGTGAAGCATCGGAATCTAAAACTGGACTCACAGGAGAGGTTCAAATCATAGAAAGTTAGAGTGTCAGTACTCTTGTACTTATGTCGGCATTGTGCCTTTTGTATTTAATTCGGATGCATTTTCTGTGTTTCATCGTCAATAAGAAGGTCCAAGGGATACAGTAAACCTGAAGTGAAGCATCGGAATCTAAAAGTGGCCTCACAGGAGAGGATCAAATAATAGAAAGTGAGAGTGTCAGTCCTCTTGCACTTAAGTCGGCATTGTGCCTTTTGCATGAAATTCGTATGCAATTTCTGTGTTTCATCGTCAATAAGAAGGTCCAAGGGATACAGTAAACCTGAAGTGAAGCAACGGATTCTAAAACTGGACTCACAGGAAAGGTTGAAATCTTAGAAAGTGAGAGTGCCAGTCGTCTTGTACTTAGGTCGGCATTGTGCTTTTGTAATAAATTCGGATACAATATCTGTGTTTCTTCGTTAATAAGAAGGTCCAAGGTATACAGTAAACCTGAAGTGAAACATTGTAATCTAAACCTGGACTCGCAGGAGAGGTTTAAAGCATAGAGAGTTGGTGTGTCAGTCCTATTGTACTTAAGTCGACGTTATGCCTTTTGTATTAAATTCGGATGCAATTACTGTGTTTCATCGCCAATAAGAAAGTCCAAGGTATACAGTAAGCCTGAAGTGAAGCATCGGAATCTACAACTGGACTCACACAAGAGGTTCAAATCATAGAAAGTTAGAGTCTCAGTCATTTCGTACTTAAGTCAGCATTGTGCCTTTTGTATTTAATTCGGATGCATTTTCTGTGTTTCATCGTCAATAAGAAGGTCCAAGGGATACAGTAAACCTGAAGTGAAGCATCGGAATCTAAAACTGGACTCACAGGAGAGGTTCAAATCATAGAATGTGAGAGTGTCTGTCTTCTTGTACACTCGGCATTGGGCATTTTGTATTACATTCGGATGCAATTTCTGTGTTTCATAGTCAATAAGAAGGTCCAAGGTATACAGTTAACCTGAAGTGAAGCATCGGAATCTAAAAGTGGACTCACAGGAGAGGTTCAAATCATAGAAAAGTGGAGTCTCCGTCCTATTGTATTTAAACCGGCATTATGCCTTTTGTATTAAATTCCGATGCAATTTCTATGATTCATCGTCACTAAGAAGGTCCAAGGTATACAGTAAACCTGAAGTGAAGCATCGGAATCTAAAACAGGACTCACAGGAGAGGTTTAAATCATAGAATGTTAGTGTGTGAGTCCTCTTGTACTTAAGTCGGCATTGTGCCTTTTGTATTAAATTCGGATGCAATTTCGGTGTTTCATCGTCAATAAGTAGGTCCAAGGGATACAGTAAACCTGAAGTGAAGCATCGGAATCTAAAACTGGACTCACAGGAGAGGTTCAAATCATAGGAAGTTAGTGTGTCAGGCCTCTTGTACTTAAGTCGGCATTGTGCTTTTTGTATTAAATTCGGATGCAATTTCTGTGTTTCATCGCCAATAAGAAAGTCCAAACTATACAGTAAACCTGAAGTGAAGCATCGGAATCTAAAACTGGACTCACAGGAGAAGTTGAAATCATAGAACGTGAGAGTGTCTGTCTTCTTGTACACTCGGCATTGGGCATTTTGTATTACATTCGGATGCAATTTCTGTGTTTCATAGTAAATAAGAAGGTCCAAGGTATACAGTAAACCTGAAGTGAAGCATCGGAATTTAAAACTGGACTCACAGGAGCGGTTCAAATCATAGAAAGTTAGAGTGTCAGACCTCTTGTACTTAATTTGGAGTTGTGCCTTTTTTATTATATTCGGATGCAATTTCTGTGTTTTATCGTCAATAAGAAGGTCCTAGGGATACAGTAAACCTGAGGTGAAGCAGCGGAATCTAAATCTGGACTCACAGGGGAGGTTCAAATCATAGAAAGTGAGAGTGTCACTCTTCTTGTACTTATTTCGTCATTGTGCCTTTTGTATTAAATTCGGATGCAATTTATGTTTCATCGTCAATAAGAAGGTCCGAAGTATACAGTAAATCTGAAGTGAAGCATCGGAATCTAAAACTGGACTCAAAGTAGAGGTTCAAATCACAGAAAATTAGAGTGTAAGTCCTCTTGTACTTAAGTCTGCATTGTGCCTTTTGTATTAAATTCGGATGCCATTTCTGTGTTTCATCGCCAATAAGAAGGGCCAAGGTATACAGTAAACCTGAAGTGAAGCATCGGAATCTAAAACTGGACTCACAGGAGAGGTTCAAATCATAGAAAGTGAGAGTGTCAGTCCTCTAGTACTTAAGTCGGCATTGTGCCTTTTGTATTAAATTCAAATGCAATTTCTGTGTTACATCGTCAATAAGAAGGTCCAAGGTATACCGTAAACCTGAAGTGAAGAATCGGAATCTAAAACTGGACGCACAGGAGAGGTTCAAATCAGAGAAAGTTAGAGAGTCAGTCATCTTGTACTTAAGTCGGCATTGTGCCAATCGTATTAAATTCGGATGCAACGACTGTGCTTCATCGTCAATAAGAAGGTCTAAGGTATTCAGTAAACCTGAAGTGTAGCATCGGAATCTGAAACTGGACTCACAGGAGAGGTTTAAATCATAGAAATTTAGAGTGTGAGTCCCCTTGTACTTAAGTCGGCATTGCGACTTTTGTATTAAATTCGGATGCAATTTCTGTGTTTCATCGTCAATAAGAAGGTCCGAAGGATACAGTAAACCAGAAGTGAAGCATCGGAATCTGAAAGTGGACTCACAGGAGTGGCTGAAATTATAGAAAGTTAGAGTGTCAGTCCTCTTGTACTTAAGTCGGCATTGTGCCTTTTGTATTAAATTCAGATTTAATTTCTGTGTTTCATCGTCAATATGAAGGTCCAAAAGATACAGTAAACGTGAAGTGAAGCATCGGAATCTACAACTGGACTCACAGGAGATGTTCAAATCATAGAAATTTAGAGTGTCAGTCCTCTTGTACATAAGTCGGCATTGTGCCTTTTGTATTAAATTCGGATGCAATTTCTGTGTTTCATCGTCAATAAGAAGATCCAAGGTATACAGTAAACCTGAAGTGAACCATCGGAAACTAAAACTGGACTCACAGGAGAGGTTCAAATCATAGAAAGTGAGAGAGTCAGGCTTCTTGTGCTTAAGTCGGCATTGTGCCTCTTGTATTAAATTCAAATGCAATTTCTGTGTTTCATCGTCAATAAGAAGGTCCAAGGTATACAGTAAACCTGAAGTGAAGCACCTGAATCTAAAACTGGACTCACAGGAGAGGTTCAAATCATAGAAAGTTAAAGTGTCAGTCCTCTTGTACTTCAGTAAGCATTGTGCCTTTTGTATTAAATACGGATGCAATTTCTGTGCTTCTTCGTCATTAAGAAAGTCCAAGGTATACAGTAAACCTGAAGTGAAGCAACGGAATCTAAAACTGGACTCACTGGAGAGGTTTAAATCATTGAAAGTTAGAGTGTGAGTCCTCTTGCAATTAAGTCGGCATTGTGCCTTTGTATTAAATTCGGATGCATTCTCTGTGTTTCATCGTCAGGAAGAAGGTCCAAGGTATACAGTAAACCTGAAGTGAAGCATCGGAATCTAAAGCTAGACCCACAGGAGAGGTTCAAATCATAGAAAGTTAGAGTGTCAGTCCTCTTGTACTTAAATCGGCATTGTGACTCTCGTATTAAATTAAAATGTAATTTGGATGTTTCATCGTCAATAAGAAGGTCCAAGGTATACAGTAAACCTATAGTGAAGCATCGGAATCTAAAACTGGGCTCACAGGAGATGTTCAAATCATAGAAAGTTAGAGTGTCAGTCCTCTTGTACCTAAGTCGGCATTGTGCATTTTGTATTACATTCGGATGCAATTTCTGTGTTTCATCGTCAATAAGAAGGTGCAAGGTATTCAGTAAACCTGAAGTGAAGCATCGACATCTAAAACTGGACTTACAGGAGAGGTTAAAATCATAGAAAGTTAGTGTGTCAGTCGGCTTGTACATAAGTCGGCATTATAACTTTTGTATTAAATTCGGGGCAATTTCTATGATTCATCATCAATAAGAAGGTCCACGGTATACAATAAACCTGAAGTGAAGCATCGGAATCTAAAACTGGACTCACAGGAGAGGTTCTAATCATAGAAAGTTAGAGTGTCATTCCTCTTGTACCTAAGTCGGCATTGTGCATTTTGTATTAAATTCGGATGCAATTTCTGTGTTTAATCGTTAATAAGATGGTACAAGTTATACAGTAAACCTGAAGTGAAGCATCGGAATCTAAAACTGTACTCACAGGAGAGGTTTAAATTATAGTAAGTTAGAGTGTCAGTCCTCTTGTACTTCAGTCGGCATTGTGCCTTTTGTATTAATTTCGGATGCAATTTATGTGTTTCATCGTCAATAAGAAGGTCCGAAGGATGCAGTAAACCTGAAGTGATGCCTCAGAATCTAAAACTGGCCTCAAAGGAGAGGTTCAAATCATAGACAGTTGGAGTGTCAGTCCACTAGTACTTAAGTCGGCATTGTGCCTTTTGTATTAAATTCGGATGCAATTTCTGTGTTTCATCGTCAATAAGAAGGTCTAAGGTATACAGTAAACCTGAAGTGAAGCATCGGAATCTAAAACTGGACTCACAGGAGAGGATCAAATTATAGAATGTTAGAGTGTCAGTCCTCTTGTACTTAAGTCGGCATTGTGCCTTTTGTATTAAATTCTGATGCAATTTCTGTGTTTCATCGTCAATAAGAATGTCCAAGGGATACAGTATACCTGAAGTGAAGCATCGGAATCTAAAACTGGACTCACAGGAGAGGTTCAAATCATAGAAAGTTAGAGTGTCAGTCCTCTTGTACCTAAGCCGGCATTGTGTATTTTGTATTAAATTCGGATGCAATTTGTTTGTTTCATCGTCAATAAGATGGTACAAGTCATACAGTAAACCTGAAGTGAAGCATCGGAATCTAAAACTAGACTCACAGGAGAGGTTCAAATCATAGGAAGTTAGAGTGTCAGTCCTCTTGTACTTCAGTCGGCAATGGGCCTTTTGTATTAATTTCGGATGCAATTTCTGTGTTTCATCGTCAATAAGAGGGTCCAAGGGACACAGTAAACCTGAAGTGAAGCATCGGAATCTAAAACTGGACTCACAGGAGAGGCTCAAATCATAGAAAGTTAGAGTGTCAGTACTCTTGTACTTATGTCGGCATTGTGCCTTTTGTATTTAATTCGGATGCATTTTCTGTGTTTCATCGTCAATAAGAAGGTTCAAGGGATACAGTAAACCTGAAGTGAAGCATCGGAATCTAAAACTGGCCTCACAGGAGAGGATCAAATCATAGAAAGTGAGAGTGTCAGTCCTCTTGCACTTAAGTCGGCATTGTGCCTTTTGCATGAAATTCGTATGCAATTTCTGTGTTTCATCGTCAATAAGAAGGTCCAAGGGATACAGTAAACCTGAAGTGAAGCAACGGATTCTAAAACTGGACTCACAGGAGAGGTTGAAATCTTAGAAAGTGAGAGTGCCAGACGTCTTGTACTTACGTCGGCATTGTGCCTTTGTAATAAATTCGGATGCAATATCTGTGTTTCTTCGTCAATAAGAAGGTCCAAGGTATACAGTAAACCTGAAGTGAAACATCGTAATCTAAAACTGGACGCGCAGGAGAGGTTTAAAGCATAGAGAGTTAGTGTGTCAGTCCTATTGTACTTAAGTCGACGTTATGCCTTTTGTATTAAATTCGGATGCAATTTCTGTGTTTCATCGCCAATAAGAAAGTCCAAGGTATACAGTAAGCCTGAAGTGAAGCATCGGAATCTACAACTGGACTCACACGAGAGGTTCAAATCATAGAAAGTTAGAGTCTCAGTCATTTCGTACTTAAGTCAGCATTGTGCCTTTTGTATTTAATTCGGATGCATTTTCTGTGTTTCATCGTCAGTAAGAAGGTCCAAGGGATACAGTAAACCTGAAGTGAAGCATCGGAATCTAAAACTGGACTCACAGGAGAGGTTCAAATCATAGAATGTGAGAGTGTCTGTCTTCTTGTACACTCGGCATTGGGCATTTTGTATTACATTCGGATGCAATTTCTGTGTTTCATAGTCAATAAGAAGGTCCAAGGTATACAGTAAACCTGAAGTGAAGCATCAGAATCTAAAACTGGACTCACAGGAGCGGTTCAAATCGTAGAAAGTTAGAGTGTCGGTCCTCTCGTACTTAAATCGGCATTGTGCCTTTTGTATTTCATTCGTATGCAATTTCTGTGTTTCATCGTCAATAAGAAGGTCCAAGGGATACAGTAAACCTGAAGTGAAGCAACGGATTCTAAAACTGGACTCACAGGAGAGGTTGAAATCTTAGAAAGTGAGAGTGCCAGACGTCTTGTACTTAGGTCGGCATTGTGCTTTTGTAATAAATTCGGATGCAATATCTGTGTTTCTTCGTCAATAAGAAGGTCCAAGGTATACAGTAAACCTGAAGTGAAACATCGTAATCTAAAACTGGACTCGCAGGAGAGGTTTAAAGCATAGAGAGTTAGTGTGTCAGTCCTATTGTACTTAAGTCGACGTTATGCCTTTTGTATTAAATTCGGATGCAATTTCTGTGTTTCATCGCCAATAAGAAAGTCCAAGGTATACAGTAAGCCTGAAGTGAAGCATCGGAATCTACAACTGGACTCACACGAGAGGTTCAAATCATAGAAAGTTAGAGTCTCAGTCATTTCGTACTTAAGTCAGCATTGTGCCTTTTGTATTAAATTCGGATGCAATTTCTATGATTCATCGTCACTAAGAAGGTCCAAGGTATACAGTAAACCTGAAGTGAAGCATCGGAATCTGAAACAGGACTCACAGGAGAGGTTTAAATCATAGAATGTTAGTGTGTGAGTCCTCTTGCACTTAAGTCGGCATTGTGCCTTTTGTATTAATTTCGGATGCAATTTCTGTGTTTCATCGTCAATAAGAAGGTGCGAGGTATTCAGTAAACCTGAAGTGAAGCATCGGCATCTAAAACTGGACTTACAGGAGAGGTTCAAATCATAGAAGTTTAGTGTGTCAGTCCTCTTGTACTTAAGTCGGCATTGTGACTTTTGTATTAAATTCGGATGCAATTTCTGTGTTTCATCGCCAATAAGAAGGGACAAGGTATACAGTAAACCTGAAGTGATGCATCGGAATCTAAAACTGGACTCACAGGAGAGGTTCAAATCATAGAAAGTGTGAGTGTCAGTCCTCTTGTACTTTAGTCGGCATTGTGCCTTTTGTATTAAATTCAAATGCAATTTCTGTGTTACATCGTCAATAAGAAGGTCCAAGGTATACAGTAAACCTGAAGTGAAGAATCGGAAACTAAAACTGGACTCACAGGAGAGGTTCAAATCAGAGAAAGTTAGAGTGTCAGTCCTCTTGTACTTAGGTCGGCATTGTGCCATTTGTATTAAATTCGGATGCAACGACTGTGCTTCATCGTCAATAAGAAGGTCTAAGGTATTCAGTAAACCTGAAGTGTAGCATCGGAATCTTAAACTGGACTCACAGGAGAGGTTTTAATCATAGAAAGTTATAGTGTGAGTCCGCTGGTACTTAAGTCGGCATTGCGACTTTTGTATTAAAATCGGATGCAATTTCTGTGTTTCATCGTCAATAAGAAGGTCCCAAGGATACAGTAAACCAGAAGTGAAGCATCGGAATCTGAAACTGGACTCACATGGGTGGTTCAAATTATAGAAAGTTAGAGTGTCAGTCCTCTTGTACTTATGTTGGTATTGTGCCTTTTGTATTAAATTCGGATGCCATTTCTGTGTTTCGTCGTCAATAAGAAGGTACAAGGAATACAGTAAATCGGAAGTGAAGCATCGCAATCTAAATCTGGACTCACAGGAGAGGTTCAAATCAACAGATGTGAGAGTGTCAGTCCTCTTGTACTTAAGTCGGCATTGTGCCTTTTGTATTAAATTCGGATGCAATTTATGTGTTTTATCGTCCATAAGAAGGTCCGAAGGATACAGTAAACCTGAAGTGAAGCATCGGAATCTAAAACTGCACTCAAAGGAGAGGTTCAAATCATAAAAATTTAGAGTGTCAGTCCTCTTGTACTTGAGTCGGCATTGTGCCTTTTGTATTAAATTCGGATGCAATGTCTGTGTTCCATCGTCAATAAGAAGGTCCAAAAGATACAGTAAACCTGAAATGAAGCATCGGAATCTAAAACTGGACTCACAGGAGAGCTTCTAATCATAGGAAGTTAGAGTGTCAGTCCTCTTGTACTTAAGTCGGCATTGTGCCTTTTGAATTTAATTCCGATGCAATTTCTGTTTTTCATCGTCAATAAGAAGGTCCAAGGGAAACAGTTAACCTGAAGTGAAGCAACGGAATCTAAAACTGGACTCACAGGAGAGGTTCAAATCATGGAAAGTTAGAGTGTGAGTCCTCTTGTACTTAAGTCGGCATTGTGCCTTTTGTATTAAATTCAGATGCAATTTCTGTGTGTCATCGTCAATAAGAAGGTCCAAGGGATGCAGTAAACCTGAAGTGAAGAATCCGAATCTAAAACTGGACTCAAAGGAGAGGTTCAAATCATAGAAAGTTAGAGTGTCAGTCCTCTTGTACTTAAGTCGGCATTGTGCATTTTGTATTAAATTCGGATGGAATTTCTGTGTATCATCGTCAATAAGAAGGTCCAAGGGATACAGTAGACCGGAAGTGAAGCATCGGAAACTATAAATGGACTCACAGGAGAGGTTGAAATCATAGAAAGTTAGAGAGTTAGTCCTCTTGTACTTAAGTCGGCATTGTGCTATTTGTATTAAATTCGGATGCAATTTCTGTGTTTCATCGTCAATAAGAAGGTCCGAGGTATACAGTAAACCTGAAGTGAAGCATCGGAATCTACAACTGGACTCACAGGAGAGGTTTAAATCATAGAAAGTTAGAGTGTCAGTCCTCTTGTCATTAAGTCGGCATTGTGCCTTTTGTATTAAATTCAGATGCAATTTCTGTGTTTCATCGTCAATAAGATGGTCCACGGTATACAGTAAAGCTGAAGTGAAGCATCGGAATCTAAAACTGGACTCACAGGAGAGGTTCAAATCATAGAAGGTGAGAGTGTCAGTCCTCTTGTACTTAAGTCGGCATTGTGCCCTTTGCATTAAATTCGGATGCAATTTCTGTGATTGATCGTAAATAAGAAGGTCCAAGGGATACAGTAAACCGGATGTGAAGCATCGGAATCTAAAACTGGACTCACACGAGAGGTTCAAATCATATTAATTAAGAGTGTCTGTCCTCTTAAATGTAAGTCGGCATTGTACCATTTTTATTACATTCGGTTAGCAATTTCCCTGTTTCATCGTCAATGAGAAGGTCCAAGGGAAACAGTAAACCTGAAGTGAAGCATCGGAATCTAAAACTGGGCTCACAGGAGAGATTCAAATCATGGAAAGTTAGAGTGTCAGTCCTCTTGTACTTAAGTCGGCATTGTGACTTTGGTATTAAATTCGGATGCAATTTCTGTGTTTCATCGTCAATAAGAAGGTCCAAGGGATACAGTAAACCTGAAGTGAAGCATCGGAATCTAATACTGGACTCACAGGAGAGCTTCTAATCATAGGAAGATAGAGTGTCAGTCCTCTTGTACTTAAGTCGGCATTGTGCCTTTTGAATTTAATTCCGATGGAATTTCTGTTTTTCATCGTCAATAAGAAGGTCCAAGGGAAACAGTAAACCTGAAGTGAAGCAACGGAATCTAAAAATGGACTCACAGGAGAGGTTCAAATCATGGAATGTTAGAGTGTCAGTCCTCTTGTACTTAAGGCGGCATTGTGCCTTTGGTATTAAATTCGGATGCATTTTCTGTGTTTCATCGTCAATAAGAAGGTCCAAGGTATACAGTATACCTGATGTGATGCATCGGAATCTAAAACTGGACTCAGAGGAGGGGTTCAAATCATAGAAAGTTAGAGTGTCAGTCCTCTTGTTCTTAAATCGGCATTGTGACTCTCGTATTAAATTAAAATGTAATTTCGATGTTTCATCGTCAATAAGAAGGTCCAAGGTATACAGTAAACCTGAAGTGAAGCACCTGAATCTAAAACTGGACTCACAGGAGAGGTTCAAATCAAAGAGTGATAGAGTGTCAGTCCTCTTGTACTTTAGTCGGCATTGTGCCTTTTACATTAAATTCGGATGCAATTTCTGTGTTTCATCGTCAATAAGAAGGACCAAGGTATACAGTAAACCTGAAGTGAAGCATCGGAAACTAAAACTGGACTCACAGGAGAGGTTCAAATCATAGAAAGTGAGAGTGTCAGTCTTCTTGTACTTAAGTCGGCATTGTGCCTCTTGTATTAAATTCAAATGTAATTTCTGTGTTTCATCGTCAATAAGAAGGTCCAAAGTATACAGTAAACCTGAAGTGAAGCCCCTGAATCTAAAACTGGACTCACAGGAGAGGTTTAAATCATAGAAAGTTTAAGTGTCAGTCCTCTTGTACTTCAGTAAGCATTGTTCCTTTTGTATTAAATACGGATGCTATTTCTGTGCTTCTTCGTCAATGAGAAAGTCCAAGGTATACAGTACCCCTGAAGTGAAGCAACGGAATCTAAAACTGGACTCACTGGAGAGGTTCAAATCATAGAAGGTTAGAGTGTCAGTCCTCTTGTACTTATGTCGGCATTGTGCATTTTGTATTAAATTCGGATGCAATATCTGTGCTTCATCGTCAATAAGAAGGTCGAAGGTATACAGTAAAACTGAAGAGAAGCATCGGAATCTAAAACTGGATTCACAGGAGAGGTTTAAATCATAGAAAGTTAGAGTGTGAGCCCTCTAGCACTTAAGTCGGCATTGTGACTTTTGTATTAAGTTCGGGGCAATTTCTATGTGACATCGTCAATAAGAAGATCCACGGTATACAGTAGACCTGAAGTGAAGCATAGGGATCTAAAACTGGACTCACAGGAGAGGTTCAAATTATAGAAAGTTAGAGTGTCAGTCTTCTTGTACTTAAGTCGGCATTGTGCCTTTTGTATTAAATTCGGATGCAATGTCTGTGTTCCATCGTCAATAAGAAGGACCAAGGGATACAGTAAACCTGAAATGAAGCGTCGGAATCTAAACCTGGACTCACAGGAGAGCTTCTAATCATAGGAAGTTATAGTGTCAGTCCTCTTGTACTTAAGTCGGCATTGTGCCATTTGAATTTAATTCCGATGCACTTTCTGTTTTTCATCGTCAATAAGAGGGTCCACGGTATACAGTAAAGCTGAAGTGAAGCATCGGAATCTAAAACTGGACTCACAGGAGAGGTTCAAATCATAGGAGGTGAGAGTGTCAGTCCTCTTGTATTTAAGTCGGCATTGTGCCCTTTGCATTAAATTCGGATGCAATTTCTGTGTTTATTCGTAAATAACAAGGTCCAAGGGATACAGTAAACCGGAAGTGAAGCATCGGAATCTAAAACTGGACTCACAGGAGAGGTTCAAATTATATTAATTAAGAGTGTCTGTCCTCTCAAATTTAAGTCGGCATTGTACCATTTTTACTACATTCGGTTAGCAATTTCCCTGTTTCATCGTCAATGAGAAGGTCCAAGGGAAACAGTAAACCTGAAGTGAAGCATCAGAATCTAAAACTGGCCTCACAGGAGAGCTTCTAATCATAGGAAGTTAGAGTGTCAGTCCTCTATTACTTAAGTCGGCATTGTGCCTTTTGAATTTAATTCCGATGCAATTTCTGTTTTTCATCGTCAATAAGAAGGTCCAAGGGAAACAGTAAACCTGAAGTGAAGCAACGGAATCTAAAAATGGACTCACAGGAGAGGTTCAAATCATGGAAAGTTAGAGTGTCAGTCCTCTTGTACTTAAGGCAGCATTGTGCCTTTGGTATTAAATTCGGATGCATTTTCTGTGTTTCATCGTCAATAAGAAGGTCCAAGGTATACAGTATACCTGATGTGATGCATCAGAATCTAAAACTGGACTCAGAGGAGAGGTTCAAATCATAGAAAGTTAGAGTGTCAATCCTCTTGTACTTAAATCGGCATTGTGACTCTCGTATTAATTTAAAATGTAATTTCGATGTTTCATCGTCAATAAGAACGTCCAAGGTATACAGTAAACCTGAAGTGAAGCATCGGAATCTAAAACTGGACTCACAGGAGAGGTTCAAATCATAGAAGGTTAGAGTGTCAGTCCTCTTGTACTTATCTCGGCATTGTGCATTTTGTATTAAATTCGGATGCAATATCTGTGCTTCATCGGCAATAAGAAGGTCGAAGGTATACAGTAAAACTGAAGAGAAGCATCGGAATCTAAAACTGGACTCACAGGAGAGGTTTAAATCATAGATAGTTAGAGTGTCAGTACTCTTGTACTTAGGTCGGCATTGTGCCTTTTGTATCATATTCGGATGCCATTTCTGTGTTTCATCATCAATAAGAAGGTCCAAGGTATACAGTATACCTGAAGTGAAGCATCGGAATCTAAAGCTGGACTCACAGGAGAGGTTCAAATCATAAAAGGTGAGAGTGTCAGTCCTCTTGTACTTAAGTCGGCATTGTGCCTTTTGCATTAAATTCGGATGCAATTTCTGTGTTTCATCGTCAATAACAAGGTCCAAGGTATACAGTAAACCTGAAGTGAAGCATC
Source organism: Schistocerca serialis cubense (assembly GCF_023864345.2). Taxonomy (NCBI): domain Eukaryota; kingdom Metazoa; phylum Arthropoda; class Insecta; order Orthoptera; family Acrididae; genus Schistocerca; species Schistocerca serialis. Next base: position 79,328,636 of record NC_064639.1, read on the forward strand.
GGAATCTAAAACTGGACTCACAGGAGAGGTTCAAATCATAGAAAGTGAGAGTGTCAGTCTTCTTGTACTTAAGTCGGCATTGTGCCTCTTGTATTGAATTCAAATGCAATTTCTGTGTTTCATCGTCAATACGAAGGTCCAAGGTATACAGTAAACCTGAAGTGAAGCACCTGAATCTAAAACTGGCCTCACAGGAGAGGTTTAAATCATAGAAAGTTTAAGTGTCAGTCCTCTTGTACTTCAGTAAGCATTGTGCCTTTTGTATTAAATACGGATGCAATTTCTGTGCTTCTTCGTCAATAAGAAAGTCCAAGGTATACAGTAAACCTGAAGTGAAGCAACGGAATCTGAAACTGGACTCACTGGAGAGGTTTAAATCATTGAAAGTTAGAGTGTGAGTCCTCTTGCACTTAAGTCGGCATTGTGCCTTTTGTATTAAATTCGGATGCAATCTCTGTGTTTCATCGTCAGTAAGAAGGTCAAAGGTATACAGTAAACCTGAAGTGAAGCATCGGAATCTAAAGCTAGACTCACAGGAGAGGTACATATCATAGAAAGTTAGAGTGTCAGTCCCCTTGTACTTAAATCGGCATTGTGACTCTCGTATTAAATTAAAATGTAATGTCGATGTTCATCGTCAATAAGAACGTCCAAGGTATACAGTAAACCTGAAGTGAAGCATCGGAATCTAAAACTGGACTCACAGGAGAGCTTCTAATCATAGGAAGTTAGAGTGTCAGTCCTCTTGTACTTAAGTCGGCATTGTGCCATTTGAATTTAATTCCGATGCAATTTCTGTTTTTCATCGTCAATAAGAAGGTCCAAGGGAAACAGTAAACCTGAAGTGAAGCAACGGAATCTAAAACTGGACACACAGGAGAGGCTCAAATCATGGAAAGTTAGAGTGTCAGTCCTCTTGTACTTAAGTCGGCATTGTGCCTTTTGTATTAAATTCGGATGCAATTTCTGTGTGTCATCGTCAATAAGAAGGTCCAAGGGATGCAGTAAACCTGAAGTGAAGCATCCGAATCTAAAACTGGACTCAAAGGAGAGGGTCAAATCATAGAAAGTTAGAGTGTCAGTCCTCTTGTACTTAAGTCGGCATTGTGCATTTTGTATTATATTCGGATGGAATTTCTGTGTATCATCGTCAATAAGAAGGTCCAAGGCATACAGAAGACCGTAAGTGAAGCATCGGAAACTAAAAATGGACTCAGAGGAGAGGTTCAAATCATAGAAAGTTAGAGTGTTAGTCCTCTTGTACTTAAGTCGGCATTGTGCCTTTTGTATTAAATTCGGATGCAATTTCTGTGTTTCATCGTCAATAAGAAGGTCCAAAGTATACAGTAAACCTGAAGTGAAGCATCGGAATCTACAACTGGACTCACAGAAGAGGTTCCAATCATAGAAAGTTAGAGTGTCAGTCCTCTTGTACTTCAGTCGGCATTGTTCCTTTTGTATGAAATTCGGATGCAATTTCTGTGTTTCATCGTCAATAAGAGGGTCCACGGTATACAGAAAAGCTGAAGTGAGGCATCGGAATCTAAAACTGGACTCACAGGAGAGGTTCAAATCATAGAAGGTGAGAGTGTCAGTCCTCTTGTACTTAAGTCGGCATTGTGCCTTTTGCATTAAAGTCGGATGCAATTTCTGTGTTTGATCGTAAATAAGAAGGTCCAACGGATACAGTAAACCGGAAGTGAAGCATCGGAATCTAAAACTGGACTCACAGGAGAGGTTCAAACCATATTAATTAAGAGCGTCTGTCCTCTTGAATTTAAGTCGGCAGTGTGCCATTTTTATTAAGTTCGGTTAGCAATTTCCCTGTTTCATCGTCAATGAGAAGGTCCAAGGGAAACAGTAAACCTCAAGTGAAGCATCGTTATCTAAAACTGGATTCACAGGAGGGATTCAAATCATGGAAAGTTAGAGTGTCAGTCCTCTTGTACTTAAGTCGGCATTGTGCATTTGGTATTAAATTCGGATGCAATTTCTGTGTTTCATCGTCAATAAGAAGGTCCAAGGGATACAGTAAACCTGAAGTGAAGCATCGGAAACTAAAACTGGACTCACAGGAGAGGTTCAAATCATAGAAAGTGAGAGTGTCAGTCTTCTTGTACTTAAGTCGGCATTGTGCCTCTTGTATTAAATTCAAATGTAATTTCTGTGTTTCATCGTCAATAAGAAGGTCCAAAGTATACAGTAAACCTGAAGTGAAGCACCTGAATCTAAAACTGGACTCACAGGAGAGGTTTAAATCATAGAAAGTTTAAGTGTCAGTCCTCTTGTACTTCAGTAAGCATTGTTCCTTTTGTATTAAATACGGATGCTATTTCTGTGCTTCTTCGTCAATAAGAAAGTCCAAGGTATACAGTAAATCTGAAGTGAAGCAACGGAATCTAAAACTGGACTCACTGGAGAGGTTCAAATCATAGAAGGTTAGAGTGTCAGTCCTCTTGTACTTATGTCGGCATTGTGCATTTTGTATTAAATTCGGATGCAATATCTGTGCTTCATCATCAATAAGAAGGTCGAAGGTATACAGTAAAACTGAAGAGAAGCATCGGAATCTAAAACTGGACTCACAGGAGAGGTTTAAATCATAGAAAGTTAGAGTGTGAGCCCTCTAGCACTTAAGTCGGCATTGTGACTTTTGTATTAAGTTCGGGGCAATTTCTATGTGACATCGTCAATAAGAAGGTCCACGGTACACAGTAGACCTGAAGTGAAGCATAGGGATCTAAAACTGGACTCACAGGAGAGGTTCAAATTATAGAAAGTTAGAGTGTCAGTCTTCTTGTACTTAAGTCGGCATTGTGCCTTTTGTATTAAATTCGGATGTAATGTCTGTGTTCCATCGTCAATAGGAAGGACCAAGGGATACAGTAAACCTGAAATGAAGCATCGGAATCTAAAACTGGACTCACAGGAGAGCTTCTAATCATAGGAAGTTAGAGTGTCAGTCCTCTTGTACTTAAGTCGGCATTGTGCCATTTGAATTTAATTCCGATGCAATTTCTGTTTTTCATCGTGAATAAGAGGGTCCACGGTATACAGTAAAGCTGAAGTGAAGCATCGGAATCTAAAACTGGACTCACAGGAGAGGTTCAAATCATAGGAGGTGAGAGTGTCAGTCCTCTTGTACTTAAGTCGGCATTGTGCCCTTTGCATTAAATTCGGATGCAATTTCTGTGTTTATTCGTAAATAACAAGGTCCAAGGGATACAGTAAACCGGAAGTGAAGCATCGGAATCTAAAACTGGACTCACAGGAGAGGTTCAAATTATATTAATTAAGAGTGTCTGTCCTCTCAAATTTAAGTCGGCATTGTACCATTTTTACTACATTCGGTTAGCAATTTCCCTGTTTCATCGTCAATGAGAAGGTCCAAGGGAAACAGTAAACCTGAAGTGAAGCATCAGAATCTGAAACTGGGCTCACAGGAGAGATTCAAATCATGGAAAGTTAGAGTGTCAGTCCTCTTGTACTTAAGTCGGCATTGTGCCTTTGGTATTAAATTCGGATGCAATTTCTGTGTTTCATCGTCAATAAGAAGGTGCAAGGGATACAGTAAACCTGAAGTGAAGCATCGGAATCTAATACTGGACTCACAGGAGAGCTTCTAATCATAGGAAGTTAGAGTGTCAGTCCTCTATTACTTAAGTCGGCATTGTGCCTTTTGAATTTAATTCCGATGCAATTTCTGTTTTTCATCGTCAATAAGAAGGTCCAAGGGAAACAGTAAACCTGAAGTGAAGCAACGGAATCTAAAAATGGACTCACAGGAGAGGTTCAAATCATGGAAAGTTAGAGTGTCAGTCCTCTTGTACTTAAGGCAGCATTGTGCCTTTGGTTTTAAATTCGGATGCAATTTCTGTGTTTCATCGTCAATAAGAAGGTCCAAGGTATACAGTATACCTGATGTGATGCATCAGAATCTAAAACTGGACTCAGAGGAGAGGTTCAAATCATAGAAAGTTAGAGTGTCAATCCTCTTGTACTTAAATCGGCATTGTGACTCTCGTATTAAATTAAAATGTAATTTCGATGTTTCATCGTCAATAAGAACATCCAAGGTATACAGTAAACCTGAAGTGAAGCATCGGAATCCAAAACTGGACTCACAGGAGAGGTTCAAATCATAGAAGGTTAGCGTGTCAGTCCTCTTGTACTTATCTCGGCATTGTGCATTTTGTATTAAATTCGGATGCAATATCTGTGCTTCATCGTCAATAAGAAGGTCGAAGGTATACAGTAAAACTGAAGAGAAGCATCGGAATCTAAAACTGGACTCACAGGAGAGGTTTAAATCATAGATAGTTAGAGTGTCAGTACTCTTGTACTTAGGTCGGCATTGTGCCTTTTGTATTATATTCGGATGCCATTTCTGTGTTTCATCATCAATAAGAAGGTCCAAGGTATACAGTATACCTGAAGTGAAGCATCGGAATCTAAAGCTGGACTCACAGGAGAGGTTCAAATCATAAAAGGTGAGAGTGTCAGTCCTCTTGTACTTAAGTCGGCATTGTGCCTTTTGCATTAAATTCGGATGCAATTTCTGTGTTTCATCGTCAATAACAAGGTCCAAGGTATACAGTAAACCTGAAGTGAAGCATCGGAATCTAAAACTGGACTCACAGGAGAGGTTCAAATCATAGAAAGTGAGAGTGTCAGTCTTCTTGTACTTAAGTCGGCCTTGTGCCTCGTGTATTGAATTCAAATGTAATTTCTGTGTTTCATCGTCAATAAGAAGGTCCAAGGTATACAGTAAACCTGAAGTGAAGCACCTGAATCTAAAACTGGCCTCACAGGAGAGGTTTAAATCATAGAAAGTTTAAGTGTCAGTCCTCTTGTACTTCAGTAAGCATTGTGCCTTTTGTATTAAATACGGATGCAATTTCTGTGCTTCTTCGTCAATAAGAAAGTCCAAGGTATACAGTAAACCTGAAGTGAAGCAACGGAATCTGAAACTGGACTCACTGGAGAGGTTTAAATCGTTGAAAGTTAGAGTGTGAGTCCTCTTGCACTTAAGTCGGCATTGTGCCTTTTGTATTAAATTCGGATGCAATCTCTGTGTTTCATCGTCAGTAAGAAGGTCAAAGGTATACAGTAAACCTGAAGTGAAGCATCGGAATCTAAAGCTAGGCTCACAGGAGAGGTACATATCATAGAAAGTTAGAGTGTCAGTCCCCTTGTACTTAAATCGGCATTGTGACTCTCGTATTAAATTAAAATGTAATTTCGATGTTCATCGTCAATAAGAACGTCCAAGGTATACAGTAAACCTGAAGTGAAGCATCGGAATCTAATACTGGACTCACAGGAGAGCTTCTAATCATAGGAAGTTAGAGTGTCAGTCCTCTTGTACTGAAGTCGGCATTGTGCCATTTGAATTTAATTCCGATGCAATTTCTGTTTTTCATCGTCAATAAGAAGGTCCAAGGGAAACAGTAAACCTGAAGTGAAGCAACGGAATCTAAAACTGGACACACAGGAGAGGCTCAAATCATGGAAAGTTAGAGTGTCAGTCCTCTTGTACTTAAGTCGGCATTGTGCCTTTTGTATTAAATTCGGATGCAATTTCTGTGTGTCATCGTCAATAAGAAGGTCCAAGGGATGCAGTAAACCTGAAGTGAAGCATCCGAATCTAAAACTGGACTCAAAGGAGAGGGTCAAATCATAGAAAGTTAGAGTGTCAGTCCTCTTGTACTTAAGTCGGCATCGTGCATTTTGTATTAAATTCGGATGGAATTTCTGTGTATCATCGTCAATAAGAAGGTCCAAGGCATACAGAAGACCATAAGTGAAGCATCGCAAACTAAAAATGGACTCAGAGGAGAGGTTCAAATCATAGAAAGTTAGAGTGTTAGTCCTCTTGTACTTAAGTCGGCATTGTGCCTTTTGCATTAAATTCGGATGCAATTTCTGTGTTTGATCGTAAATAAGAAGGTCCAACGGATACAGTAAACCGGAAGTGAAGCATCGGAATCTAAAACTGGACTCACAGGAGAGGTTCAAACCATATTAATTAAGAGCGTCTGTCCTCTTGAATTTAAGTCGGCAGTGTGCCATTTTTATTAAGTTCGGTTAGCAATTTCCCTGTTTCATCGTCAATGAGAAGGTCCAAGGGAAACAGTAAACCTCAAGTGAAGCATCGTTATCTAAAACTGGATTCACAGGAGAGATTCAAATCATGGAAAGTTAGAGTGTCAGTCCTCTTGTACTTAAGTCGGCATTGTGCATTTGGTATTAAATTCGGATGCAATTATGTGTTTCATTGTCAATAAGAAGGTCCAAGGGATACAGTAAACCTGAAGTGAAGCATCGGAATCTAATACTGGACTCACAGGAGAGCTTCTAATCATAGAAGGTGAGTGTGTCAGTCCTCTTGTACTTAAGTCGGCATTGTGCCTTTTGCATTAAAGTCGGATGCAATTTCTGTTTTTCATCGTCAATAAGAAGGTCCAAGGGAAACAGTAAACCTGAAGTGAAGCAACGGAATCTAAAAATGGACTCACAGGAGAAGTTCAAATCGTGGAAAGTTAGAGTGTCATTCCTCTTGTACTTAAGGCGGCATTGTGCCTTTGGTATTAAATTCGGATGCAGTTTCTGTGTTTAATCGTCAATTAGAAGGTCCAAGGTATACAGTAAACCTGATGTGATGCATCGGAATCTAAAACTGGACTCAGAGGAGAGGTTCAAATCATAGAATGTTAACGTGTCAGTCCTCTTTTACTTCAGTCGGCATTGTGCCTTTTGTATTAAATTCGGATGCAATTTCTGTGTTGCATCGTCAATTAGAAGGTCCTAGGGATACAGTAAACCTGAAGCGAAGCATCGGAATCTAAAACTGGACTCACAGGAGAGGTTCAAATCATGGAAAGTTAGAGTGTCAATCCTCTTGTACTTAAGTCGGTATTGTGCCTTTTGTATTAAATTCGGATGCAATTTCTGTGTGTCATTGTCAATAAGAAGGTCAAAGAGATGCAGTAATCCTGAAGTGAAGCATCGGAATCTAAAACTGGACTCACAGGAGGCGTTCAAATCATAGAAAGTTACAGTGTCAGTCCTCTTGAACCTAAGTCGGCATTGTGCATTTTGTATTTAATTCGGATGGAATGTCTGTGTATCATCGTCAATAAGAAGGTTCAAGGGATACCATAGACCGGAAGTGATGCATCGGAAACTAAAAATGGACTCACAGGAGAGGTTCAAATCTTAGAAAGTTAGTGTGTCAGTCCTCTTGTACTTAAGTCGGCATTGTGCCTTTTGTATTAAATTCGGATGCAATTTCTGTGTTTCATCGTCAATAAGAAGGTCCAAGGGATACAGTAAACCTCAATTGAAGCATCGGAATCTACAACTTGACTCACAGGAGAGGTTCAAATCACAGAAAGTGAGAGTGTCAGTCTTCTTGTACTTAAGTCGGCATTGTGCCTCTTGTATTAAATTCAAATGTAATTTCTGTGTTTCATCGTCAATAAGAAGGTCCAAGGTATACAGTAAACCGGAAGTGAAGCATCTGAATCTAAAACTGGACTCACAGGAGATGTTCAAATCATAGAAAGTTAAAGTGTCAGTCCTCTTGTACTTCAGTAAGCATTGTGCCTTTTCTTTTAAATACGGATGCAATTTCTGTGCTTCTTCGTTAATAAGAAAGTCCAAGGTATACAGTAAACCTGAAGTGAAGCATCGGAATCTAAAACTGGACTCTCTGGAGAGGTTAAAATCATTGAAAGTTAGAGTGTGAGTCCTCTTGCACTTAAGTCGGCATTGTGCCTTTTGTATTAGATTCGGATACAATTACTCTGTTTCATCGTCAATAAGAAGGTCCAAGATATACAGTTAACCTGAAGTTAAGCATCGGAATCTAAAACTGGACTCACAGGAGAGGTTCAAATCATAGAAAGTTAGAGTGTCAGTCCTCTTGTACTTAAGTCGGCATTGTGCCCTTTGTATTAAATTCGGATGCAATTTCTGTGCTGCATCGTCAATAAGAAGGTCGAAGGTATACAGTTAACCTGAAGTGAAGCATCAGCATCTAAAACTGTACTCACAGGAGAGGTTCAAATCATAGAAAGTTAGAGTGTCAGTCCTCTTGTACTTAAGTCGGCATTGTGACTTTTATATTAAATTCGGGGCAATTTCTATGTTTCATCGTCAATAAGAAGGTCCACGGTGTACAGTAAAGCTGAAGTGAAGCATCGGAATCTAAAACTGGACTCACAGGAGAGGTTCAAATCATAGAAAGTTAGAGTGTCAGTCCTCTTGTACTTAAGTCGGCATTGTGCCTTTTGTATTAAATTCGGATGCAATTTCTGTGCTGCATCGTCAATAAGAAGGTCGAAGGTATACAGTTATCCTGAAGTGAAGCATCGGCATCTAAAACTGTACTCACAGGAGAGGTTCAAATCATAGAAAGTTAGAGTGTCAGTCCTCTTGTACTTAAGTCGGCATTGTGCCTTTTGAATTTAATTCCGTTGCAATTTCTGTGTTTCATCGTCAATAAGAAGTTCCAAGGTATACAGTAAACCTGTAGTGAAGCATCGGAAACTAAAACTGGACTCACAGGAGAGGTTCAAATCATAGAAAGTGAGAGTGTCAGTCTTCTTGTACTTAAGTCGGAATTGTGCCTCTTGCATTAAATTCAAATGTAATTTCTGTGTTTCATCGTCAATAAGAAGGTCCTAGGTATACAGTAAACCTGAAGTGAAGCATCGGAATCTAAAACTGGACTCACAGGAGAGGTTCAAATCATGGAAAGTTGGAGTGTCAGTCCTCTTGTACTTAAGTCGGCATTGTGCCTTTGGTATTAAATTCGGATGCAATTTCTGTGTATCATCGTCAATAAGAAGGTCCAAGGTATACAGTAAACCTGAAGTGAAGCATCGGAATCTAAAACTGGACTCACTGGAGGGGTTTAAATCATTGAAAGTTAGAGTGTGAGTCCTCTTGCACTTAAGTCGGCATTGTGCCTTTTGTATTAAATTCGGATACAATTACTCTGTTTCATCGTCAATAAGAGGGTCCAAGGTATACAGTAAACCTGAAGTGAAGCATCGGAATCTAAAGCTAGACTCACAGGAGGGGTTCCAATCATAGAAAGTTAGAGTGTGAGTCCTCTTGTACTTAAATCGGCATTGTGACCCTTGTATTAAATTAAAATGTAATTTCGATGTTTCATCGTCAATAAGAATGTCCAAGGGATACAGTAAACTGGAAGTGAAGCATCGGAATCTAAAACTGGACTCAAAGGAGAGGTTAAAATCATAGAAATGTAGAGTGTAAGTCCTCTTGTACTTAAGTCGGCATTGTGCCTTTTGTATTAAATTCGGATGCCATTTCTGTGTTTCATCATCAATAAGAAGGTCCAAGGTATACAGAAAACCTGACGTGAAGCATCGGAATCTAAAACTGGTCTCACAGGAGAGTTTCAAATCATAGAAAGTTAGTGTGTCAGTCCTCTTGTACTTAAATCGGCATTGTGACTCTTGTATTAAATTAAAATGTAATTTCGATGTTTCATCGTCAATAAGAAGGTCCAAGGTATACAGTAAACCTGAAGTGAAGCATCGGAATCTAAAACTGGACTCACAGGAGAGGTTCAAATCATAGAAAGATAGAGTGTCAGTCCTCTTGTACTTAAGTCGGCATTGTGCCTTTTGTATTAAATTCGGAAGCAATTTCTGTGCTGCATCGTCAATAAGAAGGTTGAAGGAATACAGTTAACCTAAAGTGAAGCATCGGCATCTAAAACTGTACTCACAGGAGAGGTTAAAATCATAGAAAGTTAGAGTGTCAGTCCTCTTGTACTTAAGTCGGCATTGTGACTTTTATATTAAATTCGGGGCAATTTCTATGTTTCATCGTCAATAAGAAGGTCCACGGTGTACAGTAAAGCTGAAGTGAAGCATCGGAATCTAAAACTGGACTCACAGGAGAGGTTCAAATCATAGAAGGTTAGAGTGTCAGTCCTCTTGTACTTAAGTCGGCATTGTGCCTTTGGTATTAAATTCGGATGGAATTTCTGTGTTTCATCGTCAATAAGAAGGTCCAAGGGATACAGTAAACGTAAAGTGAAGCATCGGAATCTAAAACTGGACTCACAGGACAGCTTCTAATCATAGGAAGTTAGAGTGTCAGTCCTCTTGTACTTAAGTCGGCATTGTGCCTTTTGAATTTAGTTCCGATGCAATTTCTGTGTTTCATCGTCAATAAGAAGGTCCAAGGTATACAGTAAACCTGTAGTGAAGCATCGGAATCTAAAACTGGACTCACAGGGGAGGTTCAAATCATTTAAATAAGAGTGTCTGTCCTCTTGAATTTAAGTCGGCGTTGTGCCATTTTTATTAAATTCGGTTAGCAATTTCCCTGTTTCATCGTCAATGAGAAGGTCCAAGGGAAACAGTAAACCTGAAGTGAAGCATCGGAATCTAAAAATGGACTCACAGGAGAGGTTCAAATCATGGAAAGTTATAGTGTCAGTCCTCTTGTACTTAAGTCGGCATTGTGCCTTTTGTATTAAATTCGGATGAAATTTCTGTGTTGCATCGTCAATTAGATGGGCCAAGGGATACAGTAAACCTCAAGCGAACATCGGATTCTAAAACTGGACTCACAGGAGAGGTTCAAATCATGGAAAGTTAGAGTGTCAATCCTCTTGTACTTAAGTCAGCATTGTGCCTTTTGTATTAAATTCGGATGCAATTTCTGTGTGTCATCGTCAATAAGAAGGTCCAAGGAATGCAGTAAACCAGAAGTGAAGCATCGGAATCTAGAACTGGACTCAAAGGAGAGGTTCAAATCATGGATAGTTAGAGTGTAAGTCCTCTTGAACTTAAGTTGGCATTGTGCATTTTGTATTAAATTCGGATGGAATTTCTGTGTATCATCGACAATAAGAAGGTCCAAGGGATACAGTAGACCGGAAGTGAAGCATCGGAGACTAAAAATGGACTCACCGGAGAGGTTCAAATCATAGAAAGTTAGTGTGTCAGTCCTCTTGTACTTAAGTCGGCATTGTGCCTTTTGTATTAATTTTGGATGCAGTTTCTGTGTTTCATCGTCAATAAGAAGGTCCAAGGGATACAGTAAACCTGAAGTGAAGCATCGGAATCTACAACTGGACTCACGGGAGAGGTTCAAATCATAGAAAGTTAGAGTGTCAGTCCTCTTGTACTTTAGTCAGCGTTGTGCCTTTTGTATTAAATTCGGATGCAATTTCAGTGTTTCATCGTCAATAAGAAGGTCCAAGGTATACAGTAAACCTGAAGTGAAGCATGGGAAACTAAAACTGGACTCACAGGAGGGGTTCAAATCATAGAAAGTGAGACTGTCAGTCTTCTTGTACTTCAGTAAGCATTGTGCCTCTTGTATTAAATACGGATGCAATTTCTGTGCTTCTTCGTCAATAAGAAAGTCCAAGGTATACAGTAAACCTGAAGTGAAGCATCGGAATCTATTACTGGACCCACTGGAGAGGTTTAAATCATTGAAAGTTGGAGTGTGAGTCCTCTTGCACTTAAGTCGGCATTGTGCCTTTTGTATTAAATTCGGATACAATTACTCTGTTTCATCGTCAATAAGAAGGTCCAAGGTATACAGTAAACCTGAAGTGAAGCATCGGCATCTAAATCTGGACACACAGGAGATGTTCAAATCATAGGAAGTTAGAGTGTCAGGCCTCTAGTACTTAAGTCGGCATTTTGCCTTTTTATTAAATTCGGATGCAATTTCTGAGTTCCATCGTCAATAAGAAGGTCCAACGGATACAGTAAACCTGAAGTGAAGCATCGGAATCTAAAACTGGACTCACAGGAGAGGTTCAAATTATAGAAAGTTAGAGCGTCAGTCCTATTGTACTTGAGTCGGCATTGTGCCTTTTGTATTAAAGTCGGATGCAATGTCTGTGTTTCATCGTCAATAAGAAGGTCCAAGGGATGCAGTAAACCTGAATTGAAGCATCGGAATCTAAAACTGGACTCACAGGAGACCTTCTAGTCATAGGAGGTTAGAGTGTCAGTCCTCTTGAACTTAAGTCGGCATGGTGCCATTTTTATTAAATTCGGTTAGCAATTTCCCTGTTTCGTCGTCAATAAGAAGGTCCAAGAGAAACAGCAAACCTGAAGTGAAGCATCGGAATCTAAAACTGGACTCACAGGAGAGGTTCAAATCATGGAAATTTGGAGTGTCAGTCCTCTTGTACTTAAGTCGGCATTGTGCCTTTGATATTAAATTCGGATGCAATTTCTGTGTATCATCGTCAATAAGAAGATCCAAGGGATACAGTAAACCTGAAGTGAAGCATCGGAATCTAAAACTGGACTCACAGGAGAGGTTCAAATCGTAGAATGTTACAGTGTCAGTCCTCTTGTACTTAAGTCAGCATTGTGTCTTTTGTATAACATTGGGATGCAATTTCTGTGTTTCATCGTCAATAAGAAGGTCCAAGTTATACAGTAAACCTGAAGTGAAGCATCGGAATCTAAAACTGGACTCACAGGAGAGGTTCAAATCATAGAAAGTTATAGTGACAGTCTTCTTGTACTTAAGTCGGCATTGTGCCTTTTGTATTAAATTCGGATGCAATTTCTGTGTTTCATCGTCAATAAGATGGTCCAAGGGATACAGTAAACCTGAAGTGAAGCATCGGAATCTACAACTGGACTCACGGGAGAGGTTCAAATCATAGAAAGTTAGAGTGTCAGTCCTCTTGTACTTTAGTCAGCGTTGTGCCTTTTGTATTAAATTCGGATGCAATTTCAGTGTTTCATCGTCAATAAGAAGGTCCAAGGTATACAGTAAACCTGAAGTGAAGCATGGGAAACTAAAACTGGACTCACAGGAGGGGTTCAAATCATAGAAAGTGAGACTGTCAGTCTTCTTGTACTTCAGTAAGCATTGTGCCTCTTGTATTAAATACGGATGCAATTTCTGTGCTTCTTCGTCAATAAGAAAGTCCAAGGTATACAGTAAACCTGAAGTGAAGCATCGGAATCTATTACTGGACCCACTGGAGAGGTTTAAATCATTGAAAGTTGGAGTGTGAGTCCTCTTGCACTTAAGTCGGCATTGTGCCTTTTGTATTAAATTCGGATACAATTACTCTGTTTCATCGTCAATAAGAAGGTCCAAGGTATACAGTAAACCTGAAGTGAAGCATCGGCATCTAAATCTGGACACACAGGAGATGTTCAAATCATAGGAAGTTAGAGTGTCAGGCCTCTAGTACTTAAGTCGGCATTTTGCCTTTTTATTAAATTCGGATGCAATTTCTGAGTTCCATCGTCAATAAGAAGGTCCAACGGATACAGTAAACCTGAAGTGAAGCATCGGAATCTAAAACTGGACTCACAGGAGAGGTTCAAATTATAGAAAGTTAGAGCGTCAGTCCTATTGTACTTGAGTCGGCATTGTGCCTTTTGTATTAAAGTCGGATGCAATGTCTGTGTTTCATCGTCAATAAGAAGGTCCAAGGGATACAGTAAACCTGAATTGAAGCATCGGAATCTAAAACTGGACTCACAGGAGACCTTCTAGTCATAGGAGGTTAGAGTGTCAGTCCTCTTGAACTTAAGTCGGCATGGTGCCATTTTTATTAAATTCGGTTAGCAATTTCCCTGTTTCGTCGTCAATAAGAAGGTCCAAGAGAAACAGCAAACCTGAAGTGAAGCATCGGAATCTAAAACTGGACTCACAGGAGAGGTTCAAATCATGGAAAGTTGGAGTGTCAGTCCTCTTGTACTTAAGTCGGCATTGTGCCTTTGATATTGAATTCGGATGCAATTTCTGTGTATCATCGTCAATAAGAAGATCCAAGGGATACAGTAAACCTGAAGTGAAGCATCGGAATCTAAAACTGGACTCACAGGAGAGGTTCAAATCGTAGAATGTTACAGTGTCAGTCCTCTTGTACTTAAGTCAGCATTGTGTCTTTTGTATAACATTGGGATGCAATTTCTGTGTTTCATCGTAAATAAGAAGGTCCAAGTTATACAGTAAACCTGAAGTGAAGCATCGGAATCTAAAACTGGACTCACAGGAGAGGTTCAAATCATAGAAAGTTATAGTGACAGTCTTCTTGTACTTAAGTCGGCATTGTGCCTTTTGTATTAAATTCGGATGCAATTTCTGTGTTTCATCGTCAATAAGAAGGTCCAAGGGATACAGTAAACCTGAAGTGAAGCATCGGAATCTAAAACTAAACTCACAGGAGGGGTTCAAATCATAGAAAGCGAAAGTGTCAGTCCTCTTGTACTTAAGTCGGCATTGTGCTTTTTGTATCAAATTCGGATGCAATTTCTTGCTTCATCGTCAATAAGAATGACCAAGGTATACAGTAAACCTCAAGTGAAGCATCGGAATCTAAAACTTGATTCACTGGAGAGGTTTAAATCATAGACAGTTAGAGTGTGAGTCCTCTTGCACTTATGTCGGCATTGTGCCTTTTGTATTAAATTCGGATGCAATTTCTGTGTTTCATCGTCAATAAGATGGTCCAAGGTATACAGTAAACCTGAAGTGAAGCATCGGCATCTAAATCTGGACTCACAGGAGATGTTCAAATCATAGAAAGTTAGAGTGTCAGTCCTCTTGTACTTAAGTCGGCATTGCGCCTTTTGTATTAAATTCGGATGCCATTTCTGTGTTTGATCGTCAATAAGAAGGTCCAAGGGATACAGTAAACCAGAAGTGATGCATCAGAATCTAAAACTGGACTCACAGGAGAGGTTCAAATTGTAGAAAGTTAGAGTGTCAGTCCACTTGTTCTTAAGTCGGCATTGTGCCTTTTTTATTAAATTCGGATGCAATTTCTAGGTTTCATCGTCAATAAGAAGGTCCAAGGGATACAGTAAACCTGATGTGATGCATCGGAATCTAAAACTGGACACAGAGGAGAGGTTCAAATCATAGAATGTTAGAGTGTCAGTCCTCTTGTACTTAAGTCGTCATTGTGCCGTTTAGGTTTAAATTCTGATGCAATTTCTGTGTTTCATCGTCAATTAAAAGATCCAAGGGATACAGTAAACCTGAGTGAAGCATCGGAATTTAAAACTGGACTCACAGGAGAGGTTCAAATCATGGAAAGTTAGAGTCTCAGTCCTCTTGTACTTAAGTCGGCATTGTGCCTTATGTATTAAATTCGGATGCAATTTCTGTGGGTCATCGTCAATAAGAAGGTCCAAGGGATGCAGTAAACCTGAAGTGAAGCATCGGAATCTAAAACTGGACTCACTGGAGAGGTTTAAAACATTGAAAGTTGGAGTGTGAGTCCTCTTGCACTTAAGTCGGCATTGTGCCTTTTGTATTAAATTCGGATACAATTACTCTGTTTCATCGTCAATAAGAAGGTCCAAGGTATACAGTAAACCTGAAGTGAAGCATCGGAATCTAAAGCTAGACTCACAGGAGAGGTTCAAATCATAGAAAGATAGAGTGTCAGTCCTCTTGTACTTAAATCGGCATTGTGACTCTTGTATTAAATTAAAATGTAAATTCGATGTTTCATCGTCAATAAGAAGGTCCAAGGGATACAGTAAACCGGAAGTGAAGCATCGGAATCTAAAACTGGACTCAAAGGAGAGGTTAAAATCATAGAAATTTAGAGTGTAAGTCCTCTTGTACTTAAGTCGGCATTGTGCCTTTTGTATTAAATTCGGATGCCATTTCTGTGTTTCATCATCAATAAGAAGGTCCAAGGTATACAGAAAACCTGAAGTGAAGCATCGGCATCTAAAACTGGACTCACAGGAGAGGTTCAAATCATGGAAAGTTGGAGTGTCAAACCTCCATTACTTAAGTCGGCATTGTGCCTTTTGTATTAAATTCGGATGCAATTTCTGTGTTTCATCGTCAATAAGAAGGTCCAAGGTATACAGTAAACCTGAAGTGAAGCATCGGAATCTAAAGCTAGACTCACAGGAGAGGTTCAAATCATAGAAAGATAGAGTGTCAGTCCTCTTGTACTTATTTCAGCATTGTGACTTTTGTATTAAATTAAAATGTAAATTCGATGTTTCATCGTCAATAAGAAGGTCCAAGCGATACAGTAAACCGGAAGTGAAGCATCGGAATCCAAAACTGGACTCAAAGGAGAGGTTATAATCATAGAAATTTAGAGTGTAAGTCCTCTTGTACTTAAGTCGGCATTGTGCCTTTTGTATTAAATTCGGATGCCATTTCTGTGATTCATCATCAATAAGAAGGTCCAAGGTATACAGAAAACCTGAAGTGAAGCATCGGAATCTAAAACTGGACTCACAGGAGAGGTTCAAATCATAGGAAATTAGAGTGTCAGGCCTCTAGTACTTAAGTCGGCATTGTGCCTTTTTATTAAGTTCGGATGCAATTTCTGTGTTTCATCGTCAATAAGAAGGTCCAAGGTATACAGTAAACCTGAAGTGAAGCATCGGAATCTAAAACTGGACTCACAGGAGAGGTTCAAATTATAGAAAGTTAGAGTGTCAGTAATCTTGTACTTGAGTCGGCATTGTGCCTTTTGTATTAAATTCGGATGCAATGTCTGTGTTTCATCGTCAATAAGAAGGTCCAAGGGATACAGTAAACCAGAATTGAAGCATCGGAATCTAAAACTGGACTCACAGGAGACCTTCTAGTCATAGGAAGTAAGAGTGTCAGTCCTCTTGAACTTAAGTCGGCATGGTGCCATTTTTATTTAATTCGGTTAGCAATTTCCCTGTTTCGTCGTCAATAAGAAGGTCCAAGGGAAACAGCAAACCTGAAGTGAAGCATCGGAATCTAAAACTGGACTCGCAGGAGTGGTTCAAATCATGGAAAGTTGGAGTGTCAGTCCTCTTGTACTTAAGTCGGCATTGTGCCTTTGGTATTAAATTCGGATGCAATTTCTGTGTATCTTCGTCAATAAGAAGGTCCAAGGGATACAGTAAACCTGAAGTGAAGCATCGGAATCTAAAACTGGACTAACAGGAGAGGTTCAAATCATAGAATATTAGAGTGTCAGTCCTCTTGTACTTAAGTCGGCATTGTGTCTTTTGTATAAAATTGGGATGCAGTTTCTGTGTTTCATCGTCAATAAGAAGGTCCAAGTTATACAGTAAACCTGAAGTGAAGCATCGGAATCTAAAACTGGACTCACAGGAGAGGTTCAAATCATAGAAAGTTATAGTGACAGTCTTCTTGTACTTAAGTCGGCATTGTGCCTTTTGTATTAAATTCCGATGCAATTTCTGTGTTTCATCGTCAATAAGAAGGTCCAAGGGATACAGTAAACCTGAAGTGAAGCATCGGAATCTAAAATTGGAATCACAGGAGAGGTTCCAATCATAGGAAGTTAGAGTGTCATTCCTCTTGTTCTTAAGACGGCATTGTGCCTTTTTTATTAAATTCGGATGCAATTTCTGTGTTTCATCGTCAATAAGAAGGTCCAAAGGATACAGTAAACCTGATGTGATGAATCGGAATCTAAAACTGGACTCAGAGGAGAGGTTCAAATCGTAGAATGTTAGAGTGTCAGTCCTCTTGTACTTTAGTCGTCATTGTGCCGTTTAGTTTTAAATTTTGATGCAATTTCTGTGTTTCATCGTCAATTGAAAGATCCAAGGGATACAGTAACCCTGAGTGAAGCATCGGAATCTAAAACTGGACTCACAGGAGAGGTTCAAATCATGGAAAGTTAGTGTGTCAGTCCTCTTGTACTTAAGTCGGCATTGTGCCTTATGTATTAAATTCGGATGCAATTTCTGTGGGTCATCGTCAATAAGAAGGTTTAAGGGATACAGTAAACCTGAAGTGAAGCATCGGAACCTAAAGCTAGACTCACAGGAGAGGTTCAAATCATAGAATGTTAGAGTGTCAGTCCTTTTGTACTTAAATCGGCATTGTGACTCTTGTATTAAATTAAAATGTAAATTCGATGTTTCATCGTCAATAAGAAGGTCCAAGGGGTACAGTAAACCGGAAGTGAAGCATCGGAATCTAAAACTGGACTCAAAGGAGAGGTTAAAATCATAGAAATTTAGAGTGTAAGTCCTCTTGTACTTAAGTCGGCATTGTGCCTTTTGTATTAAATTCGGATGCCATTTCTGTGTTTCATCATCAATAAGAAGGTCCAAGGTATACAGAAAACCTGAAGTGAAGCATCGGAATCTAAAACTGGGCTCACAGGAGAGGTTCAAATCATAGGAAGTTAGAGTGCCAGGCCTCTAGTACTTAAGTCGGCATTGTACCTTTTTATTAAATTCGGATGCAATTTCTGTGTTTCATCGTCAATAAGAAGGTCCAAGGGATACAGTAGACCTGAAGTGAAGCATCGGAATCTAAAACTGGACTCAC
The DNA here is from genome assembly GCF_023864345.2 of Schistocerca serialis cubense. Lineage (NCBI taxonomy): Eukaryota > Metazoa > Arthropoda > Insecta > Orthoptera > Acrididae > Schistocerca > Schistocerca serialis. The sequence goes on from NC_064639.1 coordinate 79,346,948, forward strand.
AGGAAAGGTTCAAATTATAGAAAGTTAGAGTGTCAGTCCTCTTGTACTTGAGTCGGCATTGTGCCTTTTGTATTAAATTCGGATGCAATGTCTGTGTTTCATCGTCAATAAGAAGGTCCAAGGGATACAGTAAACCTGAATTGAAGCATCGGAATCTGAAACTGGACTCACAGGAGACCTTCTAGTCATAGGAAGTTAGAGTGTCAGTCCTCTTGAACTTAAGTCGGCATGGTGCCATTTTTATTTAATTCGGTTAGCAATTTCCCTGTTTCGTCGTCAATTAGAAGGTCCAAGGGAAACAGCAAACCTGAAGTGAAGCATCGGAATCTAAAACTGGACTCACAGGAGAGGTTCAAATCATGGAAATTTGGAGTGTCAGTCCTCTTGTACTTAAGTCGGCATTGTGCTTTTGGTATTAAATTCGGATGCAATTTCTGTGTATCATCGCCAATAAGAAGGTCCAAGGGATACAGTAAACCTGAAGTGAAGCATCGGAATCTAAAACTGGACTCACAGGAGAGGTTCAAATCATAGAATGTTAGAGTGTCAGTCCTCTTGTACCTAAGTCGGCATTGTGTCTTTTGTATAAAATTGGGATGCAATTTCTGTGTTTCATCGTCAATAAGAAGGTCCAAGTTATACAGTAAACCTGAAGTGAAGCATCGGAATCTAAAACTGGACTCACAGGAGAGGTTCAAATCATAGTAATTTATAGTGACAGTCTTCTTGTACTTAAGTCGGCATTGTGCTTTTGTATTAAATTCGGATGCAATTTCTGTGTTTCATCGTCAATAAGAAGGTCCAAGGGATACAGTAAACCTGAAGTGAAGCATCGGAATCTAAAACTGGACTCACAGGAGAGGTTCAGATCATAGAAAGTGTAAGTGTCAGTCCTCTTGTACTTAAGTCGGCATTGTCCTTTTTGTATCAAATTCGGATGCAATTTCTGTGTTTCATCGTCAATAAGAAGGTCCAAGGTATACAGTAAACCTGAAGTGAAGCATCGGCATCTAAATCTTGACTCACAGGAGATGTTCAAATCATAGAAAGTTAGAGTGTCAGTCCTCTTGTACTTAAGTCGGCATTGTGCCTTTTGTATTAAATTCGAATGCCATTTCTGTGTTTGATCGTCAATAAGAAGGTCCAAGGGATACAGTAAACCTGAAGTGATGCATCAGAATCTGAAACTGGACTCACAGGAGAGGTTCAAATTATAGAAAGTTAGAGTGTCAGTCCACTTATACTGAAGTCGGCATTGTGCCTTTTGTATTAAATTCGGATGCAATGTCTGTGTTTCATCGTCAATAAGAAGGTCCAAGGGATGCAGTAAACCTGAAGTGAAGCATCGGAATCTAAAACTGGACTCACAGGAGAGGTTCAAATCATAGAAAGTTAGAGTGTCAGTCCTCTTGTACTTTAGTCGGCATTGTGCCTTTTGAATTAAATTCGGATGGAATCTCTGTGTTTCATCGTCAACAAGAAGGTCCAAGGGATACAGTAAAATGGAAGTGAAGCATCGGAAACTAAAAATGGACTCACAGGAGAGGTTCAAATCATAGAAAGTTAGAGTGTCAGTCCTCTTGTACTTAAGTCGGCATTGCGAATTTTGTATTAAATTCGGATGCAATATCTGTTTTTTATCGTCAATTAGAAGGTCCAAGGGATACAGAAAACCTGAAGTCAAGCATCGGAATCTAAAACTGGACTCACAGGAGAGGTTCAAATCATAGAAAGTTAGAGTGTCAGTCCTCTGTAGTTAAGTTGGCATTGTGCCTTTTGTTTAAATTCGGTTGCAAATTCTGTGTTTCATCGTCAATAAGAAGGTCCAAGGGATACAGTAAACCTAAAGTGAAGCATCGGAATCTAAAACTGGACTCACAGGAGAGGTTCAAATCATAGAAATTTAGAGTGTCAAGCCTCTTGCACTTAAGTCGGCATTGTGCCTTTTGTATTAAATTCAGATGCAATTTCTGTGTTTCATCGTCAATAACAAGGTCCAAGACCTACAGTAAACCTGAAGTGCAGCATCGGAATCTAAAACTGGACTCACAGGAGAGGTTCAAATCATAGAAAGTTAGAGTGTCAGTCCTCTTGTACTTAAGTTGGCATTGGGCCTTTTGTTTAAATTCGGTTGCAAATTCTGTGTTTCATCATCAATAAGAAGGTCCAAGGGATACAGTAAACCTCAAATGAAGCATCGGAATCTAAATCTGGATTCACAGGAGAGGTTCAAATCATAGAAAGTTAGAGTGTCAGGCCTCTTGTACTTAAGTCGGCATTGTGCCTTTTGTATTAAATTCGGATGCAATGTCTGTGTTTCATCGACAGTAAAAAGGTCCAAGGTATACAGTAAACGTGAAGTGAAGCATCGGAACCTAAAACTGGACCCACAGGAGAGTTTCAAATCATAGAAAGTTAGAGTGTCAGTCCTCTTGTACTTAAGTCGGCATTGTGCTTTTGGTATTAACTTCGGATGCAATTTCTGTGTTTCATCGTCAATATGAAGGTCCAAGGTATACAGTAAACCTGAAATGAAGCATCGGAATCTAAAACTGGACTCACGGGAGAGGTTCAAATCATAGAAAGTTAGAGTGTCAGTCCTCTTGTACTTAAGTCGGCATTGTGCCTTTTGTATTAAATTCGGATGCAATTTCTGTGCATCTTCGTCAATAAGAAGGTCCAAGGGACACAGTAAACCGGAAGTGAAGCATCGGAATCTAAAACTGGACTCAAAGGAGAGGTTCAAATCATAGAAATTTAGAGTGTTAGTCCTCTTGTACTTATGTCGGCATTGTGCTTTTGGTATTAAATTCGGATGCAATTTCTGTCTTTCATCGTCAATAAGAAGGTCCAAGGTATACAGTAAACCTGAAATGAAGCATCGGAATCTAAAACTGGACTCACAGGAGAGGTTCAAATCATAGAAAGTCAGAGTGTCAGTCCTCTTGCTCTTAAGTCGGCATTGTGAGCTTTGTATTAAATTCGGTGCAATTTGTATGTGACATCGTCAATAGGAAGGTCCACGATATACAGTAAACCTGAAGTGAAGCATCGGAATCTAAAACTGGACTCACAGGAGCGGTTAAATCATAGAAAGTTAGAGTGTCAGTACTCTTGTACTTAAGTCGGCATTGTGCCTTTTTTACTAAATTCGGAAGCAATTTCTGTGTTTCATCGTCAATAAGAAGGTCCAAGGGATACAGTCAACCTGAAGTGAAGCAGCGGAATCAAAAACTGGACTCACAGGAGAGGTTCAAATCATAGAAAGTGAGAGTGTCAGTCCTCTTCTACTTAAGTCGGCATTGTGCCAATTGCATTAAATTCGGATGCAATTTCTGTGTTTCATCGTAAATAAGAAGGTCCAAGGGATACAGTAAACTGGAAGTGAAGCATCGGAATCTAAAACTGGACTCAAAGGAGGGGTTCAAATCATAGAAATTTAGAGTGTAAGTCCTCTTGTACTTATGTCGGCATTGTGCCTTTTGTATTAAATTCGGATGCCATTTCTGTGTTTCATCATCAATAAGAAGGTCCAAAGTATACAGTAAACCTGAAGTGAAGCATCGGAACCTAAAACTGGACCCACAGGAGAGTTTCAAATCATAGAAAGTTAGAGTGTCAGTCCTCTTGTACTTAAGTCGGCATTGTGCTTTTGGTATTAAATTCGGATGCAATTTCTGTGTTTCATCGTCAATAAGAAGGTCCAAGGTATACAGTAAACCTGAAATGAAGCATCGGAATATAAAACTGGACTCACGGGAGAGGTTCAAATCATAGAAATTTAGAGTGTAAGTCCTCTTGTACTTATGTCGGCATTGTGCCTTTTGTATTAAATTCGGATGCCATTTCTGTGTTTCATCATCAATAAGAAGGTCCAAATTACAGTAAACCTGAAGTGAAGCATCGGAACCTAAAACTGGACCCACAGGAGAGTTTCAAATCATAGAAAGTTAGAGTGTCAGTCCTCTTGTACTTAAGTCGGCATTGTGCTTTTGGTATTAAATTCGGATGCAATTTCTGTGTTTCATCGTCAATAAGAAGGTCCAAGGTATACAGTAAACCTGAAATGAAGCATCGGAATATAAAACTGGACTCACGGGAGAGGTTCAAATCATAGAAAGTTAGAATGTCAGTCCTCTTGTACTTAAGTTGGCATTGGGCCTTTTGTTTAAATTCGGTTGCAAATTCTGTGTTTCATCGTCAATAAGAAGGTCCAAGGGATACAGTAAACCTAAAATGAAGCATCGGAATCTAAATCTGGACTCACAGGAGAGGTTCAAATCATAGAAAGTTAGAGTGTCAGGCCTCTTGTACTTAAGTCGGCATTGTGCCTTTTGTATTAAATTCGGATGCAATTTCTGTGTTTCATCGACAGTAAAAAGGTCCAAGGTATACAGTAAACGTGAAGTGAAGCATCGGAACCTAAAACTGGACCCACAGGAGAGTTTCAAATCATAGAAAGTTAGAGTGTCAGTCCTCTTGTACTTAAGTCGGCATTGTGCTTTTGGTATTAACTTCGGATGCAATTTCTGTGTTTCATCGTCAATATGAAGGTCCAAGGTATACAGTAAACCTGAAATGAAGCATCGGAATCTAAAACTGGACTCACGGGAGAGGTTCAAATCATAGAAAGTTAGAGTGTCAGTCCTCTTGTACTTAAGTCGGCATTGTGCCTTTTGTATTAAATTCGGATGCAATTTCTGTGCATCTTCGTCAATAAGAAGGTCCAAGGGACACAGTAAACCGGAAGTGAAGCATCGGAATCTAAAACTGGACTCAAAGGAGAGGTTCAAATCATAGCAATTTAGAGTGTTAGTCCTCTTGTACTTATGTCGGCATTGTGCTTTTGGTATTAAATTCGGATGCAATTTCTGTCTTTCATCGTCAATACGAAGGTCCAAGGTATACAGTAAACCTGAAATGAGCATCGGAATCTAAAACTGGACTCACAGGAGAGGTTCAAATCATAGAAAGTTAGAGTGTCAGACCTCTTGCTCTTAAGTCGGCATTGTGAGTTTTGTATTAAATTCGGTGCAATTTGTATGTGACATCGTCAATAGGAAGGTCCACGATATACAGTAAACCTGAAGTGAAGCATCGGAATCTAAAACTGGACTCACAGGAGCGGTTAAATCATAGAAAGTTAGAGTGTCAGTACTCTTGTACTTAAGTCGGCATTGTGCCTTTTTTACTAAATTCGGAAGCAATTTCTGTGTTTCATCGTCAATAAGAAGGTCCAAGGGATACAGTCAACCTGAAGTGAAGCAGCGGAATCTAAAACTGGACTCACAGGAGAGGTTCAAATCATAGAAAGTGAGAGTGTCAGTCCTCTTCTACTTAAGTCGGCATTGTGCCAATTGCATTAAATTCGGATGCAATTTCTGTGTTTCATCGTAAATAAGAAGGTCCAAGGGATACAGTAAACTGGAAGTGAAGCATCGGAATCTAAAACTGGACTCAAAGGAGAGGTTCAAATCATAGAAATTTAGAGTGTAAGTCCTCTTGTACTTATGTCGGCATTGTGCCTTTTGTATTAAATTCGGATGCCATTTCTGTGTTTCATCATCAATAAGAAGGTCCAAGGTATACAGTAAACCTGAAGTGAAGCATCGGAACCTAAAACTGGACCCACAGGAGAGTTTCAAATCATAGAAAGTTAGAGTGTCAGTCCTCTTGTACTTAAGTCGGCATTGTGCTTTTGGTATTAAATTCGGTTGCAATTTCTGTGTTTCATCGTCAATAAGAAGGTCCAAGGTATACAGTAAACCTGAAATGAGGCATCGGAATATAAAACTGGACTCACGGGAGAGGTTCAAATCATAGAAAGTTAGAGTGTCAGTCCTCTTGTACTTAAGTCGGCATTGTGCCTTTTGTATTAAATTCGGATGCAATTTCTGTGAATCTTCGTCAATAAGAAGGTCCAAGGGATACAGTAAACCGGAAGTGAAGCGTCGGAATCTAAAACTGGACTCAAAGGAGAGGTTCAAATCATAGAAATTTAGAGTGTAAGTCCTCTTGTACTTATGTCGGCATTGTGCTTTTGGTATTAAATTCGGATGCAATTTCTGTCTTTCATCGTCAATAAGAAGGTCCAAGGTATACAGTAAACCTGAAATGAAGCATCGGAATCTAAAACTGGACTCACAGGAGAGGTTCAAATCATAGAAAGTTAGAGTGTCAGTCCTCTTGCTCTTAAGTCGGCATTGTGACTTTTGTATTAAATTCGGGGCAATTTGTATGTGACATCGTCAATAAGAAGGTCCACGGTATACAGTAAACCTGAAGTGAAGCTTAGGGATCTAAAACTGGACTCACAGGAGAGATTAAAATCATAGAAAGTTAGAGTGTCAGTACTCTTGTACTTAAGTCGGCATTGTGCCTTTTTTACTAAATTCGGAAGCAATTTCTGTGTTTCATCGTCAATAAGAAGGTCCAAGGGATACAGTCAACCTGAAGTGAAGCAGCGGAATCTAAAACTGGACTCACAGGAGAAGTTCAAATCATAGAAAGTGAGAGTGTCAGTCCTCTTGTACTTAAGTCGGCATTGTGCCAATTGCATTAAATTCGGATGCAATTTCTGTGTTTCATCGTAAATAAGAAAGTCGAAGGGATACAGTAAACCGGAAGTGAAGCATCGGAATCTAAAACTGGACACAAAGGAGAGGTTCAAATCGTAGAAATTTAGAGTGTAAGTCCTCTTGTACTTATGTCGGCATTGTGCCTTCTGTATTAAATTCGGATGCCATATCTGTGTTTCATCAGCAATAAGAAGGTCCAAAGTATACAGTAAACCTGAAGTGAAGCATCGGAATCTAAAACTGGACTCACAGGAGAGGTTCAAATCATAGGAAGTTAGAGTGTCAGGCCTCTAGCACTTAAGTCGGCATTGTGATTTTTTATTAAATTCGGATGCAATTTCTGTGTTTCATCGTCAATAAGAAGGTCCAAGGGATACAGTAAACCATAATTGAAGCATCGGAATCTAAAACTGGACTCACAGGAGACCTTCTAGTCATAGGAAGTTAGCGTGTCAGTCCACTTGAACTTAAGTCGGCATTGTGCCATTTGTATTAAATTCGGATGCAATTTCTGTGTTTCATCGTCAATAAGAAGGTCCAAGGTCTACAGTAAACGTGAAGTGAAGCATCGGAATGTAAAACTGGACCCACAGGAGAGTTTCAAATCACAGAAAGTTATAGTGTCAGTCCTCTTGTACTTAAGTCGGCATTGTGCCTTTGGTATTAAATTCGGATGCAATTTCTGTGTTTCATCGTCAATAAGAAGGTCCAAGGTATACAGTAAACCAGAAGTGAAGCATCGGAATCTAAAACTGGACTCACAGGAGTGGTTCAAATCATAGAAAGTTAGAGTGTCAGTCCTCTTGTACTTAAGTCGGCATTGTGCCTTTTGTATTAAATTTGGATGCAATTTCTGTGCTTCATCGTCAATAAGAAGATCGAAGGTATACAGTAAAACTGAAGTGAAGCATCGGAACCTAAAACTGGACCCACAGGAGTGTTTCAAATCATAGAAAGTTTGAGTGTCAGTCCTCTTGTACTTAAGTCGGCATTGTGCTTTTGGTATTAAATTCGGATTCCATTTCTGTCTTTCATCGTCAATAAGAAGGTAAAAGGTATACAGTAAACCTGAAATGAAGCATCGGAATCTAAAACTGGACTCACAGGAGAGGTTCAAATCATAGAAAGTTAGAGTGTCAGTCCTCTTGTACTTAAGTCGGCATTGTGCCTTTTGTATTACATTCGGATGCAATTTCTGTGCTTCATCGTCAATAAGAAGGTCGAAGGTATACAGTAAAACTGAAGTGAAGCATCGGAATCTAAAACTGGACTCACAGGAGAGGTTTAAATCATAGAAAGTTAGAGTGTGAGTCCTCTTGCACTTAAGTCGGCATTGTGACTTTTGTATTAAATTCGGGGCAATTTCTATGTGACATCGTCAATAAGAAGGTCCACGGTATACAGAAAACCTGAAGTGAAGCATAGGGATCTAAAACTGGACGCACCCGAGAGGTTCGAATCATAGGAAGTTAGAGTGTCAGGCCTCTAGCACTTAAGTCGGTTATTGTGCCTTTTTTATTAAATTCGGATGCAATTTCTGTGTTTCATCGTCAATAAGAAGGTCCAAGGTATACAGTAAACCTGAAATGAAGCATCGGAATCTAAAACTGGACTCACAGGAGAGGTTCAAATCATAGAAAGTTAGAGTGTCAGTCCTTTTGCTCTTAAGTCGGCATTGTGACTTTTGTATTAAATTCGGGGCAATTTGTATGTGACATCGTCAATAAGAAGGTCCACGGTATACAGTAAACCTGAAGTGAAGCTTAGGGATCTAAAACTGGACTCACAGGAGACATTAAAATCATAGAAAGTTAGAGTGTCAGTACTCTTGTACTTAAGCCGGCATTGTGCCTTTTTTACTAAATTCGGAAGCAATTTCTGTGTTTCATCGTCAATAAGAAGGTCCAAGGGATACAGTCAACCTGAAGTGAAGCAGCGGAATCTAAAACTGGACTCACAGGAGAAGTTCAAATCATAGAAAGTGAGAGTGTCAGTCCCCTTGTACTTAAGTCGGCATTGTGCCAATTGCATTAAATTCGGATGCAATTTCTGTGTTTCATCGTAAATAAGAAAGTCGAAGGGATACAGTAAACCGGAAGTGAGGCATCGGAATCTAAAACTGGACTCAAAGGAGAGGTTCAAATCGTAGAAATTTAGAGTGTAAGTCCTCTTGTACTTATGTCGGCATTGTGCCTTTTGTATTAAATTCGGATGCCATTTCTGTGTTTCATCAGCAATAAGAAGGTCCAAAGTATACAGTAAACCTGAAGTGAAGCATCGGAATCTAAAACTGGACTCACAGGAGAGGTTCAAATCATAGGAAGTTAGAGTGTCAGGCCTCTAGCACTTAAGTCGGCCATGTGCCTTTTTTATTAAATTCGGATGCAATTTCTGTGTTTCATCGTCAATAAGAAGGTCCAAGGTATACAGTAAACCATAATTGAAGCATCGGAATCTAAAACTGGACTCACAGGAGACCTTCTAGTCATAGGAATTTAGAGTGTCAGTCCACTTGAACTTAAGTCGGCATTGTGCCACTTGTATTAAATTCGGATGCAATTTCTGTGTTTCATCGTCAATAAGAAGGTCCAAGGTCTACAGTAAACGTGAAGTGAAGCATCGGAATCTAAAACTGGACCCACAGGAGAGTTTCAAATCACAGAAAGTTATAGTGTCAGTCCTCTTGTACTTAAGTCGGCATTGTGCCTTTGGTATTAAATTCGGATGCAATTTCTGTGTTTCATCGTCAATAAGAAGGTCCAAGGTATACAGTAAACCAGAAGTGAAGCATCGGAATCTAAAACTGGACTCACAGGAGTGGTTCAAATCATAGAAAGTTAGAGTGTCAGTCCTCTTGTACTTAAGTCGGCATTGTGCCTTTTGTATTAAATTTGGATGCAATTTCCGTGCTTCATCGTCAATAAGAAGATCGAAGGTATACAGTAAAACTGAAGTGAAGCATCGGAACCTAAAACTGGACCCACAGGAGTGTTTCAAATCATAGAAAGTTAGAGTGTCAGTCCTCTTGTACTTAAGTCGGCATTGTGCCTTTGGTATTATATTCGGATGCAATTTCTGTGTTTCATCGTCAATAAGAAGTTCCACGGTATACAGTAAACCTGTAGTGAAGCATCGGAATCTAAAACTGGACTCACAGGTGAGGTTCAAGTCATAGGAATTAAGAGTGTCAGTCCTCTTGAACTTAAGTCGGCATTGTGCCATTTTTATTAATTTCGGTTAGCAACTTCCCTGTTTCATCGTCAATAAGAAAGTCAAAGGGAAACAGTAAACCTGAAGTGAAGCATCGGAATCTAAAACTGGACTCACAGGAGAGGTTCTAATCATGGAAAGTTAGAGTGTCAGTCCTCTTGTACTTAAGTCGGCAATGTGCCTTTGGTATTAAATTCGGATGCATTTTCTGTGTTTCATCGTCAATAAGAAGGTCCAAGGGATACAGTAAACCTGAAGTGAAGCATCGGAATCTAAAACTGGACTCACGGGAGAGGTTCAAATCATAGAATGTTAGAGTGTCAGTCCTCTTGTACTTAAGTCGGCATTGTGCGTTTTGTATAAAATTCGGTTGTAATTTCTGTGTTTCATCGTCAATAAGTAGGTCCAAGTTATACAGTAAACCTGAAGTGAAGCATCGGAATCTAAAACTGGACTCACAGGAGAGGTTCAAATCATAGAAAGTTAGTGTGTCAGTCCTCTTGTACTTAATTTGGCATTGTGCCTTTTGTTTAAATTCGGTAGCAAATTCTGTGTTTCATCGACAATAAGAAGGTCGAAGGTATACAGTAAAACTGAAGTGAAGCATCGGAATCTAAAACTGGACTCACAGGAGAAGTTCAAATCATAGAAAGTTAGAGTGTCAGTCCTCTTTTTCTTAAGTCGGCATTGTGTTTTGTATTAAATTGGGATGCAATTTCTGTGTTTCATCGTCAATATGAAGGTCCAAGGGCTACAGTTAACCTGAAGTGCAGCATCGGATTCTAAAACTGGACTCACAGGAGAGGTTCAAATCATTGAAAGTTAGAGTGTCAGGCCTCTTGTACTTATGTCGGCATTTTGCCTTTTGTCTTAAATTCGGCTGCAATTTCTGTGTTTCATCGTCAATAAAAAGGTCCAAGGTATACAGTAAACGTGAAGTGAAGCATCGGAACCTAAAACTGGACGCACAGGAGAGTTTCAAATCATAGAAAGTTAGAGTGTCAGTCCTCTTGTACTTAAGTCGGCATTGTGCTTTTGGTATTAAATTCGGATGCAATTTCTGTCTTTCATCGTCAATAAGAAGGTCCAAGTTATACAGTAAACCTGAAATGAAGCATCGGAATCTAAAACTGGACTCACAGGAGAGGTTCAAATCATAGAAAATTTGAGTGTCAGTCCTCTTGTACTTAAGTCGGCATTGTGCCTTTTGTATTAAATTCGGATGCAATTTCTGTGTTTCATCGTCGATAAGAAGGTCGAAGGAATACAGTAAAACTGAAGTGAAGCATCGGAATCTAAAACTGGACTCACAGGAGAGGTTCAAATCATAGAAAGTTAGAGTGTCAGTCCTCTTGTACTTAAGTCGACATTGTGTTTTGTATTAAATTGGGATGCAATTTCTGTGTTTCATCGTCAATAAGAAGGTCCAAGGGCTACAGTTAACCTGAAGTGCAGCATCGGAATCTAAAACTGGACTCACAGGAGAGGTTCAAATCATAGAAAGTTAGAGTGTCAGTCCTCTCGTACTTAAGTTGGCATTGTGCCTTTTGTTTAAATTCGGTTGCAAATTCTGTGTTTCATCGTCAATAAGTAGGTCCAAGGGATACAGTAAACCTAAAGTGAAGCATCAGAATCTAAAACTGGACTCACAGGAGAGGTTCAAATCATAGAAAGTTAGAGTGTCAGGCCTCTTGTACATAAGTCGGCATTGTGCCTTTTGTCTTCAATTCGGATGCTATTTCTGTGTTTCATCGTCAATAAAAAGGTCCAAGGTATACTGTAAACGTGAAGTGAAGCATCGGAACCTAAAACTGGACCCACAGGAGAGTTTCAAATCATAGAAAATTAGAGTGTCAGTCCTCTTGTACTTAAGTCGGCATTGCGCTTTTGGTATTAAATTCGGATGCAATTTCTGTCTTTCATCGTCAATAAGAAGGTCCAAGGTATACAGTAAACCTGAAATGAAGCATTGGAATCTAAAACTGGACTCACAGGAGAGGTTCAAATAATGGAAAGTTAGAGTGTCAGTCCTCTTGTACTTAAGTCAGCATTGTGCCTTTTGTATTAAATTCGGATGCAATTTCTGTGCTTCATCGTCAATAAGAAAGTCCAAGGTATACAGTCAACCTGAAGTGAAGCATCGGAATCTAAAACTGGAATCATTGGTGAGGTGTAAATCATTGAAAGTTAGAGTGTGAGTCCTCTTGCACTTAAGTCGGCATAGTGCCTTTTGTATTAAATTCGGATACAATTACTCTGTTTCATCGTCAATAAGAAGGCCCAAGGTATACAGTAAACCTGAAGTGAAGCATCGGAATCTAAAGCTAGACTCACAGGAGGGGTTCAAATCATGGAAAGTTAGAGTGTCAGTCCTCTTGTACTTAAATCGGCATTGTGACTGTTGTATTAAATTAAAATGTAATTTCGATGTTTCATCGTCAATACGAAGGTCCAAGGGATACAGTAAACCGGAAGTGAAGCATCGGAATCTAAAACTGGACCCAAAGGAGAGGATAAAATCTTAGAAATTTAGAGTGTAAGTCCTCTTGTACTTAAGTCGGCATTGTGCCTTTTGTATTAAATTCGGATGCCATTTCTGTGTTTCATCGTCAATAAGAAGGTCCAAGGTATACAGAAAACCTGAAGTGAAGCATTGGAATCTAAAAATGGACTCACAGGAGAGCTTCAAATCATAGGAAGTTAGAGTGTCAGGCCTCTAGTACTTAAGTTGGCATTGTGCCTTTTTATTAAATTCGGATGCAATTTCTGTGTTTCATCGTCAATAAGAAGGCCCAAGGGATACAGTAAACCTGAAGTGAAGCATCGGAATCTAAAACTGGACTCACAGGAGAGGTTCAAATTATAGAAAGGTAGAGTGTCAGTCCTCTTGTACTTGAGTCGGCATTGTGTCTTTTGTATTAAATTCGAATGTAATGTCTGTGTTTCATCGTCAATAAGAAGGTCCAAGGGATACAGTAAACCAGAATTGAAGTATCGGAATCTAAAACTGGACTCACAGGTGACCTTCTAGTCATAGGAAGTTAGAGTGTCAGTCCTCTTGTACTTAAGTCGGCATTGTGCCTTTTGAATTTAATTCAAATGCAATTTCTGTGTTTCATCGCCAATAAGAAGTTCCAAGGTATACAGTAAACCTGTAGTGAAGCATCGGAATCTAAAACTGGACTCACAGGAGAGGTTCAAATCATGGAAAGTTAGAGTGTCAGTCCTCTTGTACTTAAATCGGCATTGTGACTGTTTCATTAAATTAAAATGTAATTTCGATGTTTCTTCGTCAATAAGAAGGTCCAAGTTATACAGTAAACCTGAAGTGAAGCATCGGAATCTAAAACTGGACTCACATTAGAGGTTCAAATCATAGAAAATTTGAGTGTCAGTCCTCTTGTACTTAAGTCGGCATTGTGCCTTTTGTATTAAATTCGGATGCAATTTCTGTGTTTCATCGTCGATAAGAAGGTCGAAGGAATACAGTAAAACTGAAGTGAAGCATCGGAATCTAAAAGTGGACTCACAGGAGAGGTTCAAATCATAGAAAGTTAGAGTGTCAGTCCTCTTGTACTTAAGTCGACATTGTGTTTTGTATTAAATTGGGATGCAATTTCTGTGTTTCATCGTCAATAAGAAGGTCCAAGGGCTACAGTTAACCTGAAGTGCAGCATCGGAATCTAAAACTGGACTCACAGGAGAGGTTCAAATCATAGAAAGTTAGAGTGTCAGTCCTCTCGTACTTAAGTTGGCATTGTGCCTTTTGTTTAAATTCGGTTGCAAATTCTGTGTTTCATCGTCAATAAGTAGGTCCAAGGGATACAGTAAACCTAAAGTGAAGCATCAGAATCTAAAACTGGACTCACAGGAGAGGTTCAAATCATAGAAAGTTAGAGTGTCAGGCCTCTTGTACATAAGTCGGCATTGTGCCTTTTGTCTTCAATTCGGATGCTATTTCTGTGTTTCATCGTCAATAAAAAGGTCCAAGGTATACTGTAAACGTGAAGTGAAGCATCGGAACCTAAAACTGGACCCACAGGAGAGTTTCAAATCATAGAAAATTAGAGTGTCAGTCCTCTTGTACTTAAGTCGGCATTGCGCTTTTGGTATTAAATTCGGATGCAATTTCTGTCTTTCATCGTCAATAAGAAGGTCCAAGGTATACAGTAAACCTGAAATGAAGCATTGGAATCTAAAACTGGACTCACAGGAGAGGTTCAAATAATGGAAAGTTAGAGTGTCAGTCCTCTTGTACTTAAGTCAGCATTGTGCCTTTTGTATTAAATTCGGATGCAATTTCTGTGCTTCATCGTCAATAAGAAAGTCCAAGGTATACAGTCAACCTGAAGTGAAGCATCGGAATCTAAAACTGGAATCATTGGTGAGGTGTAAATCATTGAAAGTTAGAGTGTGAGTCCTCTTGCACTTAAGTCGGCATAGTGCCTTTTGTATTAAATTCGGATACAATTACTCTGTTTCATCGTCAATAAGAAGGCCCAAGGTATACAGTAAACCTGAAGTGAAGCATCGGAATCTAAAGCTAGACTCACAGGAGGGGTTCAAATCATGGAAAGTTAGAGTGTCAGTCCTCTTGTACTTAAATCGGCATTGTGACTGTTGTATTAAATTAAAATGTAATTTCGATGTTTCATCGTCAATACGAAGGTCCAAGGGATACAGTAAACCGGAAGTGAAGCATCGGAATCTAAAACTGGACCCAAAGGAGAGGATAAAATCTTAGAAATTTAGAGTGTAAGTCCTCTTGTACTTAAGTCGGCATTGTGCTTTTAGTATTAAATTCGGATGCCATTTCTGTGTTTCATCGTCAATAAGAAGGTCCAAGGTATACAGAAAACCTGAAGTGAAGCATTGGAATCTAAAAATGGACTCACAGGAGAGCTTCAAATCATAGGAAGTTAGAGTGTCAGGCCTCTAGTACTTAAGTTGGCATTGTGCCTTTTTATTAAATTCGGATGCAATTTCTGTGTTTCATCGTCAATAAGAAGGCCCAAGGGATACAGTAAACCTGAAGTGAAGCATCGGAATCTAAAACTGGACTCACAGGAGAGGTTCAAATTATAGAAAGTTAGAGTGTCAGTCCTCTTGTACTTGAGTCGGCATTGTGCCTTTTGTATTAAATTCGGATGCAATGTCTGTGTTTCATCGTCAATAAGAGGGTCCAAGGGATACAGTAGGCCTGATTTGAAGCATCGGAATCTAAAACTGGACTCACAGGAGACCAACTAGTCATAGGAAGTTAGAGTGTCAGTCCTCTTGAACTTAAGACGGCATGGTGCCATTTTTATTAAATTCGGTTAGCAATTTCCCTGTTTCATCGTCAATAAGAAGGTCCAAGGGAAACAGTAAACCTGAGGTGAAGCATCGGAATCTAAAACTGGACTCACAGGAGAGGTTCAAATTATAGAAAGTTAGAGTGTCAGTCCTCTTGTACATGAGTCGGCATTGTGCCTTTGGTATTAAATTCGGAGGCACTTTCTGTGTATCATCGTCAATAAGAAGGTCCAAGGGATACAGTAAACCTGAAGTGAAGTATCGGAATCTAAAACTGGACTCACAGGAGAGGTTCAAATCATAGAATGTTAAAGTGTCAGTCCTCTTGTACTTAAGTCGGCATTGTGTCTTTTGTATAAAATTGGGAAGCAATTTCTGTGTTTCATCGTCTTTAAGAAGGTCCAAGTTATACAGTAAACCTGAAGTGAAGCATCGGAATCTAAAACTGGACTCACAGGAGAGGTTCAAATCATAGAAAGTTATAGTGTCAGTCCTGTTGTACTTAAGTCGGCATTGTGCCTTCTGTATTAAATTCGGATGCAATTTCTGTGTTTCATCGTTAATAGGATGGTCCAAGGGATACGTTAAACCTGAAGTGAAGCATCGGAATCTAAAACTGGACTCACAGGAGAGGATAATATCATAGAAAGTTAGAGTGTCAGTCCTCTTGTACTTAAGTCGGCATTGTGCCTTTTGATTAAATTCGGTTGCAATATCTGTGTTTCATCGTCAATAAGAAGGTCCAAGGGATACAGTAAACCTGAAGTGAAACATCGGAATCTAAAACTGGACTCACAGGAGAGGTTCAAATCATAGAAAGTGTAAGTGTCAGTCCTCTTGTACTTAAGTCGGCATTGTGCTTTTTGTATCAAATTCGGATGCAATTTCTGTGCTTCATCGTCAATAAGAATGTCCAAGGTATACAGTAAACCTGAAGTGAAGCATCGGAATCTAAAACTTGATTCACTGGAGAGGTTTAAATCATAGAAAGTTAGAGTGTGAGTCCTCTTGCACTTAAGTCGGCATTGTGCCTTTTGTATTAAATTCGGATGCCATTTATGTATTTCGTCGTCAATAAGAAAGTCCTAGGGATACAGTAAACCTGATGTGAAGCATCGGAATCTAAAACTGGACTCACAGGAGAGGTTCAAATTATAGAAAGTTAGAGTGTCAGTCCACTTGTACTTAAGTCGGCATTGTGCCTTTTGTATTAAATTCGGATGCAATGTCTGTGTTTCATCGTCAATAAGTAGGTCCAAGGGATACAGTATACCTGAAGTGAATCATCGGAATGTAAAACTGGAAACACAGGAGAGGTTCCAATCATAGGAAGTTAGAGATTCAGTCCTCTTGTACCTAAGTCGGCATTGTGCCTTTTTTATTAAATTCGGATGCAATTTCTGTGTTTCATCGTCAATAAGAAGGTCCAAGGGATACAGTAAACCCGATGTGATGCATCGGAATCTTAAACTGGACTCAGAGGACAGGTTCAAATCATAGAATGTTAGAGTGTCAGTCCTCTTGTACTTAAGTCGTCATTGTGCCGTTTAGTTTAAAATTCTGATGCAATTTCTGTGTTTCATTGTCAATTAAAAGATCCAAGGGATACAGTAATCCTGAAGTGAAGCATCGGAATCTAAAACTGGACTCACAGGAGAGGTTCAAATAATGGAAAGTTAGAGTGTCAGTCCTCTTGTACTTAAGTCGGCATTGTGCCTTATGTATTAAATTCGGATGCAATTTCTGTGGGTCATCGTCAATAAGAAGGTCCAAGGGATGCAGTAAACCTGAAGTGAAGCATCGGAATCTAAAACTGGTCTCACAGGAGAGGTTCAAATCATAGAAAGTTAGAGTGTCAGTCTTCTTGTACTTAAGTCGGCATTGTGCCTTTTGAATTAAATTCGGATGGAATTTCTGTGTTTCATCGTCAATAAGAAGGTCCAAGGGATACAGTAAACTAGAAGTGAAGCATCGGAAACTAAAAATGGACTCACAGGAGAGGTTCAAATCATAGAATGTTAGAGTGTCAGTCCTCTTGTACTTAAGTCGGCATTGTGAATTTTGTATTTAATTCAGATGCAATATCTGTGTTTTATCGTCAATTAGAAAGTCCAAGGTATACAGAAAACCCGAAGTGAAGCATCGGAATCTAAAGCTGGACTCACAGGAAAGTTTCAAATCATAGAATGTTAGAGTGTCAGTCCTCTTGTACTTAGGTCGGCAATGTGTTTTGTATTAAATTCGGATGCAATTTCTGTGTTTCATCGTCAATAAGAAGGTCCAAGGGCTACAGTAAACCTGAAGTGCAGCATCGGAATCTAAAACTGGTCTCACAGGGAAGGTTCAAATCATAGAAAGTTAGAGTGTCAGTCCTCTTGTACTTAAGTTGGCATTGTGCCTTTTGTTTAAATTCGGTTGCAAATCCTGTGTTTCATCGTCAATAAGAAGGTCCAAGGGATACAGTAAACTAGAAGTGAAGCATCGGAAACTAAAAATGGACTCACAGGAGAGGTTCAAATCATAGAATGTTAGAGTGTAAGTCCTCTTGTACTTAAGTCGGCATTGTGCCTTTTGTATTAAATTTGGATGCCATTTCTGTGTTTCATCGTCAATACGAAGGTCCAAGGTATACAGAAAACCTGAAGTGAAGCATTGGAATCTAAAAATGGACTCACAGGAGAGCTTCAAATCATAGGAAGTTAGAGTGTCAGGCCTCTAGTACTTAAGTCGGCATTGTGCCTTTTTATTAAATTCGGATGCAATTTCTGTGTTTCATCGTCAATAAGAAGGCCCAAGGGATACAGTAAACCTGAAGTGAAGCATCGGAATCTAAAACTGGACTCACAGGAGAGGTTCAAATCATAGAAAGTTAGAGTGTCAGTCCCCTTGTACTTGAGTCGGCATTGTGCCTTTTGTATTAAATTCGGATGCAATGTCTGTGTTTCATCGTCAATAAGTGGGTCCAAGGGATACAGTAAACCTGAATTGAAGCATCGGAATCTAAAACTGGACTCACAGGAGACCTTCTAGTCATAGGAAGTTAGAGTGTCAGTCCTCTTGAACTTAAGTCGGCATGGTGCCATTTTTATTAAATTCAGTTAGCAATTTCCCTGTTTCATCGTCAATAAGAAGGTCCAAGGGAAACGGTAAACCTAAAGTGAAGCATCGGAATCTAAAACTGGACTCACAGGAGAGGTTCAAAATATAGAAAGTTAGAGTGTCAGTCCTCTTGTACTTGAGTCGGCATTGTGACTTTGGTATTAAATTCGGATGCAATTTCTGTGTATCATCGTCAATAAGAAGGTCCAAGGGATACAGTAAACCTGAAGTGAAGTATCGGAATCTAAAACTGGACTCACAGGAGAGGTTCAAATCATAGAATGTTAAAGTGTCAGTCCTCTTGTACTTAAGTCGGCATTGTGTCTTTTGTATAAAATTGGGAAGCAATTTCTGTGTTTCATCGTCTTTAAGAAGGTCCAAGTTATACAGTAAACCTGAAGTGAAGCATCGGAATCTAAAACTGGACTCACAGGAGAGGTTCAAATCATAGAAAGTTATAGTGTCAGTCCTCTTGTACTTAAGTCGGCATTGTGCCTTCTGTATTAAATTCGGATGCAATTTCTGTGTTTCATCGTCAATAGGATCGTCCAAGGGATACATTAAACCTGAAGTGAAGCATCGGAATCTAAAACTGGACTCACAGGAGAGGATAATATCATAGAAAGTTAGAGTGTCAGTCCTCTTGTACTTAAGTCGGCATTGTGCCTTTTGATTAAATTCGGTTGCAATATCTGTGTTTCATCGTCAATAAGAAGGTCCAAGGGATACAGTAAACCTGAAGTGAAGCATCGGAATCTAAAACTGGACTCACAGGAGAGGTTCAAATCATAGAAAGTGTAAGTGTCAGTCCTCTTGTACTTAAGTCGGCATTGTGCTTTTTGTATCAAATTCGGATGCAATTTCTGTGCTTCATCGTCAATAAGAATGTCCAAGGTATACAGTAAACCTGAAGTGAAGCATCGGAATCTAAAACTTGATTCACTGGAGAGGTTTAAATCATAGAAAGTTAGAGTGTGAGTCCTCTTGCACTTAAGTCGGCATTGTGCCTTTTGTATTAAATTCGGATGCCATTTCTGTGTTTCATCGTCAATAAGAAGTTCCAAGGAATACAGCGAACCTAAAGTGAAGCATCAGAATCTAAAACTAAACTCAAAGGAGAGGTACAAATCATAGGGAGTTAGAGTGTAAGTCCTCTTGTACTTATGTCGGCGTTGTGCCTCTTGTATTAAATTCGGATGCCATTTATGTATTTCGTCGTCAATAAGAAAGTCCTAGGGATACAGTAAACCTGATGTGAAGCATTGGAATCTAAAACTGGACTCACAGGAGAGGTTCAAATTATAGAATGTTAGAGTGTCAGTCCACTTGTACTTAAGTCGGCATTGTGCCTTTTGTATTAAATTCGGATGCAATGTCTGTGTCCCATCGTCAATAAGTAGGTCCAAGGGATACAGTATACCTGAAGTGAATCATCGGAATGTAAAACTGGAATCACAGGAGAAGTTCCAATCATAGGAAGTTAGAGATTCAGTCCTCTTGTACTTAAGTCGGCATTGTGCCTTTTTAATTAAATTCGGATGCAATTTCTGTGTTTCATCGTCTATAAGAAGGTCCAAGGGATACAGTAAACCCGATGTGATGCATCGGAATCTGAAACTGGACTCAGAGGACAGGTTCAAATCATAGAATGTTAGAGTGTCAGTCCTCTTATACTTAAGTCGTCATTGTGCCGTTTAGTTTTAAATTCTGATCCAATTTCTGTGTTTCATTGTCAATTAAAAGATCCATGGGATACAGTAATCCTGAAGTGAAGCATCGGAATCTAAAACTGGACTCACAAGAGAGGTTCAAATAATGGAAAGTTAGAGTGTCAGTCCTCTTGTACTTAAGTCGGGCGTTGTGCCTTATGTATTAAATTCGGATGCAATTTCTGTGGGTCAACGTCAATAAGAAGGTCCAAGGGATGCAGTAAACCTGAAGTGAGGCATCGGAATCTAAAACTGGTCTCACAGGAGAGGTTCAAATCATAGAAAGTTAGAGTGTCAGTCCTCTTGTACTCAAGTCGGCATTGTGCCTTTTGAATTAAATTCGGATGGAACTTCTGTGTTTCATCGTCAATAAGAAGGTCCAAGGGATACAGTAAACTAGAAGTGAAGCATCGGAAACTAAAAATGGACTCACAGGAGAGGTTCAAATCATAGAATGTTAGAGTGTCAGTCCTCTTGTACTTAAGTCGGCATTGTGAATTTTGTATTTAATTCAGATGCAATATCTGTGTTTTATCGTCAATTAGAAAGGCCAAGGGATACAGAAAACCCGAAGTGAAGCATCGGAATCTAAAGCTGGACTCACAGGAGAGTTTCAAATCATAGAATGTTAGAGTGTCAGTCCTCTTGTACTTAAGTCGGCATTGTGTTTTGTATTAAATTCGGATGCAATTTCTGTGTTTCATCGTCAATAAGAAGGTCCAAGGGCTACAGTAAACCTGAAGTGCAACATCGGAATAAAAACTGGACTCACAGGAGAGGTTCAAATCATAGAAAGTTAGAGTGTCAGTCCTCTTGTACTTAAGTTGGCATTGTGCCTTTTGTTTAAATTCGGTTGCAAATTCTGTGTTTCATCGTCAATAAGAAGGTCCAAGGGATACAGTAAACCTAAAGTGATGCATCGGAATCTAAAACTGGACTCACAGGAGAGGTTCAAATCATAGAAAGTTAGAGTGTCAGGCCTCTTGTACTTTAGTCGGCATTGTGCCTTTTGTATTAATTTCGGATGCAATTTCTGTGTTTCATCGTCAATAAGAAGGTCCAAGCCATACAGTAATCGTGAAGTGAAGCATCGGAATCTAAATTTGGACCCACAGGAGAGTTTCAAATCATAGAAAGTTAGAGTGTCAGTCCTCTTGTACTTGAGTCGATATTGCGCTTTTGGTATTAAATTCGGAATCAATTTCTGTCTTTCATCGTCAATAAGAAGGTCCAAGGTATACAGTAAAACTGAAGTGAAGCATCGGAATCTAAAACTGGACTCACAGGAGAGGTTTAAATCATAGAAAGTTAGAGTGTGAGTCCTCTTGCACTTAAGTAAGCATTGTGCCTTTTGTATTAAATACGGATGCAATTTCTGTGCTTCATCGTCAATAAGAAAGTCCAAGGTATACAGTAAACCTGAAGTGAAGCATCGGAATCTAAAACTGGAATCATTGGTGAGGTGTAAATCATTGAAAGTTAGAGTGTGAGTCCTCTTGCACTTAAGTCGGCATTGTGCCTTTTGTATTAAATTCGGATACAATTACTCTGTTTCATCGTCAATAAGAAGGCCCAAGGTATACAGTAAACCTGAAGTGAAGCATCGGAAGCTAAAGCTAGACTCACAGGAGGGGTTCAAATCATGGAAAGTTAGAGTGTCAGTCCTCTTGTACTTAAATCGGCATTGTGACTGTTGTATTAAATTAAAATGTAATTTCGATGTTTCATCGTCAATAAGAAGGTCCTAGGGATACAGTAAACCGGAAGTGAAGCATCGGAATCTAAAACTGGACTCAAAGGAGAGGTTAAAACCATAGAAATTTAGAGTGTAAGTCCTCTTGTACTTAAGTCGGCATTGTGCCTTTTGTATTAAATTCGGATGCCATTTCTGTGTTTCATCGTCGATAAGAAGGTCCAAGGTATACAGAAAACCTGAAGTGAAGCTTTGGAATCTAAAAATGGACTCACAGGAGAGCTTCAAATCATAGGAAGTTAGAGTGTCAGGCCTCTAGTACTTAAGTCGGCATTGTGCCTTTTTATTAAATTCGGATCCAATTTCTGTGTTTCATCGTCAATAAGAAGGCCCAAGGGATACAGTAAACCTGAAGTGAAGCATCGGAATCTAAAACTGGACTCACAGGAGAGGTTCAAATTATAGAAAGTTAGAGTGTCAGTCCTCTTGTACTTGGGTCGGCATTGTGCCTTTTGTATTAAATTCGGATGCAATGTCTGTGTTTCATCGTCAATAAGAGGGTCCAAGGTATACAGTAAACCTGAAGTGAAGCATCGGAATCTAAAACTTGATTCACTGGAGAGGTTCAAATAATGGAAAGTTAGAGTGTCAGTCCTCTTGTACTTAAGTCGGCATTGTGAATTTTGTATTTAATTCAGATGCAATATCTGTGTTTTATCGTCAATTAGAAAGGCCAAGGGATACAGAAAACCCGAAGTGAAGCATCGGAATCTAAAGCTGGACTCACAGGAGAGTTTCAAATCATAGAATGTTAGAGTGTCAGTCCTCTTGTACTTAAGTCGGCATTGTGTTTTGTATTAAATTCGGATGCAATTTCTGTGTTTCATCGTCAATAAGAAGGTCCAAGGGCTACAGTAAACCTGAAGTGCAACATCGGAGTAAAAACTGGACTCACAGGAGAGGTTCAAATCATAGAAAGTTAGAGTGTCAGTCCTCTTGTACTTAAGTTGGCATTGTGCCTTTTGTTTAAATTCGGTTGCAAATTCTGTGTTTCATCGTCAATAAGAAGGTCCAAGGGATACAGTAAACCTAAAGTGATGCATCGGAATCTAAAACTGGACTCACAGGAGAAGTTCAAATCATAGAAAGTTAGAGTGTCAGGCCTCTTGTACTTTAGTCGGCATTGTGCCTTTTGTATTAATTTCGGATGCAATTTCTGTGTTTCATCGTCAATAAGAAGGTCCAAGCCACACAGTAAACGTGAAGTGAAGCATCGGAATCTAAATTTGGACCCACAGGAGAGTTTCAAATCATAGAAAGTTAGAGTGTCAGTCCTCTTGTACTTGAGTCGATATTGCGCTTTTGGTATTAAATTCGGAATCAATTTCTGTCTTTCATCGTCAATAAGAAGGTCCAAGGTATACAGTAAAACTGAAGTGAAGCATCGGAATCTAAAACTTTACTCACAGGAGAGGTTTAAATCATAGAAAGTTAGAGTGTGAGTCCTCTTGCACTTAAGTAAGCATTGTGCCTTTTGTATTAAATACGGATGCAATTTCTGTGCTTCATCGTCAATAAGAAAGTCCAAGGTATACAGTAAACCTGAAGTGAAGCATCGGAATCTAAAACTGGAATCATTGGTGAGGTGTAAATCATTGAAAGTTAGAGTGTGAGTCCTCTTGCACTTAAGTCGGCATTGTGCCTTTTGTATTAAATTCGGATACAATTACTCTGTTTCATCGTCAATAAGAAGGCCCAAGGTATACAGTAAACCTGAAGTGAAGCATCGGAAGCTAAAGCTAGACTCACAGGAGGGGTTCAAATCATGGAAAGTTAGAGTGTCAGTCCTCTTGTACTTAAATCGGCATTGTGACTGTTGTATTAAATTAAAATGTAATTTCGATGTTTCATCGTCAATAAGAAGGTCCTAGGGATACAGTAAACCGGAAGTGAAGCATCGGAATCTAAAACTGGACTCAAAGGAGAGGTTAAAATCATAGAAATTTAGAGTGTAAGTCCTCTTGTACTTAAGTCGGCATTGTGCCTTTTGTATTAAATTCGGATGCCATTTCTGTGTTTCATCGTCAATAAGAAGGTCCAAGGTATACAGAAAACCTGAAGTGAAGCTTTGGAATCTAAAAATGGACTCACAGGAGAGCTTCAAATCATAGGAAGTTAGAGTGTCAGGCCTCTAGTACTTAAGTCGGCATTGTGCCTTTTTATTAAATTCGGATGCA
This sequence comes from Schistocerca serialis cubense, assembly GCF_023864345.2. NCBI lineage: Eukaryota > Metazoa > Arthropoda > Insecta > Orthoptera > Acrididae > Schistocerca > Schistocerca serialis. Next base: position 79,370,769 of record NC_064639.1, read on the forward strand.
ATTTCTGTGTTTCATCGTCAATAAGAAGGCCCAAGGGATACAGTAAACCTGAAGTGAAGCATCGGAATCTAAAACTGGACTCACAGGAGAGGTTCAAATTATAGAAAGTTAGAGTGTCAGTCCTCTTGTACTTGGGTCGGCATTGTGCCTTTTGTATTAAATTCGGATGCAATGTCTGTGTTTCATCGTCAATAAGAGGGTCCAAGGTATACAGTAAACCTGAAGTGAAGCGTCGGAATCTAAAACTTGATTCACTGGAGAGGTTTAAATCATAGAAAGTTAGAGTGTGAGCCCTCTTGCACTTAAGTCGGCATTGTGCCTTTTGTATTAAATTCGGATGCCATTTCTGTGTTTCATCGTCATTAAGAAGTTCCAAGGAATACAGTGAACCTAAAGTGAAGCATCAGAATCTAAAACTAAACTCAAAGGAGAGGTACAAATCATAGGGAGTTAGAGTGTAAGTCCTCTTGTACTTAAGTCGGCGTTGTGACTTTTGCATTAAATTCGGATGCCATTTATGTATTTCGTCGTCACTAAGAAAGTCCTAGGGATACAGTAAACCTGATGTGAAGCATCGGAATCTAAAACTGGACTCACAGGAGAGGTTCAAATTATAGAAAGTTAGAGTGTCAGTCCACTTGTACTTAAGTCGGCATTGTGCCTTTTGTATTAAATTCGGATGCAATGTCTGTGTTTCATCGTCAATAAGTAGGTCCAAGGGATACAGTATACCTGAAGTGAATCATCGGAATGTAAAACTGGAATCACAGGAGAGGTTCCAATCATAGGAAGTTAGAGATTCAGTCCTCTTGTACTTAAGTCGGCATTGTGCCTTTTTTATTAAATTCGGATGCAATTTCTGTGTTTCATCGTCAATAAGAAGGTCCAATTGATACAGTAAACCCGATGTGATGCATCGGAATCTGAAACTGGACTCAGAGGACAGGTTCAAATCATAGAATGTTAGAGTGTCAGTCCTCTTGTACTTAAGTCGGATTTGTGCCTTATGTATTAAATTCGGATGCAATTTCTGTGGGTCATCGTCAATAAGAAGGTCCAAGGGATGCAGTAAACCTGAAGTGAAGCATCGGAATCTAAAACTGGTCTCACAGGAGAGGTTCAAATCATAGAAAGTTAGAGTGTCAGTCATCTTGTACTTAAGTCGGCATTGTGCCTTTTGAATTAAATTCGGAAGGAATTTCTGTGTTTCATCGTCAATAAGAAGGTCCAAGGGATACAGTAAACTAGAAGTGAAGCATCGGAAACTAAAAATGGACTCACAGGAGAGGTTCAAATCATTGAATGTTAGAGTGTCAGTCCTCTTGTACTTAAGTCGGCATTGTGAATTTTGTATTTAATTCAGATGCAATATCTGTTTTTTATCGTCAATTAGAAAGTCCAAGGGATACAGAAAACCCGAAGTGAAGCATCGGAATCTAAAGCTGGACTCACAGGAGAGTTTCAAATCATAGAATGTTAGAGTGTCAGTCCTCTTGTACTTAAGTCGGCATTGTGTTTTGTATTAAATTCGGATGCAATTTCTGTGTTTCATCGTCAATAAGAAGGTCCAAGGGCTACAGTAAACCTGAAGTGCAGCATCGGAATGTAAAACTGGACTCACAGGAGTGGTTCAAATCATAGAAAGTTAGAGTGTCAGTCGTCTTGTACTTAAGTTGGCATTGTGCCTTTTGTTTAAATTCGGTTGCAAATCCTGTGTTTCATCGTCAATAAGAAGGTCCAAGGGATACAGTAAACCTAAAGTGATGCATCGGAATCTAAAACTGGACTCACAGGAGCGGTTCAAATCATAGAAAGTTAGAGTGTCAGGCCTCTTGTACTTGAGTCGGCATTGTGCCTTTTGTATTAAATTCGGATGCAATGTCTGTGTTTCATCGTCAATAAGAGGGTCCAAGGGATACAGTAAACCTGAATTGAAGCATCGGAATCTAAAACTGGACTCACAGGAGACCTTCTAGTCATAGGAAGTTAGAGTGTCAGTCCTCTTGAACTTAAGTCGGCATGGTGCCATTTTTATTAAATTCGGTTAGCAATATCCCTGTTTCATCGTCAATAAGAAGGTCCAAGGGAAACAGTAAACCTGAAGTGAAGCATCGGAATCTAAAACTGAACTCACAGGAGAGGTTCAAATTATAGAAAGTTAGAGTGTCAGTCCTCTTGTACTTGAGTCGGCATTGTGCCTTTGGTATTAAATTCGGATGCAATTTCTGTGTATCATCGTCAATAAGAAGGTCCAAGGGATATAGTAAACCTGAAGTGAAGTATCGGAATCTAAAACTGGACTCACAGGAGAGGTTCAAATCATAGAATGTTAAAGTGTCAGTCCTCTTGTACTTAAGTCGGCATTGTGCCTTCTATATTAAATTCGGATGCAATTTCTGTGTTTCATCGTCAATAGGATGGTCCAAGGGATACATTGAACCTGAAGTGAAGCATCGGAATCTAAAACTGGACTCACAGGAGAGGATAATATCATAGAAAGTTAGAGTGTCAGTCCTCTTGTACTTAAGTCGGCATTGTGCTTTTTTATTAAATTCGGATGCAATTTCTGTGTTTCATCGTCAATAAGAAGGTCCGAGGGATACAGTAATCCCGATGTGATGCATCGGAATCTGAAACTGGACTCAGAGGACAGGTTCAAATCATAGAATGTTAGAGTGTAAGTCCTCTTGTACTTATGTCGGCGTTGTGCCTTTTGTATTAAATTCGGATGCCATTTATGTATTTCGTCGTCAATAAGAAAGTCCTAGGGATACAGTAAACCTGATGTGAAGCATCGGAATCTAAAACTGGACTCACAGGAGAGGTTCAAATTATAGAAAGTTAGAGTGTCAGTCCACTTGTACTTAAGTCGGCATTGTGCCTTTTGTATTAAATTCGGATGCAATGTCTGTGTTTCATCGTCAATAAGTAGGTCCAAGGGATACAGTATACCTGAAGTGAATCATCGGAATGTAAAACTGGAATCACAGGAGAGGTTCCAATCATAGGAAGTTAGAGATTCAGTCCTCTTGTACTTAAGTTGGCATTGTGCCTTTTTTATTAAATTCGGATGCAATTTCCGTGTTTCGTCGTCAATAAGAAGGTCCAAGGGATACAGTAAACCAGATGTGATGCATCGGAATCTGAAACTGGACTCAGAGGACAGGTTCAAATCATAGAATGTTAGAGTGTCAGTCCTCTTGTACTTAAGTCGTCATTGTGCCGTTTAGTTTTAAATTCTGATGCAATTTCTGTGTTTCATTGTCAATTAAAAGATCCAAGGGATACAGTAATCCTGAAGTGAAGCATCGGAATCTAAAACTGGACTCACAGGAGAGGTTCAAATAATGGAAAGTTAGAGTGTCAGTCCTCTTGTACTTAAGTCGGCATTGTGCCTTATGTATTAAATTCGGATGCAATTTATGTGGGTCATCGTCAATAAGAAGGTCCAAGGGATGCAGTAAACCTGAAGTGAAGCATCGGAATCTAAAACTGGTCTCACAGGAGAGGTTCAAATCATAGAAAGTTAGAGTGTCAGTCCTCTTGTACTTAAGTCGGCATTGTGCCTTTTGAATTAAATTCGGATGGAATTTCTGTGTTTCATCGTCAATAAGAAGGTCCAAGGGATACAGTAAACTAGAAGTGAAGCATCGGAAACTAAAAATGGACTCACAGGAGAGGTTCAAATCATAGAATGTTAGAGTGTCAGTCCTCTTGTACTTAAGACGGCATTGTGAATTTTGTATTTAATTCAGATGCAATATCTGTGTTTTATCGTCAATTAGAAAGTCCAAGGGATACAGAAAACCCGAAGTGAAGCATCGGAATCTAAAGCTGGACTCACAGGAGAGTTTCAAATCATAGAATGTTAGAGTGTCAGTCCTCTTGTACTTAAGTCAGCATTGTGTTTTGTATTAAATTCGGATGCAATTTATGTGTTTCATCGTCAATAAGAAGGTCCAAGGGCTACAGTAAACCTGAAGTGCAGCATCGGAATCTAAAACTGGACTCACAGGAGAGGTTCAAATCATAGAAAGTTAGAGTGTCAGTCCTCTTGTACTTAAGTTGGCATTGTGCCTTTTGTTTAAATTCGATTGCAAATTCTGTGTTTCATCGTCAATAAGAAGGTCCAAGGGATACAGTAAACCTAAAGTGATGCATCGGAATCTAAAACTGGACTCACAGGAGAGGTTCAAATCATAGAAAGTTAGAGTGTGAGTCCTCTTGCACTTAAGTAAGCATTGTGCCTTTTGTATTAAATACGGATGCAATTTCTGTGCTTCTTCGTCAATAAGATAGTCCAAGGTATACAGTAAACCTGAAGTGAAGCATTGGAATCTAAAACTGGACCCACTGGAGAGGTTTAAATCATTGAAAGTTAGAGTAAGAGTCCTCTTGGACTTAAGTCGGCATTGTGCCTTTTGTATTAAATTCGGATACAATTACTCTGTTTCATCGTCAATAAGAAGGTCCAAGGGATACAGTAAACCTGAAGTGAAGCATCGGAATCTAAAGCTAGACTCACAGGAGAGGTTCAAATCATAGAAAGTTAGAGTGTCAGTCCTCTTGTACTTAAATCGGCATTGTGACTCTTGTATTAAATTAAAATGTAATTTAGATGTTTCATCGTCAATAAGAAGGTCCAAGGGATACAGTAAACCAGAAGTGAAGCATCGGAACCTAAAACTGGACTCAAAGGAGAGGTAAAATCATAGAAATTTAGAGTGTAAGTCCTCTTGTACTTAAGTCGTCATTGTGCCTTTTGTATTAAATTCGGATGCCATTTCTGTGTTTCATCATCAAAAAGGAGGTCCAAGGTATACAGAAAACCTGAAGTGAAGCATTGGAATCTAAAACTGGACTCACAGGAGAGGTTCAAATCATAGGAAGTTAGAGTGTCAGGCCTCTAGTACTTAAGTCGGCATTGTGCATTTTTATTAAATTCGGATGCAATTTCTGTGTTTCATCGTCAATAAGAAGGTCCAAGGGATACAGTAAACCTGAAGTGAAGCATCGGAATCTAAAACTGGACTCACAGGAGAGGTTCAAATTATAGAAAGTTAGAGTGTCAGTCCTCTTGTACTTGAGTCGGCATTGTGCCTTTTGTATTAAATTCGGATGCAATGTCTGTGTTTCATCGTCAATAAGAAGGTCCAAGGGATACAGTAAACCTGAATTGAAGCATCGGAATCTAAAACTGGACTCACAGGAGACCTTCTAGTCATAGGAAGTTAGAGTGTCAGTCCTCTTGAACTTAAGTCGGCATGGTGCCATTTTTATTAAATTCGGTTAGCAATTTCCCTGTCTCATCGTCAATAAGAAGGTCCAAGGGAAACAGCAAACCTGAAGTGAAGCATCGGAATCTAAAACTGGACTCACTGGAGAGGTTAAAATCATAGAAAGTTAGAGTGTCAGTCCTCTTGTACTTAAGTCCGCATTGTGCCCTTTGATTAAATTCGGTTGCAATATCTGTGATTCATCGTCAATAAGAGGGTCCAAGGGATACAGTAAACCTGAAGTGAAGCATCGGAATCTAAAACTGGACTCACAGGAGAGGTTCAAATCATAGAAAGTGTAAGTGTCAGTCCTCTTGTACTTATGTCGGCATTGTGCTTTTTGTATCAAATTCAGATGCAATTTCTGTGCTTCATCGTCCATAAGAATGTCCAAGGTATACAGTAAACCTGAAGTGAAGCATCGGAATCTAAAACTTGATTCACTGGAGAGGTTTAAATCATAGAAAGTTAGGGTGTGAGTCCTCTTGCACTTAAGTCGGCATTGTGCCTTTTGTATTAAATTCGGATGCAATCTCTGTGTTTCATCGTCAATAAGATGGTCCAAGGTATACAGTAAACCTGAAGTGAAGCATCGGCATCTAAACCTGGACTCACAGGAGATGTTCAAATCATAGAAAGTTAGAGTGTCAGTCCTCTTGTACTTAAGTCGGCATTGTGCCATTTGTATTAAATTCGGATGCCATTTCAGTGTTTCATCGTCAATAAGAAGTTCCAAGGAATACAGTGAACCTAAAGTGAAGCATCAGAATCTAAAACCAAACTCAAAGGAGAGGTACAAATCATAGAGAGTTAGAGTGTAAGTCCCCTTGTACTTAATTTAGCGTTGTGCCTTTAGTATTAAATTCGGATGACACTTATGTATTTCGTCGTCAATAAGAAAGTCCTAGGGATACAGTAAACCTGATGTGAAGCATCGGAATCTAAAACTGGACTCACATGAGAGGTTCAAATCATAGAAAGATAGAGTGTCAGTCCTCTTGTACTTAAGTCGGCATTGTGCCTATGGTATTAAATTCGGATGCAATTTCTGTGTTTCATCGTCAATAAGAAGGTCCAAGGTATACAGTAAACCTGAAGTGAAGCATCGGAATCTAAAACTGGACTCACAGAAGAGGTTCAAATCATACAAAGTTAGAGTGTCAGTCTTCTTGTACTTAAGTCGGCATTGTGCCTTTTGTATTAAATTCGGATGCAATTTCTGTTTTTCATCGTCAATAAGAAGGGCGAAGGTATACAGTAAAACTGAAGTGAAGCATCGGAATCTAAAACTGGACTCACAGGAGAGGTTCAAATCATCGAAAGTCAGAGTGTCAGTCCTCTTGTACTCAAGTCGGCATTATGTTTTTTATTAAATTGGGATGCAATTTCTGTGTTTCATCGTCAATAAGATGGTCCAAGGGCCACAGTAAACCTGAAGTGCAGCATCGGAATCTAAAACTGGACTCACACGAGAGGTTCAAATCATAGAAAGTTAGAGTGTCAGTCCACTTGTACTTAAGTCGGCATTGTGCCTTTTGTATAAAATTCGGATGCAATTACTGTGTTTCATCGTCAATAAGAAGGTCCAACTTATACAGTAAACCTGAAGTGAAGCATCGGAATCTAAAACCGGACTCACAGGAGAGGTTCAAATCATAGAAAGTTAGAGTGTCAGTCCTCTTGTACTTAGGTTGGCATTGTGCCTTTTGTTAAAATTCGGTTGCAAATTCTGTGTTTCATCGTCAATAAGAAGGTCCAAGGGATTCAGTAAACCTAAAGTGAAGCATCGGAATCTAAAACTGGACTCACAGGAGAGGTTCAAATCATAGAAAGTTAGAGTGTCAGTCCTCTTGTACTTAAGTCGGCATTGTGCCTTTTGTATTAAATTCGGATGCAATTTCTGTGTTTCATCGTCAATAAGAAGGTCCAAGGTATACAGTAAACGTGAAGTGAAGCATCGGAATCTAAAACTGGACCCAGAGGAGAGTTTCAAATCATGGAAAGTTAGAGTGTCAGTCCTCTTGTACTTAAGTCGGCATTGTGCCTTTGGTATTAAATTCGGATGCAATTTCTGTGTTTCATCGTCAATAAGAAGGTCCAAGGTATACACTAAACCTCAAGTGAAGCATCGGAATCTAAAACTGGACTCACAGGAGAGGTTCAAATCATAGAATGTTAGAGTGTCAGTCCTCTTGTACTTAAGTCGGCATTGTGCCTTTTGTGTTAAATTTGGATGCAATTTCTGTGCTTCATCGTCAATAAGAAGGTCGAAGGTATACAGTAAAACTGAAGTGAAGCATCGGAATCTAAAACGGGACTCACAGGAGAGGTTCAAATCATAGAAAGTTAGAGTGTCAGTCCTCTTGTACTTAAGTCGGCATTGTGTTTAGTATTAAATTGGGATGCAATTTCTGTGTTTTATCGTCAATAAGAAGGTCCAAGGGCTACAGTAAACCTGAAGTGCAGCATTGGAATCTAAAACTGGACTCACAGGAGAGGTTTAAATCATAGAAAGTTAGAGTGTCAGTCCTCTTGTACTTAAGTTGGCATTGTGCCTTTTGTTTAAATTCGGTTGCAAATTCTGTGTTTCATCGTCAATAAGAAGGTCCAAGGCATACAGTAAACCTAAAGTGAAGCATCGGAATCTAAAACTGGACTCACAGGAGAGGTTCAAATCATAGAAAGTTAGAGTGTCAGGCCTCTTGTACTTAAATCGGCATTGTGCTTTTTGTATAAAATTCGGATGCAATTTCTGTGTTTCATCGTCAATAAGAAGGTCCAAGCTATACAGTAAACGTGAAGTGAAGCATCGGAATCTAAAACTGGACCCACAGGAGAGTTTCAAATCATAGAAAGTTAGAGTGTCAGTCCTCTTGTACTTAAGTCGATATTGCGCTTTTGGTATTAAATTCGGAATCAATTTCTGTCTTTCATCGTCAATAAGAAGGTCCAAGGTATACAGTAAAACTGAAGTGAAGCATCGGAATCTAAAACTGGACTCACAGGAGAGGTTAAAATCATAGAAAGTTAGAGTGTGAGTCCTCTTGCACTTAAGTAAGCATTGTGCCTTTTGTATTAAATACGGATGCAATTTCTGTGCTTCTTCGTCAATAAGATAGTCCAAGGTATACAGTAAACCTGAAGTGAAGCATTGGAATCTAAAACTGGACCCAGTGGAGAGGCTTAAATCATTGAAAGTTAGAGTGTGAGTCCTCTTGGACTTAAGTCGGCATTGTGCCTTTTGTATTAAATTCGGATACAATTACTCTATTTCATCGTCAATAAGAAGGTCCAAGGTATACAGTAAACCTGAAGTGAAGCATCGGAATCTAAAGCTAGACTCACAGGAGAGGTTCAAATCATAGAAAGTTAGAGTGTCAGTCCTCTTGTACTTAAATCGGCATTGTGACTCTTGTATTAAATTAAAATGTAATTTAGATGTTTCATCGTCAATAAGAAGGTCCAAGGGATACAGTAAACCGGAAGTGAAGAATCGGAACCTAAAACTGGACTCAAAGGAGAGGTAAAATCATAGAAATTTAGAGTGTAAGTCCTCTTGTACTTAAGTCGGCATTGTGCCTTTTGTATTAAATTCGGATGCCATTTCTGTGTTTCATCATCAAAAAGGAGGTCCAAGGTATACAGAAAACCTGAAGTGAAGCATTGGAATCTAAAACTGGACTCACAGGAGAGGTTCAAATCATAGGAAGTTAGAGTGTCAGGCCTCTAGTACTTAAGTCGGCATTGTGTATTTTTATTAAATTCGGATGCAATTTCTGTGTTTCATCGTCAATAAGAAGGTCCAAGGGATACAGTAAACCTGAAGTGAAGCATCGGAATCTAAAACTGGACTCACAGGAGAGGTTCAAATTATAGAAAGTTAGAGTGTCAGTCCTCTTGTACTTGAGTCGGCATTGTGCCTTTTGTATTAAATTCGGATGCAATGTCTGTGTTTCATCGTCAATAAGAAGGTCCAAGGGATACAGTAAACCTGAATTGAAGCATCGGAATCTAAAACTGGACTCACAGGAGACCTTCTAGCCATAGGAAGTTAGAGTGTCAGTCCTCTTGAACTTAAGTCGGCATGGTGCCATTTTTATTAAATTCGGTTAACAATTTCCCTGTTTCATCGTCAATAAGAAGGTCCAAGGCAAACAGCAAACCTGAAGTGAAGCATCGGAATCTAAAACTGGACTCACAGGAGTGGTTCAAATCATGGAAAGTTGGAGTGTCAGTCCTCTTGTACATAAGTCGGCATTGTGCTTATGGTATTAAATTCGGATGCAATTTCTGAGTATCATCGCCAATAAGAAGGTCCAAGGGATACAGTGAACCTAAAGTGAAGTATCGGAATCTAAAACTGGACTCACAGGAGAGGTTCAAATCATAAAATATTAAAGTGTCAGTCCTCTTGTACTTAAGTCGGCATTGTGGCTTTTGTATAGAATTGGGATGCAATTTCTGTGTTTCATCGTCAATAAGAAGGTCCAAGGTATACAGTAAACGTGAAGTGAAGCATCGGAATCTAAAACTGGACCCAGAGGAGAGTTTCAAATCATGGAAAGTTAGAGTGTCAGTCCTCTTGTACTTAAGTCGGCATTGTGCCTTTGGTATTAAATTCGGATGCAATTTCTGTGTTTCATCGTCAATAAGAAGGTCCAAGGTATACACTAAACCTCAAGTGAAGCATCGGAATCTAAAACTGGACTCACAGGAGAGGTTCAAATCATAGAATGTTAGAGTGTCAGTCCTCTTGTACTTAAGTCCGCATTGTGCCTTTTGTGTTAAATTTGGATGCAATTTCTGTGCTTCATCGTCAATAAGGAGGTCGAAGGTATACAGTAAAACTGAAGTGAAGCATCGGAATCTAAAACGGGACTCACAGGAGAGGTTCAAATCATAGAAAGTTAGAGTGTCAGTCCTCTTGTACTTAAGTCGGCATTGTGTTTAGTATTAAATTGGGATGCAATTTCTGTGTTTCATCGTCAATAAGAAGGTCCAAGGGCTACAGTAAACCTGAAGTGCAGCATTGGAATCTAAAACTGGACTCACAGGAGAGGTTTAAATCATAGAAAGTTAGAGTGTCAGTCCTCTTGTACTTAAGTTGGCATTGTGCCTTTTGTTTAAATTCGGTTGCAAATTCTGTGTTTCATCGTCAATAAGAAGGTCCAAGGCATACAGTAAACCTAAAGTGAAGCATCGGAATCTAAAACTGGACTCACAGGAGAGGTTCAAATCATAGAAAGTTAGAGTGTCAGGCCTCTTGTACTTAAATCGGCATTGTGCTTTTTGTATAAAATTCGGATGCAATTTCTGTGTTTCATCGTCAATAAGAAGGTCCAAGCTATACAGTAAACGTGAAGTGAAGCATCGGAATCTAAAACTGGACCCACAGGAGAGTTTCAAATCATAGAAAGTTAGAGTGTCAGTCCTCTTGTACTTAAGTCGATATTGCGCTTTTGGTATTAAATTCGGAATCAATTTCTGTCTTTCATCGTCAATAAGAAGGTCCAAGGTATACAGTAAAACTGAAGTGAAGCATCGGAATCTAAAACTGGACTCACAGGAGAGGTTAAAATCATAGAAAGTTAGAGTGTGAGTCCTCTTGCACTTAAGTAAGCATTGTGCCTTTTGTATTAAATACGGATGCAATTTCTGTGCTTCTTCGTCAATAAGATAGTCCAAGGTATACAGTAAACCTGAAGTGAAGCATTGGAATCTAAAACTGGACCCAGTGGAGAGGCTTAAATCATTGAAAGTTAGAGTGTGAGTCCTCTTGGACTTAAGTCGGCATTGTGCCTTTTGTATTAAATTCGGATACAATTACTCTATTTCATGGTCAATAAGAAGGTCCAAGGTATACAGTAAACCTGAAGTGAAGCATCGGAATCTAAAGCTAGACTCACAGGAGAGGTTCAAATCATAGAAAGTTAGAGTGTCAGTCCTCTTGTACTTAAATCGGCATTGTGACTCTTGTATTAAATTAAAATGTAATTTAGATGTTTCATCGTCAATAAGAAGGTCCAAGGGATACAGTAAACCGGAAGTGAAGCATCGGAACCTAAAACTGGACTCAAAGGAGAGGTAAAATCATAGAAATTTAGAGTGTGAGTCCTCTTGTACTTAAGTCGGCATTGTGCCTTTTGTATTAAATTCGGATGCAATTTCTGTGTTTCATCGTCAATAAGAAGGTCCAAGGGATACAGTATACCTGAAGTGAAGCATCGGAATCTAAAACTGGACTCACAGGAGAGGTTCAAATTATAGAAAGCTAGAGTGTCAGTCCTCTTGTACTTGAGTCGGCATTGTGCCTTTTGTATTAAATTCGGATGCAATGTCTGTGTTTCATCGTCAATAAGAAGGTCCAAGGGATACAGTAAACCTGAATTGAAGCATCGGAATCTAAAACTGGACTCACAGGAGACCTTCTAGTCATAGGAAGTTAGAGTGTCAGTCCTCTTGAACTTAAGTCGGCATGGTGCAATTTTTATTAAATTCGGTTAACAATTTCCCTGTTTCATCGTCAATAAGAAGGTCCAAGGCAAACAGCAAACCTGAAGTGAAGCATCGGAATCTAAAACTGGACTCACAGGAGTGGTTCAAATCATGGAAAGTTGGAGTGTCAGTCCTCTTGTACATAAGTCGGCATTGTGCCTTTGGTATTAAATTCGGATGCAATTTCTGAGTATCATCGCCAATAAGAAGGTCCAAGTGATACAGTAAACCTAAAGTGAAGTATCGGAATCTAAAACTGGACTCACAGGAGAGGTTCAAATCATAAAATATTAAAGTGTCAAACCTCTTGTACTTAAGTCGGCATTGTGGCTTTTGTATAGAATTGGGATGCAATTTCTGTGTTTCATCGTCAATAAGAAGGTCCAAGTTATACAGTAAACCTGAAGTGAAGCATCGGAATCTAAAACTGGACTCACAGGAGATGTTCAAATCATAAAAAGTTATAGTGTCAGTCCTCTTGTACTTAAGTCGGCATTGTGCCTTTTGTATTAAATTCGGATGCAATTTCTGTGTTTCATCGTCAATAGGAAAGCCCAAGGGATACATTAAACCTGAAGTGAAGCATCGGAATCTAAAACTGGACTCACAGGAGAGGCTAAAATCATAGAAAGTTAGAGTGTCAGTCCTCTTGTACTTAAGTCCGCATTGTGCCTTTTGATTAAATTCGGTTGCAATATCTGTGTTTCATCGTCAATAAGAGGGTCCAAGGGATACAGTAAACCTGAAGTGAAGCATCGGAATCTAAAACTGGACTCACAGGAGAGGTTCAAATCATAGAAAGTGTAAGTGCCAGTCCTCTTGTACTTAAGTCAGCATTGTGCTTTTTGTATCAAATTCAGATGCAATTTCTGTGCTTCATCGTCAATAAGAATATCCAAGGTATACAGTAAACCTGAAGTGAAACATCGGCATCTAAACCTGGACTCACAGGAGATGTTCAAATCATAGAAAGTTAGAGTGTCAGTCCTCTTGTACTTAAGTCGGCATTGTGCCATTTGTATTAAATTCGGATGCCATTTCTGTGTTTCATCGTCAATAAGAAGTTCAAAGGAATACAGTGAAAATAAAGTGAAGCATCAGAATCTAAAACCAAACTCAAAGGAGAGTTACAAATCATAGAGAGTTAGAGTGTAAGTCCTCTTGTACTTAAGTTGGCGTTGTGCCTTTAGTATTAAATTCGGATGCCATTTATGTATTTCGTCGTCAATAAGAAAGTCCTAGGGATACAGTAAACCTGATGTGAAGCATCGGAATCTAAAACTGGACTCACAGGAGAGGTTCAAATCATAGAAAGTTAGAGTGTCAGTCCTCTTGTACTTAAGTCGGCATTGTGCCTATGGTATTAAATTCGGATGCAATTTCTGTGTTTCATCGTCAATAAGAAGGTCCAAGGTATACAGTAAACCTGAAGTGAAGCATCGGAATCTAAAACTGGACTCACTGGAGAGGTTCAAATCATACAAAGTTAGAGTGTCAGTCCTCTTGTACTTAAGTCGGCATTGTGCCTTTTGTATTAAATTCGGATGCAATTTCTGTGCTTCATCGTCAATAAGAAGGTCGAAGGTATACAGTAAAACTGAAGTGAAGCATTGGAATCTAAAACTGGACTCACAGGAGAGGTTCAAATCATCGAAAGTTAGAGTGTCAGTCCTCTTGTACTCAAGTCGGCATTATGTTTTTTATTAAATTGGGATGCAATTTCTGTGTTTCATCGTCAATAAGATGGACCAAGGGCCACAGTAAACCTGAAGTGCAGCATCGGAATCTAAAACTGGACTCACAGGAGAGGTTCAAATCATAGAAAGTTAGAGTGTCAGTCCTCTTGTACTTAAGTTGGCATTGTGCCTTTTGTTTAAATTTGGTTGCAAATTCTGTGTTTCATCGTCAATAAGAAGGTCCAAGGGATACAGTAAACCTAAAGTGAAGCATCGGAATCTAAAACTGGACTCACAGGAGAGGTTCAAATCATAGAAAGTTAGAGTGTCAGGCCTCTTGTACTTAAGTCGGCATTGTGCCTTTTGTATTAAATTCGGATGCAATTTCTGTGTTTCATCGTCAATAAGAAGGTCCAAGGTATACAGTAAATGTGAAGTGAAGCATCGGGACCTAAAACTGGACCCACAGGAGAGTTTCAAATCATAGAAAGTTAGAGTGTCAGTCCTCTTGTACTTAAGTCGGCATTGTGCTTTTGGTATTAAATTCGGATGCAATTTCTGTGTTTCATCGTCAATAAGAAGGTCCAAGGTATACAGTAAACCTGAAATGAAGCATCGGAATCTAAAACTGGACTCACACGAGAGGTTCAAATCATAGAAATTTAGAGTGTCGGTCCTCTTGTACTTAAGTCGGCATTGTGCCTTTTGTATAAAATTCGGATGCAATTTCTGTGTTTCATCGTCAATAAGAAGGTCCAAGTTATACAGTAAACCTGAAGTGAAGCATCGGAATCTAAAACCGGACTCACAGGAGAGGTTCAAATCATAAAAAGTTAGAGTGTCAGTCCTCTTGTACTTAAGTTGGCATTGTGCCTTTTGTTTAAATTCGGTTGCAAATTCTGTGTTTCATCGTCAATAAGAAGGTCCAAGGGATTCAGTAAACCTAAAGTGAAGCATCGGAATCTAAAACTGGACTCACAGGAGAGGTTCAAATCATAGAAAGTTAGAGTGTCAGTCCTCTTGTACTTAAGTCGGCATTGTGCCTTTTGTATTAAATTCGGATGCAATTTCTGTGTTTCATCGTCAATAAGAAGGTCCAAGGTATACAGTAATCGTGAAGTGAAGCATCGGAATCTAAAACTGGACCCAGAGGAGAGTTTCAAATCATGGAAAGTTAGAGTGTCAGTCCTCTTGTACTTAAGTCGGCATTGTGCCTTTGGTATTAAATTCGGATGCAATTTCTGTGTTTCATCGTCAATAAGAAGGTCCAAGGTATACACTAAACCTCAAGTGAAGCATCGGAATCTAAAACTGGACTCACAGGAGAGGTTCAAATCATAGAATGTTAGAGTGTCAGTCCTCTTGTACTTAAGTCGGCATTGTGCCTTTTGTGTTAAATTTGGATGCAATTTCTGTGCTTCATCGTCAATAAGAAGGTCGAAGGTATACAGTAAAACTGAAGTGAAGCATCGGAATCTAAAACGGGACTCACAGGAGAGGTTCAAATCATAGAAAGTTAGAGTGTCAGTCCTCTTGTACTTAAGTCGGCATTGTGTTTAGTATTAAATTGGGATGCAATTTCTGTGTTTCATCGTCAATAAGAAAGTCCAAGGGCTACAGTAAACCTGAAGTGCAGCATTGGAATCTAAAACTGGACTCACAGGAGAGGTTCAAATCATAGAAAGTTAGAGTGTCAGTCCTCTTGTACTTAAGTTGGCATTGTGCCTTTTGATTAAATTCGGTTGCAAATTCTGTGTTTCATCGTCAATAAGAAGGTCCAAGGCATACAGTAAACCTAAAGTGAAGCATCGGAATCTAAAACTGGACTCACAGGAGAGGTTCAAATCATAGAAAGTAAGAGTGTCAGGCCTCTTGTACTTAAATCGGCATTGTGCTTTTTGTATAAAATTCGGATGCAATTTCTGTGTTTCATCGTCAATAAGAAGGTCCAAGGTATACAGTAAACCTGAAATTAAGCATCGGAATCTAAAACTGGACTCACACGAGAGGTTCAAATCATAGAAAGTTAGAGTGTCAGTCCTCTTGTACTTAAGTTGGCATTGTGCCTTTTGTATAAAATTCGGATGCAAGTTCTGTGTTTCATCGTCAATAAGAAGGTCCAAGTTATAAAGTAAACCTGAAGTGAAGCATCGGAATCTAAAACTGGACTCACAGGAGATGTTCAAATCATAGAAAGTTAGAGTGTCAGTCCTCTTGAACTTAGGTTGGCATTGTGCCTTTTGTTTAAATTCGGTTGCAAATTCTGTGTTTCATCGTCAATAAGAAGGTCCAAGGGATACAGTAAACCTAAAGTGAAGCATCTGAATCTAAAACTGGACTCACAGGAGAGGTTCAAATCACAGAAAGTTAGAGTGTCAGTCCTCTTGTACGTAAGTCGGTATTGTGCCTTTTGTATTAAATTCGGATGCAATTTCTGTGTTTCATCGTCAATAAGAAGGTCGAAGGTATACAGTAAACCTGAAGTGAAGCATCGGAATCTAAAACTGGACTCACAGGAGAGGTTCAAATCATAGAAAGTGTAAGTGTCAGTCCTCTTGTACTTAAGTCGGCATTGTGCTTTTTGTATCAAATTCGGATGCAATTTCTGTGCTCCATCGTCAATAAGGATGTCCAAGGTATACAGTAAACCTGAAGTGAAGCATCGGAATCTAAAACTTGATTCACTGGAGAGGTTTAAATCATAGAAAGTTAGAGTGTGAGTCCTCTTGCACTTAAGTCGGCATTGTGCCTTTTGTATTAATTTCGGAAGCAATTTCTGTGTTTCATCGTCAATAAGATGGTCCAAGGTATACAGTAAACCTGAAGTGAAGCATCGGCATCTAAACCTGTACTCACAAGAGATGTTCAAATCATAGAAAGTTAGAGTGTCAGTCCTCTTGTACTTAAGTCGGCATTGTGCCTTTTGTATTAAATTCGGATGCCATTTCTGTGTTTCATCGTCAATAAGAAGTTCCAAGGAATACAGTGGACCTAAAGTGAAGCATCAGAATCTAAAACCAAACTCAAAGGAGAGGTACCAATCATAGAGAGTTAGAGTGTAAGTCCTCTTGTACTTAAGTCGGCATTGTGCCTTTTGAATGAAATTCGGATGGAATTTCTGTGTTTCATCGTCAATAAGAAGGTCCAAGGGATACAGTAAACTGGACGTGAAGCATCGGAAACTAAAAATGGACTCACAGGAGAGGTTCAAATCATAGAAAGTTAGAGTGTCAGTCCGCTTGTACTTATGTCGGCATTGTGAATTTTGTATTAAATTCAGATGCAATATCTGTGTTTTATCGTCAATTAGAAGGTCCCAGGGATACAGAAAACCCGAAGTGAAGCATCGGAATCTAAAACTGGACTCACAGGAGAGGTTCAAATCATAGAAAGTTAGAGTGTCAGTCCTCTTGTACTTAAGTCGGCATTGTGTTTTGTATTAAATTCGGATGCAATTTCTGTGTTTCATCGTCGATAAGAAGGTCCAAGGGCTACAGTAAACCTGAAGTGCAGCATTGGAATCTAAAACTGGACTCACAGGAGAGGTTCCAATCATAGAAAGTTAGAGTGTCAGTCCTCTTGTACTTAAGTTGGCATTGTGCCTTTTGTTTAAATTCGGTTGCAAATTCTGTGTTTCATCGTAAATAAGAAGGTCCAACTGATACAGTAAACCTAACGTGAAGCATCGGAATCTAAAACTGGACTCACAGGAGAGGTTCAAATCATAGTAAGTTAGAGTGTCAGGCCTCTTGTACTTAAGTCGGCATTGTGCCTTTTGTATTAAATTCGGATGCAATTTCTGTGTTTCATCGTCAATAAGAAGGTCCAAAGTATACAGTAAACGTGAAGTGAAGCATTGGAATCTAAAACTGGACCCACAGGAGAGTTTCAAATCATAGAAAGTTGGAGTGTCAGTCCTCTTGTACATAAGTCGGCATTGTGCCTATGATATTAAAATCGGATGCAATTTCTGTGTTTCATCGTCAATAAGAAGGTCCAAGGTATACAGTAAACCTGAAGTGAAGCATCGGAATCTAAAACTGGACTCACAGGAGAGGTTCAAATCATAGAAAGTTAGAGTGTCAGTCCTCTTGTACTTAAGTCGGCATTGTGCCTTTTGTATTAAATTCGGATGCAATTTCTGTGCTTCATCGTCAATAAGAAGGTCGAAGGTATACAGTGAAACTGAAGTGAAGCATCGGAATCTAAAACTGGACTCACAGGAGAGGTTCAAATCATCGAAAGTTAGAGTGTCAGTCCTCTTGTACTCAAGTCGGCATTGTGTTTTGTATTAAATTGGGATGCAATTTCTGTGTTTCATCGTCAATAAGAAGGTCCAAGGGATACAGTAAACCTAAAGTGAATCATCGGAATCTAAAACTGGACTCACAGGAGAGGTTCAAATCATAGAAAGTTAGAGTGTCAGTCCTCTTGTACTTAAGTCGGCATTGTGCCTTTTGTATTAAATTCGGATGCAATTTCTGTGTTTCATCGTCAATAAGAAGGTCCAAGGTATACAGTAAACGTGAAGTGAAGCATCGGAATCTAAAACTGGACCCACAGGAGAGTTTCAAATCATGGAAAGTTAGAGTGTCAGTCCTCTTGTACTTAAGTCGGCATTGTGCCTTTGGAATTAAATTCGGATGCAATTTCTGTGTTTTATCGTCAATAAGAAGGTCCAAGGTATACAGTAAACCTCAAGTGAAGCATCGGAATCTAAAACTGGACTCACAGGAGAGGTTCAAATCATAGAAAAGTTAGAGTGTCAGTCCTCTTGTACTTAAGTCGGCATTGTGTTTTGTATTAAATTGGGATGCAATTTCTGTGTTTCATCGTCAATTAGAAGGTCCAAGATCTACAGTAAACCTGAAGTGCAGCATCGGAATCTAAAAGTGGACACACAGGAGAGGTTCAAATCATAGAAAGTTAGAGTGTCAGTAATCTTGTACTTAAGTTGGCATTGTGCCTTTTGTTTAAATTCGGTTGCAAATTCTGTGTTTCATCGTCAATAAGAAGGTCCAAGGCATACAGTAGACCTAAAGTGAAGCATCGGAATCTAAAACTGGACTCACAGGAGAGGTTCAAATCATAGAAAGTTAGAGTGTCAGGCCTCTTGTACTTAAATCGGCATTGTGCCTTTTGTATTAAATTCGGATGCAATTTCTGTGTTTCATCGTCAATAAAAAGGTCCAAGGTATACAGTAAACGTGAAGTGAAGCATCGGAACCTAAAACTGGACCCACAGGAGAGTTTCAAATCATAGAAAGTTAGATTGTCAATCCTCTTGTACTTAAGTCGGCATTGTGCTTTTGGTATTAAATTCGGATGCAATTTCTGTGTTTCATCGTCAATAAGAAGGTCCAAGGTATACAGTAAACCTGAAATGAAGCATCTGAATCTAAAACTGGACTCACAGGAGAGGTTCAAATCATAGAAAGTTAGAGTGTCAGTCCTCTTTTACTTAAGTCGGCATTGTGCCTTTTGTATTAAATTCGGATGCAATTTCTGTGCTTCATCGTCAATAAGAAGGTCGAAGGTATACAGTAAAACTGAAGTGAAGCATCGGAATCTAAAACTGGACTGAAAGGAGAGGTTCAAATCATAGAATGTTAGAGTGTCAGTCCTCTTGTACTTAAGTCGGCATTGTGCCTTTTGTGTTAAATTTGGATGCAATTTCTGTGCTTCATCGTCAATAAGAAGGTCGAAGGTATACAGTAAAACTGAAGAGAAGCATCGGAATCTAAAACTGGACTCACAGGAGAGGTTCAAATCATAGAAATTAGAGTGTCAGGCCTCTTGTACTTAAATCGGCATTGTGCCTTTTGTATTAAATTGGGATGCAATTTCTGTGTTTCATCGTCAATAAAAAGGTCCAAGGTATACAGTAAACGTGAAGTGAAGCATCGGAACCTAAAACTGGACCCACAGGAGAGTTTCAAATCATAGAAAGTTAGATTGTCAGTCCTCTTGTACTTAAGTCGGCATTGTGCTTTTGGTATTAAATTCGGATGCAATTTCTGTGTTTCATCGTCAATAAGAAGGTCCAAGGTATACAGTAAACCTGAAATGAAGCATCGGAATCTAAAACTGGACTCACAGGAGAGGTTCAAATCATAGAAATTTAGAGTGTAAGTCCTCTTGTACTTAGGTCGGCATTGTGTATTGTATTAAATTCGGATGCCATTTCTGTGTTTCATCATCAATAAGAAGGTCCAAAGTATACAGTAAACCTGAAGTGAAGCATCGGAATCTAAAACTGGACTCACAGGAGAGGTTCAAATCATAGGAAGTTAGAGTGTCAGGCCTCTAGCACTTAAGTCGGCATTGTGCCTTTTTTTTAAAATTCGGATGCAATTTCTGTGTTTCGTCGAAAATAAGAAGGTCCAAGGGATACAGTAAACCTGAAGTGAAGCATCGGAATCTAAAACTGGACTCACAGGAAAGGTTCAAATTATAGAAAGTTAGAGTGTCAGTCCCCTTGTACTTGAGTCGGCATTGTGCCTTTTGTACTAAATTCGAATGCAATGTCTGTATTTCATCGTCAATACGAAGGTCCAAGGGATACAGTAAACCAGAATTGGAGCATCGGAATCTAAAACTGGACTCACAGGAGACCTTCTAGTCATAGAAAGTTATAGTGTCAGTCCTCTTGTACTTAAGTCGGCATTGTGCCTTTTGAATTTAATTCCGATGCAAATTCTGTGCTTCATCGTCAATAAGAAGGTCGAAGGTATACAGTAAAACTAAAGTGAAGCATCGAAATCTAAAACTGGACTCACAGGAGAGGTTTAAATCATAGAAAGTTAGAGTGTGAGTCCTCTTGCACTTAAGTCGGCATTGTGACTTTTGTGTTAAATTCGGGGCAATTTCTATGTGACATCGTCAATAAGAATGTCCACGGTATACAGTAAACCTGAAGTGAAGCATAGGTATCTAAAACTGGACTCACAGGAGAGATTCAAATCATAGAATGTTAGAGTGTCAGTACTCTTGTATATATGTCGGCATTGTGAGTTTTTTACTAAATTCGGAAGCAATTTCTGTGTTTCATCGTCAATAAGAAGGTCCAAGGGATACAGTAAACCGGAAGTGAAGCATCAGAATCTAAAACTGGACTCAAAGAGAGGTTCAAATCATAGAAATTTAGAGTGTAAGTCCTCTTGCACTTAAGTCGGCGTTGTGCCTTTTGTTTAAATTCAGATGCCATTTCTGTGTTTCATCATCAATAAGAAGGTCCAAAGTATACAGTAAACCTGAAGTGAAGCATCGGAATCTAAAACTGGACTCACAGGAGAGGTTGAAATCATAGGAAGTTAGAGTGTCAGGCCTATAGCACTTAAGTCGGCATTGTGCCTTTTTTATTAAATTCGAATGCAATTTCTGTGTTTCATCGTCAATAAGAAGGTCCAAGGGATACAGTAAACCTGAAGTGAAGCATCGGAATCTAAAACTGGACTCACAGGAGGGGTTCAAATCATAGAAAGTTAGAGTTCAGTCCTCTTGTACTTAAGTTGGCATTGTGCCTTTTGTTTAAATTCGGTTGCAAATTCTGTGTTTCATCGTCAATAAGAAGGTCCAAGGCATACAGTAGACCTAAAGTGAAGCATAGGAATCTAAAACTGGACTCACAGGAGAGGTTCAAATCATAGAAAGTTAGAGTGTCAGGCCTCTTGTACTTAAATCGGCATTGTGCCTTTTGTATTAAATTCGGATGCAATTTCTGTGTTTCATCGTCAATAAAAAGGTCCAAGGTATACAGTAAACGTGAAGTGAAGCATCGGAACCTAAAACTGGACCCACAGGAGAGTTTCAAATCATAGAAAGTTAGATTGTCAGTCCTCTTGTACTTAAGTCGGCATTGTGCTTTTGGTATTAAATTCGGATGCAATTTCTGTGTTTCATCGTCAATAAGAAGGTCCAAGGTATACAGTAAACCTGAAATGAAGCATCTGAATCTAAAACTGGACTCACAGGAGAGGTTCAAATCATGGAAAATTAGAGTGTCAGTCCTCTTGTACTTAAGTCGGCATTGTGGCTTTGGTATTAAATTCGGATGCAATTTCTGTGTTTCATCGTCAATAAGAAGGTCCAAGGTATACACTAAACCTCAAGTGAAGCATCCAAATCTAAAACTGGACTCACAGGAGAGGTTCAAATCATAGAATGTTAGAGTGTCAGTCCTCTTGTACTTAAGTCGGCATTGTGCCTTTTGTGTTAAATTTGGATGCAATTTCTGTGCTTCATCGTCAATAAGAAGGTCGAAGGTATACAGTAAAACTGAAGTGAAGCATCGGAATCTAAAACGGGACTCACAGGAGAGGTTCAAATCATAGAAAGTTAGAGTGTCAGTCCTCTTGTACTTAAGTCGGCATTGTGTTTAGTATTAAATTGGGATGCAATTTCTGTGTTTCATCGAAAATAAGAAGGTCCAAGGGATAACATAAACCTGAAGTGAAGCATCGGAATCTAAAACTGGACTCACAGGAGAGGTTCAAATTATAGAAAGTTAGAGTGTCAGTCCTCTTGTACTTGAGTCGGCATTGTGCCTTTTGTACTAAATTCGAATGCAATGTCTGTATTTCATCTTTAATACGAAGGTCCAAGCTATACAGTAAACCAGAATTGGAGCATCGGAATCTAAAACTGGACTCACAGGAGACCTTCTAGTCATAGGAAGTTAGAGTGTCAGTCCTCTTGTACTTAAGTCGGCATTGTGCCTTTTGAATCTAATTCCGATGCAATTTCTGTGCTTCATCGTCAATAAGAAGGTCGAAGGTATACAGTAAAACTAAAGTGAAGCATCGGAATCTAAAACTGGACTCACAGGAGAGGTTTAAATCATAGATAGTTAGAGTGTGAGTCCTCTTGCACTTAAGTCGGCATTGTGACTTTTGTGTTAAATTCGGGGCAATTTCTATGTGACATCGTCAATAAGAATGCCCACGGTATACAGTAAACCTGAAGTGAAGCATAGGTATCTAAAACTGGACTCACAGGAGAGATTCAAATCATAGAAAGTTAGAGTGTCAGTACTCTTGTACTTATGTCGGCATTGTGCCTTTTTTACTAAATTCGGAAGCAATTTCTGTGTTTCATCGTCAATAAGAAGGTCCAAGATATACAGTAAACCTTAAGTGAAGCATCGGAATCTAAAACTAAACTCAAAGGAGAGGTACAAATCATAGAGATTTAGAGTGTAATTTCTCTTGTCCTTAAGTCGGCGTTGTGCCTTTTGTATTAAATTCGGATGCCATTTATATATATCGTCGTCAATAAGAAAGTCCTAGGGATACAGTAAACCTGAAGTGAAGCATCAGGATCTAAAATTGGACTCACAGGAGAGGTTCAAATCACAGAAGGTTAGAGTGTCAGTCCTCTTGTACTTAAGTCGGCATTGTGCCTTTTGTATTAAATTCGGATGCCATTTCTGTGTTTCATCGTCAATAAGAAGTTCCAAGGAATACAGTGAACCTAAAGTGAAGCATCGGAATCTAAAACTAAACTCAAAGGAGAGGTACAAATCATAGAGAGTTAGTGTGTAATTCCTCTTGTACATAAGTCGGCGTTGTGCCTTTTGAATTAAATTCGGATGCCATTTATATATTTCGTCGTCAATAAGAAGGTCCTAGGGATACAGTTAACCTGATGTGAAGCATCGGAATCTAAAACTGGACGCACAGGAGAGGTTCCAATTGTAGAAAGTTAGAGTGTCAGTCCTCATGTACTTAAGTCGGCATTGTACCTTTTGAATTTAATTCCGATGCAATTTCAGTGTTTCATCGTCAATAAGAAGTTCCAAGGTATACAGTAAACATGAAGTGAAGCATCGGAATAAAACTGGACTCACAGGAGAGGTTCAAATCATAGAAAGATTGTCAGTCCTCTTGAACTTAAGTCGGCATTGTGCCATTTTTATTAAATTCGGTTAGCAATTTCCCAGTTTCATCGTCAATAAGAAGGTCCAAGGGATACAGTAAACCTGAAGTGAAACATCGGAATCAAAAACTGGACTCACAGGAGAGGTTCAAATCATGGAAAGTTAGTGTGTCAGTCCTCTTGTACTTAAGTCGGCATTGTGCCTTCTGTATTAAATTCGGATGCAATTTCTGTGTTTCATCGTCAATAAGAAGGTCCAAGGAATACAGTAAACCTGATGTGATGCATCGGAATCTAAAACTGGACTCAGAGGAGAGGTTCAAATCATAGAATATTAGAGTGTCAGTCCTCTTGTACTTAACTCGGCATTGTGAATTTTGTATTAAATTCAGATGCAATATCTGTGCTTCATCGTCAATTAGAAGGTCCAAGGGATACAGAAAACCCAAAGTGAAGCATCAGAATCTAAAAGTGGACTCACAGGAGAGGTTTAAATCATAGAAAGTTAGAGTGTCAGTCCTCTTGTACTTAAGTCGGCATTGTGCCTTTTGTATTAAATTCGGATGCAATTTCTGTGTTTTATCGTCAATAAGAAGGTCCAAGGGATACAGTAAACATGAAGTGCAGCATCGGAATCTAAAACTGGACTCACAGGAGAGGTTCAAATCATAGAATGTTGGAGTGTCAGTCCACTTGTACTTAAGTCGGCATTGTTCCTTTTGTATAAAATTCGAATGCAATTTCTGTGTTTCATCGTCAATAAGAAGGTCCAAGGGATACAGTAAACCTGAAGTGAAGCATCGGAATCAAAAACTGGACTCACAGGAGAGGTTCAAATCATAGAATATTAGAGTGTCAGTCCTCTTGTACTTAAGTCGGCATTGTGCCTTTTAGTATTAAATTCTGATGCAATTTCTGTGTTTCATCGTCAATTAGAAGGTCCAACGGATACAGTAAACCTGAAGTGAAGCATCGGAATCTAAAACTGGACTCACAGGAGAGGTTCAAATCATGGAAAGTTAGAATGTCAGTCCTCTTGTACTTAAGTCGGCATTGTGCCGTTTGTATTAAATTCGGATGGAATTTCTGTGTTTCATCGTCAATAAGAATGTCCAAGGGATACAGTAAACTGGAAGTGAAGCATCAGAAACTAAAAATGGACTCACAGGAGAGGTTCAAATCATTGAAAGTTAGAGTGTCAGTCCTCTTGTACTTAAGTCGGCATTGTGAATTTTGTATTAAATTCAGATGCAATATCTGTGCTTCATCGTCAATTAGAAGGTCCAAGGGATACAGAAAACCCAAAGTGAAGCATCAGAATCTAAAAGTGGACTCACAGGAGAGGTTTAAATCATAGAAAGTTAGAGTGTCAGTCCTCTTGTACTTGAGTCGGCATTGTGCCTTTTGTATTAAATTCGGATGCAATTTCTGTGTTTTATCGTCAATAAGAAGGTCCAAGGGATACAGTAAACCTGAAGTGCAGCATCGGAATCTAAAACTGGACCCACAGGAGAGGTTCATATCATAGAATGTTGGAGTGTCAGTCCTCTTGTACTTAAGTCGGCATTGTTCCTTTTGTATAAAATTCGAATGCAATTTCTGTGTTTCATCATCAATAAGAAGGTCCAAGGTATACAGTAAACCTGAGGTGAAGCATCGGAATCTAAAACTGGACTCACAGGAGAGGTTCAAATCATAGAAAGTTACAGTGTCAGTCCTCTTGTTCTTAAGTCGGCATTGTGCCTTTTGTTAAAATTAGGTTGCACTTTCTGTGTTTCATCGGCAATAAGAAGGTCCAAGGGATACAGTAAACCTGAAGTGAAGCATCAGAATCTAAAACTGGACTCACAGGAGAGGTTCAAATTATAGAAAGTTGAAGTGTCAGTCCTTTTGTACTTAAGTCGGCATTGTGCTTTTTGTATCAAATTTGGATACAATTTCTGTGCTTCATCGTCAATAAGAATGTCCAAGGTATACAGTAAACCTGAAGTGAAGCATCGGGATTTAAAACTGGACTCACAGGAGAGGTTCAAATCTCAGAAAGTTAGAGTGTCAGTCCTCTTGTACTTAAGTCGGCATTGTGCCTTTTGTATTAAATTCGGATGCCATTTCTGTGTTTCATCGTCAATAAGAAGTTCCAAGGAATACAGTGAACCTAAAGTGAAGCATCGGTATCTAAAACTAAACTCAAAGGAGAGGTACAAATCATAGAGATTTAGAGTGTAATTTCTCTTGTACTTAAGTCGGCGTTGTGCCTTTTGTATTAAATTCGGATGCCATTTATATATATCGTCGTCAATAAGAAAGTCCTAGGGATACAGTAAACTTGATGTGAAGCATCGGAATTTAAAACTGGACTCACAGGAGAGGTTCAAATCATAGAAAGTTAGAGTGTCAGTACACTTGTACTTAAGTCGGCATTGTGCCATTTGTATTAAATTCGGATACAATTTCTGTGTTTCATCGTCAATAGGAAGGTCCAAGAATACATTAAACCTGAAGTGAAGCATCGGAATCTAAAACTGGACTCACAGGAGAGGTTAAATTCATAGAAAGTTAGAGTGTCAGTCCTCTTGTTCTTAAGTTGGCATTGTGCCTTTTGTTTAAATTCGGTTGCAATTTCTGTGTTTCATCGGCAATAAGAAGGTCCAAGGGATACAGTAAACCTGAAGTGAAGCATCGGAATCAAAAACTGGACTCACAGGAGAGGTTCAAATAATGGAAAGTTAGAATGTCAGTCCTCTTGTACTTAAGTCGGCATTGTGCCGTTTGTATTAAATTCGGATGGAATTTGTGTGTTTCATCGTCAATAAGAATGTCTAAGGGATACAGTAAACCTGATGTGATGCATCGGAATCTAAAACTGGACTCAGAGGAGAGGTTCAAATCATAGGATATTAGAGTGTCAGTCCTCTTGTACTTAAGTCGGCATTGTGCCTTTTAGTATTAAATTCTGATGCAATTTCTGTGTTTCATCGTCAATTAGAAGGTCCAACGGATACAGTAAACCTGAAGTGAAGCATCGGAATCTGAAACTGGACTCACAGGAGAGGTTCAAATAATGGAAAGTTAGAATGTCAGTCCTCTTGTACTTATGTCGGCATTGTGCCGTTTGTATTAAATTCGGATGGAATTTGTGTGTTTCATCGTCAATAAGAATGTCCAAGGGATACAGTAAACTGGAAGTGAAGCATCAGAAACTAAAAATGGACTCACAGGAGAGGTTGAAATCATAGAAAGTTAGAGTGTCAGTCCTCTTGTACTTAAGTCGGCATTGTGAATTTTGTATTAAATTCAGAAGCAATATCTGTGCTTCATCGTCAATTAGAAGGTCCAAGGGATACAGAAAACCCAAAGTGAAGCATCTGAATCTAAAAGTGGACTCACAGGAGAGGTTTAAATCATAGAAAGTTAGAGTGTCAGTCCTCTTGTCCTTAAGTCGGCATTGTGCCTTTTGTATTAAATTCGGATGCAATTTCTGTGTTTTATCGTCAATAAGAAGGTCCAAGGGATACAGTAAACATGAAGTGCAGCATCGGAATCTAAAACTGGACCCACAGGAGAGGTTCAAATCATAGAATGTTGGAGTGTCAGTCCTCTTGTACTTAAGTCGGCATTGTTCCTTTTGTAAAAAATTCGAATGCAATTTCTGTGTTTCATCATCAATAAGAAGGTCCAAGGTATACAGTAAACTGGAAGTGAAGCATCAGAAACTAAAAATGGACTCACCGGAGAGGTTCAAATCATAGAAAGTTAGAGTGTCAGTCCTCTTGTACTTAAGTCGGCATTGTGCATTTTGTATTAAATTCGGATGCAATTTCTGTGTTTTATCGTCAATAAGAAGGTCCAAGGGATACAGTATACCTGAAGTGAAGCATCGGAATCTAAAACTGGACTCACAGGAGAGGTTCAAATCAACCGAAAGTTAGAGTGTCAGTACTCTTGTACTTAAGTCGGCATTGTGCCTCTTGTAATAAATTCGGATGCAATTTCTGTGCTTCATCGTCAATAAGAAGGCCCAATTGATACAGTAAACCTAAAATGAAGCGTCGGAATCTAAAACTGGACCCACAGGAGAGGTTCAAATCATAGTAACTTAGAGTGTCATTCCTCTTGTACTTAAGTCGGCATTGTGCCGTTTGTGTTACATTCGGATGCAATTTCTGTGTTTCATCGTCAATAAGAAGTTCCTAGGGATACAGTAAACCTGAAGTGAAGCATCGGAATCTAAAACTGGACCCACAGAAGAGGTTCAAATCATAGAAAGTTAAAAGGTCACTCCTCTTGTACTTAAGTCGGCATTGTGCAGTTTGTATTACATTCGGATGCAATTTCTGTGTTTCATAGTCAATAAGATGGTCCAAGGTATACAGTAAACCTGAAGGGAAGCATCGGAATCCAAAACTGGACTCACAGGAGAGGTTCAAATCAGAGAAAGTTTGAGTGTCAGTCCTCTTGTACGTAAGTCGGCATTGTGCTTTTAGTATTAAATTCCGATGCAATTTCTGTGCTTCATCGTCAATAAGAAGGTCCAAGGTATACAGAAAACCTGAAGTGAAGAATCGGGATCTAAAAGTGGACTCACAGGAGAGGTTCAAATCATAGAAAGTTAGAGTGTCAGTCCTCTTGTACTTAAGTCGGCATTGTGCTTTTGTATTAAATTCGGATGCAATTTCTGTGTTACATCGTCAATACGAAGGTCCAAGGGATACAGTAAACCAGAAGTGCAGCATTGGAATCTCAAAACTGGACCCACAGGAGACGATCAAATCATAGAATGTTAGAGTGTCAGTCCTCTTGTGCTTAAGTCGGCATTGTCCATTTGTATAAAATTCGGATCCAAATTCTGTGTTTCATCATCAATAATAAGGTCCAAGGGATACAGTAAACCTGAAGTGTAGCATCGGAATCTAAAACTGGACTCACAGGAGAGGTTCAAATGATAGAAAGTTAAAGTGTCAGTCCTCTTGTACTTAAGGCGGCATTGTGCTTTTTGTATGAAATTTGGATGCAATTTCTGTGCTTCATCGTCAATAAGAATGTCCAAGATATACAGTAAACCTGAAGTGAAGCATCGGGATCGAAAATTGGACTCACAATAGAGGTACAAATCACAGGAAGTTAGAGTGTCAGTCCTCTTGCACTTAAGTTGGCATTGTGCCTTTTGTATTAAATTCGGATGCCATTTCTGTGTTTCATCGTCAATAAGAAGTTCCAAGGAATACAGTGAACCTAAAGTGAAGCATCGGAATCTAAAACTAAACTCAAAGGAGAGGTACAAATCATAGGGAGTTAGAGTGTAATTCCTCTTGTACATAAGTCGGCGATGTGCCTTTTGTATTAAATTCGGATGCCATTTATATATTTCGTCGTCAATAAGAAAGTCCTAGGGATACAGTAAACCTGATGTGAAGCATCGGAATCGAAAACTGGACTCACAGGAGAGGTTCCAATTATAGAAAGTTAGAGTGTCAGTCATCTTGTACTTAAGTCGGCATTGTACCTTCTGAATTTAATTCCGATGCAATTTCAGTGTTTCATCGTCAATAAGATGTTCCAAGGTATACAGTAAACCTGAAGTGAAGCATCGGAATCTAAAACTGGACTCACAGGAGAGGTTCAAATCATAGAAAGATAGTCAGTCCTCTTGAACTTAAGTCGGCATTGTGCCATTTTTATTAAATTCGGTTAGCAATTTCCCTGTTTCATCGTCAATAAGAAGGTCCAAGGGATACAGTAAACCTGAAGTGAAGCATCGGAATCAAAAACTGGACTCACAGGAGAGGTTCAAATCATGGAAAGTTAGTGTGTCAGTCCTCTTGTACTTAAGTCGGCATTGTGCCTTTTGTATTAAATTCGGATGCAATTTCTGTGTTTCATCGTCAATAAGAAGGTCTAAGGGATACAGTAAACCTTATGTGATGCATCGGAATCTAAAACTGGACTCAGAGGAGAGGTTCAAATCATAGAATATTAGAGTGTCAGTCCTCTTGTACTTAAGTCGGCATTGTGCCTTTTAGTATTAAATTCTGATGCAATTTCTGTGTTTCATCGTCAATTAGAAGGTCCAACGGATACAGTAAACCTGAAGTGAAGCATCGGAATCTAAAACTGGACTCACAGGAGATGTTCAAATCATGGAAAGTTAGAGTGTCAGTCCTCTTGTACTTAAGTCGGCATTGTGCCGTTTGTATTAAATTCGGATGGAATTTCTGTGTTTCATCGTCAATAAGAATGTCCAAGGGATATAGTAAACTGGAAGTGAAGCATCAGAAACTAAAAATGGACTCACAGGAGAGGTTCAAATCATAGAAAGTTAGATTGTCAGTCCTCTTGTACTTAAGTGGGCATTGCGAATTTTGTATTAAATTCATATGCAATATCTGTGCTTCTCGTCAATTAGAAGGTCCAAGGGATACAGAAAACCCAAAGTGAAGCATCAGAATCTAAAAGTGGACTCACAGGAGAGGTTCAAATCATAGAAAGTTAGAGTGTCAGTCCTCTTGTACTTAAGTCGGCATTGTGCCTTTTGTATTAAATTTGGATGCAATTTCTGTGCTTCATCGTCAATAAGAATGTCCAAGATATACAGTAAACCTGAAGTGAAGCATCGGGATCTAAAATTGGACTCACAGGAGAGGTACAAATCACAGAAAGTTAGAGTGTCAGTCCTCTTGCACTTAAGTCGGCATTGTGCCTTTTGTATTAAATTTGGATGCCATTTCTGTGTTTCATAGTCAATAAGAAGTTCCAAGGAATACAGTGAACCTAAAGTGAAGCATCGGAATCTAAAACTAAACTCAAAGGAGAGGTACAAATCATAGAGAGTTAGAGTGTAATTCCTCTTGTACATAAGCCGGCGTTGTGCCTTTTGTATTAAATTCGGATGCCATTTATATATTTCGTCGTCAATAAGAAAGTCCTAGGGATACAGTAAACCTGATGTGAAGCATCGAAATCTAAAACTGGACTCACAGTAGAGGTTCCAATTATAGAAAGTAAGAGTGTCAGTCATCTTGTACTTAAGTCGGCATTGTACCTTCTGAATTTAATTCCGATGCAATTTCAGTGTTTCATCGTCAATAAGAAGTTCCAAGGTATTCAGTAAACCTGAAATGAAGCATCGGAATCTAAAACTGGACTCACAGGAGAGGTTCAAATCATAGAAAGATAGTCAGTCCTCTTGAACTTAAGTCGGCATTGTGCCATTTTTATTAAATTCGGTTAGCAATTTCCCTGTTTCATCGTCAATAAGAAGGTCCAAGGGATACAGTAAACCTGAAGTGAAGCATCGGAATCAAAAACTGGACTCACAGGAGAGGTTCAAATCATGGAAAGTTAGTGTGTCAGTCCTCTTGTACTTAAGTCGGCATTGTGCCTTTTGTATTACATTCGGATGCAATTTCTGTGTTTCATCGTCAATAAGAAGGTCCAAGGGATGCAGTAAACCTTATGTGATGCATCGGAATCTAAAACTGGACTCAGAGGAGAGGTTCAAATCATAGAATATTAGAGTGTCAGTCCTCTTGTACTTAAGTCGGCATTGTGCCTTTTAGTATTAAATTCTGATGCAATTTCTGTGTTTCATCGTCAATTAGAAGGTCCAAGGTATACAGTAAACCTGAAGTGAAGAATCGGAATCTAAAACTGGACTCTCAGGAGAGGTTCACATCATAGAAAGTTTTAGTGTCAGTCCTCTTGTACTTAAGTCGGCATTGTGCCTTTTGCATTAAATTCGGATGCAATTTCTGTGTTTCATCGTCAACAGGAAGGTCCAAGGGATACATTAAACTTGAAGTGGAGCATCGGAATCTAAAACTGGGCTCACAGGAGAGGTTCAAATCATAGAAAGTTAGAGTGTCAGTCCTCTTGTACTTAAGTCGGCATTGTGCCATTTGTTTAACTTCGGTTGCAATTTCTGTGTTTCATCGTCAATAAGAAGGTCCAAGGGATACAGTAAACCTAAAGTGAAGTATCGCAATCTAAATCTGGACTCACAGGAGAGGTTCAGATCATAGAAAGTTAGAGTGTCAGGCCTCTTGTACTTAGGTCGGCATTGTGCCTTTTGTATTAAATTCGGATGCAATTTCTGTGTTTCATCGTCAATAAGAAGGACCAAGGTATACAGTAAACGTGAAGTGAAGCATCGGAATCTAAAACTGGACTCACAGGAGAGTTTCAAATCATAGAAAGTTAGAGTGTCAGTCATCTTGGACTTAAGTCGGCATTGTGCATTTTGTATTAAATTCGGATGCAATTTCTGTGGTTCATCGTCAATAAGAAGGTCCAAGGTATACAGTGAACCTGAAGTCTAGCATCGGAATCTTAATCTGGACTCACAGGAGAGGTTCAAATCATAGAAAGTTAGAGTGTCAGACCTCTTGCACTTTAGTCAGCATTGTGCCGTTTGTATTAAATTCGGATGCAATTTCTGTGCTTCATCATCAATAAGACGGTACAAGATATACAGTAAAATTGAAGTGATGCATCGGAATTTAAATCAGGACTCACTGGAGAGTTTCAAACCATAGAAAGTTAGAGTGTCAGTCATCTTGTACTTAAGTCGGCGTTGTGCCTTTTGTATTATATTCGGATGCAATTTCTGTGTTTCATCGTCAATAAGAAGGTCCAAGGTATACAGTAAGCCTGAAGTGAAGCATCGGAATCTAAAACTGGACTCACAATAGAGGTCCAAATCAGAGAAAGTCAGAGTGTCAGTCCTCTTGGACTTAAGTCGGCATTGTGCATTTTGTATTAAATTCGGATGCAATTTCTGTGGTTCATCGTCAATAAGAAGGTCCAAGGTATACAGTAAACCTGAAGTCTAGCATCGGAATCTCAATCTGGACTCACAGGAGAGGTTCAAATCGTAGAAAGTTAGAGTGTCAGTCCTCTTGTACTTAAGTCGGCAAAGTGCCTTTTGTATTAAATTCGGATGCAATTACTGTGTTTCATCATCAATAAGAAGGTCCAAGGTATACAGTAAATCTGACGTGAAGCCACGGAATCTAAAACTGGACTCACAGGAGAGAATGAAATCATAGTAAGTTAGAGTGTCACTCCTCTAGTACTTAAGTCGATATTGTGCCTTTTGTATAAAATTCGCATGCAATTTCTGCGTTTCATCGTCAATAAGGGGGTCCAAGGGATACAGTAAACCTGAAGTGAAGCATCGGAATATAAAACTGGACTCACAGGAGAGGTTCAAATCATAGAAATTTAGAGTGTCAGTACTCTTGTACTTAAGTCGGCATTGTGCCTCTTGTAACAAATTCGGATGCAATTTCTGTGCTTCATCGTCAATAAGAAGGCCCAATTGATACAGTAAACCTATAATGAAGCATCGGAATCTAAAACTGGACCCACAGGAGAGGTTCAAATCATAGTAACTTAGAGTGTCAGTCCTCTTGTACTTAAGTCGGCATTGTGCCGTTTGTGTTACATTCGGATGCAATTTCTGTGTTTCTTCGTCAATTAGAAGTTCCTAGGGATACAGTAAACCTGAAGTGAAGCATCGGAATCTAAAACTGGACCCACAGAAGAGGTTCAAATCATAGAAAGTTAAAGTGTCAGTCCTTTTGTACTTAAGTCGGCATTGTGCAGTTTGTATTACATTCGGATGCAATTTCTGTGTTTCATAGTCAATAAGAAGGTCCAAGGTATACAGTAAACCTGAAGGGAAGCATCGGAATCCAAAACTGGACTCACAGGAGAGGTTCAAATCAGAGAAAGTTTGAGTGTCAGTCCTCTTGTACGTAAGTCTTCATTGTGCTTTTAGTATTAAATTCGGATGCAATTTCTGTGCTTCATCGTCAATAAGAAGGTCCAAAGTATACAGAAAACCTGAAGTGAAGCATCGGAATCTAAATCTGGACTCACAGGAGAGGTTCAAATCACAGAAAGTTAGAGTGTCGGTCCTCTTGTACTTAAGTCGGCATTGTGCCTTTTAGTATTAAATTCTGATGCAACTTCTGTGTTTCATCGTCAATGAGAAGGTCCAACGGATTCAGTAAACCTGAAGTGAAGCATCGGAATCTAAAACTGCACTCACAGGAGATGTTCAAATCATGGAAAGTTAGAGTGTCAGTCCTCTTGTACTTAAGTCGGCATTGTGCCGTTTGTATTAAATTCGGATGGAATTTCTGTGTTTCATCGTCAATAAGAATGTCCAAGGGATATAGTAAACTGGAAGTGAAGCATCAGAAGCTAAAAATGGACTCACAGGAGAGGTTCAAATCATAGAAAGTTAAAGTGTCAGTCCTCTTGTACTTAAGTGGGCATTGTGAATTTTGTATTAAATTCATATGCAATATCTGTGCTTCTCGTCAATTAGAAGGTCCAAGGGATACAGAAAACCCAAAGTGAAGCATCAGAATCTAAAAGTGGACTCACAGGAGAGGTTCAAATCATAGAAAGTTAGAGTGTCAGTCCTCTTGTACTTAAGTCGGCATTGTGCCTTTTGTATTAAATTTGGATGCAATTTCTGTGCTTCATCGTCAATAAGAATGTCCAAGATATACAGTAAACCTGAAGTGAAGCATCGGGATCTAAAATTGGACTCACAGGAGAGGTACAAATCACAGAAAGTTAGAGTGTCAGTCCTCTTGCACTTAAGTCGGCATTGTGCCTTTTGTATTAAATTTGGATGCCATTTCTGTGTTTCATCGTCAATAAGAAGTTCCAAGGAATACAGTGAACCTAAAGTGAAGCATCGGAATCTAAAACTAAACTCAAAGGAGAGGTACAAATCATAGGGAGTTAGAGTGTAATTCCTCTTGTACATAAGTCGGCGATGTGCCTTTTGTATTAAATTCGGATGCCATTTATATATATCGTCGTCAATAAGAAAGTCCTAGGGATACAGTAAACTTGATGTGAAGCATCGGAATTTAAAACTGGACTCACAGGAGAGGTTCAAATCATAGAAAGTTAGAGTGTCAGTACACTTGTACTTAAGTCGGCATTGTGCCATTTGTATTAAATTCGGATACAATTTCTGTGTTTCATCGTCAATAGGAAGGTCCAAGAATACATTAAACCTGAAGTGAAGCATCGGAATCTAAAACTGGACTCACAGGAGAGGTTAAATTCATAGAAAGTTAGAGTGTCAGTCCTCTTGTTCTTAAGTTGGCATTGTGCCTTTTGTTTAAATTCGGTTGCAATTTCTGTGTTTCATCGGCAATAAGAAGGTCCAAGGGATACAGTAAACCTGAAGTGAAGCATCGGAATCAAAAACTGGACTCACAGGAGAGGTTCAAATAATGGAAAGTTAGAATGTCAGTCCTCTTGTACTTAAGTCGGCATTGTGCCGTTTGTATTAAATTCGGATGGAATTTGTGTGTTTCATCGTCAATAAGAATGTCTAAGGGATACAGTAAACCTGATGTGATGCATCGGAATCTAAAACTGGACTCAGAGGAGAGGTTCAAATCATAGGATATTAGAGTGTCAGTCCTCTTGTACTTAAGTCGGCATTGTGCCTTTTAGTATTAAATTCTGATGCAAT
Source organism: Schistocerca serialis cubense (assembly GCF_023864345.2). Classification (NCBI taxonomy): domain Eukaryota; kingdom Metazoa; phylum Arthropoda; class Insecta; order Orthoptera; family Acrididae; genus Schistocerca; species Schistocerca serialis. The sequence continues at coordinate 79,405,598 of NC_064639.1, forward strand.
TTCTGTGTTTCATCGTCAATTAGAAGGTCCAACGGATACAGTAAACCTGAAGTGAAGCATCGGAATCTGAAACTGGACTCACAGGAGAGGTTCAAATAATGGAAAGTTAGAATGTCAGTCCTCTTGTACTTATGTCGGCATTGTGCCGTTTGTATTAAATTCGGATGGAATTTGTGTGTTTCATCGTCAATAAGAATGTCCAAGGGATACAGTAAACTGGAAGTGAAGCATCAGAAACTAAAAATGGACTCACAGGAGAGGTTGAAATCATAGAAAGTTAGAGTGTCAGTCCTCTTGTACTTAAGTCGGCATTGTGAATTTTGTATTAAATTCAGAAGCAATATCTGTGCTTCATCGTCAATTAGAAGGTCCAAGGGATGCAGAAAACCCAAAGTGAAGCATCTGAATCTAAAAGTGGACTCACAGGAGAGGTTTAAATCATAGAAAGTTAGAGTGTCAGTCCTCTTGTCCTTAAGTCGGCATTGTGCCTTTTGTATTAAATTCGGATGCAATTTCTGTGTTTTATCGTCAATAAGAAGGTCCAAGGGATACAGTAAACATGAAGTGCAGCATCGGAATCTAAAACTGGACCCACAGGAGAGGTTCAAATCATAGAATGTTGGAGTGTCAGTCCTCTTGTACTTAAGTCGGCATTGTTCCTTTTGTAAAAAATTCGAATGCAATTTCTGTGTTTCATCATCAATAAGAAGGTCCAAGGTATACAGTAAACTGGAAGTGAAGCATCAGAAACTAAAAATGGACTCACCGGAGAGGTTCAAATCATAGAAAGTTAGAGTGTCAGTCCTCTTGTACTTAAGTCGGCATTGTGCATTTTGTATTAAATTCGGATGCAATTTCTGTGTTTTATCGTCAATAAGAAGGTCCAAGGGATACAGTATACCTGAAGTGAAGCATCGGAATCTAAAACTGGACTCACAGGAGAGGTTCAAATCAACCGAAAGTTAGAGTGTCAGTACTCTTGTACTTAAGTCGGCATTGTGCCTCTTGTAATAAATTCGGATGCAATTTCTGTGCTTCATCGTCAATAAGAAGGCCCAATTGATACAGTAAACCTAAAATGAAGCGTCGGAATCTAAAACTGGACCCACAGGAGAGGTTCAAATCATAGTAACTTAGAGTGTCATTCCTCTTGTACTTAAGTCGGCATTGTGCCGTTTGTGTTACATTCGGATGCAATTTCTGTGTTTCATCGTCAATAAGAAGTTCCTAGGGATACAGTAAACCTGAAGTGAAGCATCGGAATCTAAAACTGGACCCACAGAAGAGGTTCAAATCATAGAAAGTTAAAAGGTCACTCCTCTTGTACTTAAGTCGGCATTGTGCAGTTTGTATTACATTCGGATGCAATTTCTGTGTTTCATAGTCAATAAGATGGTCCAAGGTATACAGTAAACCTGAAGGGAAGCATCGGAATCCAAAACTGGACTCACAGGAGAGGTTCAAATCAGAGAAAGTTTGAGTGTCAGTCCTCTTGTACGTAAGTCGGCATTGTGCTTTTAGTATTAAATTCCGATGCAATTTCTGTGCTTCATCGTCAATAAGAAGGTCCAAGGTATACAGAAAACCTGAAGTGAAGAATCGGGATCTAAAAGTGGACTCACAGGAGAGGTTCAAATCATAGAAAGTTAGAGTGTCAGTCCTCTTGTACTTAAGTCGGCATTGTGCTTTTGTATTAAATTCGGATGCAATTTCTGTGTTACATCGTCAATACGAAGGTCCAAGGGATACAGTAAACCAGAAGTGCAGCATTGGAATCTCAAAACTGGACCCACAGGAGACGATCAAATCATAGAATGTTAGAGTGTCAGTCCTCTTGTGCTTAAGTCGGCATTGTCCATTTGTATAAAATTCGGATCCAATTTCTGTGTTTCATCATCAATAATAAGGTCCAAGGGATACAGTAAACCTGAAGTGTAGCATCGGAATCTAAAACTGGACTCACAGGAGAGGTTCAAATGATAGAAAGTTAAAGTGTCAGTCCTCTTGTACTTAAGGCGGCATTGTGCTTTTTGTATGAAATTTGGATGCAATTTCTGTGCTTCATCGTCAATAAGAATGTCCAAGATATACAGTAAACCTGAAGTGAAGCATCGGGATCGAAAATTGGACTCACAATAGAGGTACAAATCACAGGAAGTTAGAGTGTCAGTCCTCTTGCACTTAAGTTGGCATTGTGCCTTTTGTATTAAATTCGGATGCCATTTCTGTGTTTCATCGTCAATAAGAAGTTCCAAGGAATACAGTGAACCTAAAGTGAAGCATCGGAATCTAAAACTAAACTCAAAGGAGGGGTACAAATCATAGGGAGTTAGAGTGTAATTCCTCTTGTACATAAGTCGGCGATGTGCCTTTTGTATTAAATTCGGATGCCATTTATATATTTCGTCGTCAATAAGAAAGTCCTAGGGATACAGTAAACCTGATGTGAAGCATCGGAATCGAAAACTGGACTCACAGGAGAGGTTCCAATTATAGAAAGTTAGAGTGTCAGTCATCTTGTACTTAAGTCGGCATTGTACCTTCTGAATTTAATTCCGATGCAATTTCAGTGTTTCATCGTCAATAAGATGTTCCAAGGTATACAGTAAACCTGAAGTGAAGCATCGGAATCTAAAACTGGACTCACAGGAGAGGTTCAAATCATAGAAAGATAGTCAGTCCTCTTGAACTTAAGTCGGCATTGTGCCATTTTTATTAAATTCGGTTAGCAATTTCCCTGTTTCATCGTCAATAAGAAGGTCCAAGGGATACAGTAAACCTGAAGTGAAGCATCGGAATCAAAAACTGGACTCACAGGAGAGGTTCAAATCATGGAAAGTTAGTGTGTCAGTCCTCTTGTACTTAAGTCGGCATTGTGCCTTTTGTATTAAATTCGGATGCAATTTCTGTGTTTCATCGTCAATAAGAAGGTCTAAGGGATACAGTAAACCTTATGTGATGCATCGGAATCTAAAACTGGACTCAGAGGAGAGGTTCAAATCATAGAATATTAGAGTGTCAGTCCTCTTGTACTTAAGTCGGCATTGTGCCTTTTAGTATTAAATTCTGATGCAATTTCTGTGTTTCATCGTCAATTAGAAGGTCCAACGGATACAGTAAACCTGAAGTGAAGCATCGGAATCTAAAACTGGACTCACAGGAGATGTTCAAATCATGGAAAGTTAGAGTGTCAGTCCTCTTGTACTTAAGTCGGCATTGTGCCGTTTGTATTAAATTCGGATGGAATTTCTGTGTTTCATCGTCAATAAGAATGTCCAAGGGATATAGTAAACTGGAAGTGAAGCATCAGAAACTAAAAATGGACTCACAGGAGAGGTTCAAATCATAGAAAGTTAGATTGTCAGTCCTCTTGTACTTAAGTGGGCATTGCGAATTTTGTATTAAATTCATATGCAATATCTGTGCTTCTCGTCAATTAGAAGGTCCAAGGGATACAGAAAACCCAAAGTGAAGCATCAGAATCTAAAAGTGGACTCACAGGAGAGGTTCAAATCATAGAAAGTTAGAGTGTCAGTCCTCTTGTACTTAAGTCGGCATTGTGCCTTTTGTATTAAATTTGGATGCAATTTCTGTGCTTCATCGTCAATAAGAATGTCCAAGATATACAGTAAACCTGAAGTGAAGCATCGGGATCTAAAATTGGACTCACAGGAGAGGTACAAATCACAGAAAGTTAGAGTGTCAGTCCTCTTGCACTTAAGTCGGCATTGTGCCTTTTGTATTAAATTTGGATGCCATTTCTGTGTTTCATAGTCAATAAGAAGTTCCAAGGAATACAGTGAACCTAAAGTGAAGCATCGGAATCTAAAACTAAACTCAAAGGAGAGGTACAAATCATAGAGAGTTAGAGTGTAATTCCTCTTGTACATAAGCCGGCGTTGTGCCTTTTGTATTAAATTCGGATGCCATTTATATATTTCGTCGTCAATAAGAAAGTCCTAGGGATACAGTAAACCTGATGTGAAGCATCGAAATCTAAAACTGGACTCACAGTAGAGGTTCCAATTATAGAAAGTAAGAGTGTCAGTCATCTTGTACTTAAGTCGGCATTGTACCTTCTGAATTTAATTCCGATGCAATTTCAGTGTTTCATCGTCAATAAGAAGTTCCAAGGTATTCAGTAAACCTGAAATGAAGCATCGGAATCTAAAACTGGACTCACAGGAGAGGTTCAAATCATAGAAAGATAGTCAGTCCTCTTGAACTTAAGTCGGCATTGTGCCATTTTTATTAAATTCGGTTAGCAATTTCCCTGTTTCATCGTCAATAAGAAGGTCCAAGGGATACAGTAAACCTGAAGTGAAGCATCGGAATCAAAAACTGGACTCACAGGAGAGGTTCAAATCATGGAAAGTTAGTGTGTCAGTCCTCTTGTACTTAAGTCGGCATTGTGCCTTTTGTATTACATTCGGATGCAATTTCTGTGTTTCATCGTCAATAAGAAGGTCCAAGGGATGCAGTAAACCTTATGTGATGCATCGGAATCTAAAACTGGACTCAGAGGAGAGGTTCAAATCATAGAATATTAGAGTGTCAGTCCTCTTGTACTTAAGTCGGCATTGTGCCTTTTAGTATTAAATTCTGATGCAATTTCTGTGTTTCATCGTCAATTAGAAGGTCCAAGGTATACAGTAAACCTGAAGTGAAGAATCGGAATCTAAAACTGGACTCTCAGGAGAGGTTCACATCATAGAAAGTTTTAGTGTCAGTCCTCTTGTACTTAAGTCGGCATTGTGCCTTTTGCATTAAATTCGGATGCAATTTCTGTGTTTCATCGTCAACAGGAAGGTCCAAGGGATACATTAAACTTGAAGTGGAGCATCGGAATCTAAAACTGGGCTCACAGGAGAGGTTCAAATCATAGAAAGTTAGAGTGTCAGTCCTCTTGTACTTAAGTCGGCATTGTGCCATTTGTTTAACTTCGGTTGCAATTTCTGTGTTTCATCGTCAATAAGAAGGTCCAAGGGATACAGTAAACCTAAAGTGAAGTATCGCAATCTAAATCTGGACTCACAGGAGAGGTTCAGATCATAGAAAGTTAGAGTGTCAGGCCTCTTGTACTTAGGTCGGCATTGTGCCTTTTGTATTAAATTCGGATGCAATTTCTGTGTTTCATCGTCAATAAGAAGGACCAAGGTATACAGTAAACGTGAAGTGAAGCATCGGAATCTAAAACTGGACTCACAGGAGAGTTTCAAATCATAGAAAGTTAGAGTGTCAGTCATCTTGGACTTAAGTCGGCATTGTGCATTTTGTATTAAATTCGGATGCAATTTCTGTGGTTCATCGTCAATACGAAGGTCCAAGGTATACAGTGAACCTGAAGTCTAGCATCGGAATCTTAATCTGGACTCACAGGAGAGGTTCAAATCATAGAAAGTTAGAGTGTCAGACCTCTTGCACTTTAGTCAGCATTGTGCCGTTTGTATTAAATTCGGATGCAATTTCTGTGCTTCATCATCAATAAGACGGTACAAGATATACAGTAAAATTGAAGTGATGCATCGGAATTTAAATCAGGACTCACTGGAGAGTTTCAAACCATAGAAAGTTAGAGTGTCAGTCATCTTGTACTTAAGTCGGCGTTGTGCCTTTTGTATTATATTCGGATGCAATTTCTGTGTTTCATCGTCAATAAGAAGGTCCAAGGTATACAGTAAGCCTGAAGTGAAGCATCGGAATCTAAAACTGGACTCACAATAGAGGTCCAAATCAGAGAAAGTCAGAGTGTCAGTCCTCTTGGACTTAAGTCGGCATTGTGCATTTTGTATTAAATTCGGATGCAATTTCTGTGGTTCATCGTCAATAAGAAGGTCCAAGGTATACAGTAAACCTGAAGTCTAGCATCGGAATCTCAATCTGGACTCACAGGAGAGGTTCAAATCGTAGAAAGTTAGAGTGTCAGTCCTCTTGTACTTAAGTCGGCAAAGTGCCTTTTGTATTAAATTCGGATGCAATTACTGTGTTTCATCATCAATAAGAAGGTCCAAGGTATACAGTAAATCTGACGTGAAGCCACGGAATCTAAAACTGGACTCACAGGAGAGAATGAAATCATAGTAAGTTAGAGTGTCACTCCTCTAGTACTTAAGTCGATATTGTGCCTTTTGTATAAAATTCGCATGCAATTTCTGCGTTTCATCGTCAATAAGGGGGTCCAAGGGATACAGTAAACCTGAAGTGAAGCATCGGAATATAAAACTGGACTCACAGGAGAGGTTCAAATCATAGAAATTTAGAGTGTCAGTACTCTTGTACTTAAGTCGGCATTGTGCCTCTTGTAACAAATTCGGATGCAATTTCTGTGCTTCATCGTCAATAAGAAGGCCCAATTGATACAGTAAACCTATAATGAAGCATCGGAATCTAAAACTGGACCCACAGGAGAGGTTCAAATCATAGTAACTTAGAGTGTCAGTCCTCTTGTACTTAAGTCGGCATTGTGCCGTTTGTGTTACATTCGGATGCAATTTCTGTGTTTCTTCGTCAATTAGAAGTTCCTAGGGATACAGTAAACCTGAAGTGAAGCATCGGAATCTAAAACTGGACCCACAGAAGAGGTTCAAATCATAGAAAGTTAAAGTGTCAGTCCTTTTGTACTTAAGTCGGCATTGTGCAGTTTGTATTACATTCGGATGCAATTTCTGTGTTTCATAGTCAATAAGAAGGTCCAAGGTATACAGTAAACCTGAAGGGAAGCATCGGAATCCAAAACTGGACTCACAGGAGAGGTTCAAATCAGAGAAAGTTTGAGTGTCAGTCCTCTTGTACGTAAGTCTTCATTGTGCTTTTAGTATTAAATTCGGATGCAATTTCTGTGCTTCATCGTCAATAAGAAGGTCCAAAGTATACAGAAAACCTGAAGTGAAGCATCGGAATCTAAATCTGGACTCACAGGAGAGGTTCAAATCACAGAAAGTTAGAGTGTCGGTCCTCTTGTACTTAAGTCGGCATTGTGCCTTTTAGTATTAAATTCTGATGCAACTTCTGTGTTTCATCGTCAATGAGAAGGTCCAACGGATTCAGTAAACCTGAAGTGAAGCATCGGAATCTAAAACTGCACTCACAGGAGATGTTCAAATCATGGAAAGTTAGAGTGTCAGTCCTCTTGTACTTAAGTCGGCATTGTGCCGTTTGTATTAAATTCGGATGGAATTTCTGTGTTTCATCGTCAATAAGAATGTCCAAGGGATATAGTAAACTGGAAGTGAAGCATCAGAAGCTAAAAATGGACTCACAGGAGAGGTTCAAATCATAGAAAGTTAAAGTGTCAGTCCTCTTGTACTTAAGTGGGCATTGTGAATTTTGTATTAAATTCATATGCAATATCTGTGCTTCTCGTCAATTAGAAGGTCCAAGGGATACAGAAAACCCAAAGTGAAGCATCAGAATCTAAAAGTGGACTCACAGGAGAGGTTCAAATCATAGAAAGTTAGAGTGTCAGTCCTCTTGTACTTAAGTCGGCATTGTGCCTTTTGTATTAAATTTGGATGCAATTTCTGTGCTTCATCGTCAATAAGAATGTCCAAGATATACAGTAAACCTGAAGTGAAGCATCGGGATCTAAAATTGGACTCACAGGAGAGGTACAAATCACAGAAAGTTAGAGTGTCAGTCCTCTTGCACTTAAGTCGGCATTGTGCCTTTTGTATTAAATTTGGATGCCATTTCTGTGTTTCATCGTCAATAAGAAGTTCCAAGGAATACAGTGAACCTAAAGTGAAGCATCGGAATCTAAAACTAAACTCAAAGGAGAGGTACAAATCATAGAGAGTTAGAGTGTAATTCCTCTTGTACATAAGTCGGCGTTGTGCCTTTTGTATTAAATTCGGATGCCATTTATATATTTTGTCGTCAATAAGAAAGTCCTAGGGATACAGTAAACCTGATGTGAAGCATCGGAATCGAAAACTGGACTCACAGGAGAGGTTCCAATTATAGAAAGTTAGAGTGTCAGTCATCTTGTACTTAAGTCGGCATTGTACCTTCTGAATTTAATTCCGATGCAATTTCAGTGTTTCATCGTCAATAAGAAGTTCCAAGGTATACAGTAAACCTGAAGTGAAGCATCGGAATCTAAAACTGGACTCACAGGAGAGGTTCAAATCATAGAAAGATAGTCAGTCCTCTCGAACTTATGTCGGCATTGTGCCATTTTTATTAAATTCGGTTAGCAATTTCCCTGTTTCATCGTCAATAAGAAGGTCCAAGGGATACAGTAAACCTGAAGTGAAGCATCGGAATCAATAACTGGACTCACAGGAGAGGTTCTAATCATGGAAAGTTAGTGTTTCAGTCCTCTTGTACTTACGTCGGCATTGTGCCTTTTGTATTAAATTCGGATGCAATTTCTGTGTTTCATCGTCAATAAGAAGGTCCAAGGGATGCAGTAAACCTTATGTGATGCATCGGAATCTAAAACTGGACTCAGAGGAGAGGTTCAAATCATAGAATATTAGAGTGTCAGTCCTCTTGTACTTAAGTCGGCATTGTGCCTTTTAGTATTAAATTCTGATGCAATTTCTGTGTTTCATCGTCAATTAGAAGGTCCAACGGATACAGTAAACCTGAAGTGAAGCATCGGAATCTAAAACTGGACTCACAGGAGAGGTTCAAATCATGGGAAGTTAGAGTGTCAGTCCTCTTGTACTTAAGTCGGCATTGTGCCGTTTGTATTAAATTCGGATGGAATTTCTGTGTTTCATCGTCAATAAGAATGTCCAAGGGATACAGTAAACTGGAAGTGAAGCATCAGAAACTAAAAATGGACTCACAGGAGAGGTTCAAATCATAAAAAGTTAGAGTGTCAGTCCTCTTGTACTACAGTCGGCATTGTGAATTTTGTATTAAATTCAGATGCATTATCTGTGCTTCTCGTCAATTAGAAGGTCCAAGGGATACAGAAAACCCAAAGTGAAGCATCAGAATCTAAAAGTGGACTCACAGGAGAGGTTCAAATCATAGAAAGTTAGAGTGTCAGTCCTCTTGTACTTAAATCGGCATTGTGCCTTTTGTATTAAATTCGGATGCAATTTCTGTGTTTTATCGTCAATATGAAGGTCCAAGGGATACAGTAAACCTGAAGTGCAGCATCGGAATCTAAAACTGGACTCACAGGAGAGGTTCAAATCATAGAATGTTAGAGTGTCAGTCGTCTTGTACTTAAGTCGGCATTGTTCCTTTTGTATAAAATTCGAATGCAATTTCTGTGTTTCATCATCAATAAGAAGGTCCAAGGTATACAGTAAACCTGAAGTGAAGCATCGGAATCTAAAACTGGACTCACAGGAGAGGTTCACATCATAGAAAGTTATAGTGTCAGTCCTCTTGTACTTAAGTCGGCATTGTGCCTTTTGCATTAAATTCGGATGCAATTTCTGTGTTTCATCGTCAACAGGAAGGTCCAAGGGATACATTAAACCTGAAGTGGAGCATCGGAATCTAAAACTGGGCTCACAGGAGAGGTTCAAATCATAGAAAGTTAGAGTGTCAGTCCTCTTGTACTTAAGTCGGCATTGTGCCATTTGTTTAACTTCGGTTGCAATTTCTGTGTTTCATCGTCAATAAGAGGGTCCAAGGGATACAGTAAATCTAAAGTGAAGTATCGCAATCTAAATCTGGACTCACAGGAGAGGTTCAGATCATAGAAAGTTAGAGTGTCAGGCCTCTTGTACTTAGGTCGGCATTGTGCCTTCTGTATTAAATTCGGATGCAATTTCTGTGTTTCATCGTCAATAAGAAGGACCAAGGTATACAGTAAACGTGAAGTGAAGCATCGGAATCTAAAACTGGACTCACAGGAGAGTTTCAAATCATAGAAAGTTAGAGTGTCAGTCCTCTTGTACTTAAGTCGGCATTGTGACTTTGGTATTAAATTCTAATGCAATTTCAGTGTTTCATCGTCAATAAGAGGGTCCAATGTATACAGTAAACCTGAAGTGAGGCATCGGAATCTAAAACTGGACTCACAGGAGAGGTTTAAATCATAGAAAGTTAGAGTGTCATTCCTCATGGACTTAAGTCGGCATTGTGCATTTTGTATTAAATTCGGATGCAATTTCTGTGGTTCATCGTCAATAAGAAGGTTCAAGGTATACAGTAAACCTGAAGTCTAGCATCGGAATCTTAATCTGGACTCACAGGAGATGTTCAAATCATGGAAAGTTAGAGTGTCAGTCCTCTTGTACTTAAGTCGGCATTGTGCCGTTTGTATTAAATTCGGATGGAATTTCTGTGTTTCATCGTCAATAAGAATGTCCAAGGGATATAGTAAACTGGAAGTGAAGCATCAGAAGCTAAAAATGGACTCACAGGAGAGGTTCAAATCATAGAAAGTTAGAGTGTCAGTCCTCTTGTACTTAAGTGGGCATTGTGAATTTTGTATTAAATTCATATGCAATATCTGTGCTTCTCGTCAATTAGAAGGTCCAAGGGATACAGAAAACCCAAAGTGAAGCATCATAATCTAAAAGTGGACTCACAGGAGAGGTTCAAATCATAGAAAGTTAGAGTGTCAGTCCTCTTGTACTTAAGTCGGCATTGTGCCTTTTGTATTAAATTTGGATGCAATTTCTGTGCTTCATCGTCAATAAGAATGTCCAAGATATACAGTAAACCTGAAGTGAAGCATCGGGATCTAAAATTGGACTCACAGGAGAGGTACAAATCACAGAAAGTTAGAGTGTCAGTCCTCTTGCACTTAAGTCGGCATTGTGCCTTTTGTATTAAATTTGGATGCCATTTCTGTGTTTCATCGTCAATAAGAAGTTCCAAGGAATACAGTGAACCTAAAGTGAAGCATCGGAATCTAAAACTAAACTCAAAGGAGAGGTACAAATCATAGAGAGTTAGAGTGTAATTCCTCTTGTACATAAGTCGGCGTTGTGCCTTTTGTATTAAATTCGGATGCCATTTATATATTTTGTCGTCAATAAGAAAGTCCTAGGGATACAGTAAACCTGATGTGAAGCATCGGAATCGAAAACTGGACTCACAGGAGAGGTTCCAATTATAGAAAGTTAGAGTGTCAGTCATCTTGTACTTAAGTCGGCATTGTACCTTCTGAATTTAATTCCGATGCAATTTCAGTGTTTCATCGTCAATAAGAAGTTCCAAGGTATACAGTAAACCTGAAGTGAAGCATCGGAATCTAAAACTGGACTCACAGGAGAGGTTCAAATCATAGAAAGATAGTCAGTCCTCTCGAACTTAAGTCGGCATTGTGCCATTTTTATTAAATTCGGTTAGCAATTTCCCTGTTTCATCGTCAATAAGAAGGTCCAAGGGATACAGTAAACCTGAAGTGAAGCTTCGGAATCAATAACTGGACTCACAGGAGAGGTTCTAATCATGGAAAGTTAGTGTTTCAGTCCTCTTGTACTTACGTCGGCATTGTGCCTTTTGTATTAAATTCGGATGCAATTTCTGTGTTTCATCGTCAATAAGAAGGTCCAAGGGATGCAGTAAACCTTATGTGATGCATCGGAATCTAAAACTGGACTCAGAGGAGAGGTTCAAATCATAGAATATTAGAGTGTCAGTCCTCTTGTACTTAAGTCGGCATTGTGCCTTTTAGTATAAAATTCTGATGCAATTTCTGTGTTTCATCGTCAATTAGAAGGTCCAACGGATACAGTAAACCTGAAGTGAAGCATCGGAATCTAAAACTGGACTCACAGGAGAGGTTCAAATCATGGAAAGTTAGAGTGTCAGTCCTCTTGTACTTAAGTCGGCATTGTGCCGTTTGTATTAAATTCGGATGGAATTTCTGTGTTTCATCGTCAATAAGAATGTCCAAGGGATACAGTAAACTGGAAGTGAAGCATCAGAAACTAAAAATGGACTCACAGGAGAGGTTCAAATCATAAAAAGTTAGAGTGTCAGTCCTCTTGTACTACAGTCGGCATTGTGAATTTTGTATTAAATTCAGATGCATTATCTGTGCTTCTCGTCAATTAGAAGGTCCAAGGGATACAGAAAACCCAAAGTGAAGCATCAGAATCTAAAAGTGGACTCACAGGAGAGGTTCAAATCATAGAAAGTTAGAGTGTCAGTCCTCTTGTACTTAAATCGGCATTGTGCCTTTTGTATTAAATTCGGATGCAATTTCTGTGTTTTATCGTCAATATGAAGGTCCAAGGGATACAGTAAACCTGAAGTGCAGCATCGGAATCTAAAACTGGACTCACAGGAGAGGTTCAAATCATAGAATGTTAGAGTGTCAGTCGTCTTGTACTTAAGTCGGCATTGTTCCTTTTGTATAAAATTCGAATGCAATTTCTGTGTTTCATCATCAATAAGAAGGTCCAAGGTATACAGTAAACCTGAAGTGAAGCATCGGAATCTAAAACTGGACTCACAGGAGAGGTTCACATCATAGAAAGTTATAGTGTCAGTCCTCTTGTACTTAAGTCGGCATTGTGCCTTTTGCATTAAATTCGGATGCAATTTCTGTGTTTCATCGTCAACAGGAAGGTCCAAGGGATACATTAAACCTGAAGTGGAGCATCGGAATCTAAAACTGGGCTCACAGGAGAGGTTCAAATCATAGAAAGTTAGAGTGTCAGTCCTCTTGTACTTAAGTCGGCATTGTGCCATTTGTTTAACTTCGGTTGCAATTTCTGTGTTTCATCGTCAATAAGAAGGTCCAAGGGATACAGTAAATCTAAAGTGAAGTATCGCAATCAAAATCTGGACTCACAGGAGAGGTTCAGATCATAGAAAGTTAGAGTGTCAGGCCTCTTGTACTTAGGTCGGCATTGTGCCTTCTGTATTAAATTCGGATGCAATTTCTGTGTTTCATCGTCAATAAGAAGGACCAAGGTATACAGTAAACGTGAAGTGAAGCATCGGAATCTAAAACTGGACTCACAGGAGAGTTTCAAATCATAGAAAGTTAGAGTGTCAGTCCTCTTGTACTTAAGTCGGCATTGTGACTTTGGTATTAAATTCGGATGCAATTTCAGTGTTTCATCGTCAATAAGAGGGTCCAATGTATACAGTAAACCTGAAGTGAGGCATCGGAATCTAAAACTGGACTCACAGGAGAGGTTTAAATCATAGAAAGTTAGAGTGTCAGTCCTCATGGACTTAAGTCGGCATTGTGCATTTTGTATTAAATTCGGATGCAATTTCTGTGGTTCATCGTCAATAAGAAGGTTCAAGGTATACAGTAAACCTGAAGTCTAGCTTCGGAATCTTAATCTGGACTCACAGGAGAGGTTCAAATCATAGAAAGTTAGAGTGTCAGTCCTCTTGCACTTTAGTCAGCATTGTGCCGTACGTATTAAATTCGGATGCAATTTCTGTGCTTCATCATCAATAGGACGGTACAAGATATACAGTAAAATTGAAGTGATGCATCGGAATTTAAATCAGGACTCACTGGAGAGTTTCAAACCATAGAAAGTTAGAGTGTCAGTCATCTTGTACTTAAGTCGGCGTTGTGCCTTTTGTATTAAATTCGGATGCAATTTCTGTGTTTCATCGTCAATAAGAAGGTCCAAGGTATACAGTAAACCTGAAGTGAAGCATCGGAATCTAAAACTGGACTCACAATAGAGGTCCAAATCAGAGAAAGTTAGAGTGTCAGTCCTCTTGGACTTAAGTCGGCATTGTGCATTTTGTATTAAATTCGGATGCAATTTCTGTGGTTCATCGTCAATAAGAAGCTCCAAGGTATACAGTAAACCTGAAGTCTAGCATCGGAATCTTAATCTGGACTCACAGGAGAGGTTCAAATCGTAGAAAGTTAGAGTGTCAGTCCTCTTGTACTTAAGTCGGCAAAGTGCCTTTTGTATTAAATTCGGATTCAATTACTGTGTTTCATCATCAATAAGAAGGTCCAAGGTATACAGTAAATCTGACGTGAAGCCACGGAATCTAAAACTGGACTCACAGGAGAGAATGAAATCATAGTAAGTTAGAGTGTCATTCCTCTAGTACTTAAGTCGATATTGTGCCTTTTGTATAAAATTCGCATGCAATTTCTGCGTTTCATCGACAATAAGGGGGTCCAAGGGATACAGTAAACCTGAAGTGAAGCATCGGAATATAAAACTGGACTCACAGGAGAGGTTCAAATCATAGAAAGTTAAAGTGTCAGTACTCTTGGACTTAAGTCGGCATTGTGCCTCTTGTAACAAATTCGGATGCAATTTCTGTGCTTCATCGTCAATAAGAAGGCCCAATTGATACAAAAACCTATAATGAAGCATCGGAATCTAAAACTGGACCCACAGGAGAGGTTCAAATCATAGTAACTTAGAGTGTCAGTCCTCTTGTACTTAAGTCGGCATTGTGCCGTTTGTGTTACATTCGGATGCAATTTCTGTGTTTCTTCGTCAATTAGAAGTTCCTAGGGATACAGTAAACCTGAAGTGAAGCATCGGAATCTAAAACTGGACCCACAGAAGAGGTTCAAATCATAGAAAGTTAAAGTGTCAGTCTTCTTGTACTTAAGTCGGCATTGTGCCGTTTGTATTACATTCGGATGCAATTTCTGTGTTTCATAGTCAATAAGAAGGTCGAAGGTATACAGTAAACCTGAAGGGAAGCATCGGAATCCAAAACTGGACTCACAGGAGAGGTTCAAATCAGAGAAAGATTGAGTGTCAGTCCTCTTGTACGTAAGACTTCATTGTGCCTTTAGCATTAAATTCGGATGCAATTTCTGTGCTTCATCGTCAATAAGAAGGTCCAAGGTATACAGAAAACCTAAAGTGAAGTATCGGAATCTAAAACTGGACTCACAGGAGAGGTTTAAATCATAGAAAGTTTGAGTGTCAGTCCTCTTGGACTTAAGTCGGCATTGTGCATTTTGAATAAAATTCGGGTGCAATTTCTGTGTTTCATCGTCAACAAGAAGGTCCAAGGTATACAGTAAACCTGAAGTGAAGCTTCGGAATCTAAATCTGGACTCAGAGGAGAGGTTCAAATCACAGAAAGTTAGAGTGTCAGTCCTCTTGTACTTAAGTCGGCATTGTGCCTTTTGTATTACATTCGGATGCAATTTCTGTGTTTCATCGTCAAAACGAAGGTCCAAGGGATACAGTAAACCAGAAGTGCAGCATTGGAATCTAAAACTGGACCCACAGGAGACGTTCAAATCGTAGAATGTTAGAGTGTCAGTCCTCTTGTACTTAAGTCGGCATTGTCCCTTTTGTATAAAATTCGGATGCAATTTCTGTGTTTCATCATCAATAAGAAGGTCCAAGCTATACAGTAAACCTGACGTGAAGCATCGGAATCTAAAACTGTACTCACAGGAGAGGTTCAAATCGTAGAAAGTAATAGTGTCAGTCCTTTTGTACTTAAGTCGTCATTGTGCCTTTTGTATTAAATTCGGATGCAATTTCTGTGTTTCATCGTCAATTAGAAGGTCCAAGGGATACAGTAAACCTGAAGTGAAGCATCGGAATCTAAAACTAGACTCACAGGAGAGGTTTAAATCATGGAAAGTTAGTGTGTTTGTCCGCTTGTACTTAAGTCGGCATTGTGCCTTTTTTATTAAATTCGGATGCAATTTCTGTGTTTCATTGTCAATAAATAGGTCCAAGGTATACAGTAAACCTGAAGTGAAGCATCGGAATCCAAAACTGGACTCACAGGAGAGGTTCAACTCATAGAAAGTATGAGAGTCAGTCCTCTTGGACTTAAGTCGGCATTGTGCATTTTGTATTAAATTCGGATGCAATTTCTGTGGTTCATCGTCAATAAGAAGGTCCAAGGTATACAGTAAACCTGAAGTCTAGCATCGGAATCTTAATCTGGACTCACAGGAGAGGTTCAAATCATAGAAAGTTAGAGTGTCAGTCCTCTTGTACTTAAGTCGGCAAAGTGCCGTTTGTATTAAATTCGGATGCAATTACTGTGTTTCATCATCAATAAGAAGGTCCAAGGTATACAGTAAATCTGACGTGAAGCCACGGAATCTAAAACTGGACTCACAGGAGAGAATGAAATCATAGTAAGTTAGAGTGTCAGTCCTCTAGTACTTAAGTCGATATTGTGCCTTTTGTATAAAATACGCATGCAATTTCTGCGTTTCATCGTCAATAAGGAGGTCCAAGGGATACAGTAAACCTGAAGTGAAGCATCGGAATCTAAAAGTGGACTCACAGGAAAGGTTCAAATCATAGAAAGTTAGAGTGTCAGTACTCTTGTTCTTAAGTCGGCATTGTGCCTCTTGTAATAAATTCGGATGCAATTTCTGTGCTTCATCGTCAATAAGAAGGGCCAATTGATACAGTAAACCTAAAATGAAGCATCGGAATCTAATACTGGACCCACAGGAGAGGTTCAAATCATAGTAACTTAGAGTGTCAGTCCTCTTGTACTTAAGTCGGCATTGTGCCGTTTGTGTTACATTCGGATGCAATTTCTGTGTTTCATCGTCAATAAGAATGTCCAAGGGATACAGTAAACTGGAAGTGAAGCATCAGAAACTAAAAATGATCTAACAGCAGAGGTTCAAATCATAGAAAGTTAGAGTGTCAGTCCTCTTGTACTTAAGTCGGCATTGTGAATTTTGTATTAAATTCAGATGCAATATCTGTGCTTCATCGTCAATTAGAAGGTCCAAGGGATACAGAAAACCCAAAGTGAAGCATCAGAATCTAAAAGTGGACTCACAGGAGAGGTTCAAATCATAGAAAGTTAGAGTGTCAGACCTCTTGTACTTAAGTCGGCATTGTTCCTTTTGTATTAAATTCGGATGCAATTTCTGTGTTTTATCGTCAATATGAAGGTCCAAGGGATACAGTAAACCTGAAGTGCAGCATCGGAATCTAAAACTGGACTCACAGGAGAGGTTCAAATCATAGAATGTTAGAGTGTCAGTCCTCTTGTACTTAAGTCGGCATTGTGCCGTTTGTATTACATTCGGATGCAATTTCTGTGTTTCATAGTCAATAAGAAGGTCGAAGGTATACTGTAAACCTGAAGGGAAGCATCGGAATCCAAAACTGGACTCACAGGAGAGGTTCAAATCAGAGAAAGATTGAGTGTCAGTCCTCTTGTACGTAAGACTTCATTGTGCCTTTAGCATTAAATTCGGATGCAATTTCTGTGCTTCATCGTCAATAAGAAGGTCCAAGGTATACAGAAAACCTAAAGTGAAGAATCGGAATCTAAAACTGGACTCACAGGAGAGGTTTAAATCATAGAAAGTTTGAGTGTCAGTCCTCTTGGACTTAAGTCGGCATTGTGCATTTTGAATAAAATTCGGGTGCAATTTCTGTGTTTCATCGTCAACAAGAAGGTCCAAGGTATACAGTAAACCTGAAGTGAAGCTTCGGAATCTAAATCTGGACTCAGAGGAGAGGTTCAAATCACAGAAAGTTAGAGTGTCAGTCCTCTTGTACTTAAGTCGGCATTGTGCCTTTTGTATTACATTCGGATGCAATTTCTGTGTTTCATCGTCAATACGAAGGTCCAAGGGATACAGTAAACCAGAAGTGCAGCATTGGAATCTAAAACTGGACCCACAGGAGACGTTCAAATCGTAGAATGTTAGGGTGTCAGTCCTCTTGTACTTAAGTCGGCATTGTCCCTTTTGTATAAAATTCGGATGCAATTTCTGTGTTTCATCATCAATAAGAAGGTCCAAGCTATACAGTAAACCTGAAGTGAAGCATCGGAATCTAAAACTGTATTCACAGGAGAGGTTCAAATCGTAGAAAGTAATAGTGTCAGTCCTTTTGTACTTAAGTCGGCATTGTGCCTTTTGTATTAAATTCGGATGCAATTTCTGTGTTTCATCGTCAATTAGAAGGTCCAAGGGATACAGTAAACCTGAAGTGAAGCATCGGAATCTAAAACTAGACTCACAGGAGAGGTTCAAATCATGGAAAGTTAGTGTGTTTGTCCGCTTGTACTTAAGTCGGCATTGTGCCTTTTTTATTAAATTCGGATGCAATTTCTGTGTTTCATTGTCAATAAATAGGTCCAAGGTATACAGTAAACCTGAAGTGAAGCATCGGAATCCAAAACTGGACTCACAGGAGAGGTTCAACTCATAGAAAGTATGAGAGTCAGTCCTCTTGGACTTAAGTCGGCATTGTGCATTTTGTATTAAATTCGGATGCAATTTCTGTGGTTCATCGTCAATAAGAAGGTCCAAGGTATACAGTAAACCTGAAGTCTAGCATCGGAATCTTAATCTGGACTCACAGGAGAGGTTCAAATCATAGAAAGTTAGAGTGTCAGTCCTCTTGTACTTAAGTCGGCAAAGTGCCGTTTGTATTAAATTCGGATGCAATTATTGTGTTTCATCATCAATAAGAAGGTCCAAGGTATACAGTAAATCTGACGTGAAGCCACGGAATCTAAAACTGGACTCACAGGAGAGAATGAAATCATAGTAAGTTAGAGTGTCAGTCCTCTAGTACTTAAGTCGATATTGTGCCTTTTGTATAAAATACGCATGCAATTTCTGCGTTTCATCGTCAATAAGGAGGTCCAAGGGATACAGTAAACCTGAAGTGAAGCATCGGAATCTAAAAGTGGACTCACAGGAAAGGTTCAAATCATAGAAAGTTAGAGTGTCAGTACTCTTGTACTTAAGTCGGCATTGTGCCTCTTGTAATAAATTCGGATGCAATTTCTGTGCTTCATCGTCAATAAGAAGGGCCAATTGATACAGTAAACCTAAAATGAAGCATCGGAATCTAATACTGGACCCACAGGAGAGGTTCAAATCATAGTAACTTAGAGTGTCAGTCCTCTTGTACTTAAGTCGGCATTGTGCCGTTTGTGTTACATTCGGATGCAATTTCTGTGTTTCATCGTCAATAAGAATGTCCAAGGGATACAGTAAACTGGAAGTGAAGCATCAGAAACTAAAAATGATCTAACAGCAGAGGTTTAAATCATAGAAAGTTATAGTGTCAGTCCTCTTGTACTTAAGTCGGCATTGTGAATTTTGTATTAAATTCAGATGCAATATCTGTGCTTCATCGTCAATTAGAAGGTCCAAGGGATACAGAAAACCCAAAGTGAAGCATCAGAATCTAAAAGTGGACTCACAGGAGAGGTTCACATCATAGAAAGTTAGAGTGTCAGACCTCTTGTACTTAAGTCGGCATTGTTCCTTTTGTATTAAATTCGGATGCAATTTCTGTGTTTTATCGTCAATATGAAGGTCCAAGGGATACAGTAAACCTGAAGTGCAGCATCGGAATCTAAAACTGGACTCACAGGAGAGGTTCAAATCATAGAATGTTAGAGTGTCAGTCCTCTTGTACTTAAGTCAGCATTGTTCCTTTTGTATAAAATTCGAATGCAATTTCTGTGTTTCATCATCAATAAGAAGGTCCAAGGTATACAGTAAACCTGAAGTGAAGCATCGGAATCTAAAACAGGACTCACAGGAGAGGTTCACATCATAGAAAGTTATAGTGTCAGTCCTCTTGTACTTAAGTCGGCATTGTGCCTTTTGCATTAAATTCGGATGCTATTTCTGTGTTTCATCGTCAACAGGAAGGTCCAAGGGATACATTAAACCTGAAGTGAAGCATCGGAATCTAAAACTGGGCTCACAGGAGAGTTTCAAATCATAGAAAGTTAGAGTGTCAGTCCTCTTGTACTTAAGTCGACATTGTGCCTTTGGTATTAAATTCGGATGCAATATCTGTGTTTCATCGTCAATAAGAAGATCCAAGGGATACAGTAAACCTGAAGTGAAGCATCAGAATCTAAAACTGGACTCACAGAAGAGGTGCAAATCATAGAAAGTTAGAGTGCCAGTCCTCTTGTACTTGAGTCGGCATTGTGTTTTGTATTAAATTCGGATGCAATTTCAGTGTTTCATCGTCAATAAGAGGGTCCAATGTATACAGTAAACCTGAAGTGAGGCATCGGAATCTAAAACTGGACTCACAGGAGAGGTTCAAATCATAGAAAGTTAGAGTGTCAGTCCTCTTGCACTTTAGTCAGCATTGTGCCGTTTGTATTAAATTCGGATGCAATTTCTGTGCTTCATCATCAATAAGACGGTGCAAGATATACAGTAAAATTGAAGTGATGCATCGGAATTTAAATCAGGACTCACTGGAGAGTTTCAAACCATAGAAAGTTAGAGTGTCAGTCATCTTGTACTTAAGGCGGCGTTGTGCCTTTTGTATTAAATTCGGATGCAATTTCTGTGTTTCATCGTCAATACGAAGGTCCAAGGGATACAGTAAACCAGAAGTGCAGCATTGGAATCTAAAACTGGACCCACAGGAGACGTTCAAATCGTAGAATGTTAGAGTGTCAGTCCTCTTGTACTTAAGTCGGCATTGTCCCTTTTGTATAAAATTCGGATGCAATTTCTGTGTTTCATCATTAATAAGAAGGTCCAAGGTATACAGTAAACCTGAAGTGAAGCATCGGAATCTAAAACTGTACTCACAGGAGAGGTTCAAAT
This sequence comes from Schistocerca serialis cubense, assembly GCF_023864345.2. NCBI lineage: Eukaryota > Metazoa > Arthropoda > Insecta > Orthoptera > Acrididae > Schistocerca > Schistocerca serialis. The sequence continues at coordinate 79,426,026 of NC_064639.1, forward strand.
CATAGAAAGTTATAGTGTCATTCATCTGGTACTTAGGTCGGCGTTGTGCCTTTTGTATTAAATTCGGATGCAATTTCTGTGTTTCATCGTCAATAAGAAGGTGCAAGGTATACAGTAAACCAGAAGTGAAGCATCGGAATCTAAAATTGGACTCACAAGAGAGGTCCAAATCAGAGAAAGTTAGAGTGTCAGTCCTCTTGTACTTAAGTCGGCATTGTGCCTTTTGTATTAAATTCGGATGCAATTTCTGTGTTTCATCGTCAATAAGAAGGTCCAAGGTATACAGTAAACCTGAAGTGAAGCATCGGATCTAAAACTGGACTCACAGGAGAGGTTCGAATCATAGAAAGTTTGAATGTCAGTCCTCTTGTACTTAAGTCGGCATTGTGCCTTTTGTATTAAATTCGGATGCAATTTCTGTGTTTCAAAATCAATAAGAAGGTCCAAGGGATACAGTAAACCTAAAGTGAAGCATCGGAATCTAAAACTGGACTCACAGGGGAGGTTCAAATCATAGAAAGCTAGTGTGTCAGTCCGCTTGTACTTAGGTCGGCATTGTGCTTTTTGTATTAAGTTCGGATGGAATTTCTGTGTTTCATCGTCAATAAGAAGGTCCAAGGGATACAGTAAACCTGAAGTTACCATCGGAATCTAAATCTGGACTCACAGGGGAGGTTCAAATCATAGAAAGTTAGAGTGTCAGTCCTCTTGTACTTAAGTCGGCATTGTGCCTTTTGTATTAAATTCGGATGCAATTTCTATGTTTCATCGTCAATAAGACAGTCCAAGGTATACAGTAAACCTGAAGTGAAGCATCGGAATCTAAAACTGGGCTCACTGGAGAGGATTAAATCATAGAAAGTTTGAGTGTCAGTCCTCTTGGACTTAAGTCGGCATTGTGCATTTTGTATTAAATTCGGAAGCAATTTCTGTGGTTCATCGTCAATAAGAAGGTCCATGGTATACAGTAAACCTGAAGTTACCATCGGAATCTAAATCTGGACTCACAGGGGAGGTTCAAATCATAGAAAGTTAGAGTGTCAGTCCTCTTGTACTTAAGTCGGCATAGTGCCTTTTGTATTAAATTCGGATGCAATTACTGTGTTTCAACATCAATAAGAAGGTCCAAGGTATACAGTAAATCTGACGTGAAGCAACGGAATCTAAAACTGGACTCACAAGAGAGTTTCAAATCAAAGAACGTTAGTGTCAGTCCTCTTGTACTTAAGTCGGCATTGTGGCTTTAGTATTAAATTCGGATTAATATCTGTGTTTCATCGTCAATAAGAATGTTCAAGGGATAAAGTAAACCTGAAGTGCAGCATCGGAATCTAAAACTGGACTCACAGAAGAGGTTCAAATCATAGAAAGTTAGAGTGTCAGTCCTCTTGTACTTAAGTCGGCATTGAGCATTTTGTATTAAATTCGGATACAATTTCTGTGCTTCATCGTCAATAAGATGTCAAAATTGATACAGTAAACCTGAAATGAAGCATCGGAATCTAAAACTGGACTCACAGGGGAGGTTCAAATCATAGAAAGTTAGAGTGTGAGTCCTCTTGTACCTAAGTCGGCATTGTGCCGTTTGTATTACATTCGGATGCAATTTCTGAGTTTCATCGTCACCAAGAAGGTCCTAGGGATACAGCAAACCTGAAGTGAAGCATCGGAATCTAAAACTGGACCCACAGGGGAGGTTCAAATCATAGAAAGTTAGAGTGTCAGTCCTCTTGTACTTAAGTCGGCATTGTGCCGTTTGTATTACATTCGGATGCAATTTCTGTGTTTCATAGTCAATAAGAAGGTCCAAGGTATACAGTAAACCTGAAGTGAAGCATCGGAATCCAAAACTGGACTCACAGAGACGTTCAAATCATAGAAAGTTTGAGTGTCAGTCCTCTTGTACTTAAGGCGGCATTGTGCCTGTTGAATTAAATTAGGTTGATATTTCTGTGCTTCATCGTCAATAAGAAGGTGAAAGGTATACAGTAAACCTGAAGTGAAGCATCGGAATCTAAAACTGGACTCACAGGAGAGGTTTAAATCATATAGAGTTTGAGTGTCAGTCCTCTTGGACTTAATTCGGCATTGTGCATTTCGTATTAAATTCGGATGCAATTTCTGTGTTTCATCGTCAATAAGAAGGTCCAAGGTATACAGTAAACCTGAAGTGAGGCATCGGAATGTAAAACTGGACTCACAGGAGAGCTTCAAATCATAGAAAGTTAGAGTGTCAGTCCTTTTGTACTTAAGTCAGCATTGTGCCTTTTGTATTAAATTCGAATGCAATTTCTGTGTTTCATCGTCAATTAGAAGGTCCAAGGGATACAGTAAACCCGAAGTGAAGCATCGGAATTTAAAACTGGACTCACAGGAGAGATTCAAATCATAGAAAGTTTGAGTGTCAGTCCTCTAGTACTTATGTCGATATTGTACCTTTTGTATTAAATTCGCATGCAATTGTTGCGTTTCATCGTCAATAAGAAGGTCCAAGGGATACAGTAAAACCGAAGTGAAGCATCGGAATTTAAAACTGGACTCACAGGAGAGATTCAAATCATAGAAAGTTAGAGTGTCAGTCCTCTTGTACTTAAGTCGGCATTGTGCCGTTTGTATTACATTCGTATGCAATTTCTGTGTTTCATAGTCAATAAGAAGGTCCACGGTATACAGTAAACCTGAAGTTAAGCATCGGAATCCAAAACTGGACTCACAGGAGAGGTTCAAATCATAGAAAGTTTGAGTGTCAGTCCTCTTATACTTAAGTCGGCATTGTGAATTTAGTATTAAATTCGGATGCAATTTCAGTGCTTCATCGTGAATAAGAAGGTCCAAGGTATACAGTAAACCTGAAGTGAAGCATCGGAATCTAAAACTTGACTCACAGGAGAGGTTTAAATCATAGAAAGTTTGAGTGTCAGTCTTCTTGGACTTAAGTCGGCATTGTGAATTTTGTATTAAATTCGGATGCAATTTTGTGTTTCATCGTCAATATGAAGGTCCAAGGTATACAGTGAACCTGAAGTGAAGCATCGGAATGTAAAACTGGACTCACAGGAGAGCTTCAAATCATAGAAAGTTAGAGTGTCAGTCCTTTTGTACTTAAGTCAGCATTGTGCCTTTTGTATTAAATTCGAATGCAATTTCTGTGTTTCATCGTCAATTAGAAGGTCCAAGGGATACAGTAAAACCGAAGTGAAGCATCGGAATTTAAAACTGGACTCACAGGAGAGATTCAAATCATAGAAAGTTTGAGTTTCAGTCCTCTAGTACTTAAGTCGGCATTGTACCTTTTGTATTAAATTCGAACGCAATCGCTGCGTTTCATCGTCAATAACAAAGTCCAAGGGGTACAGTAAACCTGAAGTGCAGCATCGGAATCTAAAACTGGACTCACAGGAGAGGTTCAAATCATGGGAAGTTAGAGTGTCAGTCCTCTTGTACTTAAGTCGGCATTGTGCCTTTTGTATTAAATTCGGATACAATTTCTGTGTTTCATCGTCAATTCGATGGTCCAAGGGATACAGTAAACCCAAAGTGAAGCATGGGAATATAAAACTGGACTCACAGGAGAGATTCAAATCATAGAAAGTTTGAGTGTCAGTCCTCTAGTACTTAAGTCGATATTGTACCTTTTGTATTAAATTCGCATGCAATTGTTGCGTTTCATCGTCAATAAGAAGGTCCAAGGGATACAGTAGACCTGAAGTGCAGGATCGGAATCTAAAACTGGACTCACAGGAGAGGTTCAAATCATAGAAAGTTACAGTGTCAGTCCTCTTGTACTGAAGTCGGCATTGTGCCGTTTGTATTACATTCGGATGCAATTTCTGTGTTTCATAGTCAATAAGATGGTCCAAGGTATACAGTAATCCTGAAGTGAAGCAACAGAATCCAAAACTGGACTCACAGGAGAGGTTTAAATCATAAAAAGTTAGAGTGTCAGATCTCTTGGACTTAAGTCGGCATTGTGCAGTTTGTATAAAATTCGGATGCAATTTCTGTGTTTCATAGTCAATAAGAATGTCCAATTTATACAGTAAACCTGAAGTGAAGCATCGGAATCTATATCTGGACACATTAGAGAGGTTCAAATCATAGAAAGTTAGAGTGTCAGTCCTTTTGTACTTAAGTCGGCATTGTGCCTTTTTTATTAAATTTGGATGCAATTTCTGTGTTTCATCGTCAATAAGAAGGTTCAAGGGATACAGTAAACCTGAAGTGAAGCTTCGGAATCTAAAACTGGACTCACAGGAGAGGTTCAAATCATAAAAAGTTAGAGTGTCAGTCCTCATGTACTTAAGTCGGCATTGTGCCTTTTGTATTAAATTCGGATTCAATTTCTGTGCTTCATCGTCAATAAGAAGGCAAAATTGATACAGTAAACCTGAAATGAAGCATCGGAATCTAAAACTGGACCCACAGGAGAGGTTGAAATCATAGAAAGTTAGAGTGTCAGTCCTCTTGTACTTAAGTCGGCATTGCGCCGTTTGTATTACATTCGTATGCAATTTCTGTGTTTCATAGTCAATATGAAGGTCCACGGTATACAGTAAACCTGAAGTTAAGCATCGGAATCCAAAACTAGACTCACAGGAGAGGTTCAAATCATAGAAAGTTTGAGTGTCAGTCCTCTTATACTTAAGTCGGCATTGTGAATTAAGTATTAAATTCGGATGCAATTTCAGTGCTTCATCGTGAATAAGAAGGTCCAAGGTATACAGTAAACCTGAAGTGAAGCATCGGAATCTAAAACTTGACTCACAGGAGAGGTTTAAATCATAGAAAGTTTGAGTGTCAGTCTTCTTGGACTTAAGTCGGCATTGTGCATTTTGTATTAAATTCGGATGCAATTTTGTGTTTCATCGTCAATATGAAGGTCCAAGGTATACAGTGAACCTGAAGTGAAGCATCGGGATCTAAATCTGGACTCACTGGAGAGGTTCAAATCATAGAAAGTTAGAGTGTCAGTCCTCTTGTACTTAAGTCGGCATTGTGCCTTTTGTATTAAATTCGGATGCAATTTCTGTGTTTCATCGTCAATAAGAAGGTACAAGGGATACAGTAAACCTGAAGTGAAGCATCGGAATCTAAAACTGGACTCGCAGGAGAGGTTAAAAATATAGATAGTTAGAGTGTCAGTCCTTTTGTACTTAAGTCGGCATTGTGCCTTTTGTATAAAATTCGGATTCATTTTCAGTGTTTCTTCATCATTAAGAAGGTTCAAGGGATACAGCAAACCTGAAGTGCAGCATCGGAATCTAAAACTGGACTCACAGGAGAGGTTCAAATCATAGAAAGTTAGAGTGTCAGTCCTCTTGTACTTAAGTCGGCATTGTGCCTTTTGTATTAAATTCGGAAGCAATTTCTGTGTTTCATCGTCATTCAGGAGGTCCAAGGGATACAGTAATCCAAAAGTGAAGCATCGGAAGCTAAAACTGGACTCACAGGAGAGATGCAAATCATAGTAAGTTTGAGTGTCAGTCCTCCAGCACTTAAGTCGGCAATGTGACTTTTGTATTAAATTCGCATGCAATTTCTGCATTTCAACGTCGATAAGTTGGTCCAAGGGATACAGTAAATCTGAAGTGAAGCATCGGAATCTAAAACTGGACTCACAGGAGAGGTTCAAATCATGGAAAGTTAGAGTGTCAGTCCTCTTGTACTTAAGTCGGCATTGTGCCGTTTGTAATACATTCGGATGCAATTTCTGTATTTCATCGTCAACAAGAAAGTTCTAGGGATACAGTAAACCTGAAGTGAAGCATCGGAATCTGAAACTGGACTCACAGGAGAGGTTAAAATCATAGAAAGTTAGAGTGTCAGTCCTCTTGTACTTAAGTCGGCATTGTGCCGTTTGTATTACATTCGGATGCAATTTCTGTGTTTCACAGACAATAAGAAGGTCCAAGGTAAACAGTAAACCTGAAGTGAAGCATCGGAATCTAAATCTGTACTCATAGGAGAGGTTCAAATCATAGAATGTTAGAGTGTCATCCTCTTGTACTTAAGTCGGCACTCTGCTTTTTGTATTAAATTCGGGTGCAATCTCTGTGTTTCATCGTCAATAAGAAGGTCCAAGGTATACAGTAATTCTGAAGTGAAGCATCGGTATCTAAAACTGGACTCACAGGAGAGTTTCAAATCATAGAAAGTTAGAGTGTCATTCCACTTGTACTTAAGTCGGCATTGTGCCCTTTGGATTAAATTCGGATGCAGTTTCTGTGTTTCATCGTCAATAAGAAGGACCAAGGGATATAGTAAACCTGAATTGAAGCATCGGAATCTAAAACGTGACTCACAGGAGAGGTTCAAATCATAGAAAGTTAGAGTGTCAGTCCTTTTGTACTCAGGTCGGCATTGTGCATTTTGTTTTAAATTCGGATGCAATTTCTGTGTTTCATCGTCAATTAGATGGTCCAAGGGATACAGTAAACACGAAGTGAACCAGCGGAATCTGAAACTGGACTCACAGGAGAGATTCAAATCATAGAAAGTTAGAGTGTCAGTCCTTTAGTACTTAAGTCGGCATTGTACCTTTTGTATAAAATTCGCATGCAATTTCTGCGTTTCATCGTCAATAAGAAAGTCCAAGGGATACAGTAAACCTGAAGTGAAGCATCGGAATCTAAAACTGCACTCACAGGAGAGGTTCAAATCATAGGAAGTTAGAGTGTCAGTCCACTTGTACTTAAGCCGGCATTGTGCCTTTTGTATTATATTCGGATGCAATTTCTGTGTTTCATCGTCAGTAAGAATATCCAAGGGATACAGTAAACCAGAAGTGCAGCATCGGAATCTAAAACTGGACTCACACGAGAGGTTCAAATCATAGGAAGTTAGAGTGTCAGTCCTCTTGTACTTAAGTCAGCATTATGCCTTCTGTAATCAATTCGGATGCAATTTCTGTGTTTCATCGACAATAGGAAGGTCCAAGGGATACAGTAAACCTGAAGTGAAGCATCGGAATCTAAAACTGGACTCACAGGAGAGGTTCAAATCATAGAGAGGTAGAGTGTCAGTCCACTTGTACTTAAGCCGGCATTGTGCCTTTTGTATTAAATTCGGATGCAATTTCTGTGTTTCATCGTTCGTAAGAATGAGCAAGCGATACAGTAAACCTGAAGTGAAGTATCGAAATCTAAAACTGGACTCACAGAAGAGGTTCAAATCATAGAAAGTTAGAGTGTCAGTCCCTTTTGTACTTAAGTCGGCATTGTGCCTTTTGTATTAAATTAGGACGCAATTTCTGTGTTTCATCGACAATAAGAAGGTCCAAGGGGTACAGTGAAGCTGAGGTGAAGCATCGGAATCTAAAACTGGACTCACAGGATAGGTACAAATCATAGAAAGTTAGAGTGACTGTCCTCTTGTACTTAAGTCAGCATTGTGCCTTTTGTATTAAATTCGGATGCATTATCTGTGTTTCATCATCAATAAGATGGTACGAGGGATACAGTAAACCTGAAGTGAAGCATCGGAATCTAAAACAGGACTCACAGGAGAGGTTCATATCATAGAAAGTCAGAGTGTTAGTCCTCTTGTACTTAAGTCGGCATTGTGCCTTTTGAATTACATTCGGATGCAATTTCTGTATTTCATCGTCAATAAGAAGGTCCAAGGTACACAGCAAACCCGAAATGAAGCACCGGAATCTAAAACTGGACTCACAGGATAGGTTCAAATCATAGAAATTTACAGTGTCAGTCCTCTTGTACTGAAGTCGGCATTGTGCCTTTTGTATTTAATTCAGATGCAATTTCTATGTTTCATCGTCAAAAAGAGGGTCCAAGGTATACAGTAAACCTGAAGTGAAGCATTGGAATCTAAAACTGGTCTCACAGGAGAGGTTTAAATCATAGAAAGTTAGAGTGTCAGTCCTCTTGTACTTCAGTCGGCATTGTGCCTTTTGTATTAAATTCGGATGCAATTTCTGTGTTTCATCGTCAATAAGAAGGTATAATGTTTACAGTAAACCTGAAGTGAAGCATCGAAATCTAAAACTCAACTCACAGGAGATGTTCAAATCATAGAAAGTTAGTTTGTCAGTCCTCTTGTACTTAAGTCGGCATTGTGCCTTTTGTATTAAATTCGGATTTAATTTCTGTGTTTCATCGTCAATAAGAAGGTCCAAGGTATACAGTAAACCTGAAGTGAAGCATCGGAATCAAAAACTGGTCACACTGGACAGGTTTAAATCATAGAAAGTTAGAGTGTCAGGCCTCTTGTACTTAAGTCGGCATTGTGCCTTTTGTATTAAATTCGGATGCAATTTCTGTTTTTCATCGTCATAAAGAAGGTCCAATGTTTACAGTTAACCTAAAGTGAAGCATCGAAGTCTAAAACTCAACTCACAGGAGAGGTTCAAATCATAGAAATTTATAGTGTGAGTCCTCCTGTACTTAAGTCGGCATTGTGCCTTTTGTATTAAATTCGGATGCAATTTCTGTGTTTCATCGTCAAAAAGAAGGTCCAAGGGATACAGTAAACCTGAAGTGAAGCATCGGAATCTAAAACTGGATTTACAGGATAGGTTCAAATCTTAGAAAGTTAGAGTGTCAGTCCTCTTGTACTTAAGTCGGCATTGTACCTTTGTATTAAATTCGGATGCAATTTCTGTGTTTCATCGTCAATAAGAAGGTCCAATGTTTACAGTAAACCCGAAGTGAAGCAGCGAAATCTAAAACTCAACTCACAGGAGAGGTTTAAATCGTAGAAAGTTAGAGTATTAGTCCTCTTGTACTTAAGTCGGCATTGTGCATGTTGTATTAAATTCGGATGCAATTTCTGTGTTTCATCGTTAATTAGAAGGTCCAAGGGATACAGTAAACCTGAAGTGAAGCATTGGAATCTAAAACTGTACTCACAGGTCAGGTTCAAATCATAGAAAGTTAGGGTGTCAGCCCTTTTGTACTTAAGTCGGCATTGTGCCTTTTGTATTAAATTCGGTTGCTATTTCTGTGCTTCATCATCAATAAGAAGGCAAAATTAATACAGTAAACCTGAAATGAACCATCGGAATCTAAAACTGCACCCACAGGAGAGGTTCAAATCATAGAAAGTTAGAGTGTCAGTCCTCTTGCACTTAAGTCGGCATTGTGCCGTTTGTATTACATTCGGATGCAATTTCTGTGTTTAATCGTCAATACGAATCTCCTAGGGATACAGTAAACCTGAAGTGAAGCATCGGAATCTAAAACTGGACCCACAGGAGAGGTTCAAATCATAGAAAGTTAGAGTGTCCGTCCTCATCTACTTAAGTCGGCATTGTGCCGGTAGTATTACATTCGGATGCAATTTCTGTGTTTCATTGTCCATAAGAAGGTCCAAGGTATACAGTAAACCTGAAGTTAAGCATCGGAATCCAAAACTGGACTCACAGGAGAGGTTCATATCATAGAAAGTTTGAGTGTCAGTCCTCTTGTACTTACGTCGGCATTGTGCCTTTTGTATTAAATTCGGATGCAAATTCTGTGTTTCATCGTCAATAAGAAGGTCCAAGACATACAGTAAACCTGAAGTGAAGCATCGAAACCAAAAACTGGACTCACTGGAGAGCTTCAAATCATAGAAAGTTAGAGTGTCAGTCCTCTTGTACTTAAGTCGGCATTGTGCCTTTTGTATTAAATTCGGATGCTATTTCTGTGTTTCATCGGCAATAAGACGGTCCGAGGGATACAGTAAACCTGAATTGAAGCATCAGAATCTAAAGCTGGACTCACAGGAGGGGTTCAAATCATAGAAAGTTAGAGCTTCAGTCCTCTTGTACTTAAGTCGGCATTGTGCCTTTTGTATTAAAGTCGGATGCAATTTCTGTGTTCCATCGTCAATAAGATGGTCCAAGTGATACAGTAAACCTGAAGTGAAGCATCGGATCTAAAACTGGATTCACAGGAAAGGTTCAAATCACATAAAGTTAGAGTGGTAGTCCACTTGTACTTAAGTCGGCATTGTGCCTTTTGTGTTAAATTCGGATGCAATTTCTGAGTTTCATCGTCAATAAGAAGGTCCAAGGTATACTGTATACCTGAAGTGAAGCATCGGAATTTAAAACTGGATTCACAGGAGAGATTTAAATCATAGAAAGTTAGTTTGTCAGTCCTCTTGTACTTAAGTCGGCATTGTTCCTTTTGTATTAAATTCGGTTGCTATTTCTGTGCTTCATCAATAATAAGAAGGCAAAATTGATTCAGTAAACCTGAAATGAAGCATCGGAATCTAAAACTGCACCCACAGGAGAGGTTCAAATCATAGAAAGTTAGAGTGTCAGTCCTCTTGTACTTAAGTTGGCATTGTGCCGTTTGTATTACGTTCGGATGCATGTCTGCGTTTAATCGTCAATAAGAATGTCCTAGGGATACAGTAAACCTGAAGTGAAGCATCGGAATCTAAAACTGGACCCACAGGAGAGGTTCAAATCATAGAAAGTTAGAGTGTCAGTCCTCTCCTACTTAAGTCGGCATTGTGCCGGTAGTATTACATTCGGATGAAATTTCTGTGTTTCATAGTCCATAAGAAGGTCCAAGGTATACAGTAAACCTGAAGTGAAGCATCGGAATCCAAAACTGGACTCACAGGAGAGGTTCATATCATAGAAAGTTTGAGTGTCAGTCCTCTTGTACTTAAGTCGGCGTTGTGCCTTTTGTATTACATTCGGATGAAATTTCTGTGCTTCATCGTCAATAAGAAGGTCCAAGGTACACAGTAAACCTGAAGTGAAGCATCGGAATCTAAAACTGGACTCAGAGGAGAGTTTCAAATCATACAAAGTTAGAGTGTCAGTCCTCTTGTACTTAAGTCGTCATTGTGACTTTTGTATTAAATTCGGATGCAATTTCTGTGTTTCATCGTCAATAAGAAGGTACAAGGGACACAGTAAATCTGAAGTGAAGCATCGGAGTCTAAAACTGGACTCACAGGAGAGGTTCAAATCATAGAAAGTTAGACTGACAGTCCATTTGTACTTAAGTCGGCATTGTGCCTTTTGTATTAATTTCGGATGCTATTTCTGTGTTTCATCGTCAATTAGAAGGTCCAAGGGATACAGTATTCCCGAAGTGAAGCATTGGAATCTAAAACTGGACTCACAGGAGAGATTCAAATCATAGAAAGTTAGAGCGTCAGTCCTCTAGTACTGAAGTCGGCATTGTGCCTTTTGTATTAAATTCGCATGCAATTTCTGCGTTTCATCGTCAATAAGTAGGTCCAAGGGATACAGTAAACCTGAAGTGAGGCATCGGAATCTGATACTGCACTCACAGGAGAGGTTCAAATCATAGAAAGTTAGAGTGTCAGTCCTCTTGTACTTAAGCCGGCATTGTGCCTTTTGTATTAAATTCGGATGCAATTTCGGTGTTTCATCGTCAGTAAGAATGTCCAAGGGATACAGTAAACCTGAAGTGCAGCATCGGAATCTAAAACTGGACTCACAGGAGAGGTTCAAATCATAGAAAGTTAGAGAGTCAGTCCTCTTGTACTTAAGTCGGCATTGTGCCGTTTGTATTGCATTCGGATGCAATTTCTGTGTTTCATCGTCACTAAGAAGGTCCAAGGTATACAGTAAAACTGAAGTGAAGTATCGGAATCTAAAACTGGACTCACAGGAGAGTTTCAAATCATAGAAAGTTAAAGAGTCAGTCCTCCTGTACTTAAGTCGTCATTATGCCTTTTGTATTAAATTCGGATGCAATTTCTGTGTTTCATCGTCAATAAGAAGGTACAAGGGACACAGTAAACCTGAAGTGAAGCATCGGAATCTAAAACTGGACTCATAGGAGAGGTTCAATTCATGGAAAGTTAGAGTGTCAGTCCTCTTGTACTTAAGTCGGCATTGTGCCTTTTGTATTAAATTCGGATGCAATTTCTGTGTTTCATCGTCAATTAGAAGGTCCAAGGTATACAGTAAACCCGAAGTGAAGCATTGGAATCTAGAACTGGACTCACAGGAGAGATTCAAAACATAGAAAGTTAGAGTGTCAGTCCTCTAGTTCTTAAGCCGGCATTGTGCTTTTTGTATACAATTCGCATGCAATTTCTGCGTTTCATCGTCAATAAGATGGTCCAAGGGATACAGTAAACCTGAAAAGAAGCATCGGAATCTAAAACTGGACTCACAGGAGTGGTTCAAATCATAGAAAGTTAGAGTGTCAGTCCTCTCGTACTTAAGTCGCCAATGTGCCGTTTGTATTACATTCGGATGCAATTTCTGTGTTTGATCGTCAACAAGAAGGTACAAGGGACACAGTAAACCTGAAGTGAAGCATCGGAATCTAAAACTGGACTCATAGGAGAGGTTCAATTCATGGAAAGTTAGAGTGTCAGTCCTCTTGCACTTGAGGCGGCATTGTGCCTTTTGTATTACATTCGGATGCAATTTCTGTGCTTCATCGTCAATAAGAAGGTACAAGGGATACAGTAACCTGAAGTGAAGCATCGGAATCTAAAACTGGACTCACAGGAGAGGTTCAAATCATAGAAAGTTAGAGCATTAGTCCTTTTGTACTTAAGTCGTCATTGTGCCTTTTGTATTAAATTCGGATTCAATTTCTGTGTTTCATCGTCTATAAGAAGGTTTAAGGGATACAGTAAACCTGAAGTACAGCATCGGAATCTAAAACTGGACTCACAGGAGAGGTTCAAATTATAGAAAGTTAGAGTGTCAGTCCTCTTGTACATAAGTCGGCATTGTGCCTTTTGTATTAATTTCGGATGCAATTTCTGTGTTTCATTGTCAATTAGAAGGTCCAACGGATACAGTAAACCCAAAGTCAAGCATCGGAATCTAAAACTGGACTCACAGGAGAGATTCAAATCATAGAAAGTTTGAGGGTCAGTCCTCCAGTACTTAAGTTGGCATTGTGCCTTTTGTATAAAATTCGCACGCAATTTCTGCGTCTCGTCGTCAATAAGATGGTCCAAGGGGTACGGTAAACCTGAAGTGAAGCATCGGAATCTGAAACTGGACTCACAGGAGAGATACATATCATAGAGAGTTAGATTGTCAGTCCTCTTGTAATTAAGTCGGCATTGTGCCGTTTTTATTACATTCGGATGCAATTTCTGTGTTTCATCGTCAAGAAGAAGGTCCAAAGTATACAGTAAACCTGAAGTGAAGCATCGGAAACCAAAACTGGACTCACAGGAGAGGTTCAAATCATAGAAAGTTTGACTGTCAGTCCTCTTGTACTTAAGTCGGCATTGTGCCTTTTGTATTAAATTCGGATGCAATTTCTGTGCTTCATCGTCAAGAAGAAGGTCAAAGGTATACAGTAAACCTGAAGTGAAGCATCGCAATCTACAACTGGACTCACGGGAGAGGTTGAAATCATAGTAAGTTTGAGTGTCAGTCCTCTTGGACTTAAGTCGGCATTGTGCATTTTGTACTATATTCGGATGCAATTTCTGTGTTTCATCGTCAATAATAAGGTCCAAGGTATACTGTAAACCTAAAGTGAAGCATCGGAATCTAAATCTGGACTCACAGGAGAGGATCAAATCCTAGAAAATTAGAGTGTCAGTCCTCTTGTACTTAAATCGGCACTGTGCCTTTTGTATTAAATTCGGATGCAATTTCTGTGTTTCATCGTCAATATGAAGGTCCAAGGTATACAGTAAATCTGAAGTGAAGCATCGGAGACTAAAACTGGCCTCACAGGAGAGTTTCAAAACATAGAAAGTTAGAGTGTCAGTCCTCTTGCACTTAAGTCGGCATTGTGCCTTTTGGATTAAATTCGGATGCAATTTCTGTGTTTCATCGTCAAAAAGAAGGTCCAAGGGATACAGTAAACCCGAAGTGAAGCGTCGGAATCTAAAACTGGTATCACAGTAGAGATTCAAATCATAGAAAGTTAGAGTGTCAGTATTCTAGTACTTAAGTCGGCATTGTGCCTTTTGTATAAAATTGGAATGCAATTTCTGCGTTTCATCGTCAATAAGAAGGTTTAAGGGATACAGTAAACCTGAAGTGAAGCATCGGAATCTAAAACTGCACACACAGGAGAGTTTCAAATCATAGAAAGTTAGAGTCTCGGTCCTCTTGTACTTAAGCCGGTATTGTGCTTTTTCTATTAAATTCGGATGCAATTTCTGTGTTTCATCGTCAGTAAAAATGTCCAAGGGATACAGTAAACCTGAAGTGCAATATCGGAATCTAAAACTGGACTCAGAGGAGAGGTTCAAATCATAGTAAGTTAGAGTGTCAGTCCTCTTGTACTAAGTCGGCATTGTGCCTTTTGTATCAAATTCGGATTCAATTTCTGTGTTTCATCGTCTATAACAAGGTTTAAGGGATACAGTAAACCTGAAGTGCAGCATAGGAATCTAAAACTGGACTCACAGGAGAGGTTCAAATTATAGAAAGTTAGAGTGTCAGTCCTCTTGTACTTAAGTCGGCATTGTGCCTTTTGTATTAATTTCGGATGCAATTTCTGTGTTTCATCGTCAATTAGAAGGTCCAACGGATACAGTAAACCCAAAGTGAAGCATCGGAATCTAAAACTGGCCTCACAGGAGAGATTCAAATCATAGAAAGTTTGTGTGTCAGTCCTACAGTACTTAAGTTGGCATTGTGCCTTTTGTATAAAATTCGCACGCAATTTCTGCGTCTCGTCGTCAATAAGATGGTCCAAGGGATACGGTAAACCTGAAGTGAAGCATCGCAATCTGAAACTGGACTCACAGGAGAGATACATATCATAGAGAGTTAGAGTGTCAGTCCTCTTGTACTTAAGTCGGCATTGTGCCGTTTGTATTACATTCGGATGTAATTTCTGTGTTTCATAGTCAATAAGAAGGTCCAAGGTATACAGTAAACCTGAAGTGAAGCATCGGGAACCAAAACTGGACTCACAGGAGAGGTTCAAATCATAGAAAGTTTGACTGTCAGTCCTCTTGTACTTAAGTCGGCATTGTGCCTTTTGTATTAAATTCGGATGCAATTTCTGTGCTTCATCGTCAAGAAGAAGGTCAAAGGTATACAGTAAACCTGAAGTAAAGCAACGCAATCTACAACTGGACTCACGGCAGAGGTTGATATCATAGAAAGTTTGAATGTCAGTCCTCTTGGACTTAAGTCGGCATTGTGCATTTTGTACTAAATTCGGATGCAATTTCTGTGTTTCATCGTCAATAAGAAGGTCCAAGGTATACTGTAAACCTAAAGTGAAGCATCGGAATCTAAATCTGGACTCACAGGAGAGGATCAAATCCTAGAAAGTTAGAGTGTCAGTCCTCCTGTACTTATATCGGCACTGTGCCTTTTGTATTAAATTCGGATGCAATTTCTGTGTTTCATCGTCAATAAGAAGGTCCTAGGTATACAGTAAACCTGAAGTGAAGCATCGGAATCTAAAACTGCACTCACAGGAGAGGTTCAAATCATAGAAAGTTAGAGTGTCAGTCCTCTTGTACTTAAGCCGGCATTGTGCTTTTTCTATTAAATTCGGATGCAATTTCTGTGTTTCATCGTCAGTAAGAAAGTCCAAGGGATACAGTCAACCTGAAGTGCAAAATCGGAATCTAAAACTTGACTCACAGGAGAGGTTCAAATCATAGAAAGTTAGAGTGTCAGTCCTCTTGTACTTAAGTCGGCATTGTGCCTTTTGTATCAAATTCGGATGCAATTTCTGTGTTTCATCGTCAATAAGAAGGTCCAAGAAGTACAGTGAAGCTGAGGTGAAGCATCGGAATCTAAAACTGGACTCACAGGATAGGTACAAATCATAGAAAGTTAGAGTGACTGTCCTCTTGTACTTAAGTCAGCATTGTGCCTTTTGTATTAAATTCGGATGCATTATCTGTGTTTCATCATCAATAAGATGGTCCGAGGGATACAGTAAACCTGAAGTGAAGCATCGGAATCTAAAACAGGACTCACAGGAGAGGTTCATATCATAGAAAGTTAGAGTGTTAGTCCTCTTGTACTTAAGTCGGCATTGTGCCTTTTGTATTACATTCGGATGCAATTTCTGTATTTCATCGTCAATAAGAAGGTCCAAGGTACACAGCAAACCCGAAATGAAGCAGCGGAATCTAAAACTGGACTCACAGGAGAGGTTCAAATCATAGAAATTTACAGTGTCAGTCCTCTTGTACTGAAGTCGGCATTGTGCCTTTTGTATTAAATTCGGATGCAATTTCTGTGTTTCATCGTCAATAAGAAGGTATAATGTTTACAGTAAACCTGAAGTGAAGCATCAAAATCTAAAACTCAACTCACAGGAGATGTTCAAATCATAGAAAGTTAGTTTGTCAGTCCTCTTCTACTTAGGTCGGCATTGTGCCGTTTGTATTACATTCGGATGCAATTTCTGTGTTTAATCGTCAATAAGAATCTCCTAGGGATACAGTAAACCTGAAGTGAAGCATCGGAATCTAAAACTGGACCCACAGGAGAGGTTCAAATCATAGAAAGTTAGAGTGTCAGTCCTCTTCTACTTAAGTCGGCATTGTGCCGGTAGTATTACATTCGGATGCAATTTCTGTGTTTCATTGTCCATAAGAAGGTCCAAGGTATACAGTAAACCTGAAGTTAAGCATCGGAATCCAAAACTGGGCTTACAGGAGAGGTTCATATCATAGAAAGTTTGAGTGTCAGTCCTCTTGTACTTAAGTCGGCATTGTGCCTTTTGTATTAAATTCGGATGCAAATTCTGTGTTTCATCGTCAATAAGAAGGTCCAAGACATACAGTAAACCTGAAGTGAAGCATCGAAACCAAAGACTGGACTCACTGGAGAGCTTCAAATCATAGAAAGTTAGAGTGTCAGTCCTCTTGTACTTAAGTCGGCATTGTGCCTTTTGTATTAAATTCGGATGCTATTTCTGTGTTTCATCGGCAATAAGACGGTCCGAGGGATACAGTAAACCTGAATTGAAGCATCAGAATCTAAAGCTGGACTCACAGGAGGGGTTCAAATCATAGAAAGTTAGAGCTTCAGTCCTCTTGTACTTAAGTCGGCATTGTGCCTTTTGTATTAAAGTCGGATGCAATTTCTGTGTTCCATCGTCAATAAGATGGTCCAAGTGATACAGTAAACCTGAAGTGAAGCATCGGATCTAAAACTGGATTCACAGGAAAGGTTCAAATCATATAAAGTTAGAGTGGTAGTCCACTTGTACTTAAGTCGGCATTGTGCCTTTTGTGTTAAATTCGGATGCAATTTCTGTGTTTCATCGTCAATAAGAAGGTCCAAGGTATACTGTATACCTGAATTGAAGCATCAGAATCTAAAGCTGGACTCACAGGAGGGGTTCAAATCATAGAAAGTTAGAGCTTCAGTCCTCTTGTACTTAAGTCGGCATTGTTCCTTTTGTATTAAATTCGGTTGCTATTTCTGTGCTTCATCAATAATAAGAAGGCAAAATTGATACAGTAAACCTGAAATGAAGCATCGGAATCTAAAACTGCACCCACAGGAGAGGTTCAAATCATAGAAAGTTAGAGTGTCAGTCCTCTTGTACTTAAGTTGGCATTGTGCCGTTTGTATTACGTTCGGATGCAATGTCTGCGTTTAATCGTCAAAAGAATGTCCTAGGGATACAGTAAACCTGAAGTGAAGCATCGGAATCTAAAACTGGACCCACAGGAGAGGTTCAAATCATAGAAAGTTAGAGTGTCAATCCCCTCCTACTTAAGTCGGCATTGTGCCGGTAGTATTACATTCGGATGAAATTTCTGTGTTTCATAGTCCATAAGAAGGTCCAAGGTATACGGTAAACCTGAAGTGAAGCATCGGAATCCAAAACTGGACTCACAGGAGAGGTTCATATCATAGAAAGTTTGAGTGTCAGTCCTCTTGTACTTAAGTCGGCGTTGTGCCTTTTGTATTACATTCGGATGCAATTTCTGTGCTTCATCGTCAATAAGAAGGTCCAAGGTACACAGTAAACCTGAAGTGAAGCATCGGAATCTAAAACTGGACTCAGAGGAGAGTTTCAAATCATACAAAGTTAGAGTGTCAGTCCTCTTGTACTTAAGTCGTCATTGTGACTTTTGTATTAAATTCGGATGCAATTTCTGTGTTTCATCGTCAATAAGAAGGTACAAGGGACACAGTAAATCTGAAGTGAAGCATCGGAGTCTAAAACTGGACTCACAGGAGAGGTTCCAATCATAGAAAGTTAGAGTGACAGTCCATTTGTACTTAAGTCGGCATTGTGACTTTTGTATTAATTTCGGATGCTATTTCTGTGTTTCATCGTCAATTAGAAGGTCCAAGGGATACAGTATTCCCGATGTGAAGCATCGGAATCTAAAACTGGACTCACAGGAGAGATTCAAATCATAGAAAGTTAGAGCGTCAGTCCTCTAGTACTGAAGTCGGCATTGTGCCTTTTGTATTAAATTCGCATGCAATTTCTGCGTTTCATCGTCAATAAGTAGGTCCAAGGGATACAGTAAACCTGAAGTGAGGCATCGGAATCTGAAACTGCACTCACAGGAGAGGTTCAAATCATAGAAAGTTAGAGTGTCAGTCCTCTTGTACCTAAGCCGGCATTGTGCCTTTTGTATTAAATTCGGATGCAATTTCGGTGTTTCATCGTCAGTAAGAATGTCCAAGGGATACAGTAAACCTGAAGTGCAGCATCGGAATCTAAAACTGGACTCACAGGAGAGGTTCAAATCATAGGAAGTTAGAGAGTCAGTCCTCTTGTACTTAAGTCGGCATTGTGCCGTTTGTATTGCATTCGGATGCAATTTCTGTGTTTCATCGTCACTAAGAAGGTCCAAGGTATACAGTAAAACTGAAGTGAAGTATCGGAATCTAAAACTGGACTCACAGGTGAGTTTCAAATCATAGAAAGTTAAAGAGTCAGTCCTCCTGTACTTAAGTCGTCATTATGCCTTTTGTATTAAATTCGGATGCAATTTCTGTGTTTCATCGTCAATAAGAAGGTACAAGGGACACAGTAAACCTGAAGTGAAGCATCGGAATCTAAAACTGGACTCATAGGAGAGGTTCAATTCATGGAAAGTTAGAGTGTCAGTCCTCTTGTACTTAAGTCGGCATTGTGCCTTTTGTATTAAATTCGGATGCAATTTCTGTGTTTCATCGTCAATTAGAAGGTCCAAGGGATACAGTAAACCCGAAGTGAAGCATTGGAATCTAGAACTGGACTCACAGGAGAGATTCAAAACATAGAAAGTTAGAGTGTCAGTCCTCTAGTTCTTAAGCCGGCATTGTACTTTTTGTATAAAATTCGCATGCAATTTCTGCGTTTCATCGTCAATAAGATGGTCCAAGGGATACAGTAAACCTGAAAAGAAGCATCGGAATCTAAAACTGGACTCACAGGAGTGGTTCAAATCATAGAAAGTTAGAGTGTCAGTCCTCTCGTACTTAAGTCGCCAATGTGCCGTTTGTATTACATTCGGATGCAATTTCTGTGTTTGATCGTCAACAAGAAGGTCCAAGGTATACTGTAAACCTGAAGTGAAGCATCGGAATCCAAAACTGGACCCACACGAGAGGTTCAAATCATAGAAAGTTTGAGTGTCAGTCCTCTTGTACTTAAGTCGGCATTGTGCCTTTTGTATTAAATTCGGATGCAATTTCTGTGCTTCATCGTCAAGAAGAAGGTCAAAGGTATACAGTAAACCTGAAGTGAAGCATCGCAATCTACATCTGGACTCACGGGAAAGGTTGAAATCATAGAAAGTTTGAGTGTCAGTCCTCTTGGACTTAAGTCGGCATTGTGCATTTTGTACTAAATTCGGATGCAATTTCTGTGTTTCATCGTCAATAAGAAGGTCCAAGGTATACTGTAAACCTAAAGTGAAGCATCGGAATCTGAATCTGGACTCACAGGAGAGGATCAAATCCTAGAAAATTAGAGTGTCAGTCCTCTTGTACTTAAATCGGCACTGTGCCTTTTGTATTAAATTCGGATGCAATTTCTGTGTTTCATCGTCAATATGAAGGTCCAAGGTATACAGTAAATCTGAAGTGAAGCATCGGAGACTAAAACTGGCCTCACAGGAGAGTTTCAAATCATAGAAAGTTAGAGTGTCAGTCCTCTTGCACTTAAGTCGGCATTGTGCCTTTTGGATTAAATTCGGATGCAATTTCTGTGTTTCATCGTCAAAAAGAAGGTCCAAGGGATACAGTAAACCCGAAGTGAAGCATCGGAATCTAAAACTGGTCTCACAGTAGAGATTCAAATCATAGAAAGTTACAGTGTCAGTATTCTAGTACTTAAGTCGGCATTGTGCCTTTTGTATAAAATTGGAATGCAATTTCTGCGTTTCATCGTCAATAAGAAGGTTTAAGGGATACAGTAAACCTGAAGTGAAGCATCGGAATCTAAAACTGCACACACAGGAAGGTTTCAAATCATAGAAAGTTAGAGTGTCGGTCCTCTTGTACTTAAGCCGGCATTGTGCTTTTTCCATTAAATTCGGATGCAATTTCTGTGTTTCATCGTCAGTAAGAATGTCCAAGGGATACAGTAAACCTGAAGTGCAAAATCGGAATCTAAAACTGGACTCACAGGAGAGGTTCAAATCATAGTAAGTTAGAGTGTCAGTCCTCTTGTACTTAAGTCGGCATTGTGCCTTTTGTATCAAATTCGGATTCAATTTCTGTGTTTCATCGTCTATAACAAGGTTTAAGGGATACAGTAAAACTGAAGTGCAGCATCGGAATCTAAAACTGGACTCACAGGAGAGGTTCAAATTATAGAAAGTTAGAGTGTCAGTCCTCTTGTACTTAAGCCGGCATTGTGCCTTTTGTATCAATTTCGGATGCAATTTCTGTGTTTCATCGTCAATTAGAAGGTCCAACGGATACAGTAAACCCAAAGTGAAGCATCGGAATCCAAAACTGGACTCACAGGAGAGATTCAAATCATAGAAAGTTAGAGCTTCAGTCCTCTTGTACTTAAGTCGGCATTGTTCCTTTTGTATTAAATTCGGTTGCTATTTCTGTGCTTCATCAATAATAAGAAGGCAAAATTGATACTGTAAACCTGAAATGAAGCATCGGAATCTAAAACTGCACCCACAGGAGAGGTTCAAATCATAGAAAGTTAGAGTGTCAGTCCTCTTGTACTTAAGTTGGCATTGTGCCGTTTGTATTACGTTCGGATGCAATGTCTGCGTTTAATCGTCAAAAGAATGTCCTAGGGATACAGTAAACCTGAAGTGAAGCATCGGAATCTTAAACTGGACCCACAGGAGAGGTTCAAATCATAGAAAGTTAGAGTGTCAATCCTCTCCTACTTAAGTCGGCATTGTGCCGGTAGTATTACATTCGGATGAAATTTCTGTGTTTCATAGTCCATAAGAAGGTCCAAGGTATACAGTAAATCTGAAGTGAAGCATCGGAATCCAAAACTGGACTCACAGGAGAGGTTCATATCATAGAAAGTTTGAGTGTCAGTCCTCTTGTACTTAAGTCGTCATTGTGACTTTTGTATTAAATTCGGATGCAATTTCTGTGTTTCATCGTCAATAAGAAGGTACAAGGGACACAGTAAACCTGAAGTGAGGCATCGGAATCTGAAACTGCACTCACAGGAGAGGTTCAAATCATAGAAAGTTAGAGTGTCAGTCCTCTTGTACTTAAGCCGGCATTGTGCCTTTTGTATTAAATTCGGATGCAATTTCGGTGTTTCATCGTCAGTAAGAATGTCCAAGGGATACAGTAAACCTGAAGTGCAGCATCGGAATCTAAAACTGGACTCACAGGAGAGGTTCAAATCATAGAAAGTTAGAGAGTCAGTCCTCTTGTACTTAAGTCGGCATTGTGCCGTTTGTATTGCATTCGGATGCAATTTCTGTGTTCCATCGTCACTAAGAAGGTCCAAGGTATACAGTAAAACTGAAGTGAAGTATCGGAATCTAAAACTGGACTCACAGGTGAGTTTCAAATCATAGAAAGTTAAAGAGTCAGTCCTCCTGTACTTAAGTCGTCATTATGCCTTTTGTATTAAATTCGGATGCAATTTCTGTGTTTCATCGTCAATAAGAAGGTACAAGGGACACAGTAAACCTGAAGTGAAGCATCGGAATCTAAAACTGGACTCATAGGAGAGGTTCAATTCATGGAAAGTTAGAGTGTCAGTCCTCTTGTACTTAAGTCGGCATTGTGCCTTTTGTATTAAATTCGGATGCAATTTCTGTGTTTCATCGTCAATTAGAAGGTCCAAGGGATACAGTAAACCCGAAGTGAAGCATTGGAATCTAGAACTGGACTCACAGGAGAGATTCAAAACATAGAAAGTTAGAGTGTCAGTCCTCTAGTTCTTAAGCCGGCATTGTACTTTTTGTATAAAATTCGCATGCAATTTCTGCGTTTCATCGTCAATAAGATGGTCCAAGGGATACAGTAAACCTGAAAAGAAGCATCGGAATCTAAAACTGGACTCACAGGAGTGGTTCAAATCATAGAAATTTAGAGTGTCAGTCCTCTCGTACTTAAGTCGCCAATGTGCCGTTTGTATTACATTCGGATGCAATTTCTGTGTTTGATCGTCAACAAGAAGGTCCAAGGTATACTGTAAACCTGAAGTGAAGCATCGGAATCCAAAACTGGACCCACACGAGAGGTTCAAATCATAGAAAGTTTGAGTGTCAGTCCTCTTGTACTTCAGTCGGCATTGTGCCTTTTGTATTAAATTCGAATACAATTTCTGTGCTTCATCGTCAACAAGAAGGTCCAAGGTATACAGTAAACCAGAAGTGAAGCATCGGAATCTAAATCTGGACTCACAGGAGAGGTTCAAATCATAGAAAGTTAGAGTGTCAGTCCTCTTGTACTTAAGTCGGCACTGTGCCTTTTGTATTAAATTCGGATGCAATTTCTGTGTTTCATCGTCAATAAGAAGGTCCAAGGTATACAGTAAATCTGAAGTGAAGCATCGGAATCTAAAACTGGACTCACAGAAGAGTTTCAAATCATTGAAAGTTAGAGTGTCAGTCCTCTTGCACTTGAGGCGGCATTGTGCCTTTTGGATTAAATTCGGATGCAATTTCTGTGCTTCATCGTCAAGAAGAAGGTCAAAGGTATACAGTAAACCTGAAGTGAAGCATCGCAATCTACATCTGGACTCACGGGAAAGGTTGAAATCATAGAAAGTTTGAGTGTCAGTCCTCTTGGACTTAAGTCGGCATTGTGCATTTTGTACTAAATTCGGATGCCATTTTTTGTGTTTCATCGTCAATAAGAAGGTCCAACGGATACAGTAAACCCAAAGTGAAGCATCGGAATCTAAAACTGGACTCACAGGAGAGATTCAAATCATAGAAAGTTTGAGGATCAGTCCTCCAGTACTTAAGTTGGCATTGTGCCTTTTGTATAAAATTCGCACGCAATTTCTGCGTCTCGTCGTCAATAAGATGGTCCAAGGGGTACGGTAAACCTGAAGTGAAGCATCGGAATCTGAAACTGGACTCACAGGAGAGATACATATCATAGAGAGTTAGAGTGTCAGTCCTCTTGTACTTAAGTCGGCATTGTGCCGTTTGTATTACATTCGGATGCAATTTCTGTCTTTCATATTCAATAAGAAGGTCCAAAGTATACAGTAAACCTGAAGTGAAGCATCGGAAACCAAAACTGGACTCACAGGAGAGGTTCAAATCATAGAAAGTTTGACTGTCAGTCCTCTTGTACTTAAGTCGGCATTGTGCCTTTTGTATTAAATTCGGATGCAATTTCTGTGCTTCATCGTCAAGAAGAAGGTCAAAGGTATACAGTAAACCTGAAGTGAAGCATCGCAATCTACATCTGGACTCACGGGAAAGGTTGAAATCATAGAAAGTTTGAGTGTCAGTCCTCTTGGACTTAAGTCGGCATTGTGCATTTTGTACTAAATTCGGATGCAATTTCTGTGTTTCATCGTCAATAAGAAGGTCCAAGGTATACTGTAAACCTAAAGTGAAGCATCGGAATCTAAATCTGGACTCACAGGAGAGGATCAAATCCTAGAAAATTAGAGTGTCAGTCCTCTTGTACTTAAATCGGCACTGTGCCTTTTGTATTAAATTCGGATGCAATTTCTGTGTTTCATCGTCAATATGAAGGTCCAAGGTATACAGTAAATCTGAAGTGAAGCATCGGAGACTAAAACTGGCCTCACAGGAGAGTTTCAAATCATAGAAAGTTAGAGTGTCAGTCCTCTTGCACTTAAGTCGGCATTGTGCCTTTTGGATTAAATTCGGATGCAATTTCTGTGTTTCATCGTCAAAAAGAAGGTCCAAGGGATACAGTAAACCCGAAGTGAAGCATCGGAATCTAAAACTGGTCTCACAGTAGAGATTCAAATCATAGAAAGTTAGAGTGTCAGTATTCTAGTACTTAAGTCGGCATTGTGCCTTTTGTATAAAATTGGAATGCAATTTCTGCGTTTCATCGTCAATAAGAAGGTTTCAGGGATACAGTAAACCTGAAGTGAAGCATCGGAATCTAAAACTGCACACACAGGAGAGTTTCAAATCATAGAAAGTTAGAGTGTCGGTCCTCTTGTACTTAAGCCGGCATTGTGCTTTTTCTATTAAATTCGGATGCAATTTCTGTGTTTCATCGTCAGTAAGAATGTTCAAGGGATACAGTAAACCTGAAGTGCAAAATCGGAATCTAAAACTGGACTCACGGGAGAGGTTCTAATCATAGTAAGTTAGAGTGTCAGTCCTCTTGTACTTAAGTCGGCATTGTGCCTTTTGTATCAAATTCGGATTCAATTTCTGTGTTTCATCGTCTATAACAAGGTTTAAGGGATACAGTAAACCTGAAGTGCAGCATCGGAATCTAAAACTGGACTCACAGGAGAGGTTCAAATTATAGAAAGTTAGAGTGTCAGTCCTCTTGTACTTAAGTCGGCATTGTGCCTTTTGTATTAATTTCGGATGCAATTTCTGT
This sequence comes from Schistocerca serialis cubense, assembly GCF_023864345.2. Lineage (NCBI taxonomy): Eukaryota > Metazoa > Arthropoda > Insecta > Orthoptera > Acrididae > Schistocerca > Schistocerca serialis. The sequence continues at coordinate 79,450,885 of NC_064639.1, forward strand.
GTTTCATCGTCAATTAGAAGGTCCAACGGATACAGTAAACCCAAAGTGAAGCATCGGAATCTAAAACTGGACTCACAGGAGAGATTCAAATCATAGAAAGTTTGAGTGTCAGTCCTACAGTACTTAAGTTGGCATTGTGCCTTTTGTATAAAATTCGCACGCAATTTCTGCGTCTCGTCGTCAATAAGATGGTCCAAGGGATACGGTAAACCTGAAGTGAAGCATCGCAATCTGAAACGGGACTCACAGGAGAGATACATATCATAGAGAGTTAGAGTGTCAGTCCTCTTGTACTTAAGTCGGCATTGTGCCGTTTGTATTACATTCGGATGCAATTTCTGTGTTTCATAGTCAATAAGAAGGTCGAAGGTATACAGTAAACCTGAAGTGAAGCATCGGAAACCAAAACTGGACTCACAGGAGAGGTTCAAATCATAGAAAGTTTGACTGTCAGTCCTCTTGTACTTAAGTCGGCATTGTGCCTTTTGTATTAAATTCGGATGCAATTTGTGTGCTTCATCGTCAAGAAGAAGGTCAAAGGTATACAGTAGACCTGAAGTGAAGCATCGCAATCTACAACTGGACTCACGGGAGAGGTTGAAATCATAGAAAGTTTGAATGTCAGTCCTCTTGGACTTAAGTCGGCATTGTGCATTTTGTACTAAATTCGGATGCAATTTCTGTGTTTCATCGTCAATAAGAAGGTCCATGGTATACTGTAAACCTAAAGTGTGGCATCGGAATCTAAATCTGGACTCACAGGAGAGGATCAAATCCTAGAAAGTTAGAGTGTCAGTCCTCCTGTACTTAAGCCGGCATTGTGCTTATTCTATTAACTTCGGATGCAATTTCTGTGTTTCATCGTCAGTAAGAAAGTCCAAGGGATACAGTCAACCTGAAGTGCAAAATCGGAATCTAAAACTGGACTCACAGGAGATGTTCAAATCATAGAAAGTTAGAGTGTCAGTCCTCTTGTACTTAAGTCGGCATTGTGCCTTTTGTATCAAATTCGGATGCAATTTCTGTGTTTCATCGTCAATAAGAAGGTCCGAGGGATACAGTAAACCTGAAGTGAAGCATCGGAATCTAAAACTGGGCTCACAGGAAAGGTTCAAATCATAGAAAGTTTAAGTGTCAGTCCTCTTGTACCTAAGTCCTCATTGTGTCTTTTGTATTAAATTCGGATGCAATTTCTGAGCTTCATCGTCAATAAGAAGGTCCAAGGTATACAGTAAACCTGAAGTGAAGCATCGGAATCTAAAACTGGACTCACAGGAGAGGTTCAAATCATAGAAAGTAAGAGCGTCAGTCCTTTTGTACTTAAGTCGTCATTGTGCCTTTTGTATTAAATTCGGATTCAATTTCTGTGTTTCATCGTCTATAAGATGGTTCAAGGGATACAGTACACCTGAAGTGCAGCATCGGAATCTAAAACTGGACTTACAGCAGAGGTTCAAATTATAGAAAGTTAGAGTGTCAGTCCTCTTGTACTTAAGTCGGCATTGTGCCTTTTGTATTAATTTCGGATGCAATTTCTGTGTTTCATCGTCAATTAGAAGGTCCAACGGATACAGTAAACCCAAAGTGAAGCATCGGAATCTAAAACTGGTCTGACAGGAGAGATCAAATCATAGAAAGTTAGAGTGTCAGTCCTCTAGTAATTAAGTCGTCATTGTGCCTTTTGTATAAAATTGGCATGCAATTTCTGCGTTTCATCGTCAATAAGAAGGTCCAAGGGATACAGTAAACCTGAAGTGAAGCATCGGAATCTAAAACTGCACTCACAGGAGAGGTTCAAATCATAGAAAGTTAGAGTGTCAGTCCTTTTGTACTTAAGCCGGCATTGTGTCCTTTCTATTAAATTCGGATGCAATTTCTGTGTTTCATCGTCAATAACAGGGTCCAAGGAACACAGTAAACCTGAAATGAAGCATCGGAATCTAAAACTGGACTCACAGGAGAGTTTCAAATCATAGAAAGTTACAGTGTCAGTCCACTTGTACTTAAGTCGGCATTGTGCCTTTTGTACCAATTTCGGATGCAATTTCTGTGTTTCATCGTCAATAAGAAGGTCCGAGGGATACAGTAAATCTGAAGTGAAGCATCGGAATCCAAAACTGGACTCACGGGAGAGGTTCAAATCATAGAAAGTTTGAGTGTCAGTCCTCTTGTACTTAAGTCGGCATTGTGCCTTTTGTAATAAGTTCGGATGCAATTTCTGTGCTTCATCGTCAAGAAGAAGGTCAAAGGTATACAGTAAACCTGAAGTGAAGCATCGCAATCTACAACTGGACTCACGGGAAAGGTTGAAATCATAGAAAGTTAGAGTGTCAGTCCTTTTGTACTTAAGCCGGCATTGTGTCTTTTCTATTAAATTCGGATGCAATTTCTGAGTTTCATCGTCAATAACAGGGTCCAAGGTACACAGAAAACCTGAAGTGAAGCATCGGAATCCAAAACTGGACTCACAGGAGAGGTCCAAATCATAGAAAGTTTGAGTGTCAGTCCTCTTGTACTTCAGTTGGCATTGTGCCTTTTGTATTAAATTCGGATGCAATTTCTGTGCTTCATCGTCAAGAAGAAGGTCAAAGGTATACAGTAAACCTGAAGTGAAGCATCGCAATCTACAACTGGACTCACGGGGGAGGTTGAAATGATAGAAAGTTTGAGTGTCAGTCCTCATGGACTTAAGTCGGCATTGTGCCTTTTGTATTAAATTCGTATGCAATTTCTGTGTTTCATCGTCAATAAGAAGGTGCAAGGGATACAGTAAACCTGAAGTGAAGCATCGGAATCTAAAACTGGACTCACAGGAGAGGTTCAAATCATAGAAAGTTAGAGTGTCAGTACTCTTGTACTTAAGTCTTCATTGTGCCTTTTGTATTAAATTCGGATGCAATATCTGTGTTTCATCGTCAATTAGAAGGTCCAAGGGATACAGTAAACCCGAAGTGAAGCATCGGAATCTAAAACTGGACTCACAGGAGAGATTAAAATCGTTTAAAGTTAGAGTGTCAGTCCACTAGTACTTTAGTCGGCATTGTGCCTTTTACATAAAATTCGCATGCAATTTCTGCGTCTCATCGTCAATAAGAAGGTCCAAGGGATACAGTAAACCTGAAGTGAAGCATCGGATCCTAAAACTGCACTCACAGGAGAGGTTCAAATCATCGAAAGTTACAGTGTCAGTCCTCTTGTACTTAAGCCGGCATTGTGCCTTTTGTATTAAATTCGGATGCAATTTCTGTGTTTCATCGTCCGTAAGAATGTCCAAGCGATACAGTAAATCTGAAGTGAAGTATCGAAATCTAAAACTGGACTCACAGGAGAGGTTAAAATCATTTAAAGTTTGAGTGTCAGTCCTCTTGTACTTAAGTCGGCATAGTGCCTTTTGTATTAAATTCGGAGGCAATTTGTGCACTTCATCGTCAATAAGATGGTCCAAGGTATACTGTAAACCTGAAGTGAAGCATCGGAATCTAAAACTGGTCTCACAGTAGAGATTCAAATCATAGGAAGTTAGAGTGTCAGTATTCTAGTACTTAAGTCGGCATTGTGCCTTTTGTATAAAATTGGCATGCAATTTCTGCGTTTCATCGTCAATAAGAAGGTCCAAGGGATACAGTAAACCTGAAGTGAAGCATCGGAATCTAAAACTGCACTCACAGGAGAGGTTCAAATCATAGAAAGTTAGAGTGTCAGTCCTCTTGTACTTAAGCCGGCATTGTGCTTTTTCTATTAAATTCGGATGCAATTTCTGTGTTTCATCGTCAGTAAGAAAGTCCAAGGGATACAGTAAACCTGAAGTGCAAAATCGGAATCTAAAACTGGACTCACAGGAGAGGTTCAAATCATAGAAAGTTAGAGTGTCAGTCCTCTTGTACTTAGGTCGGCATTGTGCCTTTTGTATCAAATTCGGATGCAATTTCTGTGTTTCATCGTCAATAAGAAGGTCCGAGGGATACAGTAAACCTGAAGTGAAGCATCGGAATCTAAAACTGGACTCACAGGAGACGTTCAAATCATAGAATGTTTAAGTGTCAGACCTCTTGTACTTAATTCCTCATTGTGCCTTTTGTATTAAATTCGGATGCAATTTCTGTGCTTTATCGTCAATATGAAGGTCCAAGGTATACAGTAAATCTGAAGTGAAGCATCGGAATCTAAAACTGGACTCACAGGAGAGTTTCAAATCATTGAAAGTTAGAGTGTCAGTCCTCTTGTACTTAAGTCGGCATTGTGCCTTTTGTATTAAATTCGGATGCAATTTCTGTGTTTCATCGTCAATAAGAAGGTACAATGGATAAGGTAATCCTGAAGTGAAGCATCGGAATCTAAAACTGGACTCACAGGAGAGGTTCAAATCATTGAAAGTAAGAGCGTCAGTCCTTTTGTACTTAAGTCGTCATTGTGCCTTTTGTATTAAATTCGGATTCAATTTATGTGTTTCATCGTCTATAAGAAGGTTCAAGGGATACAGTAAACCTGAAGTGCAGCATCGGAATCTAAAACTGGACTTTCAGGAGAGGTTCACATTATAGAAAGTTAGAGTGTCAGTCCTCTTGTACTTAAGTCGGCATTGTGCCTTTTGTATTAATTTCGGATGCAATTTCTGTGTTTCATCGCCAATTAGAAGGTCCAACGGAAACAGTAAACCCAAAGTGAAGCATCGGAATCTAAAACTGGACTCACAGGAGAGATTCAAATCATGGAAAGTTTGAGTGTCAGTCCTCTTGGACTTAAGTCGGCATTGTGCATTTTGTATTAAATTCGGATGCAATTTCTGTGTTTCGTTGTCAATATGAAGGTCCAAGGTATACTGTAAACCTGAGGTGAAGCATCGGAACCTGAAACTGGACTCACAGGAGAGGTTCATATCATAGAAAGTTAGAGTGTCAAGCCTCTTGACCTTAAGTCGGCATTGTGCCGTTTGTATTACATTCGGATGCAATTTCAGTGTTTCATCGTCAACAAGAAGGTCCTAGGGATACAGTAAACCCGAAGTGAAGCATCGGAATCTAAAACTGGACCCACAGGAGAGTTTCCAATAATAGAAAGTTAGAGTGTCAGTCCTCTTGTACATAAGTCTCCATTGTGCCGTTTGTATTACATTCGGATGCAATTTCTGTGTTTCATAGTCAATAAGAAGGTCCAAGGTAAACAGTAAACCTGAAGTGAAGCATCGGAATTCAAATCTGGACTCACAGGAGAGGTTCAAATCATAGAAATTTTGAGTGTCAGTCCTCTTGTACTTAAGTCGGCATTGTGCCTTTTGTATTAAATTCGGATGCAATTTCTGTGCTTCATCGTCAAGAAGAAGGTCAAAGGTATACAGTAAACCTGAAGTGAAGCATCGCAATCTACAACTGGACTCACGGGAGAGGTTGAAATCTTAGAAAGTTTGAGTGTCAGTCCTCATGGACTTAAGTCGGCATTGTGCATTTTGTACTAAATTGGGATGCAATTTCTGTGTTTCATCGTCAATAAGAAGGTCCAAGGTATACAGTAAATCCGAAGTGAAGCATCGGAGACTAAAACTGGCCTCACAGGAGAGTTTCAAATCATAGAAAGTTAGCGTGTCAGTCCCCTTGAACTTTAGTCGGCATTGTGCATTTTGGATTAAATTCGGATGCAATTTCTGTGTTTCATCGTCAATTAGAAGGTCCAAGGGATACAGTAAACCCGAAGTGAAGCATCAGAATCTAAAACTGGACTCACAGGAGAGATTAAAATCGTTGAAAGTTAGAGTGTCAGTCCACTAGTACTTAAGTCGGCATTGTGCCTTTTATATAAAATTCGCATGCAATTTCTGCGTTTCATCGTCAATAAGAAGGTCCAAGGGATACAGTAAACCTGAAGTGAAGCATCGGATCCTAAAACTGCACTCACAGGAGCGGTTCAAATCATCGAAAGTTACAGTGTCAGTCCTCTTGTACTTAAGCCGGCATTGTGGCTTTTGTATTAAATTCGGATGCAATTTCTGTGTTTCATCGTCCGTAAGAATGTCCAAGCGATACAGTAAACCTGAAGTGAAGTATCGAAATCTAAAACTGGACTCACAGGAGAGGTTCAAATCATAGAAAGTTAGAGTGTCAGACCTCTTGTACTTAAGTCGGCAATGTGCCTTTTGTATTAAATTCGAATGCAGTTTCAGTGTTTCATCGTCAATTAGAAGGTCCAAGGGATACAGTAAACCCAAAGTGAAGCATCGGAATCTAAAACTGCACTCACAGGTGAGGTTCAAATCATAGAAAGTTAGAGTGTCAGTCCTTTTGTACTTAAGCCGGCATTGCGTCTTTTCTATTAAATTCGGATGCAATTTCTGTGTTTCATCGTCAATAACAATGTCCAAGGTACACAGTAAACCTGAAATGAAGCATCGGAATCTAAAACTGGACTCACAGGCGAGTTTCAAATTATAGAAAGTTACAGTGTCAGTCCTCTTGTACGTAATTCGGCATTGTGCCTTTTGTACCAATTTCGGATGCAATTTCTGTGTTCCATCGTCAATAAGAAGGTCCGAGGGATACAGTAAACCTGAAGTTGAGCATCGGAATCTAAAACTGGACTCACAGGAGAGGTTCAAATCATAGAAAGTTAGAGTGTCAGTCCTCTTGTACTTAAGTCGGCATTGTGCCTTTTGTATTAAATTCGGATGCAATTTCTGTGTTTCATCGTCAATAAGAAGGTGCAAGGGATACAGTAAACCTGAAGTGAAGCATCGGAATCTAAAACTGGACTCACAGGAGAGGTTCAAATCATAGAAAGTTAGAGTGTCAGTACTCTTGTACTTAAGTCTTCATTGTGCCTTTTGTATTAAATTCGGATGCAATATCTGTGTTTCATCGTCAATTAGAAGGTCCAAGGGATACAGTAAACCCGAAGTGAAGCATCAGAATCTAAAACTGGACTCACAGGAGAGATTAAAATCGTTGAAAGTTAGAGTGTCAGTCCACTAGTACTTAAGTCGGCATTGTGCCTTTTATATAAAATTCGCATGCAATTTCTGCGTTTCATCGTCAATAAGAAGGTCCAAGGGATACAGTAAACCTGAAGTGAAGCATCGGATCCTAAAACTGCACTCACAGGAGCGGTTCAAATCATCGAAAGTTACAGTGTCAGTCCTCTTGTACTTAAGCCGGCATTGTGGCTTTTGTATTAAATTCGGATGCAATTTCTGTGTTTCATCGTCCGTAAGAATGTCCAAGCGATACAGTAAACCTGAAGTGAAGTATCGAAATCTAAAACTGGACTCACAGGAGAGGTTCAAATCATAGAAAGTTAGAGTGTCAGACCTCTTGTACTTAAGTCGGCAATGTGCCTTTTGTATTAAATTCGAATGCAGTTTCAGTGTTTCATCGTCAATTAGAAGGTCCAAGGGATACAGTAAACCCAAAGTGAAGCATCGGAATCTAAAACTGCACTCACAGGTGAGGTTCAAATCATAGAAAGTTAGAGTGTCAGTCCTCTTGTACTTAAGTCGGCATTGTGCCTTTTCTATTAAATTCGGATGTAATTTCTGTGTTTCATCGTCAATAAGAAGGTCCAAGGGATACAGTAAACCTGAAGTGTAGCTTCGGTATCTAAAACTGGACTCAAAGGAGAGGTTCAAATCATAGATAGTTAGAGTGTCAGTCCTCTTGTACTTAAGTCGGCAGTGTGCCTTTTGTATTAAATTCGGATGCAATTTCTGTGTTTCATCGCCAATATGAAGGTCCAAGGGACACAGTAAACCTGAAATTAAGCATCGGAATCTAAAACTGGTCTCACAGGAGAGGACTAAATCATAGAAATTTAAAGTGTCAGTCCTCTTGTACTTAAGTCGGCATTGTGCCTTTTGTATTAAATTCGGATGCAATTTCTGTGTTTCATCGACAATAAGAAGGAATAATGTTTACAGTAAACCTGAAGTGAAGCATCGAAATCTAAAACTCAACTCACAGGAGACGTTCAAATCACAGAAAGTTAGAGTGTCAGTCCTCTTGTACTTAAGTCGGCATTGTGCCTTGTGTATTAAATTGGGATGCAATTTCTGTGTTTCATCGTCAATTAGAAGGTCCAAGGGATACAGTAAACCTGAAGTGAAGCATCGGAATCTAAAACTGGACTGACAGGAGAGGTTCAAATCATAGAAAGTTAGAGTGTCAGTCCTCTTGTACTTAAGTCGGCATTGTGCCTTTAGTTTTGAATTCCGATTCACTTTCTGTGCTTCATCGTGAATAAGAAGGTCCAAGGTATACAGAAAACCTGAAGAGAAAGCATCCGAATCTAAAACTGGACTCACGGGAGCGGTTAAATCATAGAAATTTGGAGTGTCAGTCCTCCTGTGCTTAAGTCGGCATTGTGCCTTTTGTATTAAATTAGGATGCAATTTCTGTTTTTCATCGTCTATAAGAAGGTCCAAGGTATACAGTAAACCTGAAGTGAAGCATCGGTTGTAAAACTGGACTCACAGGAGAGGTTTAAATCACAGAAGTTATAGTGTCAGTCCTCTTGTACTTAAGTCGGCATTGTGCATTTGTATAAAATTCGGATGCAATTTCTGTGTTTCATCGTCAATAAGAAGGTACAATGTTTACAGTGAACCTGAAGTGAAACATCGAAATCTAAACCTCAACTCACAGGAGAGGTTTAAAACATAGAAAGTTAGAGTGTCAGGCCTCTTGTACTTAAGTCGGCATTGTGCATTTTGTATTAAATTCGGATGCAGTTTCTGTGTTTCATCGTTAATAAGAAGGTCCAAGGGATACAGTAATTCTGAAGTGAAGCATCGGAATCTAAAACTGACTCACAGGAGAGGTTCAAATCAAAGAAAGTTAGGGTGTCAGTCCTCTTGTACTTAAGTCGGCATTGTGCCTTTTGTATTAAATTCGGATGCAATTTCTGTGTTTCATCGTCAATAAGAAGGTCCAAGGGATACATTAAACGTGAAGTGAAGCATCGGAATCTAAAAGTGGACACACAGGAGAGGTTCAAATCACAGAAAGTTAGAGTGTCAGTCCGCTTGTACTTAAATCGGCATTGTGCCTTTTGTATCAAATTCGGATGCAATTTATGTATTTCATCGTCAATAAGAAGGTCCAAGGTATACAGTAAAGCTGAAGTGAAGCATCGGAATCTAAAACTGTACTCACAGGAGTGGTTCAAATCATAGAAAGTTATGGTGTCAGTCCTCTTGTACTTAAGTCGGCATTGTGCGTTTTGTATTATATTCAAATGCAATTTCTGCGTTTCATCGTCAATTTGAAGGTCCAAGGGATACAGTAAACCTGAAGTGAAGCATCGGAATCTAAAACTGGACTCACAGGAGTGGTTCAAATCACAGAAAGTTAGAGAGTCAGTGCTCTTGTACTTAAGTCGGCATTGTGCCTTTTGTATAAAATTCGGATGCAATTTCTGTGTTTCATCGTCAATAAGAAGGTCCAATGTTTACAGTAAACCTGAAGTGAAGCATCGAAATCTAAAACTCTACTCACAGGAGAGGTTCAAATCGTAGAAAGTTAGAGTGTCAGTCCCCTTGTACTTAAGTTGGCATTGTGCCTTTTGTATTACATTTGGATGCAATTTCTATGTTTCATCGTCAATAAAATGGTCCAAGGGATACAGTAAACCTGAAGTGAAGCATCGGAATCTAAAACTGGACTCACAGGAGAGGTTCTAATCATAAAAAGTTAGAGGTCAGTCCTCTTGTACTTAAGACGGCATTGTGCCTTTTGTATTAAATTCGGATGCAATTTCTGTGTTTCATCGTCAATAAGAAGGTCCAAGGGATACAGTAAACCTGAAGTGAAGCATCGGAATCTAAAACTGGACTCACAGGAGAGGTTCAAATCATATAAAGTTAGAGTGTCAGTCCTCTTGTACTTAAGTCGGCCTTGTGCCTTTTGTATTAAGTTCGCATGCAATTTCTGTATTTCATCGTCAATAAGAAGGTCCAAGGTATACAGTACACCTAAAATAAAGCATCGGAATCCAAAACTGGACTCACAGGAGTAGTTCAAATCATAGAAAGTTAGAGTGTCAGTCGTCTTGTACTTCAGTCGGCAAGGTGCCTTTTGTATTAAATTTGGATGCAAATTCTGTGTTTCATCGTCAATAAGAATGTCCAAGGCATACAGTAAAGCTGAAGTGAAGCATCGGAATCCAAAACCGGACTCACAGGAGAAGTTCAAATCTTAGAAAGTTAGAGTGTCAGACCTCTTGTACTTAAGTCGGCATTGTGCCTTTTGTATTAAATTCGAATGCAGTTTCAGTGTTTCATCGTCAATTAGAAGGTCCAAGGGATACAGTAAACCTGAAGTGAAGCATCGGAATCTAAAACTGGACTCACAGGAGTGGTTCAAATCAGAGAAAGTTAGAGTGTCAGTCCTCTTGTACTTAAGTCGGCATTGTGCCTTTTGTATTAAGTTCGGATGCAATTTCTGTGTTTCATCGTCAATAAGAAGGTCCAATGTTTAAAGTAAACCTGAAGTGAAGCATCGAAATCTAAAACTCTACTCACAGGAGAGGTTCAAATCGTAGAAAGTTAGAGTGTCAGTCCCCTAGTACTTAAGTCGGCATTGTGCCTTTTCTATTAAATTCGGATGTAATTTCTGTGTTTCATCGTCAATTAGAAGGTCCAAGGGATACAGTAAACCTGAAGTGTAGCATCGGAATCTAAAACTGGAATCAAAGGAGAGGTTCAAATCATAGATAGTTAGAGTGTCAGTCCTCTTGTACTTAAGTCGGCAGTGTGCCTTTTGTATTTATTCGGATGCAATTTCTGTGTTTCATCGTCAAAATGAAGGTCCAAGTGACACAGTAATCCTGAGGTGAAGCATCGGAATCTAAAAATGGACTCACAGGAGAGGTTCAAATCATAGAAAGTTAGAGTGTCAGTCCTCATGTACTTAAGTCGGCATTGTTTCTTTTCTATTACATTCGGATGCTATTTCTGTATTTCATCGTCAATAAGAAGGTCCAAGGGACACAGTAAACCTGAAATGAAGCATCGGAATCTAAAACTGGTCTCACAGGAGTGGTTCAAATCACAGAAAGTTAGAGTGTCAGTCCCCTTGTACTTAAGTCGGCATTGTGCCTTTAGTATTGAATTCGGATGCAATTTCTGTGCTTCATCGTGAATAAGAAGGTCCAAGGGATACAGAAAACCTGAAGAGAAAGCATCCGAATCTCAAACTGGACTCACGGGAGCGGTTAAATCATAGAAATTTGGAGTGTCAGTCCTCTTGTACTTTAGTCGGCATTGTGCCTTTTGTATAAAATTCGGATGCAATTTCTGTGTATCATCGTCAATAAGAAGGTCCAGTGTTTACAGTGAACCTGAAGTGAAACATCGAAATCTAAAACTCAACTCACAGGAGAGGTTTAAATCATAGAAAGTTAAAGTGTCAGTCCTCTTGTAGTTAAGTCGGCATTGTGCATTTTGTATTAAATTCGGATGCAATTTCTGTGTTTCATCGTTAATAAGAAGGTCCAAGGGATACAGTAATTCTGAAGTGAAGCATCGGAATCTAAAACTGACTCACAGGAGAGGTTCAAATTATGGAAAGTTAGGGTGTCAGTCCGCTTGTACTCAAATCGGCATTGTGATTTTTGTATCAAATTCGGATGCAATTTCTGTATTTCATCGTCAATACGAAGGTCCAAGGTATACAGTAAAGCTGAAGTGAAGCATCGGAATCTAAAACTGGACTCACAGGAGAGGTTCAAATCATAGAAAGTTAGGGTGTCAGTCCTCTTGTACTTAAGTCGGCATTGTGCGTTTTGTATTAAATTCGGATGCAATTTCTGCGTTTCATCGTCAATAAGAAGGTCCAAGGGATACAGTAAACCTGAAGTGAAGCATCGGAATCTAAAACTGGACTCACAGGACAGGTTCAAATCACAGAAAGTTAGAGTGTCAGTCCTCTTATACTTAAGTCGGCATTGTGCCTTTTGTATTAAATTCGGATGCAATTTCTGTGTTTCATCGTCAATTAGAAGGTCCAAGGGATACAGTAAACCTGAAGTGCAGCTTTGGAATCTAAAACTGGACTCAAAGGGGAGGTTTAAGTCATAGGAAGTTAGAGTGTCTGTCCTCTTGTACTTAAGCCGGCATTGTGCCTTTTGTATTAAATTCGGATGCAATTTCTGTGCTTCATCGTCAATAAGAAGGTCCAAGGTATACAGAAAACCTGAAGTGAAGCATCGGAATCTAAAACTAGTCTCACAGGAGAGGTTTAAATCATAGAAAGTTAGAGTGTCAGTCCTCTTGTATATATGTCGGGATTGTGCCTTTTCTATTAAATTCGGATGCAATTTCTGTGTTTCATCGTCAATAAGATGGTCCAATGTTTACAGTAAACCTGAAGTGAAGCATCGAAATCTAAAACTCAACTCACAGGAGAGGTTCAAATCATAGGAAGTTAGAGTGTCAGCAATCTTGTACTTAAATCGGCATTGTGCCTCTTGTATTAAATTCGGATGCAATTTCTGTGTTTCATCATCAATAAGACGGTCCAAGGTAGACAGTAAACCTGAAGTGAAGCATCGGAATCTAATACTGGTCTCACAGGAGAGGTTTAAATCATAGAAAGTTAGAGTGTCAGTCCTCTTGTACTTATGTCGGCATTGTGCCTTTTGTATTAAATTCGGATGCAATATCTGTGTTTCATCGTCAATAAGAAGATCCAAGGTTTACAGTAAACCTGAAGTGAAGCTTCGAAATCTAAAACTCAACTCAGAGGTGAGGTTAAAATCTTAGGAAAATAGAGTGTCAGTCCTCTTGTACTTAAGTCGGCATTGTGCCTTTTGTATTAAATTCGGATGCAATTTATGTGTTTCATCGACAATAAGAAGGTCCAAGGGACAAAGTAAACCTGAAGTGAAGCATCGGAATCTAAAACTGGACTCACAGGAGAGGTTCAAATCATATAAAGTTAGAGTGTCAGTCCTCTTGTACTTAAGTCGGCCTTCTGCCTTTTGTATTAAGTTCGCATGCAATTTCTGTAATTCATCGTCAATAAGAAGGTCCAAGGTATACAGTACACCTAAAATAAAGCATCGGAATCTAAAACTGGACTCACAGGAGAAGTTCAAATCATAGAAAGTTAGAGTGTCAGTCGTCTTGTACTTCAGTCGGCATTGTGCCTTTTGTATTAAATTCGGATGCAATATCTGTATTTCATTGTCAATAAGAAGGTCCAAGGGATACAGTAAACCTGAAGTGAAGCATCGGAATCCAAAACCGGGCTCACAGGAGAAGTTCAAATCATAGAAAGTTAGAGTGTCAGTCCTCTTGTACTTAACTCGGCATTGTGCATTTTGTGTTAAATTCGTATGCAATTTCTGTGTTTCATCGTCAATTAGAAGGTCCAAGGGATACAGTAGACCTGAAATGAAGCATCGGAATTTAAAACTGGACTCACAGGAAAGGTTCAAATCATAGAAAGTTAGAGTGTCAGTCCTCTTGTACTTAAGTCGGCATTGTGCGATTTGCATTAAATTCGGATGCAATTTCTGTGTTTCATCGTCAATAAGTAGGTCCAAGGGATACAGAAAACCTGAAGTGCAGCTTCTGAACCTAAAACTGAACTCAAAGGCGAGGTTCAAATCATAGAAAGTTAGAGTGTCAGTTCTCTTGTACTTAAGTCGGCATTGTGCCTTTTGTATTAAATTCGGATGCAATTTCTGTATTTCATCGTCAACAAGAAGGTCCAAGGGATAAAGTAAACCGGAAGTGAAGCATTAGAATCTAAAACTGGACTCACAGGAGAAGTTGAAATCATAGAAAGTTAGAGTGTCTGTCCTCTTGTGCTTAAGTCGGCATTGTGTCTTTTGTATTAAATTCGGATGCAATTTCTGTGTTTCATCGTCAATAAGAAGGTCCAAGGGATACAGTTAACCTGAAGTGATCCATCGGAATCTAAAACTGGACTCACTGGAGGGGTTCAAATCATAGAAAGTTAGAGTGTCAGTCCTCTTGTACTTAGGTCGGCATTGTGACTTTTGTATTAAATTCGGATGCAATTACTGTGTTTCATCGTCAATAAGAAGGTCCGGGGGATACAGTAAACCTGAAGTGAAGCATCGGAATCTAAAACTGGACTCTCAGGAGAGCTTCAACTCATAGAACTTTAGAGTGTCAGTACTCTTGTACTTAAGTCAGCATTGTGCCTTTTGTATTGAATTCGGATGCAATTTCTGTATTTCATCGTCAATAAGAAGGTCCAAGGTATACAGTAAACCTGAAGTGAAGCGTCGGAATCTAAAACTGGACTCACAGGAGAGGTTCAAATCATAGAAACTTAGAGTGTCAGTCCTCTTGTACTTAAGTCGGCATAGTGCCTTTTGTATTAAATTCGGATGCAAATTCTGTGTTTCATCGTCAATAAGAAGGTCCAATGTTTACAGTAAACCTGAAGTGAAGCATTGAAATCTAAAACTCAACTCACAGGAGAGGGTCTAATCATAGAAAGTTAGAGTGTCAGTCCTCTTGCACTTAAGTCGGCATTGTGCCTTTTGTATTAAATTCGGATGCAATTTTGTGTTTCATCGTCAATAAGAAGGTCCAAGGGATACAGTAAACCTGAAGTGAAGCATCAGGATCTAAAACTGGACTCACAGGAGAGGTTCATATCACAGAAAGTTAGAGTGTCAGTTCTCTTGTACTTAAGTGGGCATTGTCCCTTTTGTATTAAATTCGAATGCAATTTCTGTACTTCATCGTCAATAAGAAGGTCCAAGGTATACAGTAAACCTGAAGTGAAGCATCAGAATCCTAAACTGGACTCGGAGGAGAGGTTCAAAAGGTAGAAGTTAGAGGGTCAGGCCTCTTGTACTTAAGCCTCCATTGTGCCTTTTGTATTAAATTCGGATGCAATTTCAGTGTTTCATCGTCAATAAGAAGGTCCAAGGGATACTGTAAACCTGAAGTGAAGCATCGGAATCTAAACCTGGACTCACAGGAGAGGTTCAAATCATAGAAATGTAGAGTGTTAGTACTCTTGAACTTAAGTCGGCATTGTGCCTTTTGTATTAAATTCGGGTGCAATTTCTGTGTTTCATCGTCAATAAGAAGGTCTGAGGGATACAGTAAACCTCAAGTGAAACATCGGAATCTAAAATTTGACTCACAGGAGAGGTTCAAATCATAGAAAGTTAGAGTTTCAGTCCTCTTGTACTTAAGTCGACATTGTGCCTTTTGTATTAAATTGGGATGCAATTTCTGTATTTCATCGTCAATAAGAAGGTCAAAGGTACACAGTAAACCTGAAGTGAGGCATCGGAATCTAAAACTGGACTCACAGGGTAGGTTAAAATCATAAAAAGTTACAGTGTCAGTCCTCTTCTACTTAAGTCGGCATTGTGCCTTTTGTATTAAATTCGGATGCAATTTCTGCCTTTCATCGTCAATAAGAAGGTCTAAGGTATACAGTAAACCTGAAGAGAAGCATCGGAATCTAAACCAGGTCTCACAGGAGAGGTATAAATCATAGAAAGTTAGAGTGTCAGTCCTCTTGTACTTAAGTCGGCATTGTGCCTTTTGTATTGAATTCGGATGCACTTTCTGAGTTTCATCGTTAATAAGAAGGTCCAAGCTTTACAGTAAACCTGAGCGAAGCATCGAAATCTAAAACTCAACTCACAGGAGTGGTTCAAATCATAGAACGTTAGAGTGTCAGTCCTCTTGTACTTAAGTCATCATTGTGGCTTTTGTATTAAATTCGGATTCAAATTTTGTGTTTCATCGTCAATAAAAAGGTCCAAGGGATACAGTAAACCTGAAGTGAAGCATCGGAATCTAAAACTGGACTCACAGGAGAGGTTCAAATCATAGAAAGTTGGAGTGTCAGTCTTCTTGTACTTAAGTCGGCATTGTGCCATCTGTATTAAATTCGGATGCAATTTCTGTATGTCATCGTCAATAAGAAGGTGCAAAGTATACAGTAAACCTGAAGTGAAGCAACGGGATCTAAAACTGGACTCACAGGAGAGGTTCAAATCATAGAAAGTTAGAGTGTCAGTCCTGGTGTACTTAGGTCGGCATTGTGTCTTTTGTTTTAAATTCAGATGCAATTTCTGTGTTTCATCGACAATAACAAGGTCCAAGGTATACTGAAAACCTGAAGAAAAAGCATCGGAATCTAAAACTGGACTCACAGGTGCGGTTAAATCATAGAAAGCTAGTGTGGCAGTCCTATTGTACTTAAGTCGGCATTGTGCCTTTTGTATTAAATTTGGATGCAATTTCTGTGTTTCATCGTCAATAAGAATTTCCAAGATAAACAATAAACCTGAAGTGAAGCATCGGAATCTACAACTCAACACACAGGAGAGGTTAAAATCATAGAAAGTTAGAGTGTTAGTCCTCTTGTACTTAAGTCGGCATTGTGCCTTTTGAATTAAAATCGGATGCAATTTCTATGTTTCATCGTCAATAAGAAGGTCCAAGGTATACAGAAAACCTGAATAAAAAGCATCAGAATCCAAAACTGGACTCACAGGAGCGGTTAAATCATCGAAAGTTAGTGTGGCAGTCCTATTGTACTTAAGTCGGCATTGTGCTTTTTGTATTGAATTCGGATGCAATTTCTGTGTTTCATCGTCAATAAGAAGGTCCAAGGGATACAGTAAACCTGAAGTGAAGCATCGGAATCTCAAACTGGACTCACAGAAGAGGTTCAAATCATAGAAAGTTAGAGTGTCAGTCCTCTTGAACTTAAGTCGGCATTGAGCCTTTTGTATTAAATTCGGATGTAATTTCTGTGTTTCATCGTCAATAAGAAGGACCATGGGATACAGTAAACCTGAAATAAAGCATCGGAATCTAAAACTGGACCCACAGGAGAGGTTCAAATCATAGAAAGTTAGAGTGTCAGTCCTCTTGTTCTTAAGTCGGCATTAAGACTTTTGTATTAAATTCGGATGCAATTTCTGTATTTCATCGTCAATAAAAAGGTCCAAGGTAGAGAGTAAACCTGAAGTGAAGCATCGGAATCCAAAACTGGACTCACAGAAGAAGTTCAAATCATAGAAAGATAGAGAGTCAGTCCTCTTGTACTTAAGTCGGCATTGCGCCTTTTGTATTAAATTCGGATGCAATTTCTGTGTTTCATCGTCAATAAGAAGGTCCAAGGGATACAGTAAACTTGAAGTGCAGCATCGGAATCTAAAACTGGACTCAAAGGCGAGGTTCAAATCATAGAAAGTTAGAGTGTCAGTCCTCTTGTACTTAAGTCGGCATTGTGCCTTTTGTATTAAACTCGGATTCAATTTCTGTGTTTCATCGTCAATAAGATGATCCTAGGAAAACAATAAACCTGAAGTGAAGCATCGGAATCCAAAACTGGACTCACAGGAGAGGTTCAAATCATAGAAAGTTAGAGTGTCAGTCCTCTTTTACTTAAGTCGGCATTGTGCCTTGTGTATTAAATTCGGATGCAATTTCTGTGTTTCATCGTCAATAAGAAGATCCAAGGGATACAGTAAACCTGAAGTACAGCATCGGAATCTAAAACTGGACACAAAGGAGAGGATCAAATCATAGAAAGTTAGAGTGTGAGTCCTCTTGTACTTAGGTCGGCATTGCGCCTTTTGTATTAAATTCGGATGCCATTTCTGTGTTTCATCGTCAATAAGAAGGTCCGAGGGATACAGTAAACCTGAAGTGAAGCATCGGAATCTAAAACAGGACTCTCAGGAGAGGTTCAAATCATAGAAAGTTAGAGTGTCGGTCCTCTTGTACTTAAGTCGGCATTGTGCCTTTTGTATTAAATTCGGATGCAATTTCTGAGTTTCATCGCCAATAAGATGGTCCTAGGAAATCAGTAAACCTGAAGTGAAGCATCGGATCTAAAACTGGACTCACAGGAGAGGTTCAAATCATAGAAAAGTTTGAGTGTCAGTCCTCTTGTACTTAAGTCGGCATTGTGCCTTTTGTATTAAATTCGGATGCAATTTCTGTGTTACATCGTCAATAAGAAGGTCCAAGGTATACAGTAAACCTGAAGTGAAGCATCGGAATCTAAAACTGGCTCACAGGAGAGGTTCAAATCATAGAAGGTTAGAGTGTCAGTCCTCTTGTACTTAAGTCGGCATTGTGCCTTTTGTATTAAATTTGGATGGAATTTCTGTATTTCATCGTCATTAAGAAGGTCCAAGGTATACAGTAAACCTGAAGTGAAGCATCGGATCTAAATTTGGACTCACAGGAGAGGTTCAAATCATAGAAAGTTTGAGTATTAGTCCTTTTGTACTTAAGCCGGCATTGTGCCTTTTGTATTAAATTCGGATGCAATTACTGTGTTTCATAGTCAATAAGAAGGTCCGAGGGATACAGTAAACCTGAAGTGAAGCATCGGAAACTATAACTGGACTCTCAGGAGAGGTTCAATTCATAGAAAGTTAGAGTGTCAGTCCTCTTCTACTTAAGTCGGCATTGTGCCTTTTGTATTAAACTCGGATGCAATTTCTGTATTTCATCGTCAATAAGAAGGTCCAAGGGATACAGTAAACCTGAAGTGAAGCATCGGAATCTAAAGCTGGACTCACAGGAGCGGTTGAATCATAGAAAGTTAGAGTGTCAGTCCTCTTGTACCTAAGACGGCGTTGTGCCTTTTGTATTAAATTCGCATGCAATTTCTGTGCTTCATCGTCAATAAGAATGTCCAAGGGATACAGTACACCTGAAGTGAAGCATCGGAATCTAAAACTGGACTCACAGGAGAGGTTCAAATCTTAGAAAGTTAGAGTGTCTGCCCTGTTGTACTTAAGTCGACATTGCGTATTTTGTATTAAATTCGGATGCAATTTCCGCGTTTCATCGTCAATAAGAAGGTCCAAGGGATACAGTAAACCTGAAGTGAAGCATCGGAATCCAAAACTGGACTCACAGGAGAGGTTCAAATCAAAGAAAGTTAGAGTGTCAGTCCTCTTTTACTTAAGTCGGCATTGTGCCTTGTGTATTAAAGTCGGATGCAATTTCTGTGTTTCATCGTCAATAAGAAGGACCGAGGGATACAGTAAACCTGAAGTGAAGCATCGGAATCTAAAACTGGACTCTCAGGAGAGGTTCAAATCATAGAAAGTTATAGTGTCAGTCCTCTTGTACTTATGTCGGCATTGTGCCTTTTGTATTAAATTCGGATGCAATTTCTGCCTTTCATAAGCAATAAGAAGGTCCAAGGTATACAGTGAACCTGAAGTGAAGCGTCGGAATCTAAAACTGGACTCACAGGAGAGGTTCAAATCATAGAAAGTTAGAGTGTCAGTCCTCTTGTAATTAAGTCGGCATTGTGCCTTTTGTTTTAAATTCGGATGCAATTTTTGTGCTTCATCGTCAATAAAAAGGTCCACGGTATACAGAAAACCTGAAGTGAAAGCATCGGAATCTAAAAGTGGACTCACAGGAGCTGTTAAATCCTAGAAGGATAGAGTGTCAGTCCTCTTGTACTTTAGTGGGCATTGTATCATTTGTATTAAATTCGGATGCAATTTCTGTATTTCATCGGCAATAAGAAGGTCCAAGGTATACAGTAAACCTGAAGTGAAGCATCAGAATCCAAAACTGGACTCACAGGAGAGGTTCAAACCATAGAAATTTAGAGTGTCAGGCCTCTTGTACTTAATTCGGCATTGTGCCTTTTGTATTGAATTCGGATGCGATTTCTCTGTTTCATCGTCAATTAGAAGATCCAAGGGATACAGTAAACCTGAAGTACACAATCGGAATCTAAAACAGGACACAAAGGAGAGGTTCAAATCATAGAAAGTTAGAGTGTCAGTCCTCTTTTACTTAAGTCGGCATTGTGCCTTTTGTTTTAAATTCGGATGCAATTTCTATGTTTCATCGTCAATAAAAAGGTATACGGTATGCAGAAAACCTGAAGAGAAAGCATCGGAATCAAAAACTGGACTCACAGGAGCTGTTAAATCCTGGAAAGTTAGAGTGTCAGTACTCTTGTACTTAAGTGGGCATTGTGTCATTTGTATTAAATTCGGATGCAATTTCTGTATTTCATCGACAATAAGAAGGTCCAAGGTATACAGTAAACCTGAAGTGAAGCATCAGAATCCAAAATTGGACTCACAGGAGAAGTTCAAACCATAGAAAGTTAGAGTGTCAGGCCTCTTAGACTTAAGTCGGCATTGTGCCTTTTGTATTAAATTCGGATGCAATTTCTGTGTTTCTTCGTCAATAAGAAGGTCCAAGGGATACAGTAAACCTGAAGTGAACCATCGGAATCTAAAACTGGACTCACAGGAGAGGTTCAAATCATAGAAAGTTAGAGTGTCAGTCCTCTTGTACTTAAGTCGGCATTGTGCCTTGTGTATTAATTTAGGATGCAATTTCTGTGTTTCATCGTCAATAAGAAGGTCCGAGGGATACAGTAAACCTGACGTGAAGCATCGGAATCTAAAACAGGACTCTCAGGAGAGGTTCAAATCATAGAAAGTTAGAGTGTCATTCCTCTTGTACTTAAGTCGGCATTGTGCCTTTTGTACTAAATTCGGATGCAATTTCTGTGTTACATCGTCAATAAGAAGGTCCAAGGTATACAGTAAACCTGAAGTGAAGCGTCGGAATCTAAAACTGGATTCACAGGAGGGGTTCAAATCATAGAAAGTTTGAGTGTCAGTCCTCTTGTACTTAAGTCGGCATTGTGAATTTTGTATTAAATTCGGATGCAATTTCTGTGTTTCATCGTCATTAAGAAGGTCCAAGGGATACAGTAAACCTGAAGTGAAGCATCGGATCTAAAACTGGACTCACAGGAGAGGTTCAAATCATAGAAAGTTTGAGTGTCAGTCCTCTTGTACTTAAGTCGGCATTGTGCCTTTTGTATTAAATTCGGATGCAATTTCTGTGTTTCATCGTCAATAAGAAGGTCCGAGGGATACAGTGAACCTGAAGTGAAGCATCGGAAACTATAACTGGACTCTCAGGAGAAGTTCAATTCATAGAAAGTTAGAGTGTCAGTCCTCTTCTACTTATGTCGGCATTGTGCCTTTTGTATTAAACTCGGATGCAATTTCTGTATTTTATCGTCAATAAGAAGGTCCAAGGGATACAGTAAACCTGAAGTGAAGCATCGGAATCTAAAACTGGACTCACAGGAGCGGTTAAATCATAGAAAGTTAGAGTGTCAGTCCTCTTGTACCTAAGTCGGCATTGTGCCTTTTGTATTATATTCGC
The DNA here is from genome assembly GCF_023864345.2 of Schistocerca serialis cubense. Classification (NCBI taxonomy): domain Eukaryota; kingdom Metazoa; phylum Arthropoda; class Insecta; order Orthoptera; family Acrididae; genus Schistocerca; species Schistocerca serialis. The sequence continues at coordinate 79,472,060 of NC_064639.1, forward strand.
ATGCAATTTCCGTGCTTCATCGTCAATAAGAATGTCCAAGGGATACAGTACACCTGAAGTGAAGCATCGGAATCTAAAACTGGACTCACAGGAGAGGTTCAAATCTTAGAAAGTTAGAGTGTCTGCCCTGTTGTACTTAAGTCGACATTGCGTCTTTTGTATTAAATTTGGATGCAATTTCCGCGTTTCATCGTCAATAAGAAGGTCTAAGGGATACAGTAAACCTGAAGTGAAGCATCAGAATCCAAAACTGGACTCACAGGAGGAGTTCAAATCATAGAAAGTTAGAGTGTCAGTCCTCTTTTACTTAATTCGGCATTGTGCCTTTTGTATTGAATTCGGATGCGATTTCTGTGTTTCATCGTCAATTAGAAGATCCAAGGGATACAGTAAACCTGAAGTACACCATCGGAATCTAAAACAGGACACAAAGGAGAGGTTCAAATCATAGAAAGTTAGAGTGTCAGTCCTCTTTTACTTAAGTCGGCATTGTGCCTTTTGTTTTAAATTCGGATGCAATTTCTGTGTTTCATCGTCAATAAAAAGGTATACGGTATGCAGAAAACCTGAAGAGAAAGCATCGGAATCAAAAACTGGACTCACAGGAGCTGTTAAATCCTGGAAAGTTAGAGTGTCAGTACTCTTGTACTTAAGTGGGCATTGTGTCATTTGTATTAAATTCGGATGCAATTTCTGTATTTCATCGACAATAAGAAGGTCCAAGGTATACAGTAAACCTGAAGTGAAGCATCAGAATCCAAAATTGGACTCACAGGAGAAGTTCAAACCATAGAAAGTTAGAGTGTCAGGCCTCTTGTACTTAAGTCGGCATTGTGCCTTTTGTATTAAATTCGGATGCAATTTCTGTGTTTCTTCGTCAATAAGAAGGTCCAAGGGATACAGTAAACCTGAAGTGAACCATCGGAATCTAAAACTGGACTCACAGGAGAGGTTCAAATCATAGAAAGTTAGAGTGTCAGTCCTCTTGTACTTAAGTCGGCATTGTGCCTTGTGTATTAATTTAGGATGCAATTTCTGTGTTTCATCGTCAATAAGAAGGTCCGAGGGATACAGTAAACCTGACGTGAAGCATCGGAATCTAAAACAGGACTCTCAGGAGAGGTTCAAATCATAGAAAGTTAGAGTGTCATTCCTCTTGTACTTAAGTCGGCATTGTGCCTTTTGTATTAAATTCGGATGCAATTTCTGTGTTACATCGTCAATAAGAAGGTCCAAGGTATACAGTAAACCTGAAGTGAAGCGTCGGAATCTAAAACTGGATTCACAGGAGAGGTTCAAATCATAGAAAGTTTGAGTGTCAGTCCTCTTGTACTTAAGTCGGCATTGTGAATTTTGTATTAAATTCGGATGCAATTTCTGTGTTTCATCGTCATTAAGAAGGTCCAAGGGATACAGTAAACCTGAAGTGAAGCATCGGATCTAAAACTGGACTCACAGGAGAGGTTCAAATCATAGAAAGTTTGAGTGTCAGTCCTCTTGTACTTAAGTCGGCATTGTGCCTTTTGTATTAAATTCGGATGCAATTTCTGTGTTTCATCGTCAATAAGAAGGTCCGAGGGATACAGTGAACCTGAAGTGAAGCATCGGAAACTATAACTGGACTCTCAGGAGAAGTTCAATTCATAGAAAGTTAGAGTGTCAGTCCTCTTCTACTTATGTCGGCATTGTGCCTTTTGTATTAAACTCGGATGCAATTTCTGTATTTTATCGTCAATAAGAAGGTCCAAGGGATACAGTAAACCTGAAGTGAAGCATCGGAATCTAAAACTGGACTCACAGGAGCGGTTAAATCATAGAAAGTTAGAGTGTCAGTCCTCTTGTACCTAAGTCGGCATTGTGCCTTTTGTATTATATTCGCATGCAATTTTCGTGCTTCATCGTCAATAAGAATGTCCAAGGGATACAGTACACCTGAAGTGAAGCATCGGAATCTAAAACTGGACTCACAGGAGAGGTTCAAATCTTAGAATGTTAGAGTGTCTGCCCTGTTGTACTTAAGTCGACATTGCGTCTTTTGTATTAAATTTGGATGCAATTTCCGCGTTTCATCGTCAATAAGAAGGTCTAAGGGATACAGTAAACCTGAAGTGAAGCATCAGAATCCAAAACTGGACTCACAGGAGGGGTTCAAATCATAGAAAGTTAGAGTGTCAGTCCTCTTTTACTTAAGTCGGCATTGTGCCTTGTGTATTAAAGTCGGATGCAATTTCTGTGTTTCATCGTCAATAAGAAGGTCCGAGGGATACAGTAAACCTGAAGTGAAGCATCGGAATCTAAAACAGGACTCTCAGGAGAGGTTCAAATCATAGAAAATTAGAGTGTCAGTCCTCTTGTACTTAAGTCGGCATTGTGCCTTTTGTATTTATTTCGGATGCAATTTCTGTATTTCTTCGTCAATAAGATGGTCCTAGGAAAACAGTAAACCTGAAGTGAAGCATCGGATCTAAAATTGGACACACAGGAGAGGTTCAAATCATAGAAAGTTTGAGTGTCAGTCCTCTTGTACTTAAGTCGGCATTGTGCCTTTTGTATTAAATTCGGATGCAATTTCTGTGTTTCATCGACAATAAGAAGGTCCAAGGTATACAGTAAACCTGACGTGAAGCATCGGAATCCAAAACTGGACTCACAGGAGTGGTTCAAATCATAGAATGTTAGAGTGTTTCACGTCCAACTCTCTCGCGGATTGTAAAATTGTTGCTCTTTGGTTTATTTATTCTCTTTGTAACAACACATTTACGAAAAGAGTTACGTGAAATACTTTTAGCAATGCTGTGCTTTGCTTTTCTATATCATCATTACCCTTTAGCGGAATAAAATGTATATATGGATGTCTTATTGTTCTGTATCTGGCTTACAATTTAAGGAACGACTTTTCGTAACTGCAACTCATGCTAAGAATCAATATATCTTCCCTACTTCATAGTGATTAAAAGTTGAAATTACTTTGTTATGAGCTCTGATGTTACAGTCTGTGTGATCGTTCAAAAACACAAGTTCGCAGTGGATTTTATTTCTCGTTAAAATGCTATTTCATACCACGACTAGCCCAAGAACATGAGACTCTCATTAAAAAATACGTTGTCACTATAAAGTTTGCCAGATCAGAACGGAGCACAGCAAGATTCCTATCAGATTCTGAAGGTACATTAAATTATTTGCACTGTAAATTATATCCTATCAGCAGCCCGCGTCAATCTGCAACACATCATAAAATCTGCTGATCTTCACTGTCAGTCTGGGAGCTAAAAGAAATAATATTATTTTACTATTATTTTACCGCTTCCTTGCGGTATGCTCGACTAGATTGTAAGTCGTTTAAATACGCCGCGGCAGCGGCTCTTCGTTCTCCACGCAGCTCAGCACCACAGATAATATTTATATAACTGAAAAATGTCTCAACAGGATGGGATAATATGCAAGCAAGCTTAACAATAAATAATACAAGTTTTCATTTAAACAACTCTATTAAAACCTTTAAATATCTCAGTGATTACAGACCTTTGTGAATTCACACGTAATGGCGTACATTGCTTAGTCTCGACAAAAGAATGCTACACTAGCGTTCGCTACTACGACACAGGATATCTTACTCGTTCGACTCCCAGATGAAGAAGACAAAGAAATTGCTATTCGTCACGTATTATATACTAGTTACTTATTTTAATAAAAAAATACATAATTTTATACAATAACACAATACGATACTTATAATCTTCTCGTTACTACATAATATGTTGTTTTTGTTTCTTACTGGACGTTACAATGCCCCCTGGCAGCAATTGACTAACGTTAAGAATGTTCGGCAATATGCTGCCACTAACGTCTGTTTGGTTATTGTCCGTTACCTTGGTTAGAACATTCACTTTAAACTTCTTAGTTCTTTTACACTTTAGGTTTAATTACACTTTTTATACTGTTCTTACACTTTGCGAGGTGACCATAAACCTAGTCCCAGGGTCATTACATTTATTTGGCTCCCCCATTCGGGCTACGTGCGATCAGAAAACCTGGGAAAACTGCGCCGGAGCCATGGTCATCTCGTCTGGTTTGTTTTAATACCCAGTTTGATCACAAAAAGTTCATATTCTATCCAATGTTCACATATAACAAAGGCTATTTGTGAGAGCATGTTAAACCTTTAGTCTCTTTGTTACCCATATAATATTTGTGTTTTGGTTTGTAATGAAAGTCACTTATTACACATTTTTACAGTAGTATCATGAATCGTCCTTGCATTTACTCGCGACAATTGGTTTAAAATGTCTAGCATTCATGCGAGTATACTTCATTAACATGACGAAAACATATTATATCTATATATCACTGAACCAATGAATACTTTGGGTCCGTATTGAATAACTCAAGAAAAAAAAAACAAATGTTTGTCACGTCATTTCGTGTCCACTAAACCCTATTCATGTTAGTGCATTAAACACATATTTGGTAGTTCATTTGAATGACAACAATGTTGTACGGAGCTGGCGGCGCGAAGCAATTGTTGAGTCGCGCCGTCTGGAACGCCGCGTGCCGACGGCCGCTGGGTACGACGACCTGCTCTCAGTAACTGCGACGTCGTGCTGACGTGGCGCCCAAGCAGTCGCGAACCGCGGCTAACCATTCGCCGATGTCGGTGAGTGGCAGTGGTTTACCGCGACCGGCTGGCTGGCGGCACGGCACTCGTCTCGGCTTCTCCACATGGCTCCCCGTTGTAGCGCATGAAACAAACATTCCACAACGGTGTACTGCCTTTAAGGACACAGATTTCTAGCTGTGGAAGAAGATGCAACTTGTTAAAAGCGATTATTGTTCAGTAAGCCGTCGCTTCACTGGTATGCACAGGATGGTTTGGCGTGATAACAGGTTTCTTGTGGCATTGTGACACTGGTATTCAAGGTTCGTCACACGCACGTTGTACTACACATTTTCACTCACTCCACGGTTGGTACACTGCCAGAGCGTCTTTCAACACGTGAAAATGTTTCGTAACACACATACTACATGTCCCCGTCGATCTAGGTTCGTTTAACTCGACTCCGAACGGATCAATAACTACTGTTTTTATACACTGTCTATTGTTCGTTGAGCACTGCACTAGGACAGTCTGTCACTCAACACTAGACTTATCAACGTATATATTGGTGCAGATACAACAGTCATTTTCTGTCCCTGCTACACACAATATTCCGTCCTTTCCTCCATTGTTTATGCACACAGTTAATTTTTTAATACCTTTTAACTGTTCTTCGCATACTCACTCTCATCTACATGGCGTCTATTTGTTTTTACCTTATCACAACACACTTTTCATATTGTTACTAGGCGTATATAGCCCTTTTGTGAAATTTTTTAATTTTCTTATCAGTGTAGCTTGCCTGGTTATCACCCATCTATCAAACAGATTTTACCATGTGCATGACAGCTTGACTTGGGCATATTGATCAATAAATACTTCATTTAGCACTAGCATTATTTTTAATGATTTTTCCTATATGACTACAGTGTAGGTTCCACATTGGTTGACTTAATTCGCGTATCGCGTAATGAATATTCAAGGGCGTGTACCAAGTACACAGGCTTCAATTGAAGCATTGTTATATACAAAGCGGATTTTCCACGGAACGGGCTTGTTTTTTGATTAGCTTATGCTCCAGTGTCGTTCTCATATCACTACTGGCAGCAAACATCACATAATTGTTGCATATTACAGAGTCCATGTTTGGCTAGTCAAGACTCTCTCTCTCAGGGTTCCTTATCCTAATACAATTACAACAGTTACCTTACTATATTAGATTGCATCATTAATTGCACTTACATACTACACATAGAAAATGGTTCAAGAAATTAATCCTTTGTATAATGATTCAAGAAATTAATCCTCACTTTATCAACAAGAAGATTGTTCGTTGCTTAATGAGCCTATAATTTTTAAATGGCTCTAATTGTCTGTAAACAAAATCTTTCCTGTGTAAGCTATTGCCTACTTTCTGAATCCACTTCCTCCAAGTTTCATTACACACAAATTTCTTTCTTAATACTAACATACTTATATTCTAAAACACAATTAAAATCTTCTTACAACTATTACTCTTTATATGTGATATGTCACTGAATAAATAACTTCACATCTTTACGTGGATACAATCCTTTGATCTTCCCCGTATGGGGATGTGCTAACAAATAGCTACATTCGTGTGGCAACATCTTCCGAATCTCTTTAGCCACTACTTCCCTCTTCGACCAAGGGATGGAGTAAGTTGCGCGACAGTATGTTTTGTGGGGCATCACCTCTATGTGATAGTGGTACCCTTTGACTATTCCTGGTCGGTCGGTAAATACCATAGTGTATTCCGATGGCAGCTGCGTCAACTGTTGCTTTTGTTTACCGCTTAAACCTTCAGATTCCTGCACTTTGGTTTGAAATGCCTCAACATTTGTTTCAAAATTTCGATCCTCTAAATTCGGGTAATAGAGGTCTGCTGCATGTGACAAATCATCAAGGTGTAGTACCCAAGGTTTCCTACCCTTGATATTGATTCGATTACAACACGGCACAAGTACCTCCTTCGATTTCATCATAGATAACTCAATCCTCCTACCCCTATTAACTATGCTTAATTTCCCCAAGGAGAGGTCGACCAATGCATCCCTCTCACGGAGAAAATCTACTCCCAGAATGCAGGCCACCTTCAATCCTTTAACAACGAGGAACGAGCTCACTATGGCTTCGCCCTCCTTACAAATCTCCACCTGCACCTGGTACTTAACTGATTGGCTCTGTGCACCAATGGCTCCAGACACCTTACAATTATTAATCGGGAAAGTCGGAATGCTATGTCCTTTTCCCAGTGCCTTAAATAACTCCATACTCATTACACTTACTGAGGCACCTGTGTCGATGATTATATTCACTGCAACATCATTGATTTTCGCTTCGATAATAGCTTGCACATTTTCGTTATTATCCTTCTTACATTCGTGTGGTTCGTTCAGTAGATCTTTAACCATACTGACACCATCGTTGTATCGCAGCATACGTATCCCAGGTATATTATTATCACTCGTGTTGTTCTCACTCCATCCCTCGGCCATCGATAGAGAGCATATCGAGGCCGATTCTAGTTTGTTGAATTAGTTACTTGTGAAGTACTTGGAAGGCTATTGCCCGCGACCTCCACTATATGTACACTCTGATTTGTCGGCCGCCACGGCTGCGCAATAGGCGCGTTTTGCGGCGGTGGTCTATTGTTGTCATACCGGTCATTACCCTGTCGCTCTGGGCTTCTTCGCTGATTTTGCTGCCAATTTCGATTACTATCACTATAATTGCTCTGCCACTGACCTCGCGCATTTTTCCAGCGGTTGGTCCCTGACATTCCAGATTCGTATCGGTCGTCAAATCGACGCCTTTTGTTATAAGTTGTTTGTCCATACCCGTTCTGGCCTCTACCATTACTACCATTTTGCGAATGTTCTTGCCGCTTGTTACCACCCCCACCATTTCCATGGTTGTGGTTTTGTGCAATACTATTTCTGTCATGTTTACATCATGACCCATTATTCCGCGAGTGATCACACGCTGATTTTGCGTCTTCCTGTATCAAGTCTATAGAATCTAGAACAGACAGGAAGTTTTCCATATCGCTTTCTGGTACGTGTATTAATTTCTCTTTGATATGAATGGGTAAATGTGATTTTAGTAGTCTTATTATGTCTCTTGGTGATATAGGCTCGTCCCAGTAGCGTGTTTTGTTTATATATTTTTCAAAATACCGTCTCAAATTCCCCAGACGAGGTGAGTACGGTTCGGGATTATATACTTCTTTTCTTAGCCGCTCTTGTATACAATGCGACCAATATTTCGATAGAAATGCCCTTTCGAACTGTTCATATGTCATGCAGCTGTCTGCTACTTCTGTAGCCCACAACGCTGCATCACCTTGAATGTACGACATTACGTATTGAATTTTCTGTGTTTCGTTCCACACACTGGGCAAGATATTTTTAAAGCTTTTTATGAATACTACTGGGTGTACTGATTTCCGTTCAGTAGTAAACGTTTGAGATTGTCTATTTTTGATTAAACTTTCTTCCACTAATATTTTTGAACTACATGGTTTTGCTCCTTGGACATATGCTGTGTGCTCCGAACCGAAGCTACAGCTCTTCGCATTATCGACTACAGATTCCCCATTGTTGTATCGCGTATAAGTTTGTGCGTTGCCAAAACCATGGGCTGTTGGCGACAGAGGTTCCTGTTCCAAATGTTTTCTGCTTTGTGCTAAACCCTTCTCCAGGTCGGATATCCGTTTGTTCATATTCACTTGCCACTGCGGAATATCCTCACTGAGTATTTGTTTGATGGTTTGCACGTCGTTCTGTACCTGACTATTCACTGCGGTACTGAACGATTCGGAGCCTCTATTTGCTATGGCTGCTTGTACTTTGGAATTAATGTTCTTGTCAATCTCACACTCCTTCACTTCTAGCCATGAGTTGAATTCTGTTTCAATTTTAGTTGCTTGTTCGTTCCACTTCTGCTCTACAAGCTGCGTGGAATCTATTTCTAGCTTTTCTACTCGATTGGCTAATACACCTATTTCGTCTACCCTGTTAGTGTTTGCTACTTGCAGGTTGTTGACCTGTTCAGTCAGCTCCTGCACGGCCTTAGGTATCGACTCATAATTCTGTTTCATATCTGCAATCTCTTTTTTCATGTTTTCTAACGATTGCACAAGTTGCTGGTCCCGCTCAGCTTGCCGGCGGTCTCGCTCAGCTTGCTGGCGGTCTCGCTCGACTTGCTGTTGCGCAAATTCTGCCTGGTAATTCAGCACGCGCTCTAATATAGCCTGAAGCGAATACCCACCAGGCAGATTACCACTCTCTGGTTCCTGCTTTTCTGGTGGTGGTACAACTTCTTTCTCTACATCCCCTTGAGGACTAGTGGGCGGTGGCACCACTTCCTGTGCCCCTGCCCCCACATTCTCACATGTTATATCCTCAAAGAGAGTACTAGTACTACTTGAGGTACCCGGTTCCACATTTCCTGCACTAACTAATTGTTGTTCCTCAGTATCCATATTGCTCGGACGTTGACTACGCAACTTAACCACATTCATAAATTGCTTACTAAACCACAAAGTCTGACAGTTTTGCCCCTTGCACACAAAATACGTTAATTTATCTACACTAACTGCACACTAAAAATTACTATCTACCATCAACTTTGTCCTGTCACAAACACTAACATCAAACTACGCACAATATGCACACCACTAGCGAAATGAGATCACTTCACTGGAGGTCGACTTCTACAAACAGGACAACTACGCTGTAGTCATACCTTTAGTTTATCTTATCTCGGGGTTCGGCTGCCCCCGGGTTACGTAGTCGTTACAGCTTCTCAGTACTATCAGGATCGTCTTCTCAGACTCGTTTGCAGTAGTACGTTTTCTCATGAAAGAGTGTTTACACATTCATTAATACATAGCATTGATCATGATATACATACATACATTTATCACTAAATACATATATATCTAGACATACATAACAATCAACACTGAAAGAAAAATACATAAAATTTTATATTTGTGGCCACTGCAAATTCGGGCCCCGCGTTTTTGGGCGACAGTTTCACGTTTTTTATTATCGCATATACGAAAATAGCCGCGAAATATCTGTTAATAATGCTGTGCTTTGTTTTTCTTTATCATCATTACCCTTTAGCGGAATAAAATGTATATATGGATGTCTTATTGTTCTGTATCTGGCCTACAATTTAAGGAACGACTTTTCGTAACTGCAACTCATGCTAAGAATCAATATATCTTCCCTACTTCATAGTGATTAAAAGTTGAAATTACTTTGTTATGAGCACTGATGTTACAGTCCGTGTGATCGTTCAAAAACACAAGTTCGCAGTGGATTTTATTTCTCGTTAAAATGCTATTTCATACCACGACTAGCCCAAGAACATGAGACTCTCATTAAAAAATACGTTGTCACTATAAAGTTTGCCAGATCAGAACGGAGCACAGCAAGATTCCTATCAGATTCTGAAGGTACATTAAATTATTTGCACTGTAAATTATATCCTATCAGCAGCCCGCGTCAATCTGCAACACATCATAAAATCTGCTGATCTTCACTGCCAGTCTGGGAGCTAAAAGAAATAATATTATTTTACTATTATTTTACCGCTTCCTTGCGGTATGCTCGACTATATTGTAAGTCGTTTAAATACGAGGCGGCAGCGGCTCTTCGTTCTCCACGCAGCTCAGCACCACAGATAATATTTATATAACTGAAAAATGTCTCAACAGGATGGGATAATATGCAAGCAAGCTTAACAATAAATAATACAAGTTTTCATTTAAACAACTCTATTAAAACCTTTAAATATCTCAGTGATTACAGACCTTTGTGAATTCACACGTAATGGCGTACATTGCTTAGTCTCGACAAAAGAATGCTACACTAGCGTTCGCTACTACGACACAGGATATCTTACTCGTTCGACTCCCAGATGAAGACAACAAAGAAATTGCTATTCGTCACGTATTATATACTAGTTACTTATTTTAATCTTTGTTCGGCATTTATCGTCTGTGGCGGTTTCATTACTCGCCGACGCAGATATTCTCAACAATAAATAATAAAAAAATACATAATTTTATACAATAACACAATATGATACTTATAATCTTCTCGTTACTACATAACATGTTGTTTTTGTTTCTTCCTAGACGTTACAAGTGTCAGTCCTCTTGTACTTAAGTCAGCATTGTGCCGTTTGTATTAAATTCGGATGCAATTTCTGTGTTTCATCGTCAATAAGATGGTCCTAGGAATACAGTAAACCTGAAGTGAAGCATCGGATCTAAAACTGGACCCACAGGAGAGGTTCAAATCATAGAAAGTTAGAGTGTCAGTCCTCTTGTACTTAAGTCGGCATTGTGCCTTTTGTATTAAATTCGGATGCAATTTCTGTGTTTCATCGTCAATAAGAAGGTCGAAGGTATACAGTAAACCTGAAGTGCAGCATCGGAATCTAAAACTGGACTCACAGGAGCTGTTAAATCCTAGAAAGTTAGAGTGTCAGTCTTCTTGTACTTAAGTGGGCATTGTGTCATTTGTATTAAATTCGGATGCAATTTCTGTATTTCATCGGCAATAAGAAGGTCCAAGGTATACAGTAAACCTGAAGTGAAGCATCAGAATCCAAATCTGGACTCACAGGAGAGGTTCAAACCATAGAAAGTTAGAGTGTCAGGCCTCTTGTACTTAAGTCGGCATTGTGCCTTTTGTATTGAATTTGGATGCAATTTCTGTGTTTCATCGTCAATTAGAAGATCCAAGGGATACAGTAAACCTCAAGTACAGCATCGGAATCTAAAACTGGACACAAAGGAGAGGTTCAAATCATAGAAAATTAGAGTGTCAGTCATCTTGTACTTAAGTCGGCATTGAGCTTTTTGTATTAAATTCGAATGCAATTTTTGTGCTTCATCATCAATAAAAAGGTCCACGGTATACAGACAACCTGAAGAGAAAGCATCGGAATCTAAAACTGCACTCACAGGAGCGGTTAAATCCTAGAAAGTTAGAGTGTCAGTCCTCTTGTACATACGTCGGCATTGTGCCTTTTGTATTAAATTCGGATGCAATTTCTGTATTTCATCGGCAATAAGAAGTTCCAAGGTATACAGAAAACCTGAAGTGAAGCATCAGAATCCAAAACTGGACTCACAGGAGAGGTTCAAACCATAGAAAGTTAGAGTGTCTGGCCTCTTGTACTTAAGTCGGCATTCTGCCTTTTGTATTGAAGTCGGATGCAATTTCTGTGTTTCTTCGTCAATTAGAAGATCGGAGGGATACAGTAGACATGAAGTGCAGCATCGGAATCTAAAACTGAACTCAAAGGAGAGGTTCAAATCATAGAAAGTAAGAGTGTTAGTCCTCTTGTGCTTAAGTCGGCATTGTGCCTTTTGTATTAAATTCGGATGCTATTTCTGTGCTTCATCGTCAATAAGAAGGTCCAAGGGATACAGTAAACCTGAAATGAAGCACCGGAATATATAACTGGACTCCCAGGAGAGGTGCAAATCATAGAAACTTATAGTGTCAGTCCTCTTTTACTTAAGTCGGCATTGTGCCTTTTGTATTAAATTCAAATGCAATTTCTGTGTTTCATCATCAATTAGATGGTCCAAGGTATACAGTATACCTGAAATGAAGCATCGGAATCTAAAACTGGACTCACAGGTAAGGTTAAAATCATAGAAAGTTACAGTGTCAGTCCTCTTGTACTTAAGTCGGCATTGTGCCTTTTATATTAAATTAGGATGCAATTTCTGTATTTCATCGTCAATAAGAAGGTCCAAGGTAGGGAGTAAACCTGAAGTGAAGCATCGGAATCCAAAACTGGACTCACAGAAAAAGTTCAAATCATAGAAAGTTAGAGTGTCAGTCCTCTTGTACTTAAGTCGGCATTGTGCCATTTGTATTAAATTCGGATGCAATTTCTGTGTTTCATTGTCAATAAGAAGGTCCAAGGGATACAGTAAACTTGAAGTGCAACATCGGAATCTAAAACTGGACTCACAGGTGCGGTTAAATCATAGAAAGTTAGAGTGTCAGTCCTCTTGTACTTAAGTCGGCATTGTGCCATTTGTACTAAATTCGCACGCAATTTCTGTGCTTCATCGTCAATAAGAAGGTCCAAGGGATACAGTACTCCTGAAGTGAAGCATCGGAATCTAAAACTGGACACACAGGAGAGTTTCAAACCTTAGAAAGTTAGAGTGTCAGTCCTCTTGTACTTAAGTCGGCATTGTGCCTTGTGTATTAAATTCGGATGCAATTTCTGTGTTTCATCGTCAATAAGAAGGTCCAAGGTATACAGTAAACCTGAAGTGAAGCGTCGGAATCTAAAACTGGACTCACAGAAAAAGTTCAAATCATAGAAAGTTAGAGTGTCAGTCCTCTTGTACTTAAGTCGGCATTGTGCCTTTTGTATTAAATTCGGATGCAATTTCTGTATTCCATCGTCAATATGATGGTCCTAGGAAAACTGTAAACCTGAAGTGAAGCATCGGATCTAAAACTGGACTCACAGGAGAGGTTAAAATCATAGAAAGTTTGAGTGTCAGTCCTCTTGTACTTAAGTCGGCATTGTGCCGTTTGTAACAAATTCGGATGCAATTTCTGTGTTTTATCGTCAATAAGAAGGTCCAAGGTATACAGTAAACCTGAAGTGAAGCGTCGGAATCTAAAACTGGACTCACTGGAGAGGTTCAAATCATAGAATGTTAGAGTGTCAGTCCTCTTGTACTTAAGACGGCATTGTGTCTTTTGTATTAAATTCGGATGCAATTTCTGTACTTCATCGTCAATAAGAAAGTCCAAGGGATACAGTAAACCTGAAGTGAAGCATCGGATCTAAAACTGGACTCACAGGAGAGGTTCAAATCATATAAAGTTCGCGTGTCTGTCCTCTTGTACTTAAGTCGGCATTGTGCCTTTTGTATTAAATTCGGATGCAATTTCTGTGTTTCATCGTCAATAAGAAGGTCCGAGGGATACAGTAAACCTGAAGTGAAGCATCGTAAACTATAACTGGACTCTCAGGAGAGGTTCAAACCATAGAAAGTTAGAGTGTCAGTCCGCTTGTACTTAAGTCGGCATTGTGCCTTTTGTATTAAACTTGGATGCAATTTGTGTATTTCATCGTCAATAAGAAGGTCCAAGGGATACAGTAAACCTGAAGTGAAGCATCGGAATCTAAAACTGAACTCACAGGAGCGGTTAAATCATAGAAAGTTAGAGTGGCAATCGTCTTGTACTTAAGTCGGCATTGTGCATTTTGTATTAAATTCGCATGCAATTTCTGTGCTTCATCGTCAATAAGAAGGTCCAAAGGATACAGTACACCTGAAGTGAAGTATCGGAATCTAAAACTGGACTCACAGGAGAGGTTCCAATGTTAGAAAGTTAGAGTGTCAGTCCGCTTGTACTTAAGTCGGCATTGTGCCTTTTGTATTAAATTCGGATGCAATTTCTGTATTTCATCGTCAATAAGAAGGTCCTAGGTGTTCAGTACACCTAAAATGAAGCATTGGAATCTAAAACTAGACTCAAAGGAGAGGTTCAAATCATAGAAAGTTAGAGTGTCAGTCGTCTTGTACTGAAGTCGGCATTGTGCCTTTTGTATTAAATTCGGTTGCAATATCTGTGTTTCATCGTCAATAAGAAGGTCCAAGGGATACAGTAAACCTGTAGTGAAGCATCGGAATCCAAAACCGGACTCACAGGAGAATTTCAAATCATAGAAAGTTAGAGTGTCAGTCCTCATTTACTTAAGTGGGCATTGTGCCTTTTGTATTAAATTCGGATGCAATTTCTGTATTTCATCGGCAATAAGAAGGTCCAAGGTATACAGAAAACCTGAAGTGAAGCATCAGAATCCAAAAGTGGACTCACAGGAGAGGTTCAAACCATAGAAAGTTAGAGTCACAGGCCTCTTGTACCTAAGTCGGCATTCTGCCTTTTGTATTGAATTCGTATGCAATTTCTGTGTTTCATCGTCAATTAGAAGATCCGAGGGATACAGTAGACATGAAGTGCAGCATCGGAATCTAAAACTGGACTCAAAGGAGAGGTTCAAATCATAGAAAGTTAGGTTGTCAGCCGTCTTGTACTTAAGTCGGCATTGTGCCTTTTGTATTAAATTCGGATGCAATTTCTGTGTTTCATCGTCAATAATAATGTCCAAGGGATATAGTAAACCTGAAGTGAAGCATCGGAATCAAAAACTGGACTCACAGGTGAGGTTCAAATCATAGAAATTTAGAGTGTCAGTCCTCTTGTACTTAAGTCGGCATGGTGCCTTTTGTATTAAATTCGGATGCAATTTCTGTGTTTCATCGTTAATAAGAGGGTCTGAGGGATACAGTAAACCTGAAATGAAGCATCGGAATCTAAAATTTGACTCACAGGAGGGGTTCAAATCATAGAAAGTTAGAGTTTAAGTCCTCTTGTACTTAAGTCGGCATTGTGCCTTTTGTATTAAATTGGGATGCAATTTCTGTATTTCATCGTCAATAAGAAGGTCCAAGGTATACAGTAAACCTGAAGTGAAGCATCGGAATCTAAAACTGGACTCACAGGAGAGGTTAAAATCATAGAAAGTTGCAGTGTCAGTCCTCTTGTACTTAAGTCGGCATTGTAACTTTTGTATTAAATTGGAATGCAATTTTTGTGCTTCATCGTCAATAAAATGGTCCACGGTATACAGAAAACCTGAAGAGAAAGCATCGGAATCTAAAACTGGACTCACAGGAGCTGTTAAATCCTAGAAAGTTAGGGTGTCAGTCCTCTTGTACTTAAGTGGGCATTGTGCCTTTTGTATTAAATTCGGATGCAATTTCTGTATTTCATCGGCAATAAGAAGGTCCAAGGTAAACAGTAAACCTGAAGTGAAGCATCAGAATCCAAAACTGGACTCACAGGAGAGGTTCAAACCACAGAAAGTTAGAGTGTCTGCCCTCTTGTACTTAAGTCGGCATTGTGCCTTTTGTATTAAAATCGGATGCAATTTCTGTGTTTCATCGTCAATAAGAAGGTCCAAGGGAAACAGTAAACCTGAAGTGAACCATCGGAATCTAAAACTGGACTCACAGGAGACGTTCAAATCATAGAAAGTTAGAGTGTCAGTCCTCTTGTACTTAAGTCGGCATTATGCCTTGTGTATTAAATTCGGATGCAATTTCTGTGTTTCATCGTCAATAAGAAGGTCCGAGGGATACAGTAAACCTGAGGTGTAGCATCGGAATCTAAAACTGGACTCTCAGGAGAGGTTCAAATCATAGAAAGTTAGAGTGTCAATCCTCTTGTACTTAAGTCGGCATTGTGCATTTTGTATTAAATTTGGATGCCATTTCTGTGTTACATCGTCAATAAGATGGTCCAAGGGATGCAGTAAACCTGAAGTGAAGCATCAGAATCTAAAACTGGACTCACAGAAGAGGTTCAAATCATAGAAAGTTTGAGTGTCTGCCCTCTTGTACTTAAGTCGGCATTGTTCCTTTTGTGTTAAATTCGGATGCAATTTCTGTGTTTCATCGTCAATAAGAAGGTCCAAGGGATACAGTAAACCTGAAGTGTACCATCGGAATCTAAAGCTTGACTCACAGGAGAGGTTCAAATCATAGAAAGTTAGAGTATCAGCCCTCTTGTACTTAAGTCGGCATTGAGCCTTTTGTATAAAACTCGGATGCAATTTCTGTATTTCTTCGTCAATAAGAAGGTCCAAGGTATACAGTAAACCTGAAGTGAAGCGTCGGAATCTAAAACTGGACTCACAGGAGAGGTTCAAATCATAGAAAGTTAGAGTGTCAGTCCTCTTGTACTTAAGTCGGCATTGTGCCTTTTGTATTAAATTCGGATGCAATTTCTGTGTTTCATTGTCAATAAGATGGTCCTAGGAAAACAGTAAACCTGAAGTGAAGCATCGGATCTAAAATTGGACACACAGGAGAGGTGCAATTCATAGAAAGTTTGAGTGTCAGTCCTCTTGTACTTACGTCGGCATTGTGCCTTTTGTATTAAATTCGGATGCAATTTCTGTGTTTCATCGTCAATAAGAAGGTCCAAGGTATACAGTAAAATTGAAGTGAAGCATCGGAATCGAAAACTGGACTCACAGGAGAGGTTCAAATCATAGAAAGTTATAGTGTCAGTCCTCTTGTACTTAAGTCGGCATTGTGCTTTTTGTATTAAATTCGGATGCAATTTTTGTGTTTGATCGTCAATAAAAAGGTCCATGGTATACAGAAAACCTGAAGAGAAAGCATCGGAATCTGAAACTGCACTCACAGGAGAGGTTAAATCCTAGAAACTTAGAGTGTCAGTCCTCTTGTACTTATGTCGGCATTGTGCCTTTTGTATTAAATTCGAATGCAATTTCTATGTTTCATCGTCAATAAGAAGGTCCAAGGTATAAAGTAAACCTGAAGTGAAGCATCGGAATCTAAAACTGGTCTCACAGGAGTGGTTTAAATCATAGAAAGTTAGAGTGTCAGTCCTCTTGTACTTAAGTCGGCATTGTGCCTTTTGTATTAAATTCGGATGCGAATTCTGTGTTTCATCGTCAATAAGAACGTCCAATGTTTACAGTAAACCTGAAGTGAAGCATCGAAATCTAAAACTCAACTCACAGGAGGGGTTCAAATGATACAAAATTAGAGTGTCAGTCCTCTTGCGCTTAAGTCGGCATTGTGCCTTTTGTATTAAATTTGGATGCAATTTCTGTGTTTCATCGTCAATAAAATGGTCCAAGGGATACAGTAAACCTGAAGTGAAGCATCGGAATCTAAAACTGGACCCACAGGAGAGGTTCAAATCATAAAAAGTTAGAGGTCAGTCCCCTTGTACTTAAGTCGGCATTGTGCCTTCTGTATTAAATTCGGAAGCAATTTCTGTGTTTCATCGTCAATAAGAAGGTCCAAGGGATACAGTAAACCTGAATTGAAGCATCGGAATCTAAAACTGGTCTCACAGGAGAGGTTCAAATCACAGAAATTTAGAGTGTCAGTCCTCTTGTACTTAAGTGGGCATTGTGCCTTTTGTATTAAATTCGGATGCAATTTCTGTATTTCATCGGCAATAAGAAGGTCCAAGGTATACAGAAAACATGATGTGAAGCATCAGAATCCAAAACTGGACTCACAGGAGAGGTTCAAACCATAGAAAGTTAGAGTGTAAGGCATCTTGTACTTAAGTCGGCATTCTGCCTTTTGTATTGAATTCGGATGCAATTTCTTTGTTTCATCGTCAACTAGAAGATCCGAGGGATACAGTAGACATGAAGTGCAGCTTCGGAATCTCAAACTGGACTCAAAGGAGAGGTTCAAATCATAGAAGGTTAGAGTGTCAGTCGTCTTGTACTTAAGTCGGCATTGTGCCTTTTGTATTAAATTCGGATGCAATTTCTGTGTTTCATCGTCAATAAGAATGTTCAAGGGATACAGTAAACCTGAAGTGAAGCATCGGAATCTAAAACTGGACTCACAGGAGAGGTTCAAATCATAGAAATTTAGAGTGTCAGTCCTCTTGTACTTAAGTCGGCATGGTGCCATTTGTATTAAATTCGGATGCAATTTCTGTGTTTCATCGTTAATAAGAAGGTCTGAGGGATACAGTGAACCTGAAGTGAGGCATCGGAATCTAAAATTTGAGTCACTGGAGGGGTTCAAATCATAGAAAGTTAGAGTATCAGTCCTCTTGTACTTAAGTCGGCATTGTGCCTTTTGTATTAAATTGGGATGCAATATCTGTATTTCATCGTCAATAAGAAGGTCCAAGGTATACAGTAAACCTGAAGTGAAGCATCGGCATCTAAAACTGGACTCACAGGAGAGGTTAAAATCATAGAAAGTTACAGTGTCAGTCCTCTTGTACTTAAGTCGGCATTGTAACTTTTGTATTAAATCTGGATGCAATTTCTGTGCTTCATCGTCAATAAGAACGTCCAAGGGATACAGTAAACCTGGTGGTAAGCATCGGAATCTAAGACTGGGCTCACAGGAGAGGTTCATATCATAGGACGTCAGAGTGTCAGTCCTCTTATACTTAATTCGGTATTGTGCCTTTTGTATTAAATTCGGATGCAATTTTTGTGCTTCATCGTCAATAAAAAGGTCCACAGTATACAGAAAACCTGAAGAGAAAGCATCGGAATCTAAACCTGGACTCACAGGATCTGTTAAATCCTAGAAAGTTAGAGTGTCAGTCCTCTTGTACTTAAGTGGGCATTGTGCCTTTTGTATTACATTCGGATGCAATTTCTGTATTTCAACGTCAATAAGAAGGTTCAAGGTATACAGTAAACCTGAAGAAAAAGAAATGGAATCTAAAACTGGACTCACAGGAGCTGTTAAGTCGTAGAAAGTTTGAGTATCAGTCCTCTTGTACTTAAGTCGGCATTGTGCCTTGTGTATTAAATTCGGACGCAATTTCTGTGTTTCATCGTCAATAAGGATGTCCAAGGGATACAGTAAACCTAAAGTGAAGCATCGGAATCGGAAACTGGACTCACAGGAGAGGTTCAAATCATAGAAATTTAGAGTGTCAGTCCTCTTGTACTTAAGTCGGCCTTGTGCCTTTTGTATTAAATTGGGATGCAATTTCTGTATTTCATCGTCAATAAGAAAGTCCAAGGTATACAGTAAACCTGAAGTGAAGCATCGGAATCTAAAACTGGACTCACAGGAGAGCTTAAAATCACAGAATGTTACAGTGTCAGCCCTCTTGTACTTAAGTCGGCATTGTAACTTTTGTATCAAATCTGGATGCAATTTCTGTGCTTCATCGTCAATAAGAACGTCCAAGGGATACAGTAAACCTGAAGTTAAGCATCGGAATCTAAAACTGGACTCACAGGAGAGGTTCAAATCATAAAAAGTTAGAAGTCAGTCCTCTTGTACTTAAGTCGGCATTGTGCCTTCAGTATTAAATTCGGAAGCAATTTCTGTGTTTCATAGGCAATAAGAAGGTCCAAGGTATACAGTAAACCTGGAGTGAAGCATCAGAACCCAAAACTGGACTCACAGGAGAGGTTCAAACCATAGAAAGTTTAAGAGTGACAGGCCTCTTGTACTTAAGTTGGCATTCTTCCTTTTGTATTGAATTCGGATGCTATTTCTGTGTTTCATCGTCAATTAGAAGAACCAAGGGATACAGTAAACATGAAGTGCAGCATCGGAATCTAAAACTGGACTCAAAGGAGAGGTTCAAATCATAGAAAGTAAGAGTGTGAGTCCTCTTGTACTTAAGTCGGCATTGTGCCTTTTGTATTAAATTCGGAAGCAATTTCTGTGCTTCATCGTCAATAAGAATGTCCAAGGGATACAGTAAACCTGAAGTGAAGCATCGGAATCTAAAACTGGACTCACAGGAGAGGTTCAAATCATAGAAATTTAGAGTGTCAGTCCTCTTGTACTTAAGTCGGCGTTGTGCCTTTTGTATTAAATTGGGAAGCAATTTCTGTATTTCATCGTCAATAAGAAGGTCCAAGGTATACAGTAAACCTGAAGTGAAACATCGGAATCTGAAACTGGACTCACAGAAGAGTTTAAAATCATAGAAAGCTACAGTGTCAGTCCTCTTGTACTTAAGTCGGCATTGTAACTTTTGTATTAAATCTTGATGCAATTTCTGTGCTTCATCGTCAATAAGAAAGTCCAAGGTATACAGTAAACCTGAAGTTAAGCATCGGAATCTAAGACTGGACTCACAGGAGAGGTTCAAATCATAGGACGTCAGAGTGTCAGTCCTCTTATACTTCATTAGGCATTGTGCCTTTTGTATTAAATTCGGATGCAATTTCTGTGTTTCATCGTCAATAAGAATGTCCAAGGTATACAGTAAACCTGAAGTGAAGCCTCGGAATTTACAACTCAATTCACAGGACAGGTTCAAATCATAGAAAGTTAGTGTGTTAGTCCTCTTGTACTTAAGTCGGCATTGGGCCTTGTGTATTACATTCGGATGCAATATCTGTGTTTCATCGTCAATAAGAATGTCCAAGGTATACAGTAAACCTGAAGTGAAGCATCGGAATCTGCAACTCAACTCGCAGGAGAGGTTCAAATCATAGAAAGTTAGAGGGTCAGTCCTCTTGTACTTAAGTCGGCATTGTGCTTTTGTATTAAATTCGGATGTAGTTTCTGTGTTTCATCGTCAATAAGAAGGTCTAAGGTATACGGCAAACCTGAAGTGATACATCGGAATCCAAAACTGGATTCACAGAGGAGGTTTAAACCATAGAAAGTTAGAGTCTCAGTCCTCTTGTACTTAAGTCACCATTGTGCGTTTTGCATTAACTTCGGATGCAATTTCTCAGTTTCATCGTCAATAAGATGGTCCTAGGAAAACAGTAAACCTGAAGTGAAGCATCGGATCTAAAACTGGACTCACAGGAGAGGTTCAAATCATAGAAAGTTTGAGTGTCAGTCCTCTTGTACTTAAGTCGGCATTGTGCCTTTTGTATTAAATTCGGATGCAATTTCTGTGTTTCATCGTCAATAAGAAGGTCTAAGGTATACAGTAAACCTGAAGTGAAGCATCGGAATCAAAAACTGGACTCACAGGAGAGGTTCAAATCATAGAAAGTTAGAGTGTCAGTCCTCTTGTACTTAAGTCGGCATTGTGCCTTTTGTATTAATTTCGGATGCAATTTTTGTGCTTCATCGTCACTAAAAAGGTCCACGGTATACAGAAAACCTGAAGAGAAAGCATCGGAATCTAAAACTACACTCACAGGAACGGTTAAATCCTAGAAAGTTAGAGTGTCAGTCCTCTTGTACTTACGTCGGCATTGTGCCTTTTGTATTAAATTCGGAATCAATTTCTATGTTTCATCGTCAATAACAAGGTCCAAGGTATACAGTAAACCTGAAGTGAAGCATCGGAATCTAAAAGTGGACTCACAGGAGTGGTTTAAATCATAGAAAGTTAGAGTGTCAGTCCTTCTGTACTTAAGTCGGCATTGTGCCTTTTGTATTAAATTCGGATGCAAATTCTGTGTTTCATCGTCAATAAGAAGGTCCAATGTTTACAGTAAACCTGAAGTGAAGCATCGAAATCTAAAACTCAACTCACAGGAGAGGTTCAAATCATAGAAAGTTAGAGTGTCAGTCCTTCTGTACTTAACTCGGCATTGTGCCTTTTGTATTAAATTCGGATGCAAATTCTGTGTTTCATCGTCAATAAGAAGGTCCAATGTTTACAGTAAACCTGAAGTGAAGCATCGAAATCTAAAACTCAACTCACAGGAGAGGTTCAAATCATAGAAAGTTAGAGTGTCAGTCCTCTTGCACTTAAGTCGGCATTGTGCTTTTGTATTAAATTTGGATGCAATTTCTGTGTTTCATCGTCAATAAAAAGGTCCAAGGGATACAGTATACCAGAAGTGAAGCATCGGAATCTAAAACTGGACTCACAGGAGAGGTTCAAATCATAAAAAGTTAGAGGTCAGTCCTCTTGTACTTAAGTCGGCATTGTGCCTTCAGTATTAAATTCGGAAGCAATTTCTGTGTTTCATCGTCAATAAGAAGGTCCAAAGGATACAGTAAACCTGAAGTGAAGCATCGGAATTTTAAATCTGGACTCACAGGAGAGGTTCAAATCACAGAAAGTTAGAGTGTCAGTCCTCTTGTACTTAAGTGGGCATTGTGCCTTTTGTATTAAATTCGGATGCAATTTCTGTATTTATTCGGCAATAAGAAGGGCCAAGGTATACAGTAAACCTGGAGTGAAGCATCAGAATCCAAAACTGGACTCACAGGAGAGGTTCAAACCATAGAAAGTTTTAGAGTGTCAGGCCTCTTGTACTTAAGTCGGCATTCTTCCTTTTGTATTGAATACGGATGCAATTTCTTTGTTTCATCGTCAATTAGAAGAACCATGGGATACAGTAAACATGAAGTGCAGCATCGGAATCTAAAACTGGACTCAAGGGAGAGGTTCAAATCATAGAAAGTTAGAGTGTGAGTCCTCTTGTACTTAAGTCGGCATTGTGCCTTTTGTATTAAATTCGGATGCAATTTCTGTGCTTCATCGTCAATAAGAATGTCCAAGGGATACAGTAAACCTGAAGTGAAGCATCGGAATCTAAAACTGGACTCACAGGTGAGGTTCAAATCATAGAAATTTAGAGTGTCAGTCCTCTTGCACTTAAGTCGGCATTGTGCATTTTGTATTAAATTTGGATGCAATTTCTGTGTTTCATCGTCAATAAAAAGGTCCGAGGGATACAGTATACCAGAAGTGAAGCATCGGAATCTGAAACTGGACTCACAGGAGAGGTTCAAATCATAAAAATTTTGAGTTCAGTCCTCTTGTACTTAAGTCGGCATTGTGCCTTCAGTATTAAATTCGGAAGCAATTTCTGTGTTTCATCGTCAGTAAGAAGGTCCAAGGGATACAGTAAACCTGAAGTGAAGCATCGGAATTTTAAATCTGGACTCACAGGAGAGGTTCAAATCACAGAAAGTTAGAGTGTCAGTCCTCTTGTACTTAAGTGGGCATTGTGCCTTTTGTATTAAATTCGGATGCAATTTCTGTATTTCATCGGCAATAAGAAGGTCCAAGGTATACAGTAAACCTGGAGTGAAGCATCAGAATCCAAAACTGGACTCACAGGAGAGGTTCAAACCATAGAAAGTTTTAGAGTGTCAGGTCTCTTGTACTTAAGTCGGCATTCTTCCTTTTGTATTGAATTCGGATGCAATTTCTGTGTTTCATCGTCAATTAGAAGAACCAAGGGATACAGTAAACATGAAGTGCAGCATCGGAATCTAAAACTGGACTCAAAGGAGAGGTTCAAATCATAGAAAGTTAGAGTGTCAGTCCTCTTGTACTTATGTCGGCATTGTGCCTTTTGTATTAAATTCGGATGCAATTTCTGTGCTTCGTCGTCAATAAGAATGTCCAAGGGATACAGTTAACCTGAAGTGAAGCATCGGAATCTAAAACTGAACTCACAGGAGAGGTTCAAATCATAGAAATTTAGAGTGTCAGTCCTCTTGTACTTAAGTCGGCATTGTGCCTTTTGTATTAAATTGGGATGCAATTTCTGTATTTCATCGTCAATAAGAAGGTCCAAGGTATACAGTAAACCTGAAGTGAAACATCGGAATCTGAAACTGGACTCACAGAAGAGTTTAAAATCATAGAAAGCTACAGTGTCAGTCCTCTTGTACTTAAGTCGTCATTGTAACTTTTGTGATAAATCTTGATGCAATTTCTGTGCTTCATCGTCAATAAGAAAGTCCAAGGGTTACAGTAAACCTGAAGTTAAGCATCGGAATCTATGACTGGGCTCACAGGAGAGGTTCAAATCATAGGACGTCAGAGTGTCAGTCCTCATATACTTCACTAGGCGTTGGGCCTATTGTATTAAATTCGGAGGCAATTTCTGTGTTTCATCGTCAATAACAAGGTCCAAGGAATACAGATAACCTGAAGTGAAGCATCGGAATCTAAGACTGGACTCACAGGCGAGGTTCAAATCATAGAAAGTTAGAAGGTCAGTCTTCTTGTACTTAATTCGGCATTGTGCCTTTTGTATTTAATTCGGATGCAATTTCTGTATTTCACCGTCAATAAGAAGGTCCAAGGTATACAGTAATCCTGAAGTGATGCATCGGAATCTAAAACTGGACTCAAAGGAGAGGTTCAAATCATAGAAAGTTAGTGTGTCAGTCCTCGTGTACTTAAGTCGGCACTGTGCATTTGTTTTAAATTCGGATGAAATTTCTGTGTTTCATCGTGAATAAGAAGGTCCAAGGGATACAGTAAACCTGAAGTGAAGCATCGGAATCCAAAACCGGACTCACACAAGAGGTTCAAATCATAGAAAGTTAGAATGTCAGTCCTCTTGTACTTATGTCGGCATTGTGCCTTTTGTATTAAATTCGGATGCAATTTCTTTGTTTCATCGTCAATAAGAAGGTCCAAGGTATACAGCAAACCTGAAGTGAAGCATCTGAATCTAAAACTGGACTCACAGGTGAGGTTCAAATCATAGAAAGCTAGAGTGTCAGTCCTTTTGTACTTAAGTCTCCCTTGTGCCTTTTGTATTATATTCGGATGCAAGTTTTGTGCTTCATCGTCAATAAAAAGGTCCACGCTATACAGAAAACCTGAAGAGAAAGCATCGGAATCTAAAACTGCACTCACAGGAGCGGTTAAATCCTAGAAAGTTACAGTGTCAGTCCTCTTGTACTTACGTCGGCATTGTGCCTTTTGCATTAAATTCGGATGCATATTTCTATGTTTCATCGTCAATAAGAAGGACCAAAGTATACAGTAAAAATGAAGTGAAGCATCGGAATCTAAAACTGGTCTCACAGGAGTGGTTTTAATCATAGAAAGTTAGAGTGTCAGTGCTCTTGTACTAAGTGGGCATTGTTCCCCTTTGTTTTAAATTCGGATGCAATTTCTGTGTTTCATCGTCAATAAGAAGGTCCAAGGGATACAGTAAACCTGAAGTGAAGCATCGGAATCCAAAACCGGACTCACAGGTGAGTTTCAAATCATAGAAAGTTAGAATGTCAGTCCCCTTGTACTTATGTCGGCATTGTGCCTTTTGTATTACATTCGGATGCAATTTCTTTGTTTCATCGTCAGTAAGAAGGTCCAAGGTATACAGTAAACCTGAAGTGAAGCATCAGAATCCAAAACTGAACACACAGGAAAGGATCAAACCATAGAAAGTTAGAGTGTCTGCCCTCTTGTGCTTAAGTCGGCATTGTGCCTTTTGTATTAAATTCGGATGCAATTTCTGTATTTCATCGTCAACAAGAAGGTCCAAGGGATATAGTAAACCTGAAGTGAAGCATCGGAATCTTAAAATGGACTCACAGGAGACGTTCAAATCATAGAAAGTTAGAGTGTCAGTCCTCTTGTACTTAAGTCGGCATTGTGCCTTGTGTATTAAATTCGGATGCAATATCTGTGTTTCATCGTCAATAAGAATGTCCAAGGTATACAGTAAACCTGAAGTGAAGCATCGGAATCTGCAACTCAACTTGCAGGAGAGGTTCAAATCATAGAAAGTTAGAGGGTCAGTCCTCTTGTACTTAAGTCGGCATTGTGCTTTTGTATTAAATTCGGATGTAGTTTCTGTGTTTCATCGTCAATAAGAAGGTCTAAGGTATACTGCAAACCTGAAGTGATACATCGGAATCCAAAACTGGATTCACAGAGGAGGTTTAAACCATAGAAAGTTAGAGTGTCAGTATTCTTGTACTTAAGTCGCCATTGTGCCTTTTGTATTAATTTCGGATGCAATTTCTCAGTTTCATCGTCAAGATGATGGTCCTAGGAAAACAGTAAACCTGAAGTGAAGCATCGGATCTAAAACTGGACTCACAGGAGAGGTTCAAATCATAGAAAGTTAGAGTGTCAGTCCTCTTGTACTTAATTCGGCATTGTGATTTTTGTATTAATGTCGGATGCAATTTTTGTGCTTCATCGTCAATAAGAAGGTCCAAGGTATACAGAAAACCAGAAGAGAAAGCATCGGAATCTAAAACTAGTCTCACAGGAGCGGTTAAATCCTAGAAAGTTAGAGTGTCAGTCCTTATGTACTTACGTCGGCATTGTGCCTTTTGTATTAAATTCGGATGCAAATTCTGTGTTTCGTCGACAATAAGAAGGTCCAATGTTTACAGTAAACCTGAAGTGAAGCATCGAAATCTAAAACTCAACTCACAGGAGATGTTCAAATCATAGAAAGTTAGAGTGTCAGTCCTTCTGTACTTAAGTCGGCATTGTGCCTTTTGTATTAAATTCGGATGCAAATTCTGTGTTTCATCGTCAATAAGAAGGTCCAATGTTTACAGTAAACCTGAAGTGAAGCATCGAAATCTAAAACTCAACTCACAAGAGAGGTTCAAATCATAGAAATTTAGAGTGTCAGTCCTCTTGCACTTAAGTCAGCATTGTGCCTTTTGTATTAAATTTGGATGCAACTTCTGTGTTTCATCGTCAATAAAAAGGTCCGAGGGATACAGTATACCAGAAGTGAAGCATCGGAATCTAAAACTGGAATCACAGGAGAGGTTCAAATCATAAAAAGTTTGAGGTCAGTCCTCTTGTACTTAAGGCGGCATTGTGCCTTCAGTATTAAATTCGGAAGCAATTTCTGTGTTTCATCGTCAATAAGAAGGTCCAAGGGGTACAGTAAACCTGAAGTGAAGCATCGGAATTTTAAATCTGGACTCACAGGAGAGGTTCAAATCACAGAAAGTTAGAGTGTCAGTCCTCTTGTACTTAAGTGGGCATTGTGCCTGTTGTATTAAATTCGGATGCAATTTCTGTATTTCATCGGCAATAAGAAGGTCCAAGGTATACGTAAACCTGGAGTGAAGCTTCAGAATCCAAAACTGGACTCACAGGAGAGGTTCAAACCATAGAAAGTTTTAGAGTGTCAGGCCTCTTGTACTTAAGTCGGCATTCTTCCTTTTGTATTGAATTCGGATGCAATTTCTGTGTTCCATCGTCAATTAGAAGAACCAAGGGATACAGTAAACATGAAGTGCAGCATCGGAATTTAAAACTGGACTCAAAGGAGAGTTTAAAATCATAGAAAGCTACAGTGTCAGTCCTGTTGTACTTAAGTCGGCATTGTAACTTTTGTATTAAATCTTGATGCAATTTCTGTGCTTCATCGTCAATAAGAAAGTCCAAGGGTTACAGTAAACCTGAAGTTAAGCATCGGAATCTAAGACTGGACTCACAGGAGAGGTTCAAATCATAGAAAGTTAGAGTGTCAGTCTTCTTGTACTTAATTCGGCATTGTGCCTTTTGTATTTAATTCGGATGCAATTTCTGTATTTCATCCTCAATAAGAGGGTCCAAGGTATACAGTAATCTTGAAGTGATGCATCGGAATCTAAAACTGGACTCAAAGGAGAGGTTCAAATCATAGAAAGTTAGTGTGTCAGTCCTCGTGTACTTAAGTCGGCATTGTGCATTTGTTTTAAATTCGGATGAAATTTCTGTGTTTCATCGTCAATAAGAAGGTCCAAGGGATACAGTAAACCTGAAGTGAAGCATCGGAATCCAAAACCGGACTCACAGGAGAGGTTCAAATCATAGGAAGTTAGAATGTCAGTCCTCTTGTACTTATGTCGGCATTGTGCCTTTTATATTAAATTCGGATGCAATTTCTTTGTTTCATCGTCAATAAGAAGGTCCAAGGTATACAGCAAACCTGAAGTGAAGCATCGGAATCTAAAACTGGACTCACAGGTGAGGTTCAAATCATAGAAAGCTAGAGTGTCAGTCCTCTTGCACTTAAGTCGGCCTTGTGCCTTTTGTATTATATTCGGATGCAATTTTTGTGCTTCATCGTCAATAAAAAGGTCCACGGTATACAGAAAACCTGAAGAGAAAGCATCGGAATCTAAAACTGCACTCACAGGAGCGGTTAAATCCTAGAAAGTTAGAGTGTCAGTCCTCTTGTACTTATGTCGGCATTGTGCCTTTTGCATTAAATTCGGATGCATATTTCTATGTTTCATCGTCAATAAGAAGGACCAAAGTATACAGTAAAAATGAAGTGAAGCATCGGAATCTAAAACTGGTCTCACAGCAGTGGTTTAAATCATAGAAAGTTAGAGTGTCAGTCCTCTTGTACTTAAGTCTGCATTTTGCCTTTTGTATTGAATTCGGATGCAAATTCTGTGTTTCATCGTCAATAAGAAGGTCCAATGTTTACAGTAAACCTGAAGTGAAGCATCGAAATCTAAAACTCAACTCACAGGAGAGGTTCAAATCATAGAAAGCTAGAGTGTCAGTCCTCTTGCACTTAAGTCGTTATTGTGCCTTCTGTATTAAATTCGGAAGCAATTTCTGTGTTTCATCGTAAATAAGAAGGTCCAAGGGATACAGTTAACCTGACGTGAAGCATCGGAATCTAGAACTGGACTCACAGGAGAGGTTCAAATCACAGAAAGTTAGAGTGTCAGTCCTCTTGCACTAAGTGGGCATTGTGCCATTTGTATTAAATTCGGATGCAATTTCTGTATTTCATCGGCAATAAGAGGGTCCAAGGTATACAGTAAACCTGAAGTGAAGCATCAGAATCCAAAGCTGGACTCTCAGGAGAGGTTCAAACCATAGAAATTTAGAGTGTCAGTACTCTTTAACTTAAGTCGGCATTGTGCCTTTTGTATTAAATTGGGATGCAATTTTGTATTTCATCGTCGATAAGACGGTCCAAGGTATACAGTAAACTTGAAGTGAAGCATCAGAATCCAAAACTGGACTCACAGGAGAGGTACAAACCATAGAAAGTTTGAGTGTCAGGCCTCTTGTACTTGAGTCGGCATTCTGCCTTTTGTATTGAATTCGGATGCAATTTCTGTGTTTCATCGTCAATTAGAAGTTCCAAGGGATACAGTAAACATGAAGTGAAGATTCGGAATCTAAAACTGGAATCAAAGGAGAGGTTCAAATCATAGAAAGTTAGAGTGCCAGTCCTCTTGTATGTAAGTCTGCATTGTGCCTTTTGTATTAAATTCGAATGCAATTTCTGTGTTTCATCGTCAATAAGAAGGTCCAAAGGATACAGTAAACCTGAAGTGAAGCATCAGAATCCAAAACTGGACTCACAGGAGAGGTTCAAACCATAGAAAGTTAGAGTGTCAGTCCTCTTGTACATAAGTCGGCATTGTGCCTTTCGTACTGAATTCGGATGCAATTTCTGTGTTTCATCGTCAATTAGAAGTTCCAAGGGATACAGTAAACATGAAGTGCAGCATCGGAATCTAAAACTGGATTAAAAGGAGAGGTTCAAATCATAGAAAGTTAGAGTGTCAGTCCTCTTGTACTTAAGTCGGCATTGTGCCTTTTGTATTAAATTCTGATGCAATTTCTGTGTTTCATCGTCAATAAGAAAGTCCAAGGGAAACTGTAAACCTGAAGTAAAGCATCGGAATCTAAAATTGGACTCCCAGGAGAGGTTCAAATCATAGAAATTTAGAGTGTCAGTCCTCTTGTACTTAAGTCGGCATTGTGCGTCTTGTATTAAATTGGGATGCAATTTCTGTATTTCATCGTTTAATAAGAAGGTCCAAGGTATACAGTAAAACTGAAGTGAAGCATCGGAATCTGAAACTGGACTCACAGGAGTGGTTAAAATCATAGAAAGTTACAGTGTCAGACCTCTTGTACTTAAGTCGGCATTGTAACTTTTGTATTTAATCTGGATGCAATTTCTGTGCTTCATCGTCAATAAGAAAGTCCAAGGGATACAGTAAACCTGAAGTTAAGCATCGGAATCTAAGACAGGACTCACAGGAGAGGTTCAAATCATAGGACGTCAGAGTGTCAGTCCTCTTATACTTAATTTGGCATTGTGCCTTTTGTATTGAATTGGGATGCAATTTCTGTGTTTCATCGTCATTAAGAATGTCCAAGGTATACAGTAAACCTGAAGTGAACCATCGGAATCTACAACTCAACTCACAGGAGAGGTTCACATCATAGAACGTTAGAGTGTTAGTCCTCTTGTACTTAAGTCGGCATTGGGCCTATTGTATTAAATTCGGATGCAATTTCTGTGTTTCATCGTCAATAAATAGGTCCAGGGTATACACTGTACCTGAAGTGAAGCATCGGAATTTAAAACTGGATTCACAGGAGAGGTTTAAATCATAGAAAGTTAGAGTGTCTGTCCTCTTGTACTTAAGTCGGCAATGTGCCTTTTGTATTAAATTCGGATGCACATTCTGTGTTTCATCGTCAATAAGAAGGTCCAAGGTATACAGAAAACCTGAAGAGAAAGCATCGGAATCCAAAACTAGTCTCACAGGAGCGGTTAAATCATTGATAGTTAGAGTGTCAGTCCTCTTGTACTTAAGGCCTCATTGTTCCTTTTGTATTAAATTCGGATGCAATTTCTGTCTTTCTTCGTCAATAAGAAGGTCTACGGTATACAGAAAACCTGAAGAGAAAGCATCGGAATCACTGGAGCGGTTAAATCATAGACAGTTAGAGTGTGAGTCCTCTTGTACTTAAGTCGGCATTGTGCCTTTTGTATTAAATTGAGATGCAATTTCTGTATTTCATCGTCAATAAGAAGGTTCAAGGTATACAGTAAACCTGAAGTGAAGCATCGGAATCTGAAACTGGACTCACAGGAGAGGTTCAAATCATAATATGTTAGAGGTCAGTCCTCTTGTACTTAAGTCGGCATTGTGCCTTCTGTATTAAATTCGGAAGCAATTCCTGTGTTTCATCATCAATAAGAAGGTCCAAGGTATACAGTATACTTGAAGTGAAGCATCGGAATTTAAAACTGGATTCACACGAGAGGTTTAATTCATAGAAAGTTAGAGTGTCTGTCCTCTTGTACTTAAGTCGGCAATGTGCCTTTTGTATTAAATTCGGATGCAATTTCTGTGGTTCATCGTCAATAAGAAGGTCCAAGGGATACAGTAAACCTGAAGTGAAGCATCGGAATCTAAAACTGAACTCACAGGAGAGGTTCAAATCACAGAAAATTAGAGTGTCAGTCCTCTTGTACTTAAGTGGGCATTGTGCCTTTTGTATTAAATTCGGATGCAATTTCTGTATTTAATCGGCAATAAGAAGGTCCAAGGTATAGAGTAAACCTGAAGTGAAGCATCAGAATCCAAAACTGGACTCACAGGAGAGGTTCAAACCATAGAAAGTTAGAGTGCCAGGCCTCTTGTACTTAAGTCGGCATTATGCCTTTCGTATTGAATTCGGATGCAATTTCTGTGTTTCATCGTCAATTAGAAGTTCCAAGGGATACAGTAAACATGAAGTGCAGCATCGGAATCTAACACTGGACTCAAAGGAGAGGTTCAAATCATAGAAAGTTAGAGTGTCAGTCCTCTTGTACTTAAGTCGGCATTGTGCATTTTGTAATAAATTTGGATGCAATTTCTGTGTTTCATCGTCAATAAGAAAGTCAAAGGGAAAGAGTAAACCTGAAGTAAAGCATCGGAAACTAAAATTGAACTCACAGGAGAGGTTAAAATCATAGAAATTTAGAGTGTCAGTCCTCTTGTACTTAAGTCGGCATTGGGCCTATTGTATTAAATTCGGATGCAATTTCTGTGTTTCATCTTCAATAAGTAGGTCCAAGGTATACAGTATACTTGAAGTGAAGCATCGGAATTTAAAACTGGATTCACAGGAGAGGTTTAATTCATAGAAAGTTAGAGTGTCTGTCCTCTTGTACTTAAGTCGGCAATGTGCCTTTTGTATTAAATTCGGATGCAATTTCTGTGGTTCATCGTCAATAAAAAGGTCCAAGGTATACAGAAAACCCTAAGAGAAAGCATCGGAATCTAAAACTAGTCTCACAGGAGCGGTTAAATCATTGATAGTTAGAGTGTCAGTCCTCTTGTACTTAATGCCTCATTGTGCCTTTTGTATTAAATTCTAATGCAATTTCTGTCTTTCTTCGTCAATAAGAAAGTCTACGGTATACAGTAAACCTGAAGTGAAGCATCGGAATCTAAAACTGGTCTCACAGGAGAGGTTTAAATCATAGAAAGTTAGAGTGTCAGTCCTCTTGTACTTAAGTCGACATTATGCCTTTCGTATTAAATTCGGATGCAATTTCTGTGTTTCATCGTCAATTAGAAGTTCCAAGGGATACAGTAAACATGAAGTGAAGATTCGGAATCTAAAACTGGAATCAAAGGAGAGGTTCAAATCATAGAAATTTAGAGTGCCAGTCCTCTTGTATGTAAGTCTGCATTGTGCCTTTTGTATTAAATTCGAATGCAATTTCTGTGTTTCATCGTCAATAAGAAGGTCCAAAGGATACAGTAAACCTGAAGTGAAGCATCAGAATCCAAAACTAGACTCACAGGAGAGGTTCAAACCATAGAAAGTTAGAGTGTCAGTCCTCTTGTACTTAAGTCGGCATTGTGCCTTTTGGATAAAAATTCGGATGCAATTTCTGTGTTTCATCGTTAATAAGAAGGTCTGAGGGGTACAGTAAACCTGAAGTAAAGCATCGGAATAAAAAATTAGACTCACAGGAGGGGTTCAAATCAAAGAAAGTTAGAGTTTCAGTCCTCTTTAACTTAAGTCGGCATTGTGCCTTTTGTATTAAATTGGGATGCAATTTTGTATTTCATCGTCAATAAGACGGTCCAAGGTATACAGTAAACTTGAAGTGAAGCATCAGAATCCAAAACTGGACTCACAGGAGAGGTTCAAACCATAGAAAGTTTGAGTGTCAGGCCTCTTGTACTTGAGTCGGCATTCTGCCTTTTGTATTGAATTCGGATGCAATATCTGTGTTTCATCGTCAATTAGAAGTTCCAAGGGATACAGTAAACATGAAGTGAAGATTCGGAATCTAAAACTGGAATCAAAGGAGAGGTTCAAATCATAGAAAATTAGAGTGCCAGTCCGCTTGTATGTAAGTCTGCATTGTGCCTTTTGTATTAAATTCGAATGCAATTTCTGTGTTTCATCGTCAATAAGAAGGTCCAAAGGATACAGTAAACCTGAAGTGAAGCATCAGAATCCAAAACTGGACTCACAGGAGAGGTTCAAACCATAGAAAGTTAGAGTGTCAGTCCTCTTGTACATAAGTCGGCACTGTGCCTTTCGTATTGAATTCGGATGCAATTTCTGTGTTTCATCGTCAATTAGAAGTTCCAAGGGATACAGTAAACATGAAGTGCAGCATCGGAATCTAAAACTGGATTAAAAGGAGAGGTTCAAATCATAGAAAGTTAGAGTGTCAGTCCTCTTGTACTTAAGTCGGCATTGTGCCTTTTGTATTAAATTCTGATGCAATTTCTGTGTTTCATCGTCAATAAGAAAGTCCAAGGGAAACTGTAAACCTGAAGTAAAGCATCGGAATCTAAAATTGGACTCACAGGAGAGGTTCAAATCATAGAAATTTAGAGTGTCAGTCCTCTTGTATTTAAGTCGGCTTTGTGCGTTTTGTATTAAATTGGGATGCAATTTCTGTATTTCATCGTTTAATAAGAAGGTCCAAGGTATACAGTAAACCTGAAGTGAAGCATCGGAATCTGAAACTGGACTCACAGGAGTGGTTAAAATCATAGAAAGTTACAGTGTCAGACCTCTTGTACTTAAGTCGGCATTGTAACTTTTGTATTTAATCTGGATGCAATTTCTGTGCTTCATCGTCAATAAGAAAGTCCAAGGGATACAGTAAACCTGAAGTTAAGCATCGGAATCTAAGACAGGACTCACAGGAGAGGTTCAAATCATAGGACGTCAGAGTGTCAGTCCCTTTATACTTAATTCGGCATTGTGCCTTTTGTATTAAATTGAGATGCAATTTCTGTGTCTCATCGTCAATAAGAATGTCCAAGGTATACAGTAAACCTGAAGTGAACCATCGGAATCTACAACTCAACTCACAGGAGAGGTTCACATCATAGAACGTTAGAGTGTTAGTCCTCTTGTACTTAAGTCGGCATTGGGCCAATTGTATTAAATTCGGATGCAATTTCTGTGTTTCATCGTCAATAAGTAGGTAGAGGGTATACAGTGTACCTGAAGTGAAGCATCGGAATTTAAAACTGGATTCACAGGAGAGGTTTAAATCATAGAAAGTTAGAGTGTCTGTCCTCTTGTACTTAAGTCGGCAATGTGCCTTTTGTATTAAATTCGGATGCACATTCTGTGTTTCATCGTCAATAAGAAGGTCCAAGGTATACAGAAAACCTGAAGAGAAAGCATCGGAATCTAAAACTAGTCTCACAGGAGCGGTTAAATCATTGATAGTTAGAGTGTCAGTCCTCTTGTACTTAAGGCCTCATTGTTCCTTTTGTATTAAATTCGGATGCAATTTCTGTCTTTCTTCGTCAATAAGAAGGTCTACGTTATACAGAAAACCTGAAGAGAAAGCATCGGAATCTAAAGCTAGCCTCACTGGAGCGGATAAATCGTAGACAGTTAGAGTGTCAGTCCTCTTGTACTTAAGTCGGCATTGTGCCTTTTGTATTAAATTGAGATGCAATTTCTGTATTTCATCGTCAATAAGAAGGTCCAAGGTATACAGTAAACCTGAAGTGAAGCATCGGAATCTGAAACTGGACTCACAGGAGAGGTTCAAATCATAAAATGTTAGAGGTCAGTCCTCTTGTACTTAAGTCGGCATTGTGCCTTCTGTATTAAATTCGGAAGCAATTCCTGTGTTTCATCATCAATAAGAAGGTCCAAGGGATACAGTAAACCTGAAGTGAAGCATCGGAATCTAAAACTGAACTCACAGGAGAGGTTCAAATCACAGAAAATTAGAGTGTCAGTCCTCTTGTACTTAAGTGGGCATTGTGCCTTTTGTATTAAATTCGGATGCAATTTCTGTATTTAATCGGCAATAAGAAGGTCCAAGGTATACAGTAAACCTGAAGTGAAGCATCAGAATCCAAAACTGGACTCACAGGAGAGGTTCAAACCATAGAAAGTTAGAGTGTCAGGCCTCTTGTACTTAAGTCGGCATTATGCCTTTCGTATTGAATTCGGATGCAATTTCTGTGTTTCATCATCAATTAGAAGTTCCAAGGGATACAGTAAACATGAAGTGCAGCATCGGAATCTAAAACTGGACTCAAAGGAGAGGTTCAAATCATAGAAAGTTAGAGTGTCAGTCCTCTTGTACTTAAGTCGGCATTGTGCATTTTGTAATAAATTTGGATGCAATTTCTGTGTTTCATCGTCAATAAGAAAGTCAAAGGGAAACAGTAAACCTGAAGTAAAGCATCGGAAACTAAAATTGAACTCACAGGAGAGGTTAAAATCGTAGAAATTTAGAGTGTCAGTCCTCTTGTACTTAAGTCGGCATTGGGCCTATTGTATTAAATTCGGATGCAATTTCTGTGTTTCATCTTCAATAAGTAGGTCCAAGGTATACAGTATACTTGAAGTGAAGCATCGGAATTTAAAACTGGATTCACAGGAGAGGTTTAATTCATAGAAAGTTAGAGTGTCTGTCCTCTTGTACTTAAGTCGGCAATGTGCCTTTTGTATTAAATTCGGATGCAATTTCTGTGGTTCATCGTCAATAAGAAGGTCCAAGGTATACAGAAAACCCTAAGAGAAAGCATCGGAATCTAAAACTAGTCTCACAGGAGCGGTTAAATCATTGATAGTTAGAGTGTCAGTCCTCTTGTACTTAAGGCCTCATTGTGCCTTTTGTATTAAATTCTAATGCAATTTCTGTCTTTCTTCGTCAATAAGAAAGTCTACGGTATACAGTAAACCTGAAGTGAAGCATCGGAATCTAAAACTGGTCTCACAGGAGAGGTTTAAATCATAGAAAGTTAGAGTGTCAGTCCTCTTGTACTTAAGTCGACATTATGCCTTTCGTATTAAATTCGGATGCAATTTCTGTGTTTCATCGTCAATAAGAAGGACCAAGGTTTACAGTAATCCTGAAGTGAAGCATCGGAATCTAAAACTGGACTCACAGGAGAGGTTCAAATCATAGAAATTTAGAGTGTCAGCCCTCTTGTACTTAAGTCGGCATTGTGCCTTTTGTATTAAATTGGGATGTAATTTCTGTATTT
Source organism: Schistocerca serialis cubense (assembly GCF_023864345.2). Lineage (NCBI taxonomy): Eukaryota > Metazoa > Arthropoda > Insecta > Orthoptera > Acrididae > Schistocerca > Schistocerca serialis. The sequence goes on from NC_064639.1 coordinate 79,508,194, forward strand.
CATCGTCAATAAGAAGGTCAAAGGTATACACTAAACCTGAAGTGAAGCATCGGAATCTGAAACTGGACTCACAGGAGAGGTTAAAATCATAGAAAGTTACAATGTCAATCCTCTTGTACTTAAGTCGGCATTGTAACTTTTGTATTAAATCTGGATGCAATTTCTGTGCTTCATCGTCAAAAAGAAAGTCCAAGGGATACAGTAAACCTGAAGTTAAGCATCGGAATCTAAGACTGGACTCACAGGAGAGGTTCAAATCATAGGACGTCAGAGTGTCAGTCCTCTTATACTTAATTCGTCATTGTGCCTTTTGTATTAAATTCGGATGCAATTTCTGTGTTTCGTCGTCAATAAGAATGTCCAAGGTATACAGTAAACCTGAAGTGAAGCATCTGAATCTACAACTCAACTCACAGGAGAGGTTCAAATCATAGAAAGTTAGTGTGTTAGTCCTCTTGTACTTAAGTCGGCATTGGGCCTATTGTATTAAATTCGGATGCAATTTCTGTGTTTCATCGTCAGTAAGAAGGTCCAAGGTATACAGTAAACATGAAGTGAAGCATCGGAATTTAAAACTGGATTCACAGGAGAGGTTTAATTCATAGAAAGTTAGAGTGTCTGTCCACTTGTACTTAATTCGGCATTGTGCCTTTTGTATTAAATTCAGATGCAATTTCTGTGGTTCATCGTCAATAAGAAGGTCCAAGGTATACAGAAAACCTGAAGACAAAGCATCGGAATCTAAAATTAGTCTCACAGGAGCGGTTAAATCATAGAAAGCTAGAGTGTCAGTCCTCTTGTACTTAAGTCGGCATTGTGCCTTTTGTATTAAATTCGGATGCTATTTCTGTCTTTCCTCGTCAATAAGAAGGTCTAATGTATACAGTAAACCTGAAGTGAAGCATCGGAATCCAAAACTGGTCTCACAGGAGAGGTTAAAATCGTAGAAAGTTAGAGTGTCAGTCCTCTTGTACTTAAGTCGGCATTATGCCTTTTGTATTGAATTCGGATGCAATTTCTGTGTTTCATCGTCAATAAGAAGGTCCAAGATTTGCAGTAAACCTGAGTGAAGCATCGAAATCTAAAACTCAACTCACAGGAGAGGTTCAATTCATAGAAAGTTAGAGTGTCAGTCCTCTTGTACATAAGTCGGTATTGTGCCTTTCGTATTAAATTCGGATGCAATTTCTGTGTTTCATCGTTAATAAGAAGGTCTGAGGGATGCAGTAAACCGGAAGTGAAGCATCGGAATAAAAAATTAGACTCACAGGAGGGGTTCAAATCATAGAAGGTACAGTTTCAGTCCTCTTTAACGTAAGTCGGCATTGTGCCTTTTGTATTAAATTTGGATGCAATTTCTGTATTTCATCGTCAATAAGACGGTCCAAGGTATACAGTAAACCTGAAGTGATGCATCAGAATCCAAAACTGGACTCACAGGAGGGGTTCAAACCATAGGAAGTTAGAGTGTCAGGATTCGTGTACTTAAGTCGGCATTCCGCCTTTTGTATTGAATTCAAATGCAATTTCTGTGTTTCATCGTCAATTAGAAGTTCAAAGTGATACAAAAAACATGAAGTGCAGCATCGGAATCTAAAACTGGACTCAAAGGAGCGGTTCAAATCATAGAAAGTTAGAGTGTCAGTCCACTTGTACTTAAGTCGTCATTGTGCCTTTTGTATTACATTCGGATGCAATTTCTGTGTTTCATCGTCAATAAGAAAGTCCAAGGGATACAGTAAACCTGAAGTGAAGTATCGGAATCTAAAACTGGACTCACAGGAGAGGTTCAAATCATAGAAATTTAGAGTGTCAGTCCTCTTGTACATAAGTCGGCATTGTGCCTTTTGTATTAAATTCGGATGCAATTTCTATGCTTCATCGTCAATAAGAACGTCCAAGGGATACAGTTTACCTGAAGTTAAGCATCGGAATCTAAGACTGGACTCACAGGAGAGGTTCAAATCATAGGACGTCAGAGTGTCAGTCCTCTTATACTTAAGTCGGCATTATGCCTTTTGTATTAAATTCGGATGCAATATCTGTGTTTCATCGTCAATATGAAGGTCAAAGGTTTACAGTAAACCTGAGTGAAGCATCGAAATCTAAAACTGGACTCACAGGAGAGGTTCAAATCATAGAAAGTTAGTGTGTCAGTCCTCTTGTACTTATGTCGGCATTGCGCCTCTTGTATTAAATTCGGATGCAATTTCTGTGTTTCATCGTTAATAAGAAGGTCTGAGGGATACAGTAAACCGGAAGTGAAGCATCGGAATAAAAAATTTGACTCACAGGAGGGGTTCAAATCATAGAAAGTTAGAGTTTCAGTCCTCTTTAACTTAAGTCGGCATTGTGCCTTTTGTATTAAATTGGGATGCAATTTCTGTATTTCATCGTCAATAAGACGGTCCAAGGTATACAGTAAACCTGACGTGAAGCATCAGAATCCAAAACTGGACTCACAGGAGAGGTTCAAACCATACAAATTTAGAGTGTTAGGCCCATTGTACTTAAGTCGGCATTCTGCCTTTTGTATTGAATTCGCATGCAATTTTTGTGTTTCATCGTCAATTAGTAGTTCCAAGGGATACAGTAAACATGAAGTGCAGCATCGGAATCTAAAACTGGACTCAAAGGAGAGGTTCAAATCATAGAAAGTTAGAGTGTCAGTCCTCTTGTACTTAAGTCGGCATTGTGCCTTTTGTATACAATTCGGATGCAATTTCTATGCTTCATCGTCAATACGAACGTCCAAGGGATACAGTAAACCTGAAGTTAAGCATCGGAATCTAAGACTGGACTCACAGGAGAGGTTCAAATCATAGGACGTCAGAGTGTCAGTCCTCTTATCCTTAATTCGGCATTGTGCCTTTTGTATTAAATTCGGATGCAATTTCTGTGTTTCATCGTCAATAAAAAGGTCCAAGGGATACAGTAAACCTGAAGTGAAGCATCGGAATCTAAAACTGGACTCACAGGAGAGGTTCAAATCATAAAAAGTTAGAGGTCTGTCCTCTTGTACATAAGTCGGCACTGTGCCTTCTGTTTTAAATTCGGAAGCAATTTCTGTGTTTCATCGTCTATAAGAAGGTCCAAGGGATACAGTAAACCTGAAGTGAAGCATCGGAATCTAAAACTGGACTCACAGGAGAGGTTCAAATCTCAGAAAGTTAGAGTGTCAGTCCTCTTGTACTTAAGTGGGCATTGTGCCATTTGTATTAAATTCGGATGCAATTTCTGTATTTCATCGGCAATAAGGAGGTCCAAGGTGTACAGTAAACCTGAAGTGAAGCATCAGAATCCAAAACTGGACTCACAGGAGGGGTTCAAACCATAGAAAGGTAGAGTGTCAGGCCTCTTGTACTTAAGTCGGCATTCTGCCTTTCGTATTGAATTCGGATGCAATTTCTGTGTTTCATCGTCAATTTGAAGTTCCAAGGGATACAGTAAACATGAAGTGCAGCATCGGAATCTAAAACTGGACTCAAAGGAGAGGTTCAAATCACAGAAAGTTAGAGTGTCAGTCCTCTTGTACTTAAGTCGGCATTGTGCCTTTTGTATTAAATTCGGATGCAATTTCTGTGTTTCATCGTCAATAAGAAAGTCCAAGGGATACAGTAAACCTGAAGTGAAGCATCGGAAACTAAAACTGGACTCACTGGCGAGGTTCAAATCATAGAAATGTAGAGTGTCAGTCCTCTTGTACTTAAGTCGGCATTGTGCCTTTTGTATTCAATCGGGATGCAATTTCTGTATTTCATCGTCAATAAGAAGGTCCAAGGTATGCAGTAAACCTGAAGTGAAGCATCGGAATCTAAGACTGGACTCACAGGAGAGTTTCAAATCATAGGACGTCAGACTGTCAGTCCTCTTATGCTTTATTAGGCATAGTGCCTTTTGTATTGAATTCGGATGCAATTTCTTTGTTTCATCGTCAATAAGAATGTCCAAGGTATACAGTAAACCTGAAGTGAAGCATCGGAATTTACAACTCAACTCACAGGAGAGGTTCAAATCATAGAAAGTTAGTGTGTTAGTCCTCTTGTACTTAAGTCGGCATTGGGCCTATTGTATTAAATTCGGATGAAATTTCTGTGTTTCATCGTCAACAAGAAGGTCCAAGGGATACAGTAAACCTGAAGTGAAGCATCGGAATCCAAAACCGGACTCACAGGACAGGTTCAAATCATAGAAAGTTACAATGTCAGTCCTCTTGTACTTATGTCGGCATTGTGCCTTTTGCATTAAATTCGGATGAAATTTCTGTCTTTCTTCGTCAATAAGATGGTCTAAGGTATACAGTAAACCTGAAGTGAAGCATCGGAATCTAAAACTGGTCTCACAGGAGAGGTTTTAATCATAGAAAGTTAGAGTGTCAGTCCTCTTGTAGTTAAGTCGGCATTATACCTTTTGTATTAAATTCGGATGCAATATCTGCGTTTCATCGTCAATAAGAAGGTCCAAGGTTTACAGTAAACCTGAGTGAAGCATCGAAATCTAAAACTGGACGCACAGGAGAGGTTCAAATCATAGAAAGCTAGAGTGTCAGTCCTCTTGTACTTAAGTCGGCATTGTGCCTTTTGTATTATATTCGGATGCAATTTTTGTGCTTCATCGTCAATAAAAAGGTCCACGGTATACAGAAATCCTGAAGAGAAAGCATTGGAATCTAAAACTGCACTCACAGGAGCGGTTAAATCCTAGAAAGTTAGAGTGTCAGTCCTCTTGTACTTACGTCGTCATTGTGCCTTTTGTATTAAATTCGGATGCAATTTCTATGTTTCATCGTCAATAAGCAGATCCAAAGTATACAGTAAAAATGAAGTGAAGCATCGGAATCTAAAACTGGTCTCACAGGAGTGGTTTAAATCATAGAAAGTTAGAGTGTCAGTCCTCTTGTACTTAAGTCGGCATTGTGCCATTTGTATTAAATTCGGATGCAAATTCTGTGTTTCATCGTCAATAAGAAGGTCCAATGTTTACAGTAAACCTGAAGTGAAGCATCGAAATCTAAAACTCAACTCACAGGAGAGGTTCAAATCATAGAAAGCTAATGAGTCAGTCCTCTTGCACTTAAGTCGGCATTGTGCTTTTTGTATTAAATTTGGATGCAATTTCTGTGTTTCATCGTCAATAAAAAGGCCCAAGGGATACAGTAAACCTGAAGTGAAGCATCGGAATCTAAAACTGGACTCACAGGAGAGGTTCAAATCATAAAAAGTTAGAGGTCAGTCCTCTTGTACTTAAGTCGGCATTGTGCCTTCTGTATTAAATTCGGTAGCAATTTCTGTGTTTCATCGTTAATAAGAAGGTCCAAGGGATACAGTTAACCTGTAGTGAAGCATCGGAATCTAGAACTGGACTCTCAGGAGAGGTTCAAATCATAAAGAGTTAGAGGTCAGTCCTCTTGTACTTAAGTCGGAATTGTGCCTTCTGTATTAAATTCGGAAGCAATTTCTGTGTTTCATCGTTAATAAGAAGGTCTGTGGGATACAGTAAACCTGAAGTGAATCATCGGAATATAAAATTTGACTCACAGGAGGGGTTCAAATCATAGAAAGTTAGAGTTTCAGTCCTCTTTAACTTAAGTCGGCATTGTGCCTTTTGTATTAAATTGGGATGCAATTTCTGTATTTCATCGTCAATAAGACGGTCCAAGGTATACAGTAAACCTGAGGTGAAGCATCAGAATCCAAAACTGGACTCACAGGAGAGGTTCAAACCATAGAAAGTTAGAGTGTCAGGCCTCTTGTACTTAAGTCGGCATTCTGCCTTTTGTATTGAATTCAGATGCAATTTCTGTGTTTCATCGTCAATTAGAAGTTCCAAGGGATACAGTAAAAATGAAGTACAGCTTCGGAATCTAAAACTGGACTCAAAGGAGAAGTTCAAATCACGGAAAGTTAGAGTGTCAGTCCTCTTGTACTTAAGTCGGCATTGTGCCTTTTGTATTAAATTCGGATGCAATTTCTGTCTTTCATCGTCAATAAGAAAGTCCAAGGGATACAGTAAACCTGAAGTGAAGCATCGGAATCTTAAACTGGACTCACAGGAGAGGTTCAAATCATAGAAATTTAGAGTGTCAGTCCTCTTGTACATAAGTCGGCATTGTGCCTTTTGTATTAAATTCGGAAGCAATTTCTGTGTTTCATCGTCAATAAGAAGGTCCAAGGGATACAGTAAACCTGAAGTAAAGCATCAGAATCCAAAACTGGACTCACAGGAGAGGTTCAAACCATAGAAAGTTAGAGTGTCAGGCCTCTTGTACTTAAGTCGGCATTCTGCCTTTCGTATTGAATTCCTATGCAATTTCTGTGTTTCATCGTCAATTAGAAGTTCCAAGGGATACAGTAAACATGAAGTGCAGCATCGGAATCTAAAACTGGACTCAAAGGAGCGGTTCAAATCATAGAGAGTTAGAGTGTCAGTCCTCTTGTACTTAAGTCGGCATTGTGCCTTTTGTATTAAATTCGGATGCAATTTCTGTGTTCATTGTCAATTAGAAAGTCCAAGGGATACAGTAAACCTGAAGTGAAGCATCGGAATCTGAAACTGGACTCACAGGAGAGGTTAAAATCATAGAATGTTACAGTGTCAGACCTCTTGTACTTCAGTCGGCATTGTAACTTTTGTATTAAATCTGGATGCAATTTCTGTGCTTCATCGTCAATAAGAAAGTCCAAGGGATACAGTAAACCTGAAGTTAAGCATCGGAATCTAAGACTGGACTCACAGGAGAGGTTCAAATCATAGGACGGCAGAGAGTCAGTCCTCTTATACTTAATTCGGCATTGTGCCTTTTGTATTAAATTCGGATGCAATTTCTGTGTTTCATCGTCAATAAGAATGTCCAAGGTATACAGTAAACCTGAAGTGAAGCATCGGAAGCTACAACTCAACTCGCAGCAGAGGTTCAAATCATAGAAAGTTAGATTGTTAGTCCTCTTGTACTTAAGTCGGCATTGGGCCTATTGTATTAAATTCGGATGCAATTTCTGTGTTTCATCGTCAATAAGAAGGTCCAAGGTATACAGTATACCTGAAGTGAAGCATCGGAATCTATAACTGGTCTCACAGGAGAGGTTTAAATCATAGAAAGGTAGAGTGTCAGTCCTCTTGTACTTAAGTCAGCATTATGCCTTTTGTATTAAATTCGGATGCAATTTCTGTGTTTCATCGTCAATAAGAAGGACCAAGGTTTACAGTAAACCTGAAGTGAAGCATCGGAATCTAAAACTGGACTCACAGGAGAGGTTCAAATCATAGAAATTTAGAGTGTCAGTCCTCTTGTACTTAAGTCGGCCTTGTGCTTTTGTATTAAATTTGGATGCAATTTCTGTATTTCATCGTCAATAAGAAGGTCCAAGGTATACCGTAAACCTGAAGTGAAGCATCGGAATCTGAAACTGGACACACAGGAGAGGTTAAAATCATAGAAAGTTACAATGTCAGTCCTCTTGTACTTAAGTCGGCATTGTAACTTTTGTATTAAATCTGGATGCAATTTCTGTGCTTCATCGTCAATAAGAAAGTCCAAGGGATACAGTAAACCTCAAGTTAAGCATCGGAATCTAAGACTGGACTCACAGGAGAGGTTCAAATCATAGGACGTCAGAGTGTCAGTCCTCTCACACTTAATTCGGCATTGTCCCTTTTGTATTAAATTCGGATGCAATTTCTGTGTTTCATCGTCAATAAGAATGTCCAAGGTATACAGTAAACCAGAAGTGAAGCATCGGAATCTAAAACTGCACTCACAGGAAAGTTTAAAATCATAGAGAGTTAGAGTGTCAGTCCTCTTGTGCATAGGTCGTCATTGTGCCTTTTGAATTTAATTCCGAACCAATTCCTGTGTTTAATCGTCAATTAGAAGGTCCAAGGTATACAGTAAACCTGATGTGAAGCATCAGAATCTAAAACTGGACTCACAGCAGAGGTTTTAATCATAGAAATTTAGTGTGTCTGTCCTCTTGTACTTAAGTCGGCATTGTGCCTTTTGTATTAAATTCGGATGCAATTTCTGTATTTCATCGTCAATAAGACGGTCCAAGGTATACAGTAACACTGAGGTGAAGCATCAGAATCCAAAACTGGACTCTCAGGAGAGGTTCAAATAATAGAAAGTTAGAGTGTCAGGCCTCTTGTACTTAAGTCGGCATTCTGCCTTTTGTATTGAATTCAGATGCATGTTCTGTGTTTCATCGTCAATTAGAAGTTCCAAGGGATACAGTAAACATGAAGTGCAGCTTCGGAATCTAAAACTGGACTCAAAGGAGAAGTTCAAATCTTAGAAAGTTAGAGTGTCAGTCCTCTTGTACTTAAGTCGGCATTGTGCCTTTTGTATTAAATTCGGATGCAATTTCTGTCTTTCATCGTCAATAAGAAAGTCCAAGGGATACAGTAAACCTGAAGTGAAGCATCGGAATCTTAAACTGGACTCACAGGAGAGGTTCAAATCATAGAAATTTAGAGTGTCAGTCCTCTTGTACATAAGTCGGCATTGTGCCTTTTGTATTAAATTCGGAAGCAATTTCTGTGTTTCATCGTCAATAAGAAGGTCCAAGGGATACAGTAAACCTGAAGTGAAGCATCGGAATCTAAAACTGGACTCACAGGAGAGGTTCAAATCACAGAAAGTTAGAGTGTCAGTTCTCTTGTACTTAAGTGGGCATTGTGCCTTTTGTATTAAATTCGGATGCAATTTCTGTATTTCATCGGCAATAAGAAGGTCCAAGGTATACAGTAAACCTGAAGTAAAGCATCAGAATCCAAAACTGGACTCACAGGAGAGGTTCAAACCATAGAAAGTTAGAGTGTCAGGCCTCTTGTACTTAAGTCGGCATTCTGCCTTTCGTATTGAATTCGGATGCAATTTCTGTGTTTCATCGTCAATTAGAAGTTCCAAGAGATACAGTAAACATGAAGTGCAGCATCGGAATCTAAAACTGGACTCAAAGGAGATGTTCAAATCATAGAGAGTTAGAGTGTCAGTCCTCTTGTACTTAAGTCGGCATTGTGCCTTTTGTATTAAATTCGGATGCAATTTCTGTGTTTCATCGTCAATTAGAAAGTCCAAGGGATACAGTAAACCTGAAGTAAAGCATCGGAATCTGAAACTGGACTCACAGGAGAGGTTAAAATCATAGAACGTTACAGTGTCAGATCTCTTGTACTTAAGTCGGCATTGTAACCCTTGTATTAAATCTGGATGCAATTTCTGTGCTTCATCGTCAATAAGAAAGTCCAAGGGATACGGTAAACCTGAAGTTAAGCATCGGAATCTAAGACTGGACTCACAGGAGAGGTTCAAATCATAGGACGTCAGAGTGTCAGTCCTCTTATACTTAATTCGGCATTGTCCCTTTTGTATTAAATTCGGATGCAATTTCTGTGTTTCATCGTCAATAAGAATGTCCAAGGTATACAGTAAACCAGAAGTGAAGCATCGGAATCTAAAACTGCACTCACAGGAAAGTTTAAAATCATAGAGAGTTAGAGTGTCAGTCCTCTTGTGCTTAGGTCGTCATTGTGCCTTTTGAATTTAATTCCGAACCAATTCCTGTGTTTAATCGTCAATTAGAAGGTCCAAGGTATACAGCAAACCTGATGTGAGGCATCAGAATCTAAAACTGGACTCACAGCAGAGGTTTTAATCATAAAAATTTAGTGTGTCTGTCCATGTTGTACTTATGTCGGCATTGTGCCTTTTGTATTAAATTCGGATGCAATTTCTGTATTTCATCGTCAATAAGACGGTCCAAGGTATACAGTAAACCTGAGGTGAAGCATCAGAATCCAAAACTGGACTCACAGGAGAGGTTCAAACCATAGAAAGTTAGATTGTCAGGCCTCCTGTTCTTAAGTCGGCATTCTGCCTTTTGTATTGAATTCAGATGCAATTTCTGTGTTTCATCGTCAATTAGAAGTTCCAAGGGATACAGTAAACATGAAGTGCAGCTTCGGAATCTAAAACTGGACTCAAAGGAGAAGTTCAAATCATAGAAAGTTAGAGTGTCAGTCCTCTTGTACTTAAGTCGGCATTGTGCCTTTTGTATTAAATTCGGATGCAATTTCTGTCTTTCATCGTCAATAAGAAAGTCCAAGGGATACAGTAAACCTGAAGTGAAGCGTCGGAATCTTAAACCGGACTCACAGGAGAGGTTCGAATCATAGAAATTTAGATTGTCAGTCCTCTTGTACATAAGTCGGCATTGTGCCTTTTGTATTAAATTCGGAAGCAATTTCTGTGTTTCATCGTCAATAAGAAGGTCCAAGTGATACAGTAAACCTGAAGTGAAGCAACGGAATCTATTACTGGACTCACAGGAGAGGTTCAAATCACAGAAAGTTAGAGTGTCAGTTCTCCTGTACTTAAGTGGGCATTGTGCCTTTTGTATTAAATTCGGATGCAATTTCTGTATTTCATCGGCAATAAGAAGGTCCAAGGTATACAGTAAACCTGAAGTAAAGCATCATAATCCAAAACTGTACTCACAGGAGAGGTTCAAACCATAGAAAGTTAGAGTGTCAGGCCACTTGTACTTAAGTCGGCATTCTGCCTCTCGTATTGAATTCGGATGCAATTTCTGTGTTTCATCGTCAATTAGAAGTTCCAAGGGATACAGTAAACATGAAGTGCAGCATCGGAATCTAAAACTAGACTCAAAGGAGAGGTTCAAATCATAGAGAGTTAGAGTGTCAGTCCTCTTGTACTTAAGTCGGCATTGTGCCTTTTGTATTAAATTCGGATGCAATTTCTGTGTTTCATGGTCAATAAGAATGTCCAAGGTATACAGTAAACGTGAAGTGAAGCATCGGAATCTACAACTCAACTCGCAGGAGAGGTTCAAATCATAGAAAGTTAGAGTGTTAGTCCTCTTGTACTTAAGTCGGCATTGGGCCTATTGTATTAAATTCGGATGCAATTTCTGTGTTTCATCGTCAATAAGAAGGTCCAAGGTATACAGTAAACCAGAAGTGAAGCATCGGAATCTAAAACTGCACTCACAGGAAAGTTTAAAATCATAGAGAGTTAGAGTGTCAGTCCTCTTGTGCTTAGGTCGTCATTGTGCCTTTTGAATTTAATTCCGAACCAATTCCTGTGTTTAATCGTCAATTAGAAGGTCCAAGGTATACAGTAAACCTGATGTGAAGCATCAGAATCTAAAACTGGACTCACAGCAGAGGTTTTAATCATAGAAATTTAGTGTGTCTGTCCTCTTGTACTTAAGTCGGCATTGTGCGTTTTGTATTAAATTCGGATGCAATTTCTGTGTTTCATCGTCAATAAGAATGTCCAAGGTATACAGAAAACCTGAAGAGAAAGCATCGGAATCTAAAACTAGTCTCACAGGAGCGGTTAAATCATAGAAAGTTAGAGTGTCAGTCCTCTTGTACTTAAGTCGGCATTGTACCTTTTGTATTAAATTCGGATGCTATTTCTGTCTTTCTTCGACAAAACGAAGGTCTAAGGTATACAGTAAACCTGAAGTGAAGCATCGGAATCTAAAACCGGTCTCACAGGAGAGGTTTAAATCATAGAAAGTTAGAGTGTCAGTCCTCTTGTACTTAGGTCGGCATTATGCCTTTTGTATTAAATTCGGATGCAATATTTGTGTTTCATCGTCAATAAGAAGGTCTAAGGTTTACAGTAAACCTGAGTGAAGCATCGAAATCTAAAACTCAACACACAGGAGAGGTTCAAATCATAGAAAGTTAGAGTGTCAGTCCCCTTGTACTTAAGTCGGCATTGTGCCTTTTGTATTAAATTCGGATGCATTTTCTGTGTTTCATCTTTAATAAGAAGGTCTGAGGGATACAGTAAACCTGAAGTGAAGCATCGGAATAAAAAATTTGACTCACAGGAGTTGTTCGAATCATAGAAAGTTAGAGTTTCAGTCCTCTTTACCTTAAGTCGGCATTGTGCTTTTTGTATTAAATTGGGATGCAATTTCTGTATTTCATCGTCAATAAGACGGTCCAAGGTATACAGTAAACCTGAAGTGAAGCATCAGAATCCAAAACTGGACTCACAGGAGAGGTTCAAACAATAGAAAGGTAGAGTGTCAGGCCTCTTGTACATAAGTCGGCATTCTGCCTTTTGTATTGAATTCGGATGCAATTTCTGTGTTTCATCGTCAATTAGAAGTTCCAAGGGATACAGTAAATATGAAGTGCAGCATCGGAATCTATAATTGGACTCAAAGGAGAGGTTCAAGTCATAGATAGTTAGAGTGTCAGTCCTCTTGTACTTAAGTCGGCATTGTGGCTTTTGTATTAAATTCGGATGCAATTTCTGTGTTTCATCGTCAATAAGAAAGTCCAAGGGATACAGTAAACCTGAAGTGAAGCATCAGAATCTAAAACTGGACTCACAGGACAGGTTCAAATCATAGAAATTTAGAGTGTCAGTCCTCTTGTACATAAGTTGGCATTGTGCCTTTTGTATTAAATTCGGATGCAATTTCTGTGCTTCATCGACAACAAGAACGTCCAAGGGATACAATAAACCTGAAGTTAAGAATCGGAATCTAAGACTGGACTCACAGGAGAGGTTCAAATCATAGGACGTCAGAGTGTCAGTCCTCTCATACTTAATTCGGCATTGTGCCTTTTGTATTAAATTCGGATGCAATTTCTGTGTTTCATCGTCAATAAAAAGGTCCAAGGGATACAGTAAACCTGATGTGAAGCATCGGAATCTAAAACTGGACTCACAGGAGAGGTTCAAATCAAAAAAGTTAGAGGTCAGTCCTCTTGTACTTAAGTCGGCATTGTGCCATCTGTATTACATTCGGAAGCAATTTCTGTGTTTCATCGTCAATAACAAGGTCCAAGGGATACAGTAAACCTGAAGTGAAGCATCGGAATCTAAAACTGGACTCACAGGAGAGGTTCAAATCACAGAAAGTTAGAGTGCCAGTCCTCTTGTACTTAAGTGGGCATTGTGCCTTTTGTATTAAATTCGGATGCAATTTCTGTATTTCATCGGCAATAAGAGAGTCCAAGGTATACAGTAAACCTAAAGTGAAGCATCAGAATCCAAAACGGGACACACAGGAGAGGTTCAAACCATAGAAAGTTAGAGTGTCAGGCCTCTTTACTTAAGTCGGCATTCTGCCTTTCGTATTGAATTCGGATGCAATTTCTGTGTTTCATCGTCAATTAGAAGTTCCAAGGGATACAGTAAACATGAAGTGCAGCATCGGAATCTAAAACTGGACTCAAAGGAGAGGTTCAACTCATAGACATTTAGAGTGTCAGTCCTCTTGTACTTAAGTCGGCATTGTGCCTTTTGTATTAAATTCGGATGCAATTTCTGTGTTTCATCGTCAATAAGTAAGTCCAAGGGATAGAGTAAACCTGAAGTGAAGCATCGGGATCTAAAACAGGACTCACAGGAGAGGTTCAAATCATAGAAATTTAGAGTGTCAGTCCTCTTGTACTTAAGTCGGCATTGTGCCTTTTGTATTAAATTGGGATGCAATTTCTGTATTTCATCGTCAATAAGAAGGTCCAAGGTATACAGTAAACCTGAAGTGAAGCATCGGAATCTGAAACTGGACTCACAGGAGAGGTTAAAATCATAGAAAGTTACAGTGTCAGACCTCTTGTACTTAAGTCGGCATTGTAACTTTTTTATTAAATCTGGATGCAATTTCTGTGCTTCATCGTCAATAAGAAAGTCCAAGGGATACAGTAAACCTGAAGTTAAGCATCGGAATCTAAGACTGGACTCACAGGAGAGGTTCAAATCATAGGACGTCAGAGTGTCAGTTCTCTTATACATAATTCGGCATTGTGCCTTTTGTATAAAATTCGGATGCAATTTCTGTGTTTCATCGTCAATAAGAATGTCCAAGGTATACAGTTAACCTGAAGAGAAGCATCGGAATCTACAACTCAACTCACAGGAGAGGTTCAAGTCATAGAAAGTTAGAGTGTCAGTCCTCTTGTACTTAAGTCGGCATTATGCCTTTTGTATTAAATTCGGATGCAATTTCTGTGTTTCATCGTCAATAAGAAGGTCCAAGGGATACAGTAAACCTGAAGTGAAGCATCGGAATCTAAAACTGGACTCACAGGAGAGGTTCAAATCATAGAAAGTTAGAGTGTCTGTCCTCTTGTACTTAAGTCGGCATTGTGCCTTTTGTATTAAATTCGGATGCAATTTTTGTGCTTTATCGTCAATAAAAAGGTCTACGGTATACAGAAAACCTGAAGAGAAAGCATCGGAATCTAAAACTGGTCTCACAGGAGTGGTTTAAATCATAGAAAGTTAGAGTGTCAGTCGTCATGTACTTAAGTCGGCATTGTGCCTTTTGTATTAAAGTCGGATGATAATTCTGTGTTTCATCGTCAATAAGAAGGTCCAATGTTTACAGTAAACCTGAAGTGAAGCATCGAAATCTAAAACTCAACTCACAGGAGAGGTTCAAATCATAGAAAGCTAGAGTGTCAGTCCTCTTGCACTTAAGTCGGCATTGTGCCTTTTGTATTAAATTTGGATGCAGTTTCTGTAATTCATCGTCAATAAAAAGGTCCAAGGGATACAGTAAACCTGAAGTGAAGCATCGGAATCTAAAACTGGTCTCAAAGGAGAGGTTCAAATCATAAAAAGTTAGAGGTCAGTCCTCTTGTACTTAAGTCGGCATTGTGCCTTCTGTATTAAATTCGGAAGCAATTTCTGTGTTTCATCGTCAATAAGAAGGTCCAAGGGATACAGTAAACCTGAAGTGAAGCATCGGTATCTAAAGCTGGACTCACAGGAGAGGTTCAAATGATAGAAAGTTAGAGTGTCAGTCTTCTTGTACTTAAGTCGGCATTGTAAATTTTGTATTAAATTCGGATGCAATTTCTGTATTTCATCGTCAATAAGAAGGTCCAAGGTATACAGTAAACTTAAAGTGAAGCATCGGAATCTAAAACTGGACTCACAGGAGAGGTTCAAATCACAGAAGTTAGAGTGCCAGTCCTCTTGTACTTAAGTGGGCATTCTCCCTTTAGTATTAAATTCGGATGCAATTTCTGTATTTCATCGGCAATAAGAAGGTCCAAGGTATACAGTAAACCTGAAGTGAAGCATCAGAATCCAAAACTGGACTCACAGGACGGGTTCAAACCATAGAAAGTTAGAGTGTCAGTCCTCTTGTACTTAAGTCGGCATTGTGCCATTTGTATTAAATTCGGTTCCAATTTCTGTGTTTCATCGTCAATAAGAATGTCCAAGGTATACAGTAAACCTGAAGTAAAGCATCGGAATCTGCAACTCAATTCACAGGAGAGGTTCAAATCATAGAAATTTAGAGTGTTAGTCCTCTTGTACTTAAGTCGGCATTGGGCCTATTGTATTAAATTCGGATGCAATTTCTGTGTTTCATCGTCAATAAGAAGGTCCAAGGTATACAGTAAACCTGAAGTGAAGCATCGGAATTTAAAACTGGATTCACAGGAGAGGTTTAATTCATAGAAAGTTAGAGTGTCTGTCCTCTTGTACTTAAGTCGACATTGTGCCTTTTGTATTAAATTCGGATGCAATTTCTGTGGTTCATGGTCAATAAGAAGGACCAAGATATACAGAAAACGTGAAGAGAAAGCATCGGAATCTAAAACTAGTCTCACAGGAGCGGTTAAATCATAGAAAGTTAGAACGTCAGTCCTCTTGTACTTAAGTCGGCATTGTGCCTTTTGTATTACATTCGGATGCAATTTCTGTCTTTCTTCGTCAATAAGAAGGTCTAAGGTATACAGTAAACCTGAAGTGAAACATCGGAATCTAAAACTGGTCTCACAGGAGAGGTTTAAATCATAGAAAGTTAGAG
Organism: Schistocerca serialis cubense; assembly: GCF_023864345.2. Taxonomy (NCBI): domain Eukaryota; kingdom Metazoa; phylum Arthropoda; class Insecta; order Orthoptera; family Acrididae; genus Schistocerca; species Schistocerca serialis. Next base: position 79,524,015 of record NC_064639.1, read on the forward strand.
TGTCAGTCCACTTGTACTTAAGTCGGCATTGTGCCTTTTGTATTAAATTCGGATGCAATGTCTGTGTTTCATCGTCAATAAGAAGATCCAAGGGATACAGTTAACCTGAAGTGAAGCATCGGTATCTAAAACTGGACTCACAGGAGGGGTTCAAATGATAGGAAGTTACAGTGTCAGTCCTCTTGTACTTAAGTCGGCATTGTGCCTTTTGTATTAAATCTGGATGAAATTTTTTGCTTCATCGTCAATAAGACGCTCCAAGGGATACAGTAAGACTGATGTTAAGCATCGGAATCTAATACTGGACTCACAGGAGACGTTCAAATCATAGGACGTTAGAGTGTCAGTCCTCTTGTACTTAATTCGGCATTGTGCCTTTTGTATTAAATTCGGATGAAATTTCTGTGTTTCATCGTCAATGAGAAGGTCCAAGGGATACAGTAAACCTGAAGTGAAGCATCGGAATCTAAAACTGGACTCGCAGGAGAGGTTCATATCATAGAAAGTAAGAGTGTCTGTCCTCTTGTACTTAAGTCGGCATTGTGCCTTTTGAATTAAATTCGGATGCAATTTCTGTGTTTCATCGTCAATAAGAATGTCCAAGATATACAATAACCCTGAAGTAAAGCATCGGAATCTTCAACTCACACTTAGGAGAGGTTCAAATCATAGAAAGTTAGAGTGTCAGTCCTCTTGTACTTAAGTTGGCATTGTGCCTTTTCCATTTAATTCGGAAGCAATTTCTGTGTTTCATCGTCAATAAGAATGTCGAAGGTATAGAGTAAACCTGAAGTGAAGCATCGGAATCTAAAACTGGATTGAAAGGAAAGGTTTAAATCATAGGAAGTTAGAGTATCATTCCTCTTGTACTTAAGTCGGCATTGTACCTTTTGTATTAAATTCGGATGCAATTTCTGTGTTTCATCATCAATAAGAAGGACCAAGGGATACAGTAAACCTGAAGTGAAGCATCGGAATCTAAAACTGGACTCACAGGAGAGGTTCAAATCATAGAACGTTGGTGTGTCAGTCACCTTGTACTGAAGACGGCAATGTGCCTTTTGTATTAGATTCGGATGCAATTTCTGTGGTTCATCGCCAATAAGAAGGTCCAAGGAATAGAGTAAACCTGAAGTGAAGCATCGGAATCCAAAACTGGACTCACAAGAGAGCTTCAAATCGCAGAAAGTTAGAGTGTCAGTGCTCATGTACTTAAGTCGGCATTGTGCCTTTTTTAATAAATTCGGATGCAATTTTTGTGTTTCATCGTCAATAAGAAGGTCCAAGGGATACAGTAAACCTGAAGTGAAGCATCGGAATCCAAAACCGGGCTCACAAGAGAGGTTCAAATCATAGCAAGTTATAGTGTCAGTCCTCTTTTACTTAAGTCGGCATTGTGCCTTTTGTATTAAATTCGGATTCAATTTCTGTGTTTCATCGTCAAATAGAAGGTCCAAGGGATACAGTAAACCTGAAATGAAGCATCGGAATCTAAAACTGGACTCACAGGTAAGGTTCAAATCATAGAAAGTTAGAGTGTCAGTCCTCTAGTTCTTAAGTCGGCATTGTGCCATTTGTATTAAATTCGGATGCAATTTCTGTGTTCCATCGTCAATAAGAAGGTCCAAGGGATACAGTAAACTTGAAGTGCAGCATCGGAATCTAAAACTGGGCTCAAAGGCGAGGTTCAAATCATTGAAAGTTAGAGTGTGAGTCCTCTTGTACTTATGTCGGCATTGTGCCTTTTGTATTAAATTCGGATGCAATTTCTGTATTTCATCGTCAATAAGAAGGTCCAAGGTATACTGTAAACCTGAAGTGAAGCGTCGGAATCTAAAACTGGACTCACAGGAGAGGTTCAAATCATAGAAAGTTAGAGTGTCAGTCCTCTTGTAGTTAAGTCGGCATTATACCTTTTGTATTAAATTCGGATGCAATATCTGCGTTTCATCGTCAATAAGAAGGTCCAAGGTTTACAGTAAACCTGAGTGAAGCATCGAAATCTAAAACTGCACTCACAGGAGCGGTTAAATCCTAGAAAGTTAGAGTGTCAGTCCTCTTGTACTTACGTCGTCATTGTGCCTTTTGTATTAAATTCGGATGCAATTTCTATGTTTCATCGTCAATAAGCAGATCCAAAGTATACAGTAAAAATGAAGTGAAGCATCGGAATCTAAAACTGGTCTCACAGGAGTGGTTTAAATCATAGAAAGTTAGAGTGTCAGTCCTCTTGTACTTAAGTCGGCATTGTGCCATTTGTATTAAATTCGGATGCAAATTCTGTGTTTCATCGTCAATAAGAAGGTCCAATGTTTACAGTAAACCTGAAGTGAAGCATCGAAATCTAAAACTCAACTCACAGGAGAGGTTCAAATCATAGAAAGCTAATGAGTCAGTCCTCTTGCACTTAAGTCGGCATTGTGCATTTTGTATTAAATTTGGATGCAATTTCTGTGTTTCATCGTCAATAAAAAGGCCCAAGGGATACAGTAAACCTGAAGTGAAGCATCGGAATCTAAAACTGGACTCACAGGAGAGGTTCAAATCATAAAAAGTTAGAGGTCAGTCCTCTTGTACTTAAGTCGGCATTGTGCCTTCTGTATTAAATTCGGTAGCAATTTCTGTGTTTCATCGTTAATAAGAAGGTCCAAGGGATACAGTTAACCTGTAGTGAAGCATCGGAATCTAGAACTGGACTCTCAGGAGAGGTTCAAATCATAAAAAGTTAGAGGTCAGTCCTCTTGTACTTAAGTCGGAATTGTGCCTTCTGTATTAAATTCGGAAGCAATTTCTGTGTTTCATCGTTAATAAGAAGGTCTGTGGGATACAGTAAACCTGAAGTGAAGCATCGGAATATAAAATTTGACTCACAGGAGGGGTTCAAATCATAGAAAGTTAGAGTTTCAGTCCTCTTTAACATAAGTCGGCATTGTGCCTTTTGTATTAAATTGGGATGCAATTTCTGTATTTCATCGTCAATAAGACGGTCCAAGGTATACAGTAAACCTGAGGTGAAGCATCAGAATCCAAAACTGGACTCACAGGAGAGGTTCAAACCATAGAACGTTAGAGTGTCAGGCCTCTTGTACTTAAGTCGGCATTCTGCCTTTTGTATTGAATTCAGATGCAATTTCTGTGTTTCATCGTCAATTAGAAGTTCCAAGGGATACAGTAAAAATGAAGTACAGCTTCGGAATCTAAAACTGGACTCAAAGGAGAAGTTCAAATCACGGAAAGTTAGAGTGTCAGTCCTCTTGTACTTAAGTCGGCAATGTGCCTTTTGTATTAAATTCGGATGCAATTTCTGTCTTTCATCGTCAATAAGAAAGTCCAAGGGATACAGTAAACCTGAAGTGAAGCATCGGAATCTTAAACTGGACTCACAGGAGAGGTTCAAATCATAGAAATTTAGAGTGTCAGTCCTCTTGTACATAAGTCGGCATTGTGCCTTTTGTATTAAATTCGGAAGCAATTTCTGTGTTTCATCGTCAATAAGAAGGTCCAAGGGATACAGTAAACCTGAAGTAAAGCATCAGAATCCAAAACTGGACTCACAGGAGAGGTTCAAACCATAGAAAGTTAGAGTGTCAGGCCTCTTGTACTTAAGTCGGCATTCTGCCTTTCGTATTGAATTCGGATGCAATTTCTGTGTTTCATCGTCAATTAGAAGTTCCAAGGGATACAGTAAACATGAAGTGCAGCATCGGAATCTAAAACTGGACTCAAAGGAGCGGTTCAAATCATAGAGAGTTAGAGTGTCAGTCCTCTTGAACTTAAGTCGGCATTGTGCCTTTTGTATTAAATTCGGATGCAATTTCTGTGTTCATTGTCAATTAGAAAGTCCAAGGGATACAGTAAACCTGAAGTGAAGCATCGGAATCTGAAACTGGACTCACAGGAGAGGTTAAAATCATAGAATGTTACAGTGTCAGACCTCTTGTACTTCAGTCGGCATTGTAACTTTTGTATTAAATCTGGATGCAATTTCTGTGCTTCATCGTCAATAAGAAAGTCCAAGGGATACAGTAAACCTGAAGTTAAGCATCGGAATCTAAGACTGGACTCACAGGAGAGGTTCAAATCATAGGACGGCAGAGTGTCAGTCCTCTTATACTTAATTCGGCATTGTGCCTTTTGTATTAAATTCGGATGCAATTTCTGTGTTTCATCGTCAATAAGAATGTCCAAGGTATACAGTAAACCTGAAGTGAAGCATCGGAATCTACAACTCAACTCGCAGCAGAGGTTCAAATCATAGAAAGTTAGATTGTTAGTCCTCTTGTACTTAAATCGGCATTGGGCCTATTGTATTAAATTCGGATGCAATTTCTGTGTTTCATCGTCAATAAGAAGGTCCAAGGTATACAGTATACCTCAAGTGAAGCATCGTAATCTAAAACTGGTCTCACAGGAGAGGTTTAAATCATAGAAAGGTAGAGTGTCAGTCCTCTTGTACTTAAGTCAGCATTATGCCTTTTGTATTAAATTCGGATGCAATTTCTGTGTTTCATCGTCAATAAGAAGGACCAAGGTTTACAGTAAACCTGAAGTGAAGCATCGGAATCTAAAACTGGACTCACAGGAGAGGTTCAAATCATAGAAATTTAGAGTGTCAGTCCTCTTGTACTTAAGTCGGCCTTGTGCTTTTGTATTAAATTTGGATGCAATTTCTGTATTTCATCGTCAATAAGAAGGTCCAAGGTATACCGTAAACCTGAAGTGAAGCATCGGAATCTGAAACTGGACACACAGGAGAGGTTAAAATCATAGAAAGTTACAATGTCAGTCCTCTTGTACTTAAGTCGGCATTGTAACTTTTGTATTAAATCTGGATGCAATTTCTGTGCTTCATCGTCAATAAGAAAGTCCAAGGGATACAGTAAACCTCAAGTTAAGCATCGGAATCTAAGACTGGACTCACAGGAGAGGTTCAAATCATAGGACGTCAGAGTGTCAGTCCTCTTATACTTAATTCGGCATTGTCCCTTTTGTATTAAATTCGGATGCAATTTCTGTGTTTCATCGTCAATAAGAATGTCCAAGGTATACAGTAAACCAGAAGTGAAGCATCGGAATCTAAAACTGCACTCACAGGAAAGTTTAAAATCATAGAGAGTTAGAGTGTCAGTCCTCTTGTGCATAGGTCGTCATTGTGCCTTTTGAATTTAATTCCGAACCAATTCCTGTGTTTAATCGTCAATTAGAAGGTCCAAGGTATACAGTAAACCTGATGTGAAGCATCAGAATCTAAAACTGGACTCACAGCAGAGGTTTTAATCATAGTAATTTAGTGTGTCTGTCCTCTTGTACTTAAGTCGGCATTGTGCCTTTTGTATTAAATTCGGATGCAATTTCTGTATTTAATCGTCAATAAGACGGTCCAAGGTATACAGTAAAACTGAGGTGAAGCATCAGAATCCAAAACTGGACTCTCAGGAGAGGTTCAAACCATAGAAAGTTAGAGTGTCAGGCCTCTTGTACTTAAGTCGGCATTCTGCCTTTTGTATTGAATTCAGATGCAATTTCTGTGTTTCATCGTCAAGTAGAAGTTCCAAGGGATACAGTAAACATGAAGTGCAGCTTCGGAATCTAAAACTGGACTCAAAGGAGAAGTTCAAATCTTAGAAAGTTAGAGTGTCAGTCCTCTTGTACTTAAGTCGGCATTGTGCCTTTTGTATTAAATTCGGATGCAATTTCTGTCTTTCATCGTCAATAAGAAAGTCCAAGGGATACAGTAAACCTGAAGTGAAGCATCGGAATCTTAAACTGGACTCACAGGAGAGGTTCAAATCATAGAAATTTAGAGTGTCAGTCCTCTTGTACATAAGTCGGCATTGTGCCTTTTGTATTAAATTCGGAAGCAATTTCTGTGCTTCATCGTCAATAAGAAAGTCCAAGGGATACAGTAAACCTGAAGTTAAGCATCGGAATCTAAGACTGGACTCACAGGAGAGGTTCAAATCATAGGACGTCAGAGTGTCAGTTCTCTTATACATAATTCGGCATTGTGCCTTTTGTATAAAATTCGGATGCAATTTCTGTGTTTCATCGTCAATAAGAATGTCCAAGGTATACAGTTAACCTGAAGAGAAGCATCGGAATCTACAACTCAACTCACAGGAGAGGTTCAAGTCATAGAAAGTTAGAGTGTCAGTCCTCTTGTACTTAAGTCGGCATTATGCCTTTTGTATTAAATTCGGATGCAATTTCTGTGTTTCATCGTCAATAAGAAGGTCCAAGGGATACAGTAAACCTGAAGTGAAGCATCGGAATCCAAAACTGGACTCACAGGAGAGGTTCAAATCATAGAAAGTTAGAGTGTCTGTCCTCTTGTACTTAAGTCGGCATTGTGCCTTTTGTATTAAATTCGGATGCAATTTTTGTGCTTTATCGTCAATAAAAAGGTCTACGGTATACAGAAAACCTGAAGAGAAAGCATCGGAATCTAAAACTGGTCTCACAGGAGTGGTTTAAATCATAGAAAGTTAGAGTGTCAGTCGTCATGTACTTAAGTCGGCATTGTGCCTTTTGTATTAAATTCGGATGATAATTCTGTGTTTCATCGTCAATAAGAAGGTCCAATGTTTACAGTAAACCTGAAGTGAAGCATCGAAATCTAAAACTCAACTCACAGGAGAGGTTCAAATCATAGAAAGCTAGAGTGTCAGTCCTCTTGCACTTAAGTCGGCATTGTGCCTTTTGTATTAAATTTGGATGCAGTTTCTGTATTTCATCGTCAATAAAAAGGTCCAAGGGATACAGTAAACCTGAAGTGAAGCATCGGAATCTAAAACTGGTCTCAAAGGAGAGGTTCAAATCATAAAAAGTTAGAGGTCAGTCCTCTTGTACTTAAGTCGGCATTGTGCCTTCTGTATTAAATTCGGAAGCAATTTCTGTGTTTCATCGTCAATAAGAAGGTCCAAGGGATACAGTAAACCTGAAGTGAAGCATCGGTATCTAAAGCTGGACTCACAGGAGAGGTTCAAATGATAGAAAGTTAGAGTGTCAGTCTTCTTGTACTTAAGTCGGCATTGTAACTTTTGTATTAAATTCGGATGCAATTTCTGTATTTCATCGTCAATAAGAAGGTCCAAGGTATACAGTAAACTTAAAGTGAAGCATCGGAATCTAAAACTGGACTCACAGGAGAGGTTCAAATCACAGAAGTTAGAGTGCCAGTCCTCTTGTACTTAAGTGGGCATTCTCCCTTTAGTATTAAATTCGGATGCAATTTCTGTATTTCATCGGCAATAAGAAGGTCCAAGGTATACAGTAAACCTGAAGTGAAGCATCAGAATCCAAAACTGGACTCACAGGACGGGTTCAAACCATAGAAAGTTAGAGTGTCAGTCCTCTTGTACTTAAGTCGGCATTGTGCCATTTGTATTAAATTCGGTTCCAATTTCTGTGTTTCATCGTCAATAAGAATGTCCAAGGTATACAGTAAACCTGAAGTAAAGCATCGGAATCTGCAACTCAATTCACAGGAGAGGTTCAAATCATAGAAATTTAGAGTGTTAGTCCTCTTGTACTTAAGTCGGCATTGGGCCTATTGTATTAAATTCGGATGCAATTTCTGTGTTTCATCGTCAATAAGAAGGTCCAAGGTATACAGTAAACCTGAAGTGAAGCATCGGAATTTAAAACTGGATTCACAGGAGAGGTTTAATTCATAGAAAGTTAGAGTGTCTGTCCTCTTGTACTTAAGTCGACATTGTGCCTTTTGTATTAAATTCGGATGCAATTTCTGTGGTTCATGGTCAATAAGAAGGACCAAGATATACAGAAAACGTGAAGAGAAAGCATCGGAATCTAAAACTAGTCTCACAGGAGCGGTTAAATCATAGAAAGTTAGAACGTCAGTCCTCTTGTACTTAAGTCGGCATTGTGCCTTTTGTATTACATTCGGATGCAATTTCTGTCTTTCTTCGTCAATAAGAAGGTCTAAGGTATACAGTAAACCTGAAGTGAAACATCGGAATCTAAAACTGGTCTCACAGGAGAGGTTTAAATCATAGAAAGTTAGAGTGTCAGTCCACTTGTACTTAAGTCGGCATTGTGCCTTTTGTATTAAATTCGGATGCAATGTCTGTGTTTCATCGTCAATAAGAAGGTCCAAGGGATACAGTTAACCTGAAGTGAAGCATCGGTATCTAAAACTGGACTCACAGGAGGGGTTCAAATGATAGGAAGTTACAGTGTCAGTCCTCTTGTACTTAAGTCGGCATTGTGCCTTTTGTATTAAATCTGGATGAAATTTTTTGCTTCATCGTCAATAAGACGCTCCAAGGGATACAGTAAGACTGATGTTAAGCATCGGAATCTAATACTGGACTCACAGGAGACGTTCAAATCATAGGACGTTAGAGTGTCAGTCCTCTTGTACTTAATTCGGCATTGTGCCTTTTGTATTAAATTCGGATGAAATTTCTGTGTTTCATCGTCAATGAGAAGGTCCAAGGGATACAGTAAACCTGAAGTGAAGCATCGGAATCTAAAACTGGACTCGCAGGAGAGGTTCATATCATAGAAAGTAAGAGTGTCTGTCCTCTTGTACTTAAGTCGGCATTGTGCCTTTTGTATTAAATTCGGATGCAATTTCTGTGTTTCATCGTCAATAAGAATGTCCAAGATATACAATAACCCTGAAGTAAAGCATCGGAATCTTCAACTCACACTTAGGAGAGGTTCAAATCATAGAAAGTTAGAGTGTCAGTCCTCTTGTACTTAAGTTGGCATTGTGCCTTTTCCATTTAATTCGGAAGCAATTTCTGTGTTTCATCGTCAATAAGAATGTCGAAGGTATAGAGTAAACCTGAAGTGATGCATCGGAATCTAAAACTGGATTGAAAGGAAAGGTTTAAATCATAGGAAGTTAGAGTATCAGTCCTCTTGTACTTAAGTCGGCATTGTACCTTTTGTATTAAATTCGGATGCAATTTCTGTGTTTCATCATCAATAAGAAGGACCAAGGGATACAGTAAACCTGAAGTGAAGCATCGGAATCTAAAACTGGACTCACAGGAGAGGTTCAAATCATAGAACGTTGGTGTGTCAGTCACCTTGTACTGAAGTCGGCAATGTGCCTTTTGTATTAGATTCGGATGCAATTTCTGTGGTTCATCGCCAATAAGAAGGTCCAAGGAATAGAGTAAACCTGAAGTGAAGCATCGGAATCCAAAACTGGACTCACAAGAGAGCTTCAAATCGCAGAAAGTTAGAGTGTCAGTGCTCATGTACTTAAGTCGGCATTGTGCCTTTTTTAATAAATTCGGATGCAATTTTTGTGTTTCATCGTCAATAAGAAGGTCCAAGGGATACAGTAAACCTGAAGTGAAGCATCGGAATCCAAAACCGGGCTCACAAGAGAGGTTCAAATCATAGCAAGTTATAGTGTCAGTCCTCTTTTACTTAAGTCGGCATTGTGCCTTTTGTATTAAATTCGGATTCAATTTCTGTGTTTCATTGTCAAATAGAAGGTCCAAGGGATACAGTAAACCTGAAATGAAGCATCGGAATCTAAAACTGGACTCACAGGTAAGGTTCAAATCATAGAAAGTTAGAGTGTCAGTCCTCTAGTTCTTAAGTCGGCATTGTGCCATTTGTATTAAATTCGGATGCAATTTCTGTGTTCCATCGTCAATAAGAAGGTCCAAGGGATACAGTAAACTTGAAGTGCAGCATCGGAATCTAAAACTGGGCTCAAAGGCGAGGTTCAAATCATTGAAAGTTAGAGTGTGAGTCCTCTTGTACTTATGTCGGCATTGTGCCTTTTGTATTAAATTCGGATGCAATTTCTGTATTTCATCGTCAATAAGAAGGTCCAAGGTATACTGTAAACCTGAAGTGAAGCGTCGGAATCTAAAACTGGACTCACAGGAGAGGTTCAAATCATAGAAAGTTAGAGTGTCAGTCCTCTTGTAGTTAAGTCGGCATTATACCTTTTGTATTAAATTCGGATGCAATATCTGCGTTTCATCGTCAATAAGAAGGTCCAAGGTTTACAGTAAACCTGAGTGAAGCATCGAAATCTAAAACTGCACTCACAGGAGCGGTTAAATCCTAGAAAGTTAGAGTGTCAGTCCTCTTGTACTTACGTCGTCATTGTGCCTTTTGTATTAAATTCGGATGCAATTTCTATGTTTCATCGTCAATAAGCAGATCCAAAGTATACAGTAAAAATGAAGTGAAGCATCGGAATCTAAAACTGGTCTCACAGGAGTGGTTTAAATCATAGAAAGTTAGAGTGTCAGTCCTCTTGTACTTAAGTCGGCATTGTGCCATTTGTATTAAATTCGGATGCAAATTCTGTGTTTCATCGTCAATAAGAAGGTCCAATGTTTACAGTAAACCTGAAGTGAAGCATCGAAATCTAAAACTCAACTCACAGGATCGGTTCAAATCATAGAAAGCTAATGAGTCAGTCCTCTTGCACTTAAGTCGGCATTGTGCATTTTGTATTAAATTTGGATGCAATTTCTGTGTTTCATCGTCAATAAAAAGGCCCAAGGGATACAGTAAACCTGAAGTGAAGCATCGGAATCTAAAACTGGACTCACAGGAGAGGTTCAAATCATAAAAAGTTAGAGGTCAGTCCTCTTGTACTTAAGTCGGCATTGTGCCTTCTGTATTAAATTCGGTAGCAATTTCTGTGTTTCATCGTTAATAAGAAGGTCCAAGGGATACAGTTAACCTGTAGTGAAGCATCGGAATCTAGAACTGGACTCTCAGGAGAGGTTCAAATCATAAAAAGTTAGAGGTCAGTCCTCTTGTACTTAAGTCGGAATTGTGCCTTCTGTATTAAATTCGGAAGCAATTTCTGTGTTTCATCGTTAATAAGAAGGTCTGTGGGATACAGTAAACCTGAAGTGAAGCATCGGAATATAAAATTTGACTCACAGGAGGGGTTCAAATCATAGAAAGTTAGAGTTTCAGTCCTCTTTAACATAAGTCGGCATTGTGCCTTTTGTATTAAATTGGGATGCAATTTCTGTATTTCATCGTCAATAAGACGGTCCAAGGTATACAGTAAACCTGAGGTGAAGCATCAGAATCCAAAACTGGACTCACAGGAGAGGTTCAAACCATAGAACGTTAGAGTGTCAGGCCTCTTGTACTTAAGTCGGCATTCTGCCTTTTGTATTGAATTCAGATGCAATTTCTGTGTTTCATCGTCAATTAGAAGTTCCAAGGGATACAGTAAAAATGAAGTACAGCTTCGGAATCTAAAAGTGGACTCAAAGGAGAAGTTCAAATCACGGAAAGTTAGAGTGTCAGTCCTCTTGTACTTAAGTCGGCAATGTGCCTTTTGTATTAAATTCGGATGCAATTTCTGTCTTTCATCGTCAATAAGAAAGTCCAAGGGATACAGTAAACCTGAAGTGAAGCATCGGAATCTTAAACTGGACTCACAGGAGAGGTTCAAATCATAGAAATTTAGAGTGTCAGTCCTCTTGTACATAAGTCGGCATTGTGCCTTTTGTATTAAATTCGGAAGCAATTTCTGTGTTTCATCGTCAATAAGAAGGTCCAAGGGATACAGTAAACCTGAAGTAAAGCATCAGAATCCAAAACTGGACTCACAGGAGAGGTTCAAACCATAGAAAGTTAGAGTGTCAGGCCTCTTGTACTTAAGTCGGCATTCTGCCTTTCGTATTGAATTCGGATGCAATTTCTGTGTTTCATCGTCAATTAGAAGTTCCAAGGGATACAGTAAACATGAAGTGCAGCATCGGAATCTAAAACTGGACTCAAAGGAGCGGTTTAAATCATAGAGAGTTAGAGTGTCAGTCCTCTTGAACTTAAGTCGGCATTGTGCCTTTTGTATTAAATTCGGATGCAATTTCTGTGTTCATTGTCAATTAGAAAGTCCAAGGGATACAGTAAACCTGAAGTGAAGCATCGGAATCTGAAACTGGACTCACAGGAGAGGTTAAAATCATAGAATGTTACAGTGTCAGACCTCTTGTACTTCAGTCGGCATTGTAACTTTTGTATTAAATCTGGATGCAATTTCTGTGCTTCATCGTCAATAAGAAAGTCCAAGGGATACAGTAAACCTGAAGTTAAGCATCGGAATCTAAGACTGGACTCACAGGAGAGGTTCAAATCATAGGACGGCAGAGTGTCAGTCCTCTTATACTTAATTCGGCATTGTGCCTTTTGTATTAAATTCGGATGCAATTTCTGTGTTTCATCGTCAATAAGAATGTCCAAGGTATACAGTAAACCTGAAGTGAAGCATCGGAATCTACAACTCAACTCGCAGCAGAGGTTCAAATCATAGAAAGTTAGATTGTTAGTCCTCTTGTACTTAAATCGGCATTGGGCCTATTGTATTAAATTCGGATGCAATTTCTGTGTTTCATCGTCAATAAGAAGGTCCAAGGTATACAGTATACCTCAAGTGAAGCATCGTAATCTAAAACTGGTCTCACAGGAGAGGTTTAAATCATAGAAAGGTAGAGTGTCAGTCCTCTTGTACTTAAGTCAGCATTATGCCTTTTGTATTAAATTCGGATGCAATTTCTGTGTTTCATCGTCAATAAGAAGGACCAAGGTTTACAGTAAACCTGAAGTGAAGCATCGGAATCTAAAACTGGACTCACAGGAGAGGTTCAAATCATAGAAATTTAGAGTGTCAGTCCTCTTGTACTTCAGTCGGCCTTGTGCTTTTGTATTAAATTTGGATGCAATTTCTGTATTTCATCGTCAATAAGAAGGTCCAAGGTATACCGTAAACCTGAAGTGAAGCATCGGAATCTGAAACTGGACACACAGGAGAGGTTAAAATCATAGAAAGTTACAATGTCAGTCCTCTTGTACTTAAGTCGGCATTGTAACTTTTGTATTAAATCTGGATGCAATTTCTGTGCTTCATCGTCAATAAGAAAGTCCAAGGGATACAGTAAACCTCAAGTTAAGCATCGGAATCTAAGACTGGACTCACAGGAGAGGTTCAAATCATAGGACGTCAGAGTGTCAGTCCTCTTATACTTAATTCGGCATTGTCCCTTTTGTATTAAATTCGGATGCAATTTCTGTGTTTCATCGTCAATAAGAATGTCCAAGGTATACAGTAAACCAGAAGTGAAGCATCGGAATCTAAAACTGCACTCACAGGAAAGTTTAAAATCATAGAGAGTTAGAGTGTCAGTCCTCTTGTGCATAGGTCGTCATTGTGCCTTTTGAATTTAATTCCGAACCAATTCCTGTGTTTAATCGTCAATTAGAAGGTCCAAGGTATACAGTAAACCTGATGTGAAGCATCAGAATCTAAAACTGGACTCACAGCAGAGGTTTTAATCATAGTAATTTAGTGTGTCTGTCCTCTTGTACTTAAGTCAGCATTGTGCCTTTTGTATTAAATTCGGATGCAATTTCTGTATTTAATCGTCAATAAGACGGTCCAAGGTATACAGTAAAACTGAGGTGAAGCATCAGAATCCAAAACTGGACTCTCAGGAGAGGTTCAAACCATAGAAAGTTAGAGTGTCAGGCCTCTTGTACTTAAGTCGGCATTCTGCCTTTTGTATTGAATTCAGATGCAATTTCTGTGTTTCATCGTCAAGTAGAAGTTCCAAGGGATACAGTAAACATGAAGTGCAGCTTCGGAATCTAAAACTGGACTCAAAGGAGAAGTTCAAATCTTAGAAAGTTAGAGTGTCAGTCCTCTTGTACTTAAGTCGGCATTGTGCCTTTTGTATTAAATTCGGATGCAATTTCTGTCTTTCATCGTCAATAAGAAAGTCCAAGGGATACAGTAAACCTGAAGTGAAGCATCGGAATCTTAAACTGGACTCACAGGAGAGGTTCAAATCATAGAAATTTAGAGTGTCAGTCCTCTTGTACATAAGTCGGCATTGTGCCTTTTGTATTAAATTCGGAAGCAATTTCTGTGTTTCATCGTCAATAAGAAGGTCCAAGGGATACAGTAAACCTGAAGTGAAGCATCGGAATCTAAAACTGGACTCACAGGAGAGGTTCAAATCACAGAAAGTTAGAGTGTCAGTTCTCTTGTACTTAAGTGGGCATTGTGCCTTTTGTATTAAATTCGGATGCAATTTCTGTATTTCATCGGCAATAAGAAGGTCCAAGGTATACAGTAAACCTGAAGTAAAGCATCAGAATCCAAAACTGGACTCACAGGAGAGGTTCAAACCATAGAAAGTTAGAGTGTCAGGCCTCTTGTACTTAAGTCGGCATTCTGCCTTTCGTATTGAATTCGGATGCAATTTCTGTGTTTCATCGTCAATTAGAAGTTCCAAGGGATACAGTAAACATGAAGTGCAGCATCGGAATCTAAAACTGGACTCAAAGGAGAGGTTCAAATCATAGAGAGTTAGAGTGTCAGTCCTCTTGTACTTAAGTCGGCATTGTGCCTTTTGTATTAAATTCGGATGCAATTTCTGTGTTTCATCGTCAATTAGAAAGTCCAAGGGATACAGTAAACCTGAAGTGAAGCATCGGAATCTGAAACTGGACTCACAGGAGAGGTTCAAATCATAGGACGTCAGAGTGTCAGTCCTCTTATACTTAATTCGGCATTGTCCCTTTTGTATTAAATTCGGATGCAATTTCTGTGTTTCATCGTCAATAAGAATGTCCAAGGTATACAGTAAACCAGAAGTGAAGCATCGGAATCTAAAACTGCACTCACAGGAAAGTTTAAAATCATAGAGAGTTAGAGTGTCAGTCCTCTTGTGCTTAGGTCGTCATTGTGCCTTTTGAATTTAATTCCGAACCAATTCCTGTGTTTAATCGTCAATTAGAAGGTCCAAGGTATACAGCAAACCTGATGTGAATCATCAGAATCTAAAACTGGACTCACAGCAGAGGTTTTAATCATTAAAATTTAGTGTGTCTGTCCATGTTGTACTTATGTCGGCATTGTGCCTTTTGTATTAAATTCGGATGCAATTTCTGTATTTCATCGTCAATAAGACGGTCCAAGGTATACAGTAAACCTGAGGTGAAGCATCAGAATCCAAAACTGGACTCACAGGAGAGGTTCAAACCATAGAAAGTTAGATTGTCAGGCCTCCTGTTCTTAAGTCGGCATTCTGCCTTTTGTATTGAATTCAGATGCAATTTCTGTGTTTCATCGTCAATTAGAAGTTCCAAGGGATACAGTAAACATGAAGTGCAGCTTCGGAATCTAAAACTGGACTCAAAGGAGAAGTTCAAATCATAGAAAGTTAGAGTGTCAGTCCTCTTGTACTTAAGTCGGCATTGTGCCTTTTGTATTAAATTCGGATGCAATTTCTGTCTTTCATCGTCAATAAGAAAGTCCAAGGGATACAGTAAACCTGAAGTGAAGCGTCGGAATCTTAAACCGGACTCACAGGAGAGGTTCAAATCATAGAAATTTAGATTGTCAGTCCTCTTGTACATAAGTCGGCATTGTGCCTTTTGTATTAAATTCGGAAGCAATTTCTGTGTTTCATCGTCAATAAGAAGGTCCAAGTGATACAGTAAACCTGAAGTGAAGCATCGGAATCTATTACTGGACTCACAGGAGAGGTTCAAATCACAGAAAGTTAGAGTGTCAGTTCTCTTGTACTTAAGTGGGCATTGTCCCTTTTGTATTAAATTCAGATGCAATTTCTGTATTTCATCGTCAATAAGAAGGACCAAGGTTTACAGTAAACCTGAAGTGAAGCATCGGAATCTAAAACTGGACTCACAGGAGAGGTTCAAATCATAGAAATTTAGAGTGTCAGTCCTCTTGTACTTAAGTCGGCCTTGTGCTTTTGTATTAAATTTGGATGCAATTTCTGTATTTCATCGTCAATAAGAAGGTCCAAGGTATACCGTAAACCTGAAGTGAAGCATCGGAATCTGAAACTGGACACACAGGAGAGGTTAAAATCATAGAAAGTTACAATGTCAGTCCTCTTGTACTTAAGTCGGCATTGTAACTTTTGTATTAAATCTGGATGCAATTTCTGTGCTTCATCGTCAATAAGAAAGTCCAAGGGATACAGTAAACCTCAAGTTAAGCATCGGAATCTAAGACTGGACTCACAGGAGAGGTTCAAATCATAGGACGTCAGAGTGTCAGTCCTCTTATACTTAATTCGGCATTGTCCCTTTTGTATTAAATTCGGATGCAATTTCTGTGTTTCATCGTCAATAAGAATGTCCAAGGTATACAGTAAACCAAAAGTGAAGCATCGGAATCTAAAACTGCACTCACAGGAAAGTTTAAAATCATAGAGAGTTAGAGTGTCAGTCCTCTTGTGCATAGGTCGTCATTGTGCCTTTTGAATTTAATTCCGAACCAATTCCTGTGTTTAATCGTCAATTAGAAGGTCCAAGGTATACAGTAAACCTGATGTGAAGCATCAGAATCTAAAACTGGACTCACAGCAGAGGTTTTAATCATAGTAATTTAGTGTGTCTGTCCTCTTGTACTTAAGTCGGCATTGTGCCTTTTGTATTAAATTCGGATGCAATTTCTGTATTTAATCGTCAATAAGACGGTCCAAGGTATACAGTAAAACTGAGGTGAAGCATCAGAATCCAAAACTGGACTCTCAGGAGAGGTTCAAACCAAAGAAAGTTAGAGTGTCAGGCCTCTTGTACTTAAGTCGGCATTCTGCCTTTTGTATTGAATTCAGATGCAATTTCTGTGTTTCATCGTCAAGTAGAAGTTCCAAGGGATACAGTAAACATGAAGTGCAGCTTCGGAATCTAAAACTGGACTCAAAGGAGAAGTTCAAATCTTAGAAAGTTAGAGTGTCAGTCCTCTTGTACTTAAGTCGGCATTGTGCCTTTTGTATTAAATTCGGATGCAATTTCTGTCTTTCATCGTCAATAAGAAAGTCCAAGGGATACAGTAAACCTGAAGTGAAGCATCGGAATCTTAAACTGGACTCACAGGAGAGGTTCAAATCATAGAAATTTAGAGTGTCAGTCCTCTTGTAAATAAGTCGGCATTGTGCCTTTTGTATTAAATTCGGAAGCAATTTCTGTGTTTCATCGTCAATAAGAAGGTCCAAGGGATACAGTAAACCTGAAGTGAAGCATCGGAGTCTAAAACTGGACTCACAGGAGAGGTTCAAATCACAGAAAGTTAGAGTGTCAGTTCTCTTGTACTTAAGTGGGCATTGTGCCTTTTGTATTAAATTCGGATGCAATTTCTGTATTTCATCGGCAATAAGAAAGTCCAAGGTATACAGTAAACCTGAAGTAAAGCATCAGAATCCAAAACTGGACTCACAGGAGAGGTTCAAACCATAGAAAGTTAGAGTGTCAGGCCTCTTGTACTTAAGTCGGCATTCTGCCTTTCGTATTGAATTCGGATGCAATTTCTGTGTTTCATCGTCAATTAGAAGTTCCAAGGGATACAGTAAACATGAAGTGCAGCATCGGAATCTAAAACTGGACTCAAAGGAGAGGTTCAAATCATAGAGAGTTAGAGTGTCAGTCCTCTTGTACTTAAGTCGGCATTGTGCCTTTTGTATTAAATTCGGATGCAATTTCTGTGTTTCATCGTCAATTAGAATGTCCAAGGGATACAGTAAACCTGAAGTGAAGCATCGGAATCTGAAACTGGACTCACAGGAGAGGTTCAAATCATAAGACGTCAGAGTGTCAGTCCTCTTATACTTAATTCGGCATTGTCCCTTTTGTATTAAATTCGGATGCAATTTCTGTGTTTCATCGTCAATAAGAATGTCCAAGGTATACAGTAAACCAGAAGTGAAGCATCGGAATCTAAAACTGCACTCACAGGAAAGTTTAAAATCATAGAGAGTTACAGTGTCAGTCCTCTTGTGCTTAGGTCGTCATTGTGCCTTTTGAATTTAATTCCGAACCAATTCCTGTGTTTAATCGTCAATTAGAAGGTCCAAGGTATACAGCAAACCTGATGTGAATCATCAGAATCTAAAACTGGACTCACAGCAGAGGTTTTAATCATTAAAATTTAGTGTGTCTGTCCATGTTGTACTTATGTCGGCATTGTGCCTTTTGTATTAAATTCGGATGCAATTTCTGTATTTCATCGTCCATAAGACGGTCCAAGGTATACAGTAAACCTGAGGTGAAGCATCAGAATCCAAAACTGGACTCACAGGAGAGGTTCAAACCATAGAAAGTTAGATTGTCAGGCCTCCTGTTCTTAAGTCGGCATTCTGCCCTTTGTATTGAATTCAGATGCAATTTCTGTGTTTCATCGTCAATTAGAAGTTCCAAGGGATACAGTAAACATGAAGTGCAGCTTCGGAATCTAAAACTGGACTCAAAGGAGAAGTTCAAATCATAGAAAGTTAGAGTGTCAGTCCTCTTGTACTTAAGTCGGCATTGTGCCTTTTGTATTAAATTCGGATGCAATTTCTGTCTTTCATCGTCAATAAGAAAGTCCAAGGGATACAGTAAACCTGAAGTGAAGCGTCGGAATCTTAAACCGGACTCACAGGAGAGGTTCAAATCATAGAAATTTAGATTGTCAGTCCTCTTGTACATAAGTCGGCATTGTGCCTTTTGTATTAAATTCGGAAGCAATTTCTGTGTTTCATCGTCAATAAGAAGGTCCAAGTGATACAGTAAACCTGAAGTGAAGCATCGGAATCTATTACTGGACTCACAGGAGAGGTTCAAATCACAGAAAGTTAGAGTGTCAGTTCTCTTGTACTTAAGTGGGCATTGTCCCTTTTGTATTAAATTCGGATGCAATTTCTGTATTTCATCGGCAATAAGAAGGTCCAAGGTATACAGTAAACCTGAAGTAAAGCATCATAATCCAAAACTGGACTCACAGGAGAGGTTCAAACCATAGAAAGTTAGAGTGTCAGGCCTCTTGTACTTAAGTCGGCATTCTGCCTCTCGTATTGAATTCGGATGCAATTTCTGTGTTTCATCGTCAATTTGAAGTTCCAAGGGATACAGTAAACATGAAGTGCAGCATCGGAATCTAAAACTGGACTCAAAGGAGAGGTTCAAATCATAGAGAGTTAGAGTGTCAGTCCTCTTGTACTTAAGTCGGCATTGTGCCTTTTGTATTAAATTCGGATGCAATTTCTGTGTTTCATGGTCAATAAGAATGTCCAAGGTATACAGTAAACCTGAAGTGAAGCATCGGAATCTACAACTCAACTCGCAGGAGAGGTTCAAATCATAGAAAGTTAGAGTGTTAGTCCTCTTGTACTTAAGTCGGCATTGGGCCTATTGTATTAAATTCGGATGCAATTTCTGTGTTTCATCGTCAATAAGAAGGTCCAAGGTATACAGTATACCTGAAGTGAAGCATCGGAATCTAAAACTGGTCTCACAGGAGAGGTTTAAATCATAGAAAGTTAGAGTGTCAGTCCTCTTGTACTTAAGTCAGCATTATGCCTTTTGTATTAAATTCGGATGCAATTTCTGTGTTTCATCGTCAATAAGAAGGACCAAGGTTTACAGTAAACCTGAAGTGAAGCATCGGAATCTAAAACTGGACTCACAGGAGAGGTTCAAATCATAGAAATTTAGAGTGTCAGTCCTCTTGTACTTAAGTCGGCATTGTGCCTTTTGTATTAAATTTGGATGCAATTTCTGTGCTTCATCGTCAATAAGAAAGTCCAAGGGATACAGTAAACCTCAAGTTAAGCATCGGAATCTAAGACTGGACTCACAGGAGAGGTTCAAATCATAGGACGTCAGAGTGTCAGTCCTCTTATACTTAATTCGGCATTGTCCCTTTTGTATTAAATTCGGATGCAATTTCTGTGTTTCATCGTCAATAAGAATGTCCAAGGTATACAGTAAACCAAAAGTGAAGCATCGGAATCTAAAACTGCACTCACAGGAAAGTTTAAAATCATAGAGAGTTAGAGTGTCAGTCCTCTTGTGCATAGGTCGTCATTGTGCCTTTTGAATTTAATTCCGAACCAATTCCTGTGTTTAATCGTCAATTAGAAGGTCCAAGGTATACAGTAAACCTGATGTGAAGCATCAGAATCTAAAACTGGACTCACAGCAGAGGTTTTAATCATAGTAATTTAGTGTGTCTGTCCTCTTGTACTTAAGTCGGCATTGTGCCTTTTGTATTAAATTCGGATGCAATTTCTGTATTTAATCGTCAATAAGACGGTCCAAGGTATACAGTAAAACTGAGGTGAAGCATCAGAATCCAAAACTGGACTCTCAGGAGAGGTTCAAACCAAAGAAAGTTAGAGTGTCAGGCCTCTTGTACTTAAGTCGGCATTCTGCCTTTTGTATTGAATTCAGATGCAATTTCTGTGTTTCATCGTCAAGTAGAAGTTCCAAGGGATACAGTAAACATGAAGTGCAGCTTCGGAATCTAAAACTGGACTCAAGGGAGAAGTTCAAATCTTAGAAAGTTAGAGTGTCAGTCCTCTTGTACTTAAGTCGGCATTGTGCCTTTTGTATTAAATTCGGATGCAATTTCTGTCTTTCATCGTCAATAAGAAAGTCCAAGGGATACAGTAAACCTGAAGTGAAGCATCGGAATCTTAAACTGGACTCACAGGAGAGGTTCAAATCATAGAAATTTAGAGTGTCAGTCCTCTTGTAAATAAGTCGGCATTGTGCCTTTTGTATTAAATTCGGAAGCAATTTCTGTGTTTCATCGTCAATAAGAAGGTCCAAGGGATACAGTAAACCTGAAGTGAAGCATCGGAGTCTAAAACTGGACTCACAGGAGAGGTTCAAATCACAGAAAGTTAGAGTGTCAGTTCTCTTGTACTTAAGTGGGCATTGTGCCTTTTGTATTAAATTCGGATGCAATTTCTGTATTTCATCGGCAATAAGAAAGTCCAAGGTATACAGTAAACCTGAAGTAAAGCATCAGAATCCAAAACTGGACTCACAGGAGAGGTTCAAACCATAGAAAGTTAGAGTGTCAGGCCTCTTGTACTTAAGTCGGCATTCTGCCTTTCGTATTGAATTCGGATGCAATTTCTGTGTTTCATCGTCAATTAGAAGTTCCAAGGGATACAGTAAACATGAAGTGCAGCATCGGAATCTAAAACTGGACTCAAAGGAGAGGTTCAAATCATAGAGAGTTAGAGTGTCAGTCCTCTTGTACTTAAGTCGGCATTGTGCCTTTTGTATTAAATTCGGATGCAATTTCTGTGTTTCATCGTCAATTAGAATGTCCAAGGGATACAGTAAACCTGAAGTGAAGCATCGGAATCTGAAACTGGACTCACAGGAGAGGTTCAAATCATAAGACGTCAGAGTGTCAGTCCTCTTATACTTAATTCGGCATTGTCCCTTTTGTATTAAATTCGGATGCAATTTCTGTGTTTCATCGTCAATAAGAATGTCCAAGGTATACAGTAAACCAGAAGTGAAGCATCGGAATCTAAAACTGCACTCACAGGAAAGTTTAAAATCATAGAGAGTTACAGTGTCAGTCCTCTTGTGCTTAGGTCGTCATTGTGCCTTTTGAATTTAATTCCGAACCAATTCCTGTGTTTAATCGTCAATTAGAAGGTCCAAGGTATACAGCAAACCTGATGTGAATCATCAGAATCTAAAACTGGACTCACAGCAGAGGTTTTAATCATTAAAATTTAGTGTGTCTGTCCATGTTGTACTTATGTCGGCATTGTGCCTTTTGTATTAAATTCGGATGCAATTTCTGTATTTCATCGTCCATAAGACGGTCCAAGGTATACAGTAAACCTGAGGTGAAGCATCAGAATCCAAAACTGGACTCACAGGAGAGGTTCAAACCATAGAAAGTTAGATTGTCAGGCCTCCTGTTCTTAAGTCGGCATTCTGCCCTTTGTATTGAATTCAGATGCAATTTCTGTGTTTCATCGTCAATTAGAAGTTCCAAGGGATACAGTAAACATGAAGTGCAGCTTCGGAATCTAAAACTGGACTCAAAGGAGAAGTTCAAATCATAGAAAGTTAGAGTGTCAGTCCTCTTGTACTTAAGTCGGCATTGTGCCTTTTGTATTAAATTCGGATGCAATTTCTGTCTTTCATCGTCAATAAGAAAGTCCAAGGGATACAGTAAACCTGAAGTGAAGCGTCGGAATCTTAAACCGGACTCACAGGAGAGGTTCAAATCATAGAAATTTAGATTGTCAGTCCTCTTGTACATAAGTCGGCATTGTGCCTTTTGTATTAAATTCGGAAGCAATTTCTGTGTTTCATCGTCAATAAGAAGGTCCAAGTGATACAGTAAACCTGAAGTGAAGCATCGGAATCTATTACTGGACTCACAGGAGAGGTTCAAATCACAGAAAGTTAGAGTGTCAGTTCTCTTGTACTTAAGTGGGCATTGTCCCTTTTGTATTAAATTCGGATGCAATTTCTGTATTTCATCGGCAATAAGAAGGTCCAAGGTATACAGTAAACCTGAAGTAAAGCATCATAATCCAAAACTGGACTCACAGGAGAGGTTCAAACCATAGAAAGTTAGAGTGTCAGGCCTCTTGTACTTAAGTCGGCATTCTGCCTCTCGTATTGAATTCGGATGCAATTTCTGTGTTTCATCGTCAATTTGAAGTTCCAAGGGATACAGTAAACATGAAGTGCAGCATCGGAATCTAAAACTGGACTCAAAGGAGAGGTTCAAATCATAGAGAGTTAGAGTGTCAGTCCTCTTGTACTTAAGTCGGCATTGTGCCTTTTGTATTAAATTCGGATGCAATTTCTGTGTTTCATGGTCAATAAGAATGTCCAAGGTATACAGTAAACCTGAAGTGAAGCATCGGAATCTACAACTCAACTCGCAGGAGAGGTTCAAATCATAGAAAGTTAGAGTGTTAGTCCTCTTGTACTTAAGTCGGCATTGGGCCTATTGTATTAAATTCGGATGCAATTTCTGTGTTTCATCGTCAATAAGAAGGTCCAAGGTATACAGTATACCTGAAGTGAAGCATCGGAATCTAAAACTGGTCTCACAGGAGAGGTTTAAATCATAGAAAGTTAGAGTGTCAGTCCTCTTGTACTTAAGTCAGCATTATGCCTTTTGTATTAAATTCGGATGCAATTTCTGTGTTTCATCGTCAATAAGAAGGACCAAGGTTTACAGTAAACCTGAAGTGAAGCATCGGAATCTAAAACTGGACTCACAGGAGAGGTTCAAATCATAGAAATTTAGAGTGTCAGTCCTCTTGTACTTAAGTCGGCATTGTGCCTTTTGTATTAAATTTGGATGCAATTTCTGTATTTCATCGTCAATAAGAAGGTCCAAGGTATACCGCAAACCTGAAGTGATGCATCGGAATCAGAAACTGGACTCACAGGAGAGGTTAAAATCATAGAAAGTTACAATGACAGTCCTCTTGTACTTAAGTCGGCATTGTAACTTTTGTATTAAATCTGGATGCAGCTTCTGTGCTTCATCGTCAATAAGAAAGTCCAAGGGATACAGTAAACCTGAAGTTAAGCATCGGAATCTAAGACTGGACTCACAGGAGAGGTTCAAATCATAGGACGTCAGAGTGTCAGTCCTCTTATACTTAATTCGGCATTGTCCCTTTTGTATTAAATTCGGATGCAATTTCTGTGTTTCATCGTCAATAAGAATGTCCAAGGTATACAGTAAACCAGAAGTGAAGCATCGGAATCTAAAACTGCACTCACAGGAAAGTTTAAAATCATAGAGAGTTAGAGTGTCAGTCCTCTTGTGCTTAGGTCGTCATTGTGCCTTTTGAATTTAATTCCGAACCAATTCCTGTGTTTAATCGTCAATTAGAAGGTCCAAGGTATACAGTAAACCTGATGTGAAGCATCAGAATCTAAAACTGGACTCACAGCAGAGGTTTTAATCATAGAAATTTAGCGTGTCTGTCCTCTTGTACTGAAGTCGGCATTGTGCGTTTTGTATTAAATTCGGATGCAATTTCTGTGTTTCATCGTCAATAAGAAGGTCCAAGGTATACAGAAAACCTGAAGAGAAAGCATCGGAATGTAAAACTAGTCTCACAGGAGCGGTTAAATCATAGAAAGTTAGAGTGTCAGTCCTCTTGTACTTAAGTCGGCATTGTACCTTTTGTATTAAATTCGGATGCTATTTCTGTCTTTCTTCGACAAAACGAAGGTCTAAGGTATACAGTAAACCTGAAGTGAAGCATCGTAATCTAAAACCGGTCTCACAGGAGAGGTTTAAATCATAGAAAGTTAGAGTGTCAGTCCTCTTGTACTTAGGTCGGCATTATGCCTTTTGTATTAAATTCGGATGCAATATTTGTGTTTCATCGTCAATAAGAGGGTCTAAGGTTTACAGTAAACCTGAGTGAAGCATCGAAATCTAAAACTCAACACACAGGAGAGGTTCAAATCATAGAAAGTTAGAGTGTCAGTCCCCTTGTACTTAAGTCGGCATTGTGCTTTTGTATTAAATTCGGATGCATTTTCTGTGTTTCATCTTTAATAAGAAGGTCTGAGGGATACAGTAAACCTGAAGTGAAGCATCGGAATAAAAAATTTGACTCACAGGAGTTGTTCGAATCATAGAAAGTTAGAGTTTCAGTCCTCTTTACCTTAAGTCGGCATTGTGCTTTTTGTATTAAATTGGGATGCAATTTCTGTATTTCATCGTCAATAAGACGGTCCAAGGTATACAGTAAACCTGAAGTGAAGCATCAGAATCCAAATCTGGACTCACAGGAGAGGTTCAAACAATAGAAAGTTAGAGTGTCAGGCCTCTTGTACATAAGTCGGCATTCTGCCTTTTGTATTGAATTCGGATGCAATTTCTGTGTTTCATCGTCAATTAGAAGTTCCAAGGGATACAGTAAATATGAAGTGCAGCATCGGAATCTAAAACTGGACTCAAAGGAGAGGTTCAAGTCATAGATAGTTAGAGTGTCAGTCCTCTTGTACTTAAGTGGGCATTGTGCCTTTTGTATTAAATTCGGATGCAATTTCTGTGTTTCATCGTCAATAAGAAAGTCCAAGGGATACAGTAAACCTGAAGTGAAGCATCAGAATCTAAAACTGGACTCACAGGACAGGTTCAAATCATAGAAATTTAGAGTGTCAGTCCTCTTGTACATAAGTTGGCATTGTGCCTTTTGTATTAAATTCGGATGCAATTTCTGTGCTTCATCGACAACAAGAACGTCCAAGGGATACAATAAACCTGGAGTTAAGAATCGGAATCTAAGACTGGACTCACAGGAGAGGTTCAAATCATAGGACGTCAGAGTGTCAGTCCTCTCATACTTAATTCGGCATTGTGCCTTTTGTATTAAATTCGGATGCAATTTCTGTGTTTCATCGTCAATAAAAAGGTCCAAGGGATACAGTAAACTTGAAGTGAAGCATCGGAATCTAAAACTGGACTCACAGGAGAGGTTCAAATCATAAAAAGTTAGAGGTCAGTCCTCTTGTACTTAAGTCGGCATTGTGCCATCTGTATTACATTCGGAAGCAATTTCTGTGTTTCATAGTCAATAACAAGGTCCAAGGGATACAGTAAACCTGAAGTGAAGCATCGGAATCTAAAACTGGACTCACAGGAGAGGTTCAAATCACAGAAAGTTAGAGTGCCAGTCCTCTTGTACTTAAGTCGGCATTGTGCCTTTTGTATTAAATTCGGATGCAATTTCTGTGTTTCATCGTCAATAAGTAAGTCCAAGGGATAGAGTAAACCTGAAGTGAAGCATCGGGATCTAAAACAGGACTCACAGGAGAGGTTCAAATCATAGAAATTTAGAGTGTCAGTCCTCTTGTACTTAAGTCGGCATTGTGCCTTTTGTATTAAATTGGGATGCAATTTCTGTATTTCATCGTCAATAAGAAGGTCCAAGGTATACAGTAAACCTGAAGTGAAGCATCGGAATCTGAAACTGGACTCACAGGAGAGGTTAAAATCATAGAAAGTTACTGTGTCAGACCTCTTGTACTTAAGTCGGCATTGTAACTTTTTTATTAAATCTGGATGCAATTTCTGTGCTTCATCGTCAATAAGAAAGTCCAAGGGATACAGTAAACCTGAAGTTAAGCATCGGAATCTAAGACTGGACTCACAGGAGAGGTTCAAATCATAGGACGTCAGAGTGTCAGTTCTCTTATACATAATTCGGCATTGTGCCTTTTGTATAAAATTCGGATGCAATTTCTGTGTTTCATCGTCAATAAGAAGGTAAAAGGGATACAGTAAACCTGAAGTGAAGCATCGGAATCTAAAACTGGACTCACAGGAGAGGTTCAAATCATAGAAAGTTAGAGTGTCTGTCCTCTTGTACTTAAGTCGGCATTGTGCCTTTTGTATTAAATTCGGATGCAATTTTTGTGCTTTATCGTCAATAAAAAGGTCCACGGTATACAGAAAACCTGAAGAGAAAGCATCGGAATCTAAAACTGGTCTCACAGGAGTAATTTAAATCATAGAAAGTTAGAGTGTCAGTCCTCATGTACTTAAGTCGGCATTGTGCCTTTTGTATTAAATTCGGATGATAATTCTGTCTTTTCATCGTCAATAAGAAGGTCCAATGTTTACAGTAAACCTGAAGTGAAGCATCGAAATCTAAAACTCAACTCACAGGAGAGGTTCAAATCATAGAAAGCTAGAGTGTCAGTCCTCTTGCACTTAAGTCGGCATTGTGCCTTTTGTATTAAATTTGGATGCAATTTCTGTATTTCATCGTCAATAAAAAGGTCCAAGGGATACAGTAAACCTGAAGTGAAGCATCGGAATCTAAAACTGGTCTCAAAGGAGAGGTTCAAATCATAAAAAGTTAGAGGTCAGTCCTCTTGTACTTAAGTCGGCATTGTGCCTTCTGTATTAAATTCGGAAGCAATTTCTGTGTTTCATCGTCAATAAGAAGGTCCAAGGGATACAGTTAACCTGAAGTGAAGCATCGGTATCTAAAGCTGGACTCACAGGAGAGGTTCAAATGATAGAAAGTTAGAGTGTCAGTCTTCTTGTACTTAAGTCGGCATTGTAACTTTTGTATTAAATTCGAATGCAATTTCTGTATTTCATCGTCAATAAGAAGGTCCAAGGTATACAGTAAACTTGAAGTGAAGCATCGGAATCTAAAACTGGACTCACAGGAGAGGTTCAAATCACAGAACATAGAGTGCCAGTCCTCTTGTACTTAAGTGGGCATTGTCCCTTTAGTATTAAATTCGGATGCAATTTCTGTATTTCATCGGCAATAAGAAGGTCCAAGGTATACAGTAAACCTGAATTGAAGCATGAGAATCCAAAACTGGATTCACAGGACGGGTTCAAACCATAGAAAGTTAGAGTGTCAGTCCTCTTGTACTTAAGTCGGCATTGTGCCATTTGTATTAAATTCGGATCCAATTTCTGTGTTTCATCGTCAATAAGAATGTCCAAGGTATACAGTAAACCTGAAGTAAAGCATCGGAATCTGCAACTCAATTCACAGGAGAGGTTCAAATCATAGAAATTTAGAGTGTTAGTCCTCTTGTACTTAAGTCGACATTGGGCCTATTGTATTAAATTCGGATGCAATTTCTGTGTTTCATCGTCAATAAGAAGGTCCAAGGTATACAGTAAACCTGAAGTGAAGCATCGGAATTTAAAACTGGATTCACAGGAGAGGTTTAATTCATAGAAAGTTAGAGTGTCTGTCCTCTTGTACTTAAGTCGACATTGTGCCTTTTGTATTAAATTCGGATGCAATTTCTGTGGTTCATCGTCAATAAGAAGGACCAAGGTATACAGAAAACGTGAAGAGAAAGCATCGGAATCTAAAACTAGTCTCACAGGAGCGGTTAAATCATAGAAAGTTAGAACGTCAGTCCTCTTGTACTTATGTCGGCATTGTGCCTTTTGTATTAAATTCGGATACAATTTCTGTGTTTGATCGTCAATAAGAAGGTCCAAGGGATACAGTAAACCTGAAGTGAAGCATCGGAATCTAAAACTGGACTCGCAGGAGAGGTTCATATCATAGAAAGTAAGAGTGTCTGTCCTCTTGTACTTATGTCGGCATTGTAACTTTTGTATTAAATTCGGATGCAATTTCTGTATTTCATCGTCAATAAGAAGGTCCAAGGTATACAGTAAACTTGAAGTGAAGCATCGGAATCTAAAACTGGACTCACAGGAGAGGTTCAAATCACAGAAGTTAGAGTGCCAGTCCTCTTGTACTTAAGTGGGCATTGTCCCTTTTGTATTAAATTCGGATGCAATGTCTGTGTTTCATCGTCAATAAGAAGATCCAAGGGATACAGTTAACCTGAAGTGAAGCATCGGTATCTAAAACTGGACTCACAGGAGGGGTTCAAATGATAGGAAGTTACAGTGTCAGTCCTCTTGTACTTAAGTCGCCATTGTGCCTTTTGTATTAAATCTGGATGAAATTTTTTGCTTCATCGTCAATAAGACGCTCCAAGGGATACAGTAAGACTGATGTTAAGCATCGGAATCTAATACTGGACTCACAGGAGACGTTCAAATCATAGGACGTTAGAGTGTCAGTCCTCTTGTACTTAATTCGGCATTGTGCCTTTTGTATTAAATTCGGATGAAATTTCTGTGTTTCATCGTCAATGAGAAGGTCCAAGGGATACAGTAAACCTGAAGTGAAGCATCGGAATCTAAAACTGGACTCGCAGGAGAGGTTCATATCATAGAAAGTAAGAGTGTCTGTCCTCTTGTACTTAAGTCGGCATTGTGCCTTTTGTATTAAATTCGGATGCAATTTCTGTGTTTCATCGTCAATAAGAATGTCCAAGATATACAATAACCCTGAAGTAAAGCATCGGAATCTACAACTCACACTTAGGAGAGGTTCAAATCATAGAAAGTTAGAGTGTCAGTCCTCTTGTACTTAAGTTGGCATTGTGCCTTTTCCATTAAATTCGGAAGCAATGTCTGTGTTTCATCGTCAATAAGAATGTCGAAGGTATAGAGTAAACCTGAAGTGAAGCATCGGAATCTAAAACTGGATTGAAAGGAAAGGTTTAAATCATAGGAAGTTAGAGTATCAGTCCTCTTGTACTTAAGTCGGCATTGTACCTTTTGTATTAAATTCGGATGTAATTTCTGTGCTTCATCGTCAATAAGAAGGTCCAAGGTATACAGAAAACCTGAAGAGAAAGCATCGAATTATAAAACTGGACTCACAGGAGCGGTTAAATCATAGAATATTAGTGTGGCAGTCCACTTGTACTTAAGTCGGCATTGTGCCTTTTGTATTAAATTCGGATGCAATTTCTGTGTTTCATCATCAATAAGAAGGACCAAGGGATACAGTAAACCTGAAGTGAAGCATCGGAATCTAAAACTGGACTCACAGGAGAGGTTCAAATCATAGAACGTTGGTGTGTCAGTCACCTTGTACTGAAGTCGGCAATGTGCCTTTTGTATTAGATTCGGATGCAATTTCTGTGGTTCATCGCCAATAGGAAGGTCCAAGGAATAGAGTAAACCTGAAGTGAAGCATCGGAATCCAAGACTGGACTCACAAGAGAGCTTCAAATCGCAGAAAGTTAGAGTGTCAGTGCTCATGTACTTAAGTCGGCATTGTGCCTTTTGTAATAAATTCGGATGCAATTTTTGTGTTTCATCGTCAATAAGAAGGTCCAAGGGATACAGTAAACCTGAAGTGAAGCATCGGAATCCAAAACCGGGCTCACAAGGGAGGTTCAAATCATAGAAAGTTATAGTGTCAGTCCTCTTTTACTTAAGTCGGCATTGTGCCTTTTGTATTAAATTCGGATTCAATTTCTGTGTTTCATCGTCAAATAGAAGGTCCAAGGGATACAGTAAACCTGAAATGAAGCATCGGAATCTAAAACTGGACTCACAGGTAAGGTTCAAATCATAGAAAGTTAGAGTGTCAGTCCTCTAGTACTTAAGTCGGCATTGTGCCATTTGTATTAAATTCGGATGCAATTTCTGTGTTCCATCGTCAATAAGAAGGTCCAAGGGATACAGTAAACTTGAAGTGCAGCATCGGAATCTAAAACTGGGCTCAAAGGCGAGGTTCAAATCATTGAAAGTTAGAGTGTGAGTCCTCTTGTACTTATGTCGGCATTGTGCCTTTTGTATTAAATTCGGATGCAATTTCTGTGTTTCATCGTCAATAAGTAGGTCCAAGGGATACAGTAACCTGAATTGAAGCATCAGAATCTAAGACTGGACTCACAGGAGAGGTTCAAATCATAGAAAGTTAGAGTGTCTGTCCTCTTGTACTTAAGTCGTCATTGTGCGTGGTGTATTAAATTCGGATCCAATTTCTGTGTTTCATCGTCAATAAGAACGTCCAAGGGATACAGTAAACCAGAAGTGAACCATCGGAATCTAAAACTGGACTCACAGGAGAGGTTCAGATCATAGAAAGTTAGAGTTTCAGTCCTCTTGTACTTAAGTCGGCATTGTGCCTTTTGTATTAAATTCGGATGCAATTTCTGTATTTCATCGTCAATAAGAAGGTCCAAGGTATACTGTAAACCTGAAGTGCAGCGTCGGAATGTAAAACTGGACTCACAGGAGAGGGTCAAATCATAGAAAGTTAGAGTGTCAGTCCTCTTGTACTTAAGTCGGCATTAGGCCTTTTGTATTACATTCGGATGCAATGTCTGTGTTTCATCGTCAATAAGATGGTCCAAGGTTTACAGTAAACCTGAGTGAAGCATCGAAATGTAAAACTCAACTCACGGGAGAGGTTCAAATCATAGAAAGTTAGAGTGCCAGTCCTCTTGTACTTAAGTCGGCATAGTGCCTTTTGCATTAAATTCGGATGCAATTTCTGTGTTTCATCGACAATAAGAAGGTCCAAGGGATCCAGTAAACCTGAAATGAAGCATCGGAATCTAAAACTGGACTCACAGGAGAGGTTTAAATCATAGAAAGTTTTAGTGCCAATCCTCTTGTACTTAAGTCGGCATTGTGCTTTTTGTTTTAAATTCGGATGAAATTTCTGTGTTTCATCGTCAATAAGAAGGTCCAAGATATACAGTAAACCTGAAGTGAAGCATCGGAATCCAAAACCGGACTCACAGGAGAGGTTCAAATCATAGAAAGTTAGAGTGTCAGTCCTCTTGTACTTATGTCGGCATTGTGCCTTTTGTATTAAATTTGGATGCAATTTCTGTGCTTCCTCGTCAATAAGAATATCCAAGATATACAATAAACCTGAAGTGAAGCATCGGAATCTACAACTCAACGCACAGGAGAGGTTCAAATCATAGAAAGTTACAGTGTCAGTCCTCTTGTACTTAAGTCGGCATTGTGCCTTTTGTATTAAATCTGGATGAAATTTTTTGCTTCATCGTCAATAAGACGCTCCAAGCGATACAGTAAGACTGAAGTTAAGCATCGGAATCTAATACTGTACTCACAGGAGACGTTCATATCATAGGACGTTAGAGTGTCAGTCCTCTTGTACTTAATTCGGCATTGTGCCTTTTGTATTAAGTTCGGATGCAAATTCTGTGTTCCATCGTCAATAAGAATGTCCAAGGTATACAGTATACCTGATGTGAAGCATCGGAATCTACAAGTCAACTCACGGGAGAGGTTCAAATCATAGAAAGTTAGTGTGCTAGTCCTCTAGTATTTAAGTCGGCATTGGGCTTATTGTATTAAATTCGGATGCAATTTCTGTGTTTCATCGTCAATAAGAAGGTCCAAGGTATACAGTAAACCTGAAGTGAAGCATCGGAATTTAAAACTGGATTTACAGGAGAGGTTTAAATCATAGACAGTTAGAGTGTATGTCCTCTTGTACTTAAGTGGGCATTGTGCCTTTTGTATTAAATTCGGATTCAATTTCTGTGGTTCATCGTCAATAAGAAGGTACAAGGTATACAGAAAACCGGAAGAGAAAGCATCGGAATCTAAAGCTAGCCTCACTGGAGCGGTTAAATCATAGAAAGTTAGAGTGTCAATCCTCTTGTACTTAAGTCGGCATTGTGCCTTTTGTATTAAGTTCGGATCCAATTTCTGTCTTTCATCGTCAATAAGAAGGTCTAAGGGATACAGTAAACCTGAAGTGAAGCATCGGAATCTAAAACTGGTCTCACAGATAGGTTTCAATCATAGAAAGTTAGAGTGTCAGTCCTCTTGTACTTAAGTCGGCATTGTGCCTTTTGTATTAAGTTCGGATGCAATTTCAGTGTTTCATCGTCAATAAAAAGGTCCAAGGGATACAGAAAACCTGAAGTGAAGCATCGGAATCTAAAACTGGACTCACAGGAGAGGTTCAAATCATAGAAAGTCAGAGTGTCAGTCTTCTTGCACTTGAGAAGCAATGTGCCTTTTGTATTACATTCGGATGCAATTTCTGTATTTCATCGTCAATGAGAAGGTCCAAAGTATATAGTAAACCTGAAGTGAACCATCGGAATCTAAAACTGGACTCACAGGAGAGGTTCAAATCATACAAAATAGAGTGTCAGTCCTCGTGTACTTAAGTCGGCATTGTGTCTTTCGTTTTAAATTCGGATGACATTTCTGTGTTTCATCGTCAATGAGAAGGTCCAAGGGATACAGTAAACCTGAAGTGAAGCATCGGAATCCAAAACCGGACTCACAGGAGTGGTTCAAATCATAGAACGTTACAGTGTCAGTCCTCTTGTACTTATGTCGGCATTGTGCCTTTTGTATTAAATTCGGTTGCAATTTCTGTGTTTCAGCGTTAATAAGAAGGTCCAAGGTATACGGTAAACCTGAAGTGAAGCATCGGAATCTAAAACTGAACTCACAGGAGAGGTTCAAATCATACAAAGTTAGAGTGTCAGTCCTCTTGTACTTAAGTCAGCATTGTGCCTTTCGTATTAAATTCAGATGCAATTTCTGTGTTTCATCGTCAATAAGAAGGTCCAAGGGATACAGTAAACCTGAAGTGAAGCATCGGAATCTAAAACTGGACTCGCAGGAGTGGTTCATATCATAGAAAGTAAGAGTGTCTGTCCTCTTGTACTTAAGTCGGCATTGTGCCTTTTGTATTAAATTCGGATGCAATTTCTGTGTTTCATCGTCAAGAAGAATGTCCAAGATATACAATAAACCTGAAGTAAAGCATCGGAATCTACAACTCACACTTAGGAGAGGTTCAAATCATAGAAAGTTAGAGTGTCTGTCCTCTTGTACTTAAGTTGGCATTGTGCCTTTTCCATTAAATTCGGAAGCAATTTCTGTGTTCCATCGTCAATAAGAAGGCCGAAGGTATAGAGTAAACCTGAAGTGAAGCATCGGAATCTAAAACTGGATTGAAAGAAAAGGTTTAAATCATAGAAAGTTAGAGTGTCAGTCCACTTGTACTTAAGTCGGCATTGTGCCTTTTGCATTAAATTCGTATGTAATTTCTGTGCTTCATCGTCAATAAGAAGGTGAAAGGTATACAGAAAACCTGAAGAGAAAGCATCGAAATCTAAAACTGGACTCACAGGAGTGTTTAAATCATAGAATGTTAGTGTGGCAGTCCACTTGTACTTAAGTCGGCATTGTGCCTTTTGTATTAAATTCGGATGCAATTTCTGTGTTTCATCGCCAATTAGAAGGTCCAAGGGATACAGTAAACCTGAAGTGAATCATCGGAATCTCAAACTGGACTCACAGGGAAGGTTCAAATCATAGAAAGTTAGAGTGTCAATCCTCTTGTACCAAAGTCGGCATTGTGCCTCTTGTATTAAGTTCGGATGCAATTTCTGTGTTTCATCATCAATAAGAAGGACCAAGGGATACCTTAAACCTGAAGTGAAGCATCGGAATCTAAAACTGGACTCACAGGAGAGGTTCAAATCATAGAACGCTTGAGTGTCAGTCATCTTGTACTGAAGTCGGCATTGTGCCTTTTGTATTAGATTCGGATGCAATTTCTGTAGTTCATCGTCAATAAGAAGGTCCAAGGTATAGAGTAAACCTGAAGTGAAGCATCGGAATCCAAAACTGGACTCACAAGAGAGCTTCAAATCGCAGAAAGTTAGAGTGTCAGTGCTCATGTACTTACGTCGGCATTGTGCCTTTTGTAATAAATTCGGATGCAATTTTTGTGTTTCATCGTCAATAAGAAGGTCCAAGGGATACAGTAAACCTGAAGTGAAGCATCAGAATCCAAAACCGGGCTCACAAGAGAGGTTCAGATCATAGAAAGTTATAGTGTCAGTCCTCTTTTACTTAAGTCGGCATTGTGCCTTTTGTATTCAATTCGGATTCAATTTCTGTGTTTCATCGTCAAATAGAGGGTCCAAGGGATACAGTAAACCTGAAATGAAGCATCGGAATCTAAAACTGGACTCACAGGTAAGGTTCAAATCATAGAAAGTTAGAGTGTCAGTCCTCTAGTACTTAATTCGGCATTGTGCCATTTGCATTAAATTCGGATGCAATTTCTGTGTTTCATCGTCAATAAGAAGGTCCATGGGGTACAGTAAACTTGAAGTGCAGCATCGGAATCTAAAACTGGACTCAAAGGCGAGGTTCAAATCATTGAAAGTTAGAGTGTCAGTCCTCTTGTACTTTTGTCGGCATTGTGCCTTTTGTATTAAATTCGGATGCAATTTCTGTGTTTCATCGTCAATAAGTAGGTCCAAGGGATACAGAAACCTGAATTGAAGCATCAGAATCTAAGACTGGACTCACAGGAGAGGTTCAAATCATAGAAAGTTAGAGTGACTGTCCTCTTGTACTTAAGTCGTCATTGTGCGTGTTGTATTAAATTCGGATCCAATTTCTGTGTTTCATCGTCAATAAGAAGGTCCAAAGTATACTGTAAACCTGAAGTGAAGCGTCGGAATCTGAAACTGGACTCACAGGACAGGGTCAAATCATAGAATGTTAGAGTGTCTTTCCTCTTGTACTTAAGTCGGCATTTTGCCTTTTGTATTAAATTCGGATGCCATTTCTGTGTTTCATCGTCAATAAGATAGTCCTAGGAATACAGTAAACCTGAAGTGAAGCATCGGATCTAAAACTGGACTCACAGGAGAGGTTCAAATCATATAAAGTTAGAGTGTCAGTCCTCTTGTACTTTTGTCGGCATTGTGCCTTTTGTATTAAATTCGGATGCAATTTCTGTCTTTCATCGTCAATAAGAAGGTCTAAGGTATACAGTAAACCTGAAGTGAAGCATCGGAATCTAAAACTGGTCTCACAGATAGGTTTCAATCATAGAAAGTTAGAGTGTCAGTCCTCTTGTACTTAAGTCGGCATTGTGCCTTTTGTATAAGTTCGGATGCAATTTCAGTGTTTCATCGTCAATAAAAAGGTCCAAGGGATACAGAAAACCTGAAGTGAAGCATCGGAATCTAAAACTGGACTCACAGGAGAGGTTCAAATCATAGAAAGTCAGAGTGTCAGTCTTCTTGCACTTGAGAAGCAATGTGCCTTTTGTATTACATTCGGATGCAATTTCTGTATTTCATCGTCAATGAGAAGGTCCAAAGTATATAGTAAACCTGAAGTGAACCATCGGAATCTAAAACTGGACTCACAGGAGAGGTTCAAATCATAGAAAATAGAGTGTCAGTCCTCGTGTACTTAAGTCGGCATTGTGTCTTTCGTTTTAAATTCGGATGACATTTCTGTGTTTCATCGTCAATGAGAAGGTCCAAGGGATACAGTAAACCTGAAGTGAAGCATCGGAATCCAAAACCGGACTCACAGGAGTGGTTCAAATCATAGAAAGTTACAGTGTCAGTCCTCTTGTACTTATGTCGGCATTGTGCCTTTTGTATTAAATGCGGTTGCAATTTCTGTGTTTCAGCGTTAATAAGAAGGTCCAAGGTATACGGTAAACCTGAAGTGAAGCATCGGAATCTAAAACTGAACTCACAGGAGAGGTTCAAATCATACAAAGTTAGAGTGTCAGTCCTCTTGTACTTAAGTCAGCATTGTGCCTTTCGTATTAAATTCAGATGCAATTTCTGTGTTTCATCGTCAATAAGAAGGTCCAAGGGATACAGTAAACCTGAAGTGAAACATCGGAATCTAAATCTGGACTCGCAGGAGTGGTTCATATCATAGAAAGTAAGAGTGTCTGTCCTCTTGTACTTAAGTCGGCATTGTGCCTTTTGTATTAAATTCGGATGCAATTTCTGTGTTTCATCGTCAAGAAGAATGTCCAAGATATACAATAAACCTGAAGTAAAGCATCGGAATCTACAACTCACACTTAGGAGAGGTTCAAATCATAGAAAGTTAGAGTGTCTGTCCTCTTGTACTTAAGTTGGCATTGTGCCTTTTCCATCAAATTCGGAAGCAATTTCTGTGTTCCATCGTCAATAAGAAGGCGGAAGGTATAGAGTAAACCTGAAGTGAAGCATCGGAATCTAAAACTGGATTGAAAGAAAAGGTTTAAATCATAGAAAGTTAGAGTGTCAGTCCACTTGTACTTAAGTCGGCATTGTGCCTTTTGCATTAAATTCGGATGTAATTTCTGTGCTTCATCGTCAATAAGAAGGTGAAAGGTATACAGAAAACCTGAAGAGAAAGCATCGAAATCTAAAACTGGACTCACAGGAGTGTTTAAATCATAGAATGTTAGTGTGGCAGTCCACTTGTACTTAAGTCGGCATTGTGCCTTTTGTATTAAATTCGGATGCAATTTCTGTGTTTCATCGCCAATTAGAAGGTCCAAGGGATACAGTAAACCTGAAGTGAATCATCGGAATCTCAAACTGGACTCACAGGGAAGGTTCAAATCATAGAAAGTTAGAGTGTCAATCCTCTTGTACCTAAGTCGGCATTGTGCCTCTTGTATTAAATTCGGATGCAATTTCTGTGTTTCATCATCAATAAGAAGGACCAAGGGATACCTTAAACCTGAAGTGAAGCATCGGAATCTAAAACTGGACTCACAGGAGAGGTTCAAATCATAGAACGCTTGAGTGTCAGTCATCTTGTACTGAAGTCGGCATTGTGCCTTTTGTATTAGATTCGGATGCAATTTCTGTAGTTCATCGTCAATAAGAAGGTCCAAGGTATAGAGTAAACCTGAAGTGAAGCATCGGAATCCAAAACTGGACTCACAAGAGAGCTTCAAATCGCAGAAAGTTAGAGTGTCAGTGCTCATGTACTTACGTCGGCATTGTGCCTTTTGTAATAAATTCGGATGCAATTTTTGTGTTTCATCGTCAATAAGAAGGTCCAAGGGATACAGTAAACCTGAAGTGAAGCATCGGAATCCAAAACCGGGCTCACAAGAGAGGTTCAGATCATAGAAAGTTATAGTGTCAGTCCTCTTTTACTTAAGTCGGCATTGTGCCTTTTGTATTCAATTCGGATTCAATTTCTGTGTTTCATCGTCAAATAGAAGGTCCAAGGGATACAGTAAACCTGAAATGAAGCATCGGAATCTAAAACTGGACTCACAGGTAAGGTTCAAATCATCGAAAGTTAGAGTGTCAGTCCTCTAGTACTTAATTCGGCATTGTGCCATTTGCATTAAATTCGGATGCAATTTCTGTGTTTCATCGTCAATAAGAAGGTCCATGGGGTACAGTAAACTTGAAGTGCAGCATCGGAATCTAAAACTGGACTCAAAGGCGAGGTTCAAATCATTGAAAGTTAGAGTGTCAGTCCTCTTGTACTTTTGTCGGCATTGTGCCTTTTGTATTAAATTCGGATGCAATTTCTGTGTTTCATCGTCAATAAGTAGGTCCAAGGGATACAGTAACCTGAATTGAAGCATCAGAATCTAAGACTGGACTCACAGGAGAGGTTCAAATCATAGAAAGTTAGAGTGACTGTCCTCTTGTACTTAAGTCGTCATTGTGCGTGTTGTATTAAATTCGGATCCAATTTCTGTGTTTCATCGTCAATAAGAAGGTCCAAAGTATACTGTAAACCTGAAGTGAAGCGTCGGAATCTGAAACTGGACTCACAGGAGAGGGTCAAATCATAGAATGTTAGAGTGTCAGTCCTCTTGTACTTAAGTCGGCATTTTGCCTTTTGTATTAAATTCGGATGCCATTTCTGTGTTTCATCGTCAATAAGATAGTCCTAGGAATACAGTAAACCTGAAGTGAAGCATCGGATCTAAAACTGGACTCACAGGAGAGGTTCAAATCATATAAAGTTAGAGTGTCAGTCCTCTTGTACTTTTGTCGGCATTGTGCCTTTTGTATTAAATTCGGATGCAATTTCTGTCTTTCATCGTCAATAAGAAGGTCTAAGGTATACAGTAAACCTGAAGTGAAGCATCGGAATCTGAAACTGGACTCACAGGAGAGGGTCAAATCATAGAATGTTAGAGTGTCAGTCCTCTAGTACTTAATTCGGCATTGTGCCATTTGCATTAAATTCGGATGCAATTTCTGTCTTTCATCGTCAATAAGAAGGTCTAAGGTATACAGTAAACCTGAAGTGAAGCATCGGAATCTAAAACTGGTCTCACAGATAGGTTTCAATCATAGAAAGTTAGAGTGTCAGACCTCTTGTACTTAAGTCGGCATTGTGCCTTTTGTATAAGTTCGGATGCAATTTCAGTGTTTCATCGTCAATAAAAAGGTCCAAGGGATACAGAAAACCTGAAGTGAAGCATCGGAATCTAAAACTGGACTCACAGGAGAGGTTCAAATCATAGAAAGTCAGAGTGTCAGTCTTCTTGCACTTGAGAAGCAATGTGCCTTTTGTATTACATTCGGATGCAATTTCTGTATTTCATCGTCAATGAGAAGGTCCAAAGTATATAGTAAACCTGAAGTGAACCATCGGAATCTAAAACTGGACTCACAGGAGAGGTTCAAATCATAGAAAATAGAGTGTCAGTCCTCGTGTACTTAAGTCGGCATTGTGTCTTTCGTTTTAAATTCGGATGACATTTCTGTGTTTCATCGTCAATGAGAAGGTCCAAGGGATACAGTAAACCTGAAGTGAAGCATCGGAATCCAAAACCGGACTCACAGGAGTGGTTCAAATCATAGAAAGTTACAGTGTCAGTCCTCTTGTACTTATGTCGGCATTGTGCCTTTTGTATCAAATTCGGTTGCAATTTCTGTGTTTCAGCGTTAATAAGAAGGTCCAAGGTATACGGTAAACCTGAAGTGAAGCATCGGAATTTAAAACTGAACTCACAGGAGAGGTTCAAATCATACAAAGTTAGAGTGTCAGTCCTCTTGTACTTAAGTCAGCATTGTGCCTTTCGTATTAAATTCAGATGCAATTTCTGTGTTTCATCGTCAATAAGAAGGTCCAAGGGATACAGTAAACCTGAAGTGAAGCATCGGAATCTAAAACTGGACTCGCAGGAGTGGTTCATATCATAGAAAGTAAGAGTGTCTGTCCTCTTGTACTTAAGTCGGCATTGTAACTTTTGTATTAAATTCGGATGCAATTTCTGTGTTTCATCGTCAAGAAGAATGTCCAAGATATACAATAAACCTGAAGTAAAGCATCGGAATCTACAACTCACACTTAGGAGAGGTTCAAATCATAGAAAGTTAGAGTGTCTGTCCTCTTGTACTTAAGTTGGCATTGTGCCTTTTCTATTAAATTCGGAAGCAATTTCTGTGTTCCATCGTCAATAAGAAGGCCGAAGGTATAGAGTAAACCTGAAGTGAAGCATCGGAATCTAAAACTGGATTGAAAGAAAAGGTTTAAATCATAGAAAGTTAGAGTGTCAGTCCACTTGTACTTAAGTCGGCATTGTGCCTTTTGCATTAAATTCGGATGTAATTTCTGTGCTTCATCGTCAATAAGAAGGTGAAAGGTATACAGAAAACCTGAAGAGAAAGCATCGAAATCTAAAACTGGACTCACAGGAGTGTTTAAATCATAGAATGTTAGTGTGGCAGTCCACTTGTACTTAAGTCGGCATTGTGCCTTTTGTATTAAATTCGGATGCAATTTCTGTGTTTCATCGCCAATTAGAAGGTCCAAGGGATACAGTAAACCTGAAGTTAATCATCGGAATCTCAAACTGGACTCACAGGGAAGGTTCAAATCATAGAAAGTTAGAGTGTCAATCCTCTTGTACCTAAGTCGGCATTGTGCCTCTTGTATTAAATTCGGATGCAATTTCTGTGTTTCATCATCAATAAGAAGGACCAAGGGATACCTTAAACCTGAAGTGAAGCATCGGAATCTAAAACTGGACTCACAGGAGAGGTTCAAATCATAGAACGCTTGAGTGTCAGTCATCTTGTACTGAAGTCGGCATTGTGCCTTTTGTATTAGATTCGGATGCAATTTCTGTAGTTCATCGTCAATAAGAAGGTCCAAGGTATAGAGTAAACCTGAAGTGAAGCATCGGAATCCAAAACTGGACTCACAAGAGAGCTTCAAATCGCAGAAAGTTAGAGTGTCAGTGCTCATGTACTTACGTCGGCATTGTGCATTTTGTAATAAATTCGGATGCAATTTTTGTGTTTCAACGTCAATAAGAAGGTCCAAGGTATACAGTAAACCTAAAGTGAAGCATCGGAATCTAAAACTGGACTCACAGGAGAGGTTCAAATCATAGAAAGTTAGAGTGTCAGTCCTCTTGTACTTAAGTCGGCATTGTGCCTTTTGTATTAAATTCAGATGCAATTTCTGTGTATCATCGTCAATAAGAAGGTCCAAGGGATACAGTAAACCTGAAATGAAGCATCGGAATCTAAAACTGGACTCACAGGTAAGGTTCAAATCATCGAAAGTTAGAGTGTCAGTCCTCTAGTACTTAATTCGGCATTGTGCCATTTGCATTAAATTCGGATGCAATTTCTGTGTTTCATCGCCAATTAGAAGGTCCAAGGGATACAGTAAACCTGAAGTTAATCATCGGAATCTCAAACTGGACTCACAGGGAAGGTTCAAATCATAGAAAGTTAGAGTGTCAATCCTCTTGTACCTAAGTCGGCATTGTGCCTCTTGTATTAAATTCGGATGCAATTTCTGTGTTTCATCATCAATAAGAAGGACCAAGGGATACCTTAAACCTGAAGTGAAGCATCGGAATCTAAAACTGGACTCACAGGAGAGGTTCAAATCATAGAACGCTTGAGTGTCAGTCATCTTGTACTGAAGTCGGCATTGTGCCTTTTGTATTAGATTCGGATGCAATTTCTGTAGTTCATCGTCAATAAGAAGGTCCAAGGTATAGAGTAAACCTGAAGTGAAGCATCGGAATCCAAAACTGGACTCACAAGAGAGCTTCAAATCGCAGAAAGTTAGAGTGTCAGTGCTCATGTACTTACGTCGGCATTGTGCCTTTTGTAATAAATTCGGATGCAATTTTTGTGTTTCATCGTCAATAAGAAGGTCCAAGGGATACAGTAAACCTGAAGTGAAGCATCGGAATCCAAAACCGGGCTCACAAGAGAGGTTCAGATCATTGAAAGTTATAGTGTCAGTCCTCTTTTACTTAAGTCGGCATTGTGCCTTTTGTATTCAATTCGGATTCAATTTCTGTGTTTCATCGTCAAATAGAAGGTCCAAGGGATACAGTAAACCTGAAATGAAGCATCGGAATCTAAAACTGGACTCACAGGTAAGGTTCAAATCATAGAAAGTTAGAGTGTCAGTCCTCTAGTACTTAATTCGGCATTGTGCCATTTGCATTAAATTCGGATGCAATTTCTGTGTTTCATCGTCAATAAGAAGGTCCATGGGGTACAGTAAACTTGAAGTGCAGCGTCGGAATCTAAAACTGGACTCAAAGGCGAGGTTCAAATCATTGAAAGTTAGAGTGTCAGTCCTCTTGTACTTAAGTCGGCATTGTGCCTTTTGTATTAAATTCAGATGCAATTTCTGTGTATCATCGTCAATAAGAAGGTCCAAGGGATACAGTAAACCTGAAGTGAAGCATCGGAATCTAAAACTGGACTCACAGGAGAGGTTCAAATCATAGAAAGTTAGAGTGTCAGTCCTCTTGTACTTAAGTCACCATTGTGCCTTTTGTATTAAATTCGGATGCAATTTCTGTGTTTCATCGTCAATTAGAAGGTCCAAGGGATACAGTAAACCTGAAGTGAAGCATCGGAATCTAAAACTCGACTC
This sequence comes from Schistocerca serialis cubense, assembly GCF_023864345.2. Classification (NCBI taxonomy): domain Eukaryota; kingdom Metazoa; phylum Arthropoda; class Insecta; order Orthoptera; family Acrididae; genus Schistocerca; species Schistocerca serialis. The sequence continues at coordinate 79,565,836 of NC_064639.1, forward strand.
ACAGGAGAGGTTCAAATCATAGAAAGTTAGAGTGTCAGTCCTCTTGTACTTAAGTCGGCATTGTGCCTTTTGTATTAAATTCAGATGCAATTTCTGTGTATCATCGTCAATAAGAAGGTCCAAGGGAAACAGTAAACCTGAAGTGAAGCATCGGAATCTAAAACTGGACTCGCAGGAGAGGTTCACATCATAGAAAGTTAGAGTGTCTGTCCTCTTGTACTTAAGTCGGCATTGTGCCTTTTGAATTAAATTCGGATGCAACTTCTGTGCTTCATCGTCAATAAGAAGGTCGGAGGGATACAGTAAACCTGAAGTGAAGCATCGGAATCTATAACTGGACTCTCAGGAGAGGTTCAAATCATAGAAAGTTAGAGTGTCAGTCCTCTTGTACTTAAGTCGGCATTGTGCCTTTTGTATTAAATTCGTATGCAATTTCTGTATTTCATCGTCAATAAGAAGGTCCAAGGTATACTGTAAACCTGAAGTGAAGCGTCGGAATCTAAAACTGGACTCACAGGAGAGGGTCAAATCATAGAATGCTAGAGTGTCAGTCCTCTTGTACTTAAGTCGGCATTTTGCCTTTTGTATTACATTCGGATGCAATTTCTGTGTTTCATCGTCAATAAGATAGTCCTAGGAATACAGTAAACCTGAAGTGAAGCATCGGATCTAAAACTGGACTCACAGGAGAGGTTCAACTCATATAAAGTTAGAGTGTCAGTCCTCTTGTACTTAAGTCGGCATTGTATCTTTTGTATTAAATTCGGATGCAATTTCTGTATTTCATCGTCAATAAGAAGGTCCAAGGTTTACAGTAAACCTGAAGTGAAGCATCGGGGTCTAAAACTGGACTCACAGGAGACGTTCAAATCATAGAAAGTTAGAGTGTCAGTCCTCTTGTACTTAAGTCGGCATTGTGCCTTTTGTACTAAATTGGGATGCAATTTCTGTGCTTCATCGTCATTAAGAATGTCCAAGATATACAATAAACCTGAAGTGAAGCATCGGAATCTACAACTTAACGCACAGGAGAGGTTCAAATCATAGAAAGTTACAGTGTCAGTCCTCTTGTACTTAAGTCGGCATTGTGCCTTTTGAATAAAATCTGGATGAAATTTTTGGGCTTCATCGTCAATAAGAACGTCCAAGGGATACAGTAAACCTGATGTTAAGCATCGGAATCTAATACTGGACTCACAGGAGAGGTTCAAATCATAGGACGTTAGAGTGTCAGTCCTCTTGTACTTAATTCGGCATTGTGCATTTTGTATTAAATTCGGATGCAATTTCTGTATTTCATCGTCAATAAGAATGTTCAAGGTATACAGTAAACCTGAAGTGAAGCATCGGAATCTACAACTCAACTCACAGGAGAGGTTCAAATCATTGAAAGTTAGAGTGTTAGTCCTCTAGTATTTAAGTCGGCATTGGGCCTATTGTATTGAATTCGGATGCAATTTCTGTGTTTCTTCGTCAATAAGAAGTACCACGGTATACAGTGAACCTGAAGTGAAGCATCGGAAATTAAAACTGGATTCACAGGAGAGATTTAAATCATAGAAAGTTAGAGTGTATGTCCTCTTGTACTTAAGACGGCATTGTGCCTTTTGTATTAAATTCGGAATCAATGTCTGCGGTCCATCGTCAATAAGAAGGTATTAGGTATACAGAAAACCTGAAGAGAAAGCATCGGAATCTAAAGATAGCCTCACTGGAGCGTTTAAATCATAGAAAGTTAGAGTGTCAGTCCTCTTGTACTTAAGTCGGCATTGTGCCTTTTGTATTAAATTCGGATGCAATTTCAGTGTTTCATCGTTAATAAGAAGGTCCATGGGGTACAGTAAACTTGAAGTGCAGCATCGGAATCTAAAACTGGACTCAAAGGCGAGGTTCAAATCATTGAAAGTTAGAGTGTCAGTCCTCTTGTACTTTTGTCGGCATTGTGCCTTTTGTATTAAATTCGGATGCAATTTCTGTGTTTCATCATCAATAAGAAGGACCAAGGGATACCTTAAACCTGAAGTGAAGCATCGGAATCTAAAACTGGACTCACAGGAGAGGTTCAAATTATAGAACGCTTGAGTGTCAGTCATCTTGTACTGAAGTCGGCATTGTTCCTTTTGTATTAGATTCGGATGCAATTTCTGTAGTTCATCGTCAATAAGAAGGTCCAAGGTATAGAGTAAACCTGAAGTGAAGCATCGGAATCCAAAACCGGGCTCACAAGAGAGGTTCAGATCATAGAAAGTTATAGTGTCAGTCCTCTTTTACTTAAGTCGGCATTGTGCCTTTTGTATTCAATTCGGATTCAATTTCTGTGTTTCATCGTCAAATAGAAGGTCCAAGGGATACAGTAAACCTGAAATGAAGCATCGGAATCTAAAACTGGACTCACAGGTAAGGTTCAAATCATAGAAAGTTAGAGTGTCAGTCCTCTAGTACTTGATTCGGCATTGTGCCATTTGCATTAAATTCGGATGCAATTTCTGTGTTTCATCGTCAATAAGAGGGTCCATGGGGTACAGTAAACTTGAAGTGCAGCATCGGAATCTAAAACTGGACTCAAAGGCGAGGTTCAAATCATTGAAAGTTAGAGTGTCAGTCCTCTTGTACTTTTGTCGGCATTGTGCCTTTTGTATTAAATTCGGATGCAATTTCTGTGTTTCATCGTCAATAAGTAGGTCCAAGGGATACAGTAACCTGAATTGAAGCATCAGAATCTAAGACTGGACTCACAGGAGAGGTTCAAATCATAGAAAGTTAGAGTGACTGTCCTCTTGTACTTAAGTCGTCATTGTGCGTGTTGTATTAAATTCGGATCCAATTTCTGTGTTTCATCGTCAATAAGAAGGTCCAAAGTATACTGTAAACCTGAAGTGAAGCGTCGGAATCTGAAACTGGACTCACAGGAGAGGGTCAAATCATAGAATGTTAGAGTGTCAGTCCTCTTGTACTTAAGTCGGCATTTTGCCTTTTGTATTAAATTCGGATGCCATTTCTGTGTTTCATCGTCAATAAGATAGTCCTAGGAATACAGTAAACCTGAAGTGAAGCATCGGATCTAAAACTGGACTCACAGGAGAGGTTCAAATCATATAAAGTTAGAGTGTCAGTCCTCTTGTACTTAAGTCGGCTTTGTGCCTTTTGTATTAAATTCGGAAGCAATTTCTGTGTTTCAACGTCAATAAGAAGGTCCAAGGTATACAGTAAACCTGAAGTGAAGCATCGGAATCTAAAACTGGACTCACAGGAGAGGTTCAAATCATAGAAAGTTAGAGTGTCAGTCCTCTTGTACTTAAGTCGGCATTGTGCCTTTTGTATTAAATTCAGATGCAATTTCTGTGTATCATCGTCAATAAGAAGGTCCAAGGGAAACAGTAAACCTGAAGTGAAGCATCGGAATCTAAAACTGGACTCGCAGGAGAGGTTCAAATCATTGAAAGTTAAAGTGTTAGTCCTCTAGTATTTAAGTCGGCATTGGGCCTATTGTATTGAATTCGGATGCAATTTCTGTGTTTCTTCGTCAATAAGAAGTACCACGGTATACAGTGAACCTGAAGTGAAGCATCGGAAATTAAAACTGGATTCACAGGAGAGATTTAAATCATAGAAAGTTAGAGTGTATGTCCTCTTGTACTTAAGACGGCATTGTGCCTTTTGTATTAAATTCGGAATCAATGTCTGCGGTCCATCGTCAATAAGAAGGTATTAGGTATACAGAAAACCTGAAGAGAAAGCATCGGAATCTAAAGATAGCCTCACTGGAGCGTTTAAATCATAGAAAGTTAGAGTGTCAGTCCTCTTGTACTTAAGTCGGCATTGTGCCTTTTGTATTAAATTCGGATGCAATTTCAGTGTTTCATCGTTAATAAGAAGGTCCATGGGGTACAGTAAACTTGAAGTGCAGCATCGGAATCTAAAACTGGACTCAAAGGCGAGGTTCAAATCATTGAAAGTTAGAGTGTCAGTCCTCTTGTACTTTTGTCGGCATTGTGCCTTTTGTATTAAATTCGGATGCAATTTCTGTGTTTCATCGTCAATAAGTGGGTCCAAGGGATACAGTAACCTGAATTGAAGCATCAGAATCTAAGACTGGACTCACAGGAGAGGTTCAAATCATAGAAAGTTAGAGTGACTGTCCTCTTGTACTTAAGTCGTCATTGTGCGTGTTGTATTAAATTCGGATCCAATTTCTGTGTTTCATCGTCAATAAGAAGGTCCAAGGTATACTGTAAACCTGAAGTGAAGCGTCGGAATCTGAAACTGGACTCACAGGAGAGGGTCAAATCATAGAATGTTAGAGTGTCAGTCCTCTTGTACTTAAGTCGGCATTTTGCCTTTTGTATTAAATTCGGATGCAATTTCTGTGTTTCATCGTCAATAAGATAGTCCTAGGAATACAGTAAACCTGAAGTGAAGCATCGGATCTAAAACTGGACTCACAGGAGAGGTTCAAATCATATAAAGTTAGAGTGTCAGTCCTCTTGTACTTAAGTCGGCATTGTGCCTTTTGTATTAAATTCGGAAGCAATTTCTGTGTTTCAACGTCAATAAGAAGGTCCAAGGTATACAGTAAACCTGAAGTGAAGCATCGGAATCTAAAACTGGATTGATAGGAAAGGTTTAAATCATAGAAAGATTGAGTGTCAGTACTCTTGTACTTAAGTTGGCATTGTGCCTTTTGTATTAAATTCGGATGTAATTTCTGTGCTTCATCGTCAATAAGAAGGTCCAAGGTATACAGAAAACCTGAAGAGAAAGCATCGGAATCTAAAACTGGACTCACAGGAGCGGTTAAATCATAGAAAGTTAGTGTGGCAGTCCACTTGTACTTAAGTCGGCATTGTGCCTTTTGTATTAAAATCGGATGCAATTTCTGTGTTTCATCGTCAATTAGAAGGACCAAGGGAGAAAGTAAATCTGAAGTGAAGCATCGGAATCTCAAACTGGACTCACAGGAGAGGTTCAAATCTTAGAAAGTTAGAGTGTCAGTCCTCTTGTAGTTAAGTCGGCATTGTGAAACTTGTATTAAATTCGGATGCAATTTCTGTGTTTCATCATCAATAAGAAGGACCAAGGGATACAATAAAACTGAAGTGAAATATCGGAATCTAAAACTGGACTCACAGGAGAGGTTCAAATCATAGAACGTTGGAGTGTCAGTCATCTTGCACTGAAGTCGGCATTGTGGCTTTTGTATTAAATTCGGATGCAATTTCTGTAATTCATCGTCAATAAGAGGGTCCAAGGTATAGAGTAAACCTGAAGTGAAGCATCGGAATCCAAAACTGGACTCACAAGAGAGCGTCAAATCATAGAAAGTTAGAGTGTCAGTCCTCTTGTACTTAAGTCGGCATTGTGCCTTTTGTAATAAATTCGGATGCAATTTCTGTGTTTCATCGTCAATAAGAGGGTCCAAGGGAACAGTAAACCTGAAGTGAAGCATCGGAATCCCAATACGGGCTCACAAGAGAGGTTCAAATCATAGAAAGTTAGAGTGTCAGTCCTCTTGTACTTAAGTCGGCATTGTGCCTTTTGTATTAAATTCGGATGCAATTTCTGTGTTTCATCGTCAATAAGAAGGTCCAAGGGATACAGTAAACCTAAATTGAAGCATCAGAATCTAAGACTGGACTCACAGGAGAGGTTCAAATCATAGAAAGTTAAAGTGTCTGTCCTCTTGTACTTAAGTCGGCATTGTGCGTTTTGTATTAAATTCGGATCCAATTTCTGTGTTTCATCGTCAATAAGAACGTCCAAGGGATACAGTAAACCTGAAGTGAACCATCGGATCTACAACTGGAATCACAGGAGAGGTGCAAATCTTAGAAAGTTAGAGTGTCAGTCCTCTTGTACTTAAGTCGGCATTGTGCCTTTTGTATTCAATTCGGATGCAATTTCTGTGTTTCAACGTCAATAAGAAGGTCCAAAGTATACAGTAAAACTGAAGTGAAGCATCGGAATCTAAAACTGGACTCACAGGAGAGGTTCAAATCATATAAAGTTAGAGTGTCAGTCCTTTTGTACTTAATTCAGCATTGTGCCTTTTTGTATTAAATTCGGATGCAATTTCCGTGTTTCATCGTCAATAAGAAGGTCCAAGGGATACAGTAAACCTGAAGTGAAGCATCGGAATCCAAAACCGGACTCACAGGAGACATTCAAATCATAGAAAGTTAAAGTGTCAGTCCACTTGTACTTATGTCGGCATTGTGCCTTTTTTATTAATTTCGGATGCAATTTCTGTATTTCATCGTCAACAAGAAGGTCCAAGGTATACAGTAAACCTGAAGTGAAGCATCGGAATCTAAAACTGAACTCGCAGGAGAGGTTCAAATCATAGAAAGTTAGAGTGTCAGTCCTCTTGTACTTAAGTCGGCATTGTGCCTTTTGTATTAAATTCAGATGCAATTTCTGTGTTTCATCGTCAATAAGAAGGTCCAAGGGATACAGTAAACCTGAAGTGAAGCATCGGAATCTAAAACTGGACTCGCAGGAGAGGTTCAAATCATAGAAAGTTAGAGTGTCTGTCCTCTTGTACTTAAGTCGGCATTGTGCCTTTTGTATTAAATTCGGATGCAATTTCTGTGCTTCATCGTCAATAAGAAGGCCCAAGGGATACAGTAAATCTGAAGTGAAGCATCGGAATCTAAAACTGGACTCAAACGGGAGGTTCAAATAATAGAACGTTATAGTGTCAGTCCTCTTGTACTTAAGTCGGCATTGTGCCTTTTGTACTAAATTCGGATGCAATTTCTGTGCTTCATCGTCAATAAGAATGTCCAAGATATACAATAAACCTGAAGTGAAGCATCGGAATCTACAACTCAACCCACAGGAGAGGTTCAAATCATAGAAAATTACAGTGTCAGTCCTCTTGTACTTAAGTCGTCATTGTGCCTTTTGTATAAAATCTGGATGAAATTATTGGGCTTCATCGTCAATAAGAACGTCCAAGGGATACAGTGAACCTGATGTTAAGCATCGGAATCTAATACTGGACTCACAGGAGAGGTTCAAATCATAGGACGTTAGAGTGTCAGTCCTCTTGTACTTAATTCGGCATTGTGCCTTTTGTATTAAATTCGGATGCAATTTCTGTGTTTCATCGTCAATAAGAATGTCCAAGGTATACAGTAAACCTGAAGTGAAACATCGGAATCTACAACTCAACTCACAGGAGAGGTTCAAATCACAGAAAGTTAGAGTGTTAGTCCTCTAGTATTTAAGTCGGCATTGGGCCTATTGTATTAAAGTCGGATGCAATATCTGTGTTTCATCGTCAATAAGAAGGTCCAAGGTATACAGAAAACCTGAAGAGAAAGCATCGGAATCTATAGCTAGCCTCACTGGAGCGGTTAAATCATAGACAGTTAGAGTGTCAGTCCTCTTGTACATAAGTCGGCATTCTGCCTTTTGTATTAAATTCGGATGCAATTTCTGTCTTTCAACGTCAATAAGAAGGTCTAAGGTATACAGTAAACCTGAAGTGAAGCATCGGAATCTAAAAGTGGTCTCACAGATAGGTTTAAATCATAGAATGATAGACTGCCAGTCCTCTTGTACTTATGTCGGCATTCTGCCTTTTGTATTAAATTCGGATGCAATTTCAGTGTTTCATCGTTAATAAGAAGGTCCAAGGGATACATTAAACCTGACGTGAAGCATCGGAATCTAAAACTGGACTCACAGGAGGGGTTCAAATCATAGAATGTCAGAGTGTCAGTCTTCTTGTACTTGAGTCGGCAATGATCCTTTTGAATTACATTCGGATGCAATTTCTGTATTTCATCGTCAATAAGAAGGTCCAAGGGAACAGTAAACCTCAAGCGAAGCATCGGAATCCAAATCCGGGCTCACAAGAGAGGTTTAAATCATAGAAAGTTAGAGTGTCAGTCCTCTTTTACTTAAGTCGGCATTGTGCCTTTTGTATTAAATTTGGGTGCAATTTCTGTGTTTCATCATCAATAAGAAGGTCCAAGGTATGGAATAAACCTGAAGTGAAGCATCGGAATCTAAAACTGGATTGATAGGAAAGGTTTAAATCATGGGAAGTTTGAGTGTCAGTCCTCTTGTACTTCAGTTGGCACTGTGCCTTTTGTATTAAATTCGGATGTTATTTCTGTGCTTCATTGTCAATAAGAAGGTCCAAGTTATACAGAAAACCTGAAGAGAAAGCATCGGAATCTAAAACTGGACCCACAGGAGCGGTTAAATCATAGAAAGTTAGTGTGGCAGTCCACTTGTACTTAAGTCGGCATTGTGCCTTTTTTTTTAAATTCGGATGCAATTTCTGTGTTACATCGTCAATTAGAAGGACCAAGGGAGACAGTAAATCTGAAGTGAAGCATCAGAATCTCAAACTGGACTCACAGGAGAGGTTTAAATCCTAGAAAGTTAGAGTGTCAGTCCTCTTGTACTTAAGTCGGCATTGTGCCTCTTGTATTAAATTCGGATGCAATTTCTGTGTTTCATCATCAATAAGAAGGACCAAGGGATACAATAAAACTGAAGTGAAATATCGGAATCTAAAACTGGACTCACAGGAGAGGTTCAAATCATAGAACGTTGCAGTGTCAGTCATCTTGTACTGAAGTCGGCATTGTGCCTTTTGCATTAAATTCGGATGCAATTTCTGTATTTCATCGTCAATAAGAGGGTCCAAGGTATAGAGTAAACCTGAAGTGAAGCATCGGAATCCAAAACTGGACTCACAAGAGAGCGTCAAATTATAGAAAGTTAGAGTGTCAGTCATCTTGTACTTAAGTCGGCATTGTGGCTTTTGTTTTAAATTCGGATGCAATATCTGTGTTTCATCGTCAATAAGAAGGTCCAAAGGAACAGTAAACCTGAAGTGAAGCATCGGAATCCAAATCCGGGCTCACAAGAGAGGTTCAAATCATAGAAAGTTAGAGTGTCAGTCCTCTTTTACTTAAGTCGGCATTGTGCCTTTTGTATTAAATTTGGATTCAATTTCTGTGTTTTATCGTCAAATAGAAGGTCCAAGGGATACAGTAAACCCGAAATGAAGCTTCGGAATCTAAAACTGGACTCACAGGTAAGGTTCAAGTCATAGAAAGTTAGAGTGTCAGTCCTCTAGTACTTAAGTCAGCATTGTGCCATTTGTATTAAATTCGGATGCAATTTCTGTGTTTCATCGTCAATAAGAAGGTCCAAGGGATACAGTAGACTTGAAGTGCAGCATCGGAATCTAAAACTGGACTCTCAGGAGAGGTTCAAATCATAGAAAGTTAGAGTGTCAGTCCTCTTGTACTTAAGTCGGCATTGTGCCTTTTGTATTAAATTCGGATGCAATTTCTGTATTTCATCGTCAATAAGACGGTCCAAGGTATACTGTAAACCTGAAGTGAAGCGTCGGAATCTAAAACCGGAATCACAGGATAGGGTCAAATCATAGAATGTTAGAGTGTCAGTCCTCTTGTACTTAAGTCGGCATTGTGCCTTTTGTATTAAATTCGGATGCAATTTCTGTTTTTCATCGTCAATAAGATGGTCCTAGGAATACAGTAAACCTGAAGTGAAGCATCGGAATCTAAAACAGGACTCACAGGAGTGGTTCAAATCATAGAAAGTTAGAGTGTCAGTCCTCTTGTACTTAAGTCGGCATTGTGCCTTTTGTATTAAATTCGGATGCAATGTCTGTGTTTCATCGTCAATAAGAAGGTCCAAGGGATACAGTAAAGCAGAAGTGAAGCATCGGAATCTAAAACTGGACTCACAGGAGCGGTTAAATCATATAAAGTTAGAGTGTCAGTCCTCTTGTACTTAGGTCGGCATTGTGCCTTTTGTATTAAATTCGCATGCAATTTCTGTGCTCCATCGTAAATAAGAAGGTCCAAGGGATACAGTAAACCTGAAGTGAAGCATCGGAATCTAAAACTGGAATCACAGGAGAGGTTCATGTTATAGAACGTTAGAGTGTCAGTCCTCTTGTACTTAAGTTGGCATTGTGCCTTTTGCAACAAATTCTAATGCAATTTCTGTGTTTCATCGTCAAAAAGAATGTCCAAGGTATACAGTAAACCTGAAGTGAAGCATCGGAATCTACAACTCAACTCACAGGAGAGGTTCAAATCATAGGAAGTGAGAGTGTCAGTCCACTTGTACTTAAGTCGGCATTGTGCCTTTTGTATTAAATTTCGAAGCAATTTCTGCGTTTCATCGTCAATAAGAAGGTCCGAGGGATACAGTAAACCTGAAGTGAAGCTTCGGAATCTAAAACTGGATACACACGAGAGGTTTATATCATAGAAGGTTAGAGTGTCAGTCCTCTTGTACTTCAGTCGGCATTGTGCCTTTTGTATTAAATTTCGATGCAATTCTGCGTTTCATCGTCAATAACAAGGTCCAAGGTATACAGTAACCCCAAAGTGAAGCATCGGAATCTAAAATTGCACTCACTGGAAAGTTTAAAATCATAGAGAGTTAGAGTGTCAGTCCTCTTGTGCTTAGATCGTCATTGTGCCTTTCGAATTTAATTCCGAACCAATTCCTGTGTTTAATCGTCACATAGAAGGTCCAAGGTATACAGTAAACCTGATGTGAAGCATCAGAATCTAAAACTGGACTCACAGCAGAGGTTTTAATCATAGAAATTTAGTGTGTCTGTCCTCTTGTACTTAAGTCGGCATTGTGCCTTTTGTATTCAATTCGGATGCAATTTCTGTGTTTCATCGTCAATAAGAAGGCAAAGGTATACAGTAAACGTGAAGTGAAGCATCGGAATCTAAAACTGACTCACAGGAGTGGTTCAAGTCATAGAAAGTTAGAGTGTCAGTCCTCTTGTATTTAAGTCGGCTTTGTGCCTATTGTATTAAATTCGGATGCAATTTCTGTGCTCCATCGTAAATAAGAAGGTCCAAGGGATACAGTAAACCTGAAGTGAAGCATCGGAATCTTAAACTGGACTCACAGGAGAGGTTCAAATCTTAGAAAGTTAGAGTGTCAGTCCTCTTGTACTTAAGTCGGCATTGTGCCCCTTGTATTAAATTCGGATGCAATTTCTGTGTTTCATCATCAATAAGAAGGACCAAGGGATACAATAAAACTGAAGTGAAATATCGGAATCTAAAACTGAATTCACAGGAGAGGTTCAAATCATAGAACGTTGGAGTGTCAGTCATCTTGTACTGAAGTCGGCATTGTTCCTTTTGTATTAAATTCGGATGCAATTTCTGTATTTCATCGTCAATAAGAGGGTCCAAGGTATAGAGTAAACCTGAAGTGAAGCATCGGAATCCAAAACTGGACTCACAAGAGAGCGTCAAATTATAGAAAGTTAGAGTGTCAGTCCTCTTGTACTTAAGTCGGCATTGTGGCTTTTGTAATAAAGTCGGATGCAATCTCTGTGATTCATCGTCAATAAGAATGTCCAAGGAAACAGTAAACCTGAAGTGAAGCATCTGAATCCAAATCCAGGCTCACAAGAGGGGTTCAAATCATAGAAAATTAGAGTGTCAGTCCTCTTTTACTTAAGTCGGCATTGTGCCTTTTGTATTAAATTTGGATGCAATTTCTGTGTTTTATCGTCAAATAGAAGGTCCAAGGGATACAGTAAACCTGAAATGAAGCTTCGGAATCTAAAACTGGACTCACAGGTAAGGTTCAAATCATAGAAAGTTAGAGTGTCAGTCCTCTAGTACTTACGTCAGCATTGTGCCATTTGTATTAAATTCGGATGAAATTTCTGTGTTTCATCGTCAATAAGAAGGTCCAAGATATACAGTAGACTTAAAGTGCAGCATCGGAATCTAAAACTGGACACTCAGGAGAGGTTCAAATCATAGAAAGTTAGAGTGTCAGTCCTCTTGTACTTAAGTCGGCATTGTGCCTTTTGTATTAAATTCGGATGCAATTTCTGGATTTCATCGTCAATAAGAAGGTCCAAGGTATACTGTAAACCTGAAGTGAAGCCTCGGAATCTACAACTCAACTCACAGGAGAGGATCAAATCATAGGAAGTTAGAGTGTCAGTCCTCTTGTACTTAAGTCGGCATTGTTCCTTTTGTATTAATTTTGGATGCAATTTCTGCGTTTCATCGTCAATAAGAAGGTCCAAGGGATACAGTAAACCTGAAGTGAAGCATCGGAATCTAAAACTGGATTCACAGGAGAGGTTTAAATCATAGAAGGTTAGAGTGTGAGTCCTCTTGAACTTCAGCCGGCATTGTGCCTTTTGTATTAAATTCGGATGCAATTTCTGCGTTTCATCGTCAATAAGAATGTCCAAGGTATACAGTAAACCTGAAGTGAAGCATCGGAATCTACAACTCAACTCACAGGTGAGGTTCAAATCATAGGAAGTTTGAGTGTCAGTCCTCTTGTACTTAAGTCAGCATTGTGCCTTTTGTATTAAATTTGGATGCAATTTCTGCGCTTCATCGTCAATGAGAAGGTCCAAGGGATACAGTAAACCTGAAGTGATGCATCGGAATCTAAAACTGGATTCACACGAGAGGTTTAAATCATAGAAGGTTAGAGTGTCAGTCCGCTTGTACTTCCGTCGGCATTGTGCCTTTTGTATTAAATTCGGATGCAATTTCTATGTTTCATCGTCAATAAGAAGGTCCAAGGTTTACAGAAAACCTGAAGTGAAGCATCGAAATCTAAAATTCAACTCACAGGAGAGGTTCATATCACAGAAAGTTAGTGTGTCAGTACTCTTGTACTTAAGTCGGCATTGTGCCTTTTGTATTAAATTCGGATGGAATTTCTGTGTTTCATCGTCAATAAGAAGGACCACGGTATACAGTAAACCTGAAGTGAAGCATCAGAATCTAAAACTGGACTCACAGGAAAGGTTTAAATCATAGAAAGTTAGAGTGTCTGTCCTCTTGTACTTAAGTCGGCATTGTGCCTTTTGTATTAAATTCGGATGCAATTTCTGTGTTTCATCGTCAATATGAAGGTCCAAGGTATACAGTAAATCTAAAGTGAAGCATCGGAATCTAAAACTGGACTCTCAGAAGAGGTTAAAATCATAGAAACTTAGAGTGTCAGTCCTCTTGTACTTAAGTCGCCATTGTGACTTTTGTATTAAATTAGGATGCAATTTCTGTGTTTCATCGTCAATAAGAAGGTCCAAAGTATACAGTAAACCTGAAGTGAAGCATCGGAATCTAAAACTGACTCACAGGAGTGGTTCAAATCATAGAAAGTTAGAGTGTCAGTTCTCTTGTACTTAAGTTGGCATTGTGCCTTTTGTATTAAAATCGGATGAAATTTCTGTGCTTCATCGTCAATAAGAAGGTCCAAGGTACACAGAAAACCTAAAGAGAAAGCATCGGAATCTAAAACTGGACTCACAGGAGCGGTTCAATCATAGAAAGTTAGAGTGGCAGTCCTCTTGTACATAAGTCGGCATTGTGCCTTTTGTATTAAATTCGGATGCAATTTCTGTGTTTCATCGTCAATAAGAAGGTCCAAGGGATACAGTAAACCTGAAGTGAAGCATCGGAATCTCAAACTGGACTCACAGGAGAGATTCAAATCATAGAAAGTTAGAGTGTCAGTCCCCTTGTACTTAAGTCGGCATTGTGCCTTTTGTATTGAAATCGGATACAATTTCTGTGTTTCATCGCCAATGAGAAGAACCAAGGGATACGGTAAACCTGAAGAGAAGCATCGGAATCTCAAACTGGGCTCACAGTAGAGGTTCAAATCATAGAACGTTAGAGTGTCAGTCCTCTTGTACTTAAGTCGGCATTGTGCCTTTTGTATTAATTTCGGATGCAATTTCTGTATTTCATCGTCAATAAGAAGGTCCAAGGTATAGAGTAAACCTGAAGTGAAGCATCCGAATCCAAAACTGGACTCACAGGAGAGGTTCAAATCATAGAAAATTAGAGTGTCAGTCCTCTTCTACTTAAGGCCTCATACTGCCTTTTGTATTAAATTCGGATGCAATTTCTGTATTTCATAGTCAATAAGAACGTCCAAGGTATACTGTAAACCTGAAGTGAAGCGTCGGAATCTAAAACTGGAGTCACAGGAGAGGTTCAAATCATAGAATGTAGAGTGTCTGTCCTCTTGTACTTAAGTCGGCATTGTGCCTTTTGTATTAAATTCGGATGCAATTTCTGTGTTTCATCGTCAATAAGAAGGTCCAAGGGATACAGTAAACTTGAAGTGCAGCATCGAAATCTAAAACTGAACTCAAAGGCGAGGTTCAAATCATAGAAGGTTAGAGTGTCAGTCCTCATGAACTTGATTCGGCATTGTGCCTTTTGTATTAAATTCGGATGCAATTTCTGTGTTTCATCGTCAATAAGAAGGTCCAAGGGATACAATAAACCTAAATTGAAGCATCAGAATCAAAAACTGGACTCACAGGAGAGGTTCAAATCATAGAAAGTTAGAGAGTCTGTCCTCTTGTACTTAAGTCGGCATTGTGCCTTTTGCATTAAATTCGGATGCAATTTCTGTGTTTCATCGTCAAAAGAAGGTTCAAGGGATGTAGTAAACTTGAAGTGAACCATCGGAATCTAAAACTGAACTCACAGGAGAGGTTCAAATTATAGAAAGTTATAGTTTCAGTCCTCTTGTACTTAAGTCGGCAATGTGCCTTTTGTATTAAATTCGGATGTAATTTCTGTGTTTCATCGTCAATATGAAGGTCCAAGGTACACAGTAAATCTAAAGTGAAGCATCGGAATCTAAAACTGGAATCCCAGAAGAGGTTAAAATCATAGAAACTTAGAGTGTCAGCCCTCTTGTACTAAAGTCACCATTGTGACTTTTGTATTAAATTCGGATGCAATTTCTGTGTTTCATCGTCAATAAGAATGTCCAAGGTATACAGCAAACCTGAAGGGAAGCATCGGAATCTAAAACTGACTCACAGGAGTGGTTCAAATCATAGAAAGTTAGAGTGTCAGTCCTCTTGTACTTAAGTCGGCATTGTGCCTTTTGTATTAAATTTGGATGTAATTTTTGTGTTTCATCGTAAATAAGAAGGTCCAAGGTTTACAGTAAACCTGAAGTGAATCATCGAAATCTAAAACTCAACTCACAGGAGAGGTTCAAATCATAGAAAGTTAGTGTGTCAGTACTCTTGTACTTAAGACGGCATTGTGCCTTTTGTATTAAATTCGCATGCAATTTCTGTGCTCCATCGTAAATAAGAAGGTCCAAGGGATACAGTAAACCTGAAGTGAAGCATCGGAGTCTACAACTCAACCCACAGGAGAGGTTCAAATCATAGGAAGTTAGAGTGTCAGCCTCTTTTGTACTTAAGTCGGCATTGTGCCTTTTGTATTAAATTCGGATGCAATTTTTATGTTTCATCGTCAATAGGAAGGTCCAAGGTTTACAGAAAACCTGAAGTGAAGCATCGAAATCTAAGACTCAACCCACAGGAGAGGTTCAAATCATAGAAAGTTAGAGTGTCAGTCCCCTTGTACTTAAGTCGGCATTGTGCCTTTTGTATTAAATACGAATGGAATTTCTGTGTTTCATCGTCAATAAGAAGGACCACGGTATACAGTAAACCTGAAGTGAAGCATCAGAATCTAAAACTGGACTCACAGGAGAGGTTTAAATCTTAGAATGTTACAGTGTCTGTCCTCTTGTACTTAAGTCGGCATTGTGCCTTTTGTATTAAATTGTTATGCAATTTCTGCGTTTCATCGTCAATAAGAAGGTGCAAAGGTACAGTAAACCTGAAGTGAAGCATCGGAATCTAAAACTGGACCCACAGGAGAGGTTCAAATCATCGAAAATGAGAGTGTCAGTCCTTTTGTACTTAAGTCGGCATTGTGAATTTTGTATTAAATTCGGATGCAATTTCTGTGTTTCATCGTCAATATGAAGGTCCAAGGGATACAGTAAACCTGAAGTGAAGCATCGGAATCTAAAACTGGACTCACAGGAGAAGTTCAAATCATAGAAAGTTAGAGTGTCAGTCCTCTCGGACTTAAGTCTCATTGTGGCTTTTGAATTTAATTCCGATGGAATTTCTCTCATTCATCGTCAATAACAAGTTCCAAGGTATACAGTAAACCTGAAGTGAAGCTTCGGAATCTAAAACTGGACTCACAGGAGTGGTTCAAATCATAGAAAGTTAGAGTGTCTGTCCTCTTGTACTTAAGTCGGCATTGTGCCTTTTGTATTAAATTCGGATGCAATTTCTGTGTTTCATCATCAATATGAAGGTCCAAGGTATACAGTAAATCTAAAGTGAAGCATCAGAATTTAAAACTGGACTCTCAGAAGAGGTTAAAATCATAGAAACTTAGAGTGTCAGTCCTCTTGTACTTAAGTCGCCATTGTGACTTTTGTATTAAATTCGGATGCAATTTCTGTGTTTCATCGTCAATAAGAATGTCCAAGGTATACAGTAAACCTGAAGTGAAGCATCGGAATCTAAAACTGTCCCACAGGAGTGGTTCAAATCATAGAAAGTTAGAGTGTCAGTCCTCTTGTACTTAAGTCGGCATTTTGCCTTTTGTATTAAATTCGGATGCAATTTTTTAGTTTCATCGTCAATAACAAGGTCCAAGGTGTACAGTAAACCTGAAGTAAAGCATCGAAATCTAAAACTCAAATCACAGGAGAGGTTCAAATCATTGAAAGTTAGAGTGTCTGTCCTTTTGTACTTAAGTCGGCATTGTGCCTTTTGTATTAAATTCGGATGCAATTTCTGTGTTTCATCGTCAATAAGAAGGTCCAAGGGATAAAGTAAACCTGAAGTGAAGCATCGGAATCTAAAACTGGATTCAAAGGAGAGGTTTAAATCATAGAAAGTTAGAGTGTCAGTTCTCTTGTACTTAAGTCGGCATTGTGCCTTTTGTATTAAAATCGGATGAAATTTCTGTGCTTCATCGTCAATAAGAAGGTCCAAGGTATACAGAAAACCTAAAGAGAAAGCATCGGAATCTAAAACTGGACTCACAGGAGCGGTTCAATCATAGAAAGTTAGAGTGGCAGTCCTCTTGTACATAAGTCGGCATTGTGGCTTTTGTATTAAATTCGAATGCAATTTCTGTGTTTCATCGTCAATAAGAAGGTCCAAGGGATACAGTAAACCTGAAGTGAAGCATCGGAATCTCAAACTGGACTCACAGGAGAGATTCAAATCATAGAAAGTTAGAGTGTCAGTCCCCTTGTACTTAAGTCGGCATTGTGCCTTTTGTATTGAAATCGGATGCAATTTCTGTGTTTCATCGCCAATGAGAAGAACCAAGGGATACGGTAAACCTGAAGAGAAGCATCGGAATCTAAAACTGGACTCACAGTAGAGGTACAAATCATAGAACGTTAGAGTGTCAGTCCTCTTGTACTTAAGTCGGCATTGTGCCTTTTGTATTAAATTCGAATGCAATTTCTGTATTTCATCGTCAATAAGAAGGTCCAAGGTATAGAGTAAACCTGAAGTGAAGCATCCGAATCCAAAACTGGACTCACAGGAGAGGTTCAAATCATAGAAGGTTAGAGTGTCAGTCCTCTTCTACTTAAGGCCTCATACTGCCTTTTGTATTAAATTCGGATGCAATTTCTGTATTTCATCGTCAAAAAGAACGTCCAAGGTATACTGTAAACCTGAAGTAAAGCGTCGGAATCTAAAACTGGACTCACAGGAGAGGTTCAAATCATAGAATGTTAGAGTGTCTGTCATCTTGTACTTAAGTCGGCATTGTGCCTTTTGTATTAAATTCGGATGCAATTTCTGTGTTTCATCGTCAATAAGAAGGTCTAAGGGATACAGTAAACTTGAAGTGAACCATCGGAATCTAAAACTGGAATCACAGGAGAGGTTGATATCATAGAACGTTAGAGTGTCAGTCCTCTTGTACTTAAGTTGGCATTGTGCCTTTTGCAACAAATTCGGATGCAATTTCTGTGTTTCATCGTCAATAAGAAGGACCACGGTATACAGTACACCTGAAGTGAAGCATCAGAATCTAAAACTGGACTCACAGGAGAGGTTTAAATCCTAGAAAGTTAGAGTGTCTGTCCTCTTGTACTTAAGTCGGCATTGTGCCTTCTGTATTAAATTGGGATGCAATTTCTGCGTTTCATCGTCAATAAGAAGGTGCAAGGGTACAGTAAACCTGAAGTGAAGCTTCGGAATCTAAAACTGGACTCACAGGAGACGTTCTATTCATAGAAAGAGATAGTGTCAGTCCTCTTCTACTTACGGCCTCATACTGCCTTTTGTATTAAATTTGGATGCAATTTCTGTGTTTCATCGTCAATAAGAATGTCCAAGGGATACAGTAAACCTGAAATGAAGCATCGGAATCTAAAACTGGACTCACAGGTAAGGTTCAAATCATAGAGAGTTAGAGTGTCAGTCCTCTTGTACTTAAGTCGGCATGGCGCCATTTGTATTAAATTCGGATGCTATTTCTGTGTTTCATCGTCACTAAGAAGGTCCAAGGGATACAGTAAACCTGATTTGAAGCATCAGAATCTAAAACTGGACTCACAGGAGAGGTTCAAATCGTAGAAAGTTAGAGTGTCTGTCCTTTGGTACTTAAGGTAGCATTGTGCCTTTTGTATTAAATTCGGATGCAATTTCTGTGTTTCATCGTCAATAAGAAGGTCCAAGTTATACAGTAAACCTGAAGTGAACCATTGGAATCTAAAACTGAACTCACAGGAGAGGTTCAAATCATAGAAAGTTAGCGTTTCAGTCCTCTTGTACTTAAGTCGGCAATTTGCTTTTGTATTAAATTCGGATGCAATTTCTGTGTTTCATCGTCAAAAAGAAGGTCCGAGGGATACAGTAAAACTGAAGTGAAGCATCGGAATCTATTACTGGACTCTCAGGAGAGGTTCAAATCATAGAAAGTTTGAGTGTCAAACCTATTGTACTTAAGTCGGCATTGTGCCTTTTGTATTAAATTCGGATGCAATTTCTGTATTTCATCGTCAATAAGAACGTCCAATGTATACTGTAAACCTGAAGTGCAGCATCGGAATCTAAAACTGGACTCAAAGGCGAGGTTCAAATCATAGAAGGTTAGAGTGTCAGTCCTCTTGAACTTAATTCGGCATTGTGCCTTTTGTATTAAATTCGGATGCAATTTCTGTGTTTCATCGTCAATAAGAAGGTCCAAGGGATACAATAAACCTAAATTGATGCATCAGAATCTAAAACTGGACTCACAGGAGAGGTTCAAATCATAGAAAGTTAGAGAGTCTGTCCTCTTGTACTTAAGTCGGCATTGTGCCTTTTGTATTAAATTCGGATGCAATTTCTGTGTTTCATCGTCAATAAGAAGGTCCAAGGGATACAGTAAACCTGAAGTGAAGCATCGGATTCAAACACTGGACCCACAGGAGAGGTTCAAATCAATGAAAGTTAGAGTGTCAGTCCTCTTGTACTGAAGTCGGCATTGTGCCTTTTGTATTAAATTCCGATGCAATTTCTGTGTTTCATCGCCAATAAGGAGGTCCAAGGTATAGAGTAAACCTGAAGTGAAGCATCGGAATCTATTACTGGACTCACAGGAGAGGTTCAAATCATAGAATGTTAGAGTGTCACTCCTCTTGTACTTAAGTCAGCATTGTGCTTTTTGTATTAAATTCGGATGCAATTTTGTGTTTCATCGTCAATAAGATGGTCCTAGGAATACAGTAAACCTGAAGTGAAGCATCGGATCTAAAACTGGACTCACAGGAGATCTTCAAATCATAGAAAGTTAGAGTGTCAGTCCTCTTGTACTTAAGTCGGCATTGTGCCTTTTGTATTAAATTCGGATGCAATTTCTGTGTTTCATCGTCAATATGAAGGTCCAAGGTATACAGTAAATCTAAACTGAAGCATCGGAATTTAAAACTGGACTCTCAGAAGAGGTTAAAATCATAGAAACTTAGAGTGTCAGTCCTCTTGTACTTAAGTCGCCATTGTGACTTTGGTATTAAATTCGGATGCAATTTCTGTGTTTCATCGTCAATAAGAATGTCCAAGGTATACAGTAAACCTGAAGTGAAGCATCGGAATCTAAAACTGTCCCACACGAGTGGTTCAAATGATAGAAAGTTAGAGTGTCAGTCCTCTTGTACTTAAGTCGGCATTTTGCCTTTTGTATTAAATTCGGATGCAATTTTTTAGTTTCATCGTCAATAAGAAGGTCCAAGGTGTACAGTAAACCTGAAGTGAAGCATGAAATCTAAAACTCAACTCACAGGAGAGGTTCAAATCATTGAAAGTTAGAGTGTCTGTCCTTTTGTACTTAAGTCGGCATTGTGCCTTTTGTATTAAATTCGGATGCAATTTCTGTGCTTCATCGTCAATAAGAAGGTCCAAGGGATAAAGTAAACCTGAAGTGAAGCATCGGAATCTAAAACTGGATTCAAAGGAGAGGTTTAAATCATAGAAAGTTAGAGTGTCAGTTCTCTTGTACTTAAGTCGGCATTGTGCCTTTTGTATTAATATCGGATGAAATTTCTGTGCTTCATCGTCAATAAGAAGGTCCAAGGTATACAGAAAACCTAAAGAGAAAGCATCGGAATCTAAAACTGGACTCACAGGAGCGGTTCAATCATAGAAAGTTAGAGTGGCAGTCCTCTTGTACATAAGTCGGCATTGTGGCTTTTGTATTAAATTCGGATGCAATTTCTGTGTTTCATCGTCAATAAGAAGGTCCAAGGGATACAGTAAACCTGAAGTGAAGCATCGGAATCTCAAACTGGACTCACAGGAGAGATTCAAATCATAGAAAGTTAGAGTGTCAGTCCCCTTGTACTTAAGTCGGCATTGTGCCTTTTGTATTGAAATCGGATGCAATTTCTGTGTTTCACCGCCAATGAGAAGAACCAAGGGATACGGTAAACCTGAAGAGAAGCATCGGAATCTACAACTGGATTCACAGTAGAGGTTCAAATCATAGAACGTTAGAGTGTCAGTCCTCTTGTACTTAAGTCGGCATTGTGCCTTTTGTATTAAATTCGAATGCAATTTCTGTATTTCATCGTCAATAAGAAGGTCCAAGGTATAGAGTAAACCTGAAGTGAAGCATCCGAATCCAAAACTGGACTTACAGGAGAGGTTCAAATCATAGAAAGTTAGAGTGTCAGTCCTCTTCTACTTAAGGCCTCATACTGCCTTTTGTATTAAATTCGGATGCAATTTCTGTATTTCATCGTCAAAAAGAACGTCCAAGGTATACTGTAAACCTGAAGTGAAGCGTCGGAATCTAAAACTGGACTCACAGGAGAGGTTCAAATCATAGAATGTTAGAGTGTCTGTCCTCTTGTACTTAAGTCGGCATTGTGCCTTTTGTATTAAATTCGGAAGCAATATCTGTGTTTCATCGTCAATAAGAAGGTCCAAGGGATACAGTAAACTTGAAGTGCAGCATCGGAATCTAAAACTGGACTCAAAGGCGAGGTTCAAATCATAGAGGGTTAGAGTGTCAGTCCTCATGAACTTAATTCGGCATTGTGCCTTTTGTATTAAATTCGGGTGCAATTTCTGTGTTTCATCGTCAATAAGAAGGTCCAAGGGATACAATAAACCTAAATTGAAGCATCAGAATCTAAAACTGGTCTCACAGGAGAGGTTCAAATCATAGAAAGTTAGAGAGTCTGTCCTCTTGTACTTAAGTCGGCATTGTGCCTTTTGTATTAAATTCGGATGCAATTTCTGTGTTTCATCGTCAATAAGAAGGTCCAAGGGATACAGTAAACTTGAAGTGAACCATCGGAATCTAAAACTGGAATCACAGGAGAGGTTTATATCATAGAACGATAGAGTGTCAGTCCTCTTGTACTTAAGTTGGCATTGTGCTTTTTGCAACAAATTCGGATGCAATTTCTGTGTTTCATCGTCAATAAGAAGGACCACGGTATACAGTACACCTGAAGTGAAGCATCAGAATCTAAAACTGGACTCACAGGAGAGGTTTAAATCCTAGAAAGTTAGAGTGTCTGTCCTCTTGTACTTAAGTCGGCATAGTGCCATTTGTATTAAATTCGGATGCTATTTCTGTGTTTCATCGTCACTAAGAAGGTCCAAGGGATACAGTAAACCTGAATTGAAGCATCAGAATCTAAAACTGGACTCACAGGAGAGGTTCAAATCGTAGAAAGTTAGAGTGTCTGTCCTTTGGTACTTAAGGTAGCATTGTGCCTTTTGTATTAAATTCGGATGCAATATCTGTGTTTCATCGTCAATAAGAAGGTCCAAGGGATACAGTAAACCTGAAGTGAACCATTGGAATCTAAAACTGAACTCACAGGAGAGGTTCAAATCATAGAAAGTTAGCGTTTCAGTCCTTTTGTACTTAAGTCGGCAATGTGCTTTTGTATTAAATTCGGATGCAATTTCTGTGTTTCATCGTCACAAAGAAGGTCCGAGGGATACAGTAAAACTGAAGTGAAGCATCGGAATCTATTACTGGACTCTCAGGAGAGGTTCAAATCATAGAAAGTTTGAGTGTCAAACCTATTGTACTTAAGTCGGCATTGTGCCTTTTGTATTAAATTCGGATGCAATTTCTGTATTTCATCGTCAATAAGAACGTCCAAGGTATACTGTAAACCTGAAGTGCAGCATCGGAATCTAAAACTGGACTCAAAGGCGAGGTTCAAATCATAGAAGGTTAGAGTGTCAGCCCTCTTGATCTTAATTCGGCATTGTGCCTTTTGTATTAAATTCGGATGCAATTTCTGTGTTTCATCGTCAATAAGAAGGTCCAAGGGATACAATAAACCTAAATTGATGCATCAGAATCTAAAACTGGACTCACAGGAGAGGTTCAAATCATAGAAAGTTAGAGAGTCTGTCCTCTTGTACTTAAGTCGGCATTGTGCCTTTTGTATTATATTCGGATGCAATTTCTGTGTTTCATCGTCAATAAGAAGGTCCAAGGGATACAGTAAACCTGAAGTGAAGCATGGGATTCAAACACTGGACCCACAGGAGAGGTTCAAATCAATGAAAGTTAGAGTGTCAGTCCTCTTGTACTGAAGTCGGCATTGTGCCTTTTGTATTAAATTCCGATGCAATTTCTGTGTTTCATCGCCAATAAGAAGGTCCAAGGTATAGAGTAAACCTGAAGTGAAGCATCGGAATCTATTACTGGACTCACAGGAGAGGTTCAAATCATAGAATGTTAGAGTGTCACTCCTCTTGTACTTAAGTCAGCATTGTGCTTTTTGTATTAAATTCGGATGCAATTTTGTGTTTCATCGTCAATAAGATGGTCCTAGGAATACAGTAAACCTGAAGTGAAGCATCGGATCTAAAACTGGACTCACAGGAGATCTTCAAATCATAGAAAGTTAGAGTGTCAGTCCTCTTGTACTTAAGTCAGCATTGTGCCATTTGTATTAAATTCGGATGCAATTTCTGTGTTTCATCGTCAATAAGAAGGTCCAAGGGATTCAGTATACCTGAAGTGAAGCATCGGAATCTAAAACTGGACTCACAGGAGCAGTTAAATCATACAAAGTTAGAGTGTCAGTCCTCTTGTACTTTAGTCGGCATTGTGCCTTTTGTATTAAATTCGCATGCAGTTTCTGTGCTTCATCGTCAATAAAAAGGTCCAAGGGATACAGTACACCTGAAGTGAAGCATCGGAATCTAAAACTGGACTGACAGGAGGGGTTCATATCATAGAACGTTAAAGTGTAAGTCCTCTTGTACTTAAGTTGGCATTGTGCCTTTTGTAATAAATTCGGATGCAATTTCTGTGTTTCATCGTCAATAAGAATCTCCAAGGTATACAGTAAACCTGAAGTGACGCATAGGAATCTACAACTCAACTCACAGGAGAGGTTCAAATCATAGGAAGTTAGAGTGTCAGTCCTATTGTACTTAAGTCGGCATTGTGCCTTTTGTATTAAATTCGGATGCAATATCTGTGTTTCTTCGTCAATAAGAAGGTCCATGGGATACAGTAAACCTGAAGTGAACCATCGGAATCTAAAACGGAACTCACAGGAGAGGTTCAAATCATAGAAAGTTAGAGTTTCAGTCCTCTTGTACTTAAGTCGGCAATGTGTCTTTTGTATTAAATTCGGATGCAATTTCTGTGTTTAATCGTCAAAAAGAAGGTCCGAGGGATACAGTAAACCTGAAGTGAAGCTTCGGAATCTATTACTGGACTCACAGGAGAGGTTCAAATCATAGAATGTTAGAGTGTCACTCCTCTTGTACTTAAGTCGGCATTGTGCCTTTTGTATTATATTCGGATGCAATTTCTGAAATTCAACGTCAATAAGAAGGTCCAAGGTATACAGTAAACCTGAAGTGAAGCATCGGAAACTAAAACTGGACTCACAGGAGAGGTTCAAATCATAGAAAGTTAGAGTGTCAGTCCTCTTGTACTTAAGTCGGCATTGTTCCTTTTGTATTATATTCGGATGCAATTTCTGAGTTTCAACGTCAATAAGAAGGTCCAAGGTATACAGTAAACCTGAAGTGAAGCATCGGAAACTAAAACTGGACTCACAGGAGAGGTTCAAATCATAGGAAGTTAGAGTGTCAGTCCTCTTGTACTTAAGTCAGCATTGTGCCATTTGTATTAAATTCGGATGCAATTTCTGTGTTTCATCGTCAATAAGATCGTCCAAGGGATTCAGTATACCTGAAGTGAAGCATTGGAATCTAAAACTGGACTCACAGGAGCGGTGAAATCATACAAAGTTAGAGTGTCAGTCATCTAGTACTTTAGTCGGCATTGTGCCTTTTGTATTAAATTCGCATGCAATTTCTGTGCTTCATCGTCAATAAGAAGGTCCAAGGGATACAGTAAACCTGAAGTGAAGCATCGGAATCTAAGATTGGACTCACAGGAAAGGTTCATATCATACAACGTTAGAGTGTCAGTCCTCTTGTACTTAAGTTGGCATTGTGCCTTTTGTAATAATTTCGGATGCTATTTCTATGTTTCATCGTCAATAAGAAGTCCAAGGTTTACAGTGAACCTGAAGTGAAGCATCGAAATCTAAAACTCAACTCACAGGAGAGGTTCAAATCATAGAAAGTTAGAGTGTCAGTACTCTTGCACTTATATCCGCATTGTGCCTTTTGTATTAAATTTGGATGCAATTTCTGTGTTTCATCGTCAATAAGAAGGTCCAAGATTTACAGTTAACCTGAAGTGAAGCATCGGAATCTAAAACTGGACTCACAAGAGAGGTTCAAATCATAAAAAGTTAGAGTGTCAGTCCTCTTGTACTTAAATCAGCATTGTGACTTTTCTATTAAATTCGGATGCAATTTCTGTGTTTCATTGTCAATAAGAAGGTCCAAGGGGTACAGTAAACATGAAGTGAAGCATCGGAATCTAAAACTGAACTCACAGGAGAGGTTCAAATCATCGAAAGTTAGAGTGTCAGTCCTTTTGTACTTAAGTCGGCATTGTGCCTTTTGTATTAAGTTCGGATGCAATTTCTGTGCTTCATTGTCAATAAGAAGGTCCAAGGGATATAGTAAACCTGACGCGAAGCATAGGAATCTGAAACTGGACTCACAGGAGAGGATCAAATCATAGAACGTTAGAGTGTCAGTCCTCTTGTACTTAAGTTGGCATTGAGCCTTTTGTATTAAATTCGGATGCAATATCTGTGTTTCATCGTCAATAAGAATGTCTAAGGTATACAGTAAACCTGAAGTGAAAAATTGGAATCTACAACTCAACACACAGGAGAGTTTAAAATCGTAGAAAGTTAGAGTGTCAGTCCTCTTGTACTTAAGTCGGCATTGTGCCTTTTGCATTAAATTCGGATGCAATTTCTGTGTTTCATCGTCAATGAGAATGTCCAAGATTTACAATATATCTGCAGTGAAGCAGCGGAATCTACAACTCAACACACAGGAGAGTTTAAAATCATAGAAAGTTAGTGTGTCAGTCCTCTTGTACCTAAGTCGGCATTGTGCCTTTTGCATTAAATTCGGATGCAATTTCTGTGTTTCATCGTCAATAAGAAGGTCCAAGGTATACAGTAAACCTGAAGTGAAGCATCGGAATCCAAAACCGGGCTCACAGGAGAGGTTCAAATCATAGAAAGTTAGAGTGTCTGTCCTTTTTTACTTCAGTCGGCATTGTGCCTTTTGTATTAAATTCGGATGCAATTTCTGTGTTTCATCGTCAATTAGAAGGTCCAAGGGATACAGTAAACCTGAAATGAAGATTCGGAATCTAAAACTGGACTCACAGGTAAGGTTCAAATCATAGAAAGTTAGAGTGTCAGTCCTCTTGTACTTAAGTCGGCATGGTGCCATTTGTATTAAATTCGGATGCAATTTCTGTGTTTCATCGTCAACAAGAAGGTCCAAGGGATACAGCAAACCTGAATTGAAGCATCAGAATCCAAAACTGGACTCACAGGAGAGGTTCAAATCATAGAAAGTTAGAGTGTCTGTCCTTTTGTACTTAAGTCGGCATTGTGCCTTTTGTATTAATTTCGGATGCAATTTCTGTGTTTCATCGTCAATAAGAAGGTCCAAGGGATACAGTAAACCTGAAGTGAACCATTGGAATCTAAAACTGAACTCACAGGAGAGGTTCAAATCATAGAAAGTTAGAGTTTCAGTCCTCTTGTACTTAAGTCGGCATTGTGCCTTCTGTATTAAATTCGGATGCAATTTCTGTGTTTCATCGTCAATAACAAGGTCCAAGGGATACAGTAAACTTGAAGTGCAGCTTCGGAATCTAAAACTGGACTCAAAGGCGAGGTTCAAATCATAGAAGGTTAGAGTGTCAGTCCTCTTGAATTTAATTCGGCATTGTGCCTTTTGTATTAAATTCGGATGCAATTTCTGTGTTTCATCGTCAATAAGAAGGTCCAAGGGATACAGTAAACCTGAAGTGAAGCATCGGAGTCAAAAACTGGATTCAAAGGAGAGCTTAAAATCATAGAAAGTTAGAGTGTCAGTCCTCTTGTACTTAAGGCGGCATACTGCCTTTTGTATTAAATTCGGATACAATTTCTGTGTTTCATCATCAATAAGAAGGTCCAAGGGATACAGTAAACCTGAAGTGAACCATCGGAATCTAAAACTGAACTCACAGGAGAGGTTCAAATCATAGAAAGTTAGAGTTTCAGTCTTCTTCTACTTAAGTCGGCAATGTGCCTTTTGTATTAAATTCGGATGCAATTTCTGTGTTTCATCGTCAATAAGATGGTCCAAGGGATTCAGTATACCTGAAGTGAAGCATCGGATCTAAAACTGGACTCACAGGAGAGGTTCAAATCATACAAAGTTAGAGTGTCAGTCCTCTTGTACTTTTGTCGGCATTGTGCCTTTTGTATTAAATTCGCACGCAATTTCTGTGCTTCATCGTCAATAAGAAGGTCCAAGGGATACAGAAATCCTGAAGTGAAGCATCGGAGTCTAAAACTGGACCCACAGGAGAGGTTCATATCATAGAACGTTAGAGTGTCAGTCCTCTTGTACTTAAGTTGGCATTGTGCCTTTTGTAATAAATTCGGATGCAATTTCTGTGTTTCATCGTCAATAAGAATGTACAAGGTATACAGTAAACCTGAAGTGACGCATAGGAATCTACAACTCAACTCACAGGAGAGGTTCAAATCATAGAAAGTTAGGGTGACAGTCCTCTTGTACTTAAGTCAGCAATGTGCTATTTGTATTAAATTCAGATGCACTTTCTGTGTTTCATCGTCAATAAGAAGGTCCAAGGGATTCAGTATACCTGAAGTGAAGCATCGAAATCTAAAACTCAACTCACAGGAGAGGTTCAAATCATAGAAAGTTAGAGTGTCTGTCCTCTTGTACTTAAGTCGGCATTGTAAATTTTGTATTAAATTCGGATGCAATTTCTGTGTTTCATCGTCAATAAAATGGTCCAAGGGATACAGTAAATCTAAAGTGAAGCATCGGAATCTAAAACTGGACTCTCAGGAGGGGTTAAAATCATAGAAACTTAGAGTGTCAGTCCTCTTGTACTTAGGTCGGCATTGTGACTTTTGTATCAAAATTCGGATGCATTTTCTGTATTTCATCGTCAGTAAGAAGGTCCAAGGTATACAGTAAACCTGAAGTGAAGCATCGGAATATAAAACTGACTCACAGGAGAGGTTCAAATAATAGAAAGTTAGAGTGTCAGTCCTCTTGTACTTAACTCGGCATTGTGCCTTCTGTATTAAATTCGGATGCAATTTCTGTGTTTCATCGTCAATAAGAAGGTCCAAGGTTTACAGTAAACCTGAAGTGAAGCATCGAAATCTAAAACTCAACTCACAGGAGAGGTTCAAATCATAGAAAGTTAGAGTGTCAGTACTCTTGTACTTATATTCGCATTGTGCCTTTTGTATTAAATTCGGATGCAATTTCTGTGTTTCATCGTCAATAAGAAGGTCCAAGATTTACAGTAAACCTGAAGTGAAGCATCGGAATCTAAAACTGGACTCACAGGAGAGGTTCTAATTATAGAAAGTTAGAGTGTCAGTCCTCTTGTACTTAAGTCAGCATAGTGCCTTTTGTATTAAATTCGGATGCAATGTCTGTGTTTCATCGTCAATAAGAAGGTCGAAGGGGTACAGTAAACCTGAAGTGAAGCATCGGAATCTGAAACTGAACTAACAGGAGAGGTTCAAATCATAGAATGTTAGAGTGTCAGTCCTTTTGTACTTATGTCGGCATTGTGCCTTTTGTATAAAATTCGGATGCAATTTCTGTGCTTCATCGTCAATAAGAAGGTCCAAGGGATACACTAAACCTGACGTGAAGCATCGGAATCTAAAACTGGACTCTTAGGAGAGGTTCAAATCATAGAACGTTAGAGTGTCAGTCCTCTTGTACTTAAGTTGGCATTGTGCCTTTTGTATTAAATTCGGATGCAATTTCTGTGTTTCATCGTCAATAAGAATGTCCAAGGTATACTGTAAACCTGAAGTGAAGCATCGGAATCTACAACTCAACACACAGGAGAGTTTAAAATCATAGAAAGTTAGAGTGTCAGTCCTCTTGTACTTAAGTCGGCATTGTGCCTTTTGCATTAAATTCGGATGCAAT
The DNA here is from genome assembly GCF_023864345.2 of Schistocerca serialis cubense. Taxonomy (NCBI): domain Eukaryota; kingdom Metazoa; phylum Arthropoda; class Insecta; order Orthoptera; family Acrididae; genus Schistocerca; species Schistocerca serialis. The sequence continues at coordinate 79,594,793 of NC_064639.1, forward strand.
TTCTTTGTTTCATCGTCAATAAGAAGGTCCAAGGTATACAGTAAACCTGAAGTGAAGCATCGGAATCAAAAACTGGATTCAAAGCACGGGTTTAAATCATAGAAAGTTAGAGTGGCAGTCCTCTTGTACTTAAGTCGGCATTGTGCCCTTTGTATTAAATTCGGATGTAATTTCTGTGTTTCATCGTCAATAAGAAGGTCCAGGGGATACAGTAAACCTGAAGTGAAGCATCGGAATCTCAAACTGGACTCACAGGAGAGGTTCAAATCATAGAAAGTTAGAGTGTCAGTCCCCTTGTACTTAAGTCGGCATTGTGCCTTTTGTATTAAATTCGGATTCAATTTCTGTGTTTCATCGTCAATGAGAAGGACCAAGGGATACGGTAAACCTGAAGAGAAGCATCGGAATCTAAAAGTGGACTCAAAGTAGAGGTTCAAATCATAGAACGTTAGAGTGTCAGTCCTCTTGTACATAAGTCGGCATTGTGCCTTTTGTATTAAATTCGGATGCAATTTCTGTATTTCATCGTCAATAAGAAGGTCCAAGGTATAGAGTAGACCTGAAGTGAAGCATCGGAATAACAAACTGGACTCACAGAAGAGTTTCAAATCATAGAAAGTTAGAGTGTCAGTCCTCTTGTACTTAAGGCGGCATACTGCCTTTTGTATTAAATTCGTATTCAATTTCTGTGTTTCATCGTCAATTAGAAGATCCAAGGGATACAGTAAACCTGAAATGAAGCATCGGAAACTAAAACTGGACTCACAGGTAAGGTTCAAATCATAGAAAGTTAGAGTGTCTTTCCTCTTGTACTTAAGTCGGCATTGTGCATTTTGTATTAAATTCGGATGCAATTTCTGTGTTTCATCGTCAAAAAGAAGGTCCGAGGGATACAGTAAACCTGAAGTGAAGCATCGGAATCTATTACTGGACTCACAGGAGAGGTTCAAATCATAGAATGTTAGAGTGTCACTCCTCTTGTACTTAGTCGGCATTGTGCCTTTTGTATTAAATTCGGATACAATTTCTGTGCTTCATCGTCAATAAGATGGTCCTAGGAATACAGTAAACCTGAAGTGAAGCATCGGATCTAAAACCGGACTCACAGGAGAGGTTCAAATCATCGAAAGTTAGAGTGTCAGTCCTCTTGTACTTAAGTCAGCATTGTGCCATTTGTATTAAATTCGGATGCAATTTCTGTGTTTCATCGTCAATAAGAAGGTCCAAGGGATTCAGTATACCTGAAGTGAAGCACCGGATTCAAAAACTGGACTCACAGGAGCGGTTAAATCACACAAAGTTAGAGTGTCTGTCCTCTTGTACTTTAGTCGGCATTGTGCCTTTTGTATTAAATTCGCATGCAATTTTTGTGCTTCATCGTCAATTAGAAGGTCCAAGGGATACAGTAAACCTGAAGTGAAGCATCGGAATCTAAAACTGGACTCACAGGAGAGGTTCATATCATAGAACGTTAGAGTGTCAGTCCTCTTGTACTTAAGTTGGCATTGTGCATTTCGTAATAAATTCGGATACAATTTCTGTGTTTCATCGTTAATAAGAATGTCCAAGGTATACAGTAAACCAGAAGTGACGCATCGGAATCTACAACTCAACTCACAGGAGAGGTTCAAATCATAGGAAGTTAGAGTGTCAGTCCTCTTGTACTTAAGTTTGCATTGTGCCTTTTGTATTAAATTCGCATGCAATTTTTGTGCTTCATCGTCAATAAGAAGGTCCATGGGATACAGTAAACCCGAAGTGAAGAATCGGAATCTGAAACTGGACTCACAGGAGAGGTTCAAATCATAGAAAGTTAGAGTGTCAGTCCTCTTGTACTTAAGTCGGAATTTTGCCTTTTGAATTATTATTCCGATGCAATTACTGTGTTTCATCGTCAATATGAAGTTCCAAGGTTCACAGTAAACCTGTAGTGAAGCATCGGAATCTAAAACTGGACTCACAGGAGAGTTTCAAATCATAGATAGTTAGAGTGTCAGTCCTCTTGTACTTAAGTCGGCATTGTGCCTTTTGTATTAAATTCGGATGCAATTTCTGTGTTTCATCGTCAATAAGAAGATCCAAGGTTTACAGTAAACCTGAAGTGAAGCACCGAAATCTAAAACTCAACTCACAGGAGAGGTTCAAATCATAGAAAATTAGAGTGTCAGTCCTCTTGTACTTAAGTCGGCATTGTGCCTTTTGTATTAAATTTGAATGGAATTTCTGTGTTTCATCGTCAATAAGAAGGACCAAGGTATACAGTAAACCTGAAGTGAAGCATCAGAATCTAAATCTGGACTCACAGGAGAGGTTTAAATCATAGACAGTTAGAGTGTCTGTCCTCTCGTACTTAAGTCGGCATTGTGCCTTTTGTATTACATTCGGATGCATTTTCTGTGTTTCATCGTCAATAAGAAGGTCCAAGGTATACAGTAAACCTGAAGTGAAGCATCGGAATCTAAAACTGATTCACAGGAGAGGATCAAATCATAGAAAGTTAGAGTGTCAGTCCTCGTGTACTGAAGTCGGCATTGTGCCTTTTGTATTAAATTAGGATGCAATTTCTGTGTTTCATCGTCAATAAGAAGGTCCAAGGTATACAGTAAACCTGAAGTGAAGCATAGAAATCTAAAACTGGACTCACAGGAGAGGTTCAAATCATAGAAAGTTAGAGTGTCAGTCCACTTGTACTTAAGTCAGCATTGTGCCTTTTGTATTAAATTCGGATGCAATTTCTGTGTTTCATCGTCAACAAGAAGGTCCAAGGGGTACAGTAAACCTGAAGTGAAGCATCGGAATCTAAAACTGAACTCACAGGAGAGGTTCAAATCATAGAAAGTTAGAGTGTCAGTTCTTTTGTACTTAAGTCGGCATTGTGCCTTTTGTATTAAATTCGGATGCAATTTCTGTGCTTCATCGTCAATAAGAAGGTCCAAGGGATACAGTAAACCTGGCGTGAAGCATCGGAATCTAAAACAGGACTCACAGGAGAGGTTCAAATTATAGAACGTTAGAGTGTCAGTCCTCTTGTACTTAAGTTGGCATTGTGCCTTTTGTATTAAATTCGGATGCAATTTCTGTGTTTCATCGTCAATAAGAATGTCCAAGGTATACAGTGAACCTGAAGTGAAGCATCGGAATCTACAACTCAACTCACAGGAGAGGTTCAAATCATAGAAAGTTAGAGTGTCAGTCCTCTTGTGCTTAAGTCGGCATTGTGCCTTTAGTATTAAAGTCGGATGCAACTTTTGTGCTTCATCGTCAATAAGAAGGTCCAAGGGATACAGTAAACCTGAATTGAAGCATCAGAATCCAAAAGTGGACTCACAGGAAAGGTTCAAATCATAGAAAGTTAGAGTGTCAGTCCTATTGTACTTAAGTCGGCATTGTGCCTTTTGTATTACATTCGGATGCAAATTCTGTGCTTCATCGTCAATAAGAAGGTCCAAGGGATACAGTAAACCTGAATTGAAGCATCAGAATCCAAAAGTGGACTCACAGGAAAGGTTCATTTCATAGAAAGTTAGAGTGTCAGTCCTCTTGTACTTAAGTCAGCATTGTGATTTTTTGTATTAAATTCGGATGCAATTTTTGTGTTTCATCGTCAATAAGACGGTCCAAGGGGTACAGTAAACCTGAAATGAAGCATCGAAATCTAAAACTCAACTCACAGGAGAGGTTCACATCATAGAAAGTTAGAGTGTCAGTCCTCTTGTACTTATGTCGGCATTGTGCTTTTTGTATTAAATTTGGATGGAATTTCTGTGTTTCATCGTCAATAAGAAGGACCAAGTTATACAGTAAACCTGAAGTGAAGCATCAGAATCTAAAACTGGACTCACAGGAGAGGTTTAAATGATAGAAAGTTAGAGTGTCTGTCCTCTTGTACTTATGTCGGCATTGTACCTTTTGTATTAAATTCGGATGCAATTTCTGTGTTTCATTGTCAATAAAATAATCCAATGGATACAGTAAATCTAAAGTGAAGCATCGGAATCTAAAACTGACTCACAGGAGAGGTTCAAATCATAGAAAGTTAGAGTGCCAGTCCTCTTGTACTTAAGTCGGCATTGTGCCTTTTGTATTAAATTCGGATGCAATTTCTGTGTTTCATCGTCAATAAGAAGGTCCAAGGTTTACAGTAAACCTGAAGTGAAGCATCGAAATCTAAAACTCAACTCACAGGAGAGGTTCAAATCGTAGAAAGTTAGAGTGTCAGTACTCTTGTACTTATATCCGCATTGTGCCTTTTGTATTAAATTCGGATGAAATTTCTGTGTTTCATCATCAATAAGAAGGTCCAAGATATACAGTAAACCTGAAGTGAAGCATCGGAATCTAAAACTGAACTCACAGGAGAGGTTCAAATCATAGAAAGTTAGAGTGTCAGACCTTTTGTACTTAAGTCGGCATTGTGCCTTTTGTATTAAATTCGGATGCAATTTCTGTGCTTCATCGTCAATACGAAGGTCCAAGGGATACATTAAACCTGACGTGAAGCATCGGAATCTAAAACTGGACTCACAGGAGAGGTTCAAATCATAGAACGTTAGAGTGTCAGTCCTCTTGTATTTAAGTTGGCATTGTGCCTTTTTTATTACATTCGGATGCAATTTCTGTGTTTCATCGTCAATAAAAATGTCCAAGGTATACAGTAAACCTGAAGTGAAGCATCGGAAACTACAACTCAACTCACAGGAGAGGGCCAAATCATAGAAAGTTAGCGTGTCAGTCCACTTGTGCTTAAGTCGGCATTGTGCCTTTTGAATTAAATTCGGATGCAATTTCTGTGCTTCATCGTCAATAAGAAGGTCCAAGGGATACAGTAAACCTGAAATGAAGCATCGGAATATATTACTGGTCTCACAGGAGAGGTTCAAATCATAGAAAGTTTGAGTGTCAGTCCTATTGTACTTAAGTCGGCATTGTGCCTTTTGTATTAAATTCGGATGCAATTTCTGTGCTTCATCGTCAATAAGAATGTCCAAGGGATACAGTAAACCTGAAATGAAGCATCGGAATATATAACTGGACTCACAGGAGAGGTTCAAATCATAGAAAGTTAGAGTGTCAGTCCTATTTTACTTAAGTCGGCATTGTATCTTTTGTATTAAATTCGGATGCAACCTCTGTGCTTCATCGTCAATAAGAAGGTCCCAGGGATATAGTAAACCTGAATTGAAGCATCAGAATCCAAAACTGGACTCGCAGGAAAGGTTCAAATCATAGAAAGTTAGAGTGTCAGTCCCCTTGTACTTAAGGCGGCATACTGCTTTTTGTATTAAATTCGGATGCAATTTCTGTGTTTCATCGTCAATAAGAAGGTCCAAGGGATACAGTAAACCTGAAGTGAAGCATCGGAATCCAAAACCGGGCTCACAGGGGAGGTTCAAATCATAGAAAGTTAGAGTGTCTGTCCTCTCTTACTTAAGTCGGCATTGTGCCTTTTGTATTAAATTCGGATGCAATTTCTGTGTTTCATCGTCAATTAGAAGGTCCAAGGGATACAGTAAACTTGAAGTGCAGCATGGGAATCTAAAACTGGACTCAAAGGCGAGGTTCAAATCATAGAAGGTTAGAGTGTCAGTCCTCTTGAACATAATTCGGCATTGTGCCTTTTGTATTAAATTCGGATGCAATTTCTGTGCTTCATCGTCAATAAGAAGGTCCAAGGGATATAGTAAACCTGAATTGAAGCATCAGAATCCAAAACTGGACTCGCAGGAACGGTTCAAATCATAGAAAGTTAGAGTGTCAGTCCTCTTGTACTTAAGGCGGCATACTGCTCTTTGTATTAAATTCGGATGCAATTTCTGTGTTTCATCGTCAATAAGAAGGACCAAGGGATACAGTAAACCTGAAGTGAAGCATCGGAATCCAAAACCGGGCTCACAGGGGAGGTTCAAATCATAGAAAGTTAGAGTGTCTGTCCTCTCTTACTTAAGTCGGCATTGTGCCTTTTGTATTAAGTTCGGATGCAACTTCTGTGTTTCATCGTCAATTAGAATGTCCAAGGGATACAGTAAACCTGAAATGAAGCATCGGAATCTAAAACTGGACTCACAGGTAAGGTTCAAATCATAGAAAGTTAGAGTGTCTGTCCTCTTGTACATAAGTCGGCATGGTGCCATTTGTATTCGGATGCAATTTCTGTGTGTCATCGTCAATAAGAAGGACCAAGGTATTCAGTAAACCTGAAGTGAAGCATCGGAATATATTACTGGACTCACAGGAGAGGTTCAAATCATAGAAAGTTAGAGTGTCAGTCCTATTGTACTTAAGTCGGCATTGTGCCTTTTGTATTAAATTCGGATGCAATTTCTGTGCTTCATCGTCAATAAGAAGGTCCAAGGGATACAGTAAACCTGAAGTGAAGCATCGAAATCTAAAACTCAACTCACAGGAGAGGTTCACATCATAGAAAGTTAGAGTGTCAGTCCACTTGTGCTTAAGTCGGCATTGTGCCTTTTGAATTAAATTCGGATGCAATTTCTGTGCTTCATCGTCAATAAGAAGGTCCAAGGGATACAGTAAACCTGAAATGAAGCATCGGAATATATTACTGGACTCACAGGAGAGGTTCAAATCATAGAAAGTTAGAGTGTCAGTCCTATTGTACTTAAGTCGGCATTGTGCCTTTTGTATTAAATTCGGATGCAATTTCTGTGCTTCATCGTCAATAAGAGGGTCCAAGGGATACAGTAAACCTGAAATGAAGCATCGGAATATATAACTGGACTCACAGGAGAGGTTCAAATCATAGAAAGCTAGAGTGTCAGTCCTATTGTACTTAAGTCGGCATTGTGCTTTTTGTATTAAATTCGGATGCAATTTCTGTGCTTCATCGTCAATAAGAAGGTCCAAGGGATATAGTAAACCTGAATTGAAGCATCAGAATCCAAAACTGGACTCGCAGGAAAGGTTCAAATCATAGAAAGTTAGAGTGTCAGTCCTCTTGTACTTAAGGCGGCATACTGCTTTTTGTATTAAATTCGGATGCAATTTCTGTGTTTCATCGTCAATAAGAAGGTCCAAGGGATACAGTAAACCTGAAGTGAAGCATCGGAATCCAAAACCGGGCTCACAGGGGAGGTTCAAATCATAGAAGGTTAGAGTGTCTGTCCTCTCTTACTTAAGTCGGCATTGTGCCTTTTGTATTAAATTCGGATGCAATTTCTGTGTTTCATCGTCAATAAGAAGGTCCAAGGGATACAGTAAACTTGAAGTGCAGCATGGGAATCTAAAACTGGACTCAAAGGCGAGGTTCAAATCATAGAAGGTTAGAGTGTCAGTCCTCTTGAACATAATTCGGCATTGTGCCTTTTGTATTAAATTCGGATGCAATTTCTGTGTTTCATCGTCAATAAGAAGGTCCAAGGGATACAGTAAAAGTGAAGTGAGCCATCGGAATCTAAAACTGAACTCACAGGAGAGGTTCAAATCATAGAAAGTTAGAGTTTCAGTCCTCTTGTACTTAAGTCGGCAATGTGCCTTTTGTATTAAATTCGGATGCAATTTCTGTGTTTCATCGTCAAAAAGAAGGTCCGAGGGATACAGTAAACCTGAAGTGAAGCATCGGAATCTATTACTGGACTCACAGGAGAGGTTCAAATCATAGAATGTTAGAGTGTCACTCCTCTTGTACTTAGTCGGCATTGTGCCTTTTGTATTAAATTCGGATACAATTTCTGTGCTTCATCGTCAATAAGATGGTCCTAGGAATACAGTAAACCTGTAGTGAGCCATCGGAATCTAAAACTGAACTCACAGGAGAGGTTCAAATCATCGAAAGTTAGAGTGTCAGTCCTCTTGTACTTAAGTCAGCATTGTGCCATTTGTATTAAATTCGGATGCAATTTCTGTGTTTCATCGTCAATAAGAAGGTCCAAGGGATTCAGTATACCTGAAGTGAAGCACCGGATTCAAAAACTGGACTCACAGGAGCGGTTAAATCAAACAAAGTTAGAGTGTCTGTCCTCTTGTACTTTAGTCGGCATTGTGCCTTTTGTATTAAATTCGCATGCAATTTTTGTGCTTCATCGTCAATTAGAAGGTCCAAGGGATACAGTAAACCTGAAGTGAAGCATCGGAATCTAAAACTGGACTCACAGGAGAGGTTCATATCATAGAGCGTTAGAGTGTCAGTCCTCTTGTACTTAAGTTGGCATTGTGCATTTTGTAATAAATTCGGATACAATTTCTGTGTTTCATCGTTAATAAGAATGTCCAAGGTATACAGTAAACCAGAAGTGACGCATCGGAATCTACAACTCAACTCACAGGAGAGGTTCAAATCATAGGAAGTTAGAGTGTCAGTCCTCTTGTACTTAAGTTTGCATTGTGCCTTTTGTATTAAATTCGCATGCAATTTTTGTGCTTCATCGTTAATAAGAAGGTCCATGGGATACAGTAAACCCGAAGTGAAGAATCGGAATCTGAAACTGGACTCACAGGAGAGGTTCAAATCATAGAAAGTTAGAGTGTCAGTCCTCTTGTACTTAAGTCGGAATTTTGCCTTTTGAATTATTATTCCGATGCAATTACTATGTTTCATCGTCAATAAGAAGTTCCAAGGTTCACAGTAAACCTGTAGTGAAGCATCGGAATCTAAAACTGGACTCACAGGAGAGTTTCAAATCATAGATAGTTAGAGTGTCAGTCCTCTTGTACTTAAGTTGGCATTGTGCCTTTTGTATTAAATTCGGATGCAATTTCTGTGTTTCATCGTCAATAAGAAGATCCAAGGTTTACAGTAAACCTGAAGTGAAGCACCGAAATCTAAAACTCAACTCACAGGAGAGGTTCAAATCATAGAAAATTAGAGTGTCAGTCCTCTTGTACTTAAGTCGGCATTGTGCCTTTTGTATTAAATTTGAATGGAATTTCTGTGTTTCATCGTCAATAAGAAGGACCAAGGTATACAGTAAACCTGAAGTGAAGCATCAGAATCTAAAACTGGACTCACAGGAGAGGTTTAAATCATAGAAAGTTAGAGTGTCTGTCCTCTCGTACTTAAGTCGGCATTGTGCCTTTTGTATTACATTCGGATGCATTTTCTGTGTTTCATCGTCAATAAGGAGGTCCAAGGTATACAGTAAACCTGACGTGAAGCATCGGAATCTAAAACTGATTCACAGGAGAGGATCAAATCATAGAAAGTTAGAGTGTCAGTCCTCCTGTACTGAAGTCGGCATTGTGCCTTTTGTATTAAATTAGGATGCAATTTCTGTGTTTCATCGTCAATAAGAAGGTCCAAGGTATACAGTAAACCTGAAGTGAAGCATCGAAATCTAAAACTCAACTCACAGGAGAGGTTCAAATCATAGAAAGTTAGAGTGTCAGTCCTCTTGTACTTAATTCCGCATTGTGCCTTTTGTATTAAATTCGGATGCAATTTCTGTGTTTCATCGTCAATAAGAAGGTCCAAGATATACAGCAAACCTGAAGTGAAGCATCGGAATCTAAAACTGGACTCACAGGAGAGGTTCAAATCATAGAAAGTTAGAGTGTCAGTCCACTTGTACTTAAGTCAGCATTGTGCCTTTTGTTTTAAATTCGGATGCAATTTCTGTGTTTCATCGTCAACAAGAAGGTCCAAGGGGTACAGTAAACCTGAAGTGAAGCATCGGAATCTAAAACTGAACTCACAGGAGAGGTTCAAATTATAGAACGTTAGAGTGTCAGTCCTCTTGTACATAAGTTGGCATTGTGCCTTTTGTATTAAATTCGGATGCAATTTCTGTGTTTCATCGTCAATAAGAATGTCCAAGGTATACAGTGAACCTGAAGTGAAGCATCGGAATCTACAACTCAACTCACAGGAGAGGTTCAAATCATAGAAAGTTAGAGTGTCAGTCCTCTTGTGCTTAAGTCGGCATTGTGCCTTTAGTATTAAATTCGGATGCAATTTTTGTGCTTCATCGTCAATAAGAAGGTCCAAGGGATACAGTAAACCTGAATTGAAGCATCAGAATCCAAAAGTGGACTCACAGGAAAGGTTCAAATCATAGAAAGTTAGAGTGTCAGTCCTATTGTACTTAAGTCGGCATTGTGCCTTTTGTATTACATTCGGATGCAATTTCTGTGCTTCATCGTCAATAAGAAGGTCCAAGGGATACAGTAAACCTGAATTGAAGCATCAGAATCCTAAAGTGGACTCACAGGAAAGGTTCAAATCATAGAAAGTTAGAGTGTCAGTCCCCTTGTACTTAAGGCGGCATACTGCTTTTTGTATTAAATTCGGATGCAATTTCTGTGTTTCATCGTCAATAAGAAGGTCCAAGGGATACAGTAAACCTGAAGTGAAGCATCGGAATCCAAAACCGGGCTCACAGGGGAGGTTCAAATCATAGAAAGTTAGAGTGTCTGTCCTCTCTTACTTAAGTCGGCATTGTGCCTTTTGTATTAAATTCGGATGCAATTTCTGTGTTTCATCGTCAATTAGAAGGTCCAAGGGATACAGTAAACTTGAAGTGCAGCATGGGAATCTAAAACTGGACTCAAAGGCGAGGTTCAAATCATAGAAGGTTAGAGTGTCAGTCCTCTTGAACATAATTCGGCATTGTGCCTTTTGTATTAAATTCGGATGTAATTTCTGTGCTTCATCGTCAATAAGAAGGTCCAAGGGATATAGTAAACCTGAATTGAAGCATCAGAATCCAAAACTGGACTCGCAGGAACGGTTCAAATCATAGAAAGTTAGAGTGTCAGTCCTCTTGTACTTAAGGCGGCATACTGCTCTTTGTATTAAATTCGGTTGCAATTTCTGTGTTTCATCGTCAATAAGAAGGACCAAGGGATACAGTAAACCTGAAGTGAAGCATCGGAATCCAAAACCGGGCTCACAGGGGAGGTTCAAATCATAGAAAGTTAGAGTGTCTGTCCTCTCTTACTTAAGTCGGCATTGTGCCTTTTGTATTAAGTTCGGATGCAATTTCTGTGTTTCATCGTCAATTAGAAGGTCCAAGGGATACAGTAAAAATGAAATGAAGCATCGGAATCTAAAACTGGACTCACAGGTAAGGTTCAAATCATAGAAAGTTAGAGTGTCTGTCCTCTTGTACATAAGTCGGCATGGTGCCATTTGTATTCGGATGCAATTTCTGTGTTTCATCGTCAATAAGAAGGACCAAGGTATTCAGTAAACCTGAAGTGAAGCATCGGAATATATTACTGGACTCAAAGGAGAGGTTCAAATCATAGAAAGTTAGAGTGTCAGTTCTATTGTACTTAAGTCGGCATTGTGCCTTTTGTATTAAATTCGGATGCAATTTCTGTGCTTCATCGTCAATAAGAAGGTCCAAGGGATACAGTAAACCTGAAGTGAAGCATCGAAATCTAAAACTCAACTCACAGGAGAGGTTCACATCATAGAAAGTTAGAGTGTCAGTCCACTTGTGCTTAAGTCGGCATTGTGCCTTTTGAATTAAATTCGGATGCAATTTCTGTGCTTCATCGTCAATAAGAAGGTCCAAGGGATACAGTAAACCTGAAATGAAGCATCGGAATATATTACTGGACTCACAGGAGAGGTTCAAATCAAAGAAAGTTAGAGTGTCAGTCCTATTGTACTTAAGTCGGCATTGTGCCTTTTGTATTAAATTCGGATGCAATTTCTGTGCTTCATCGTCATTAAGAAGGTCCAAGGGATACAGTAAACCTGAAATGAAGCATCGGAATATATAACTGGACTCGCAGGAGAGGTTCAAATCATAGAAAGCTAGAGTGACAGTCCTATTGTACTTAAGTCGGCATTGTGCCTTTTGAATTAAATTCGGATGCAATTTCTGTGCTTCATCGTCAATAAGAAGGTCCAAGGGATACAGTAAACCTGAAATGAAGCATCGGAATATATTACTGGACTCACAGGAGAGGTTCAAATCAAAGAAAGTTAGAGTGTCTGTCCTCTTGTACATAAGTCGGCATGGTGCCATTTGTATTCGGATGCAATTTCTGTGTTTCATCGTCAATAAGAAGGACCAAGGTATTCAGTAAACCTGAAGTGAAGCATCGGAATATATTACTGGACTCACAGGAGAGGTTCAAATCATAGAAAGTTAGAGTGTCAGTCCTATTGTACTTAAGTCGGCATTGTGCCTTTTGTATTAAATTCGGATGCAATTTCTGTGCTTCATCGTCAATAAGAAGGTCCAAGGGATACAGTAAACCTGAAGTGAAGCATCGAAATCTAAAACTCAACTCACAGGAGAGGTTCACATCATAGAAAGTTAGAGTGTCAGTCCACTTGTGCTTAAGTCGGCATTGTGCCTTTTGTATTAAATTCGGATGCAATTTCTGTGCTTCATCGTCAATAAGAAGGTCCAAGGGATATAGTAAACCTGAATTGAAGCATCAGAATCCAAAACTGGACTCGCAGGAAAGGTTCAAGTCATAGAAAGTTAGAGTGTCAGTCCTCTTGTACTTAAGGCGGCATACTGCTTTTTGTATTAAATTCGGATGCAATTTCTGTGTTTCATCGTCAATTAGAAGGTCCAAGGGATACAGTAAACCTGAAATGAAGCATCGAAATCTAAAACTGGACTCACAGGTAAGGTTCAAATCATAGAAAGTTAGAGTGTCAGTCCTCTTGTACTTAAGTCGGCATGGTGCCATTTGTATGAAATTCGGATGCAATTTCTGTGTTTCATCGTCAATAAGAAGGTCCAAGGGATACAGTAAACTTCAAGTGCAGCATCGGAATCTAAAACTGGACTCAAAGGCGAGGTTCAAATCATAGAAGGTTAGAGTGTCAGTCCTCTTGAACTTAATTCGGCATTGTGCCTTTTGTATTAATTTCGGATGCAATTTCTGTGTTTCATCGTCAATAGGTATGTCCAAGGGATACAGTAAACCTGAATTGAAGCATCAGAATCTAAAACTGGACTCACAGGAGAGGTTCAAATCATAGAAAGTTAGAGTGTCTGTCCTCTTGTACTTAAGTTGTCATTGTACTTTTTGTATTAAATTCGGATGCAATTTCTGTGTTTCATCGTCAATAAGAAGGTCCAAGGGATACAGTGTACCTGAAGTGAAACATCGGAATCTAAAACTGAACTCACAGGAGAGGTTCAAATCATAGAAAGTTAGAGTTTCAATCCTCTTGTACATAAGTCGTCAATGTGCTTTTGTATTAAATTCGGATGCAATTTCTGTGTTTCATCGCCAAAAAGAAGGACGAGGGATACAGTAAACCTGAAGTGAAGCATCGGAATCTATTACTGGACTCACAGGAAAGGTTCAAATCATAGAAAGTTAGAGTGTCAGTCCTCTTGTACTTAAGTCGGCATTGTGCCTTTTGTATTATATTCGGATGCAATTTCTGAGTTTCAACGTCAATAACAAGGTCCAAGGTATACAGTAAACCTGAAGTGAAGCGTCGGAAACTAAAACTGGACTCACAGGAGAGGTTCAAATCATAGAAAGTTAGAGTGTCAGTCCTCTTGTACTTAACTCAGCATTGTGCCATTTGTATTAAATTCGGATGCATTTTCTGTGTTTCATCGTCAATAAGAAGGTCCAAGGGATTCAGTATACCTGAAGTGAAGCATCGGAATCTAAAACTGGACTCACAGGAGCGGTTAAATCAAACAAAGTTAGAGTGTCAGTCCCCTTGTACTTTAGTCAGCATTGTGCCTTTTGTATGAAATTGGCATGCAAATTCTGTGCTTCATCGTCAATAAGAAGGTCCAAGGGATACAGTAAACCTGAAGTGAAGCATCGGAATCTGAAACTGGATTCACACGAGAGGTTTAAATCATAGAAGGTTAGAGTGACTGTCCTCGTGTACTTCAGTCGGCATTGTGATTTTTGTACTAAATTCGGATGCAATTTGTGTGGTTCATCGTTAATAAGATGATCCAAGGTTTACAGTAAACCTGAAGTGAAGCATCGAAATCTAAAACTCAACTCACAGGAGAGGTTCAAATCATAGAAAGTTAGAGTGTCAGTCCTCTTGTACTTAAGTCGGCATTGTGACTTTTGTATTAAATTCGGATGCAATTTCTGTGTTTCTTCGTCAATAAGAAGGTCCAAGGGATACAGTAAACCTGAAGTGAAGCATCAGAATCACGAACTGGACTCACAGGAGAGGTTCAAAACATAGAAAGTTAGAGTGTCAGCCCTCTTGTACTTAAGTTGGCATTGTGGCTTTTGTAATAAATTCGGATGCAATTTCTGTGTTTCATTGTCAATGAGAAGGACCAAGGGATACAGTAAACCTGAAGTGAAGCATCGGAATCTAAAACTGGAGGCACAGGAGAGGTTCAAATAATAGAACGTTAGAGTGTCAGTCCTCTTGTACTTAAGGCGGCATTGTGCCTTTTGTATTAAATTCGGATGAAATTTCTGTGTTTCATCGTCAATAAGAAGGTCCAAGGTATAGAGTAAACCTGAAGTGAAGCATCGGAATCTAAAACTGACTCACAGGAGAGGTTCAAATCATAGAAAGTTAAGGTTCAGTCCTCTTGTACTTAAGTCAGCATTGTGCATTTTGTATTAAATTTGGATGCAATTTCTGTGTTTCATCGTCAATAAGAAGGTCCAAGGTTTACAGTAAACCTGAAGTGAAGCATCGAAATCTAAAACTCAACTCACAGGACCGTTCAAATCATAGAAAGTTAGAGTGTCAGTACTCTTGTACCTATGTCCGCATTGTGCCTTTTGTATTAAATTCGGATGCAATTTCTGTGTTTCATCGTCAATAAAATGGTCTAAGGGATACAGTAAATCTAAAGTGAATCATCGGAATCTAGAACTGGACTCTCAGGATAGGTTAAAATCATAGAAACTTAGAGTGTCAGTCCTCTTGTACTTAAGTCGGCATTGTGACTTTTGTATTAAATTCGGATGCAATTTCTGTGTTTCATCGTCAATAAGAAGGACCAACGTATACAGTAAACCTGAAGTGAAGCATCGGAATCTAAAACTGACTCACAGGAGAGGTTCAAATCATAGATAGTTAAGGTTCAGTCCTCTTGTACTTAAGTCAGCATTGTGCATTTTGTATTAAATTTGGATGCAATTTCTGTGTTTCATCGTCAATAAGAAGGTCCAAGGTTTACAGTAAACCTGAAGTGAAGCATCGAAATCTAAAACTCAACTCACAGGACCGTTCAAATCATAGAAAGTTAGAGTGTCAGTACTCTTGTACCTATGTCCGCATTGTGCCTTTTGTATTAAATTCGGATGCAATTTCTGTGTTTCATCGTCAAAAAGAATGTCCTAGGTATACAGTAAACCTGAAATGAAGCATCGGAATCTAAAACTGGACTCACAGGAGAGGTTCAAATCATAGAAAGCTAGAGTGTCAGTCCTATTGTACTTAAGTCGGCATTGAGCCTTTTGTATAAAATTCGGATGCAATTTCTGTGTTTCATCGTTAATAAGAATGTCCAAGATTTACAATAAACCTGAAGTGAAGCATCGGAATCTACAACTCAACACACAGGAGAGGTTCAAATACATAGAAAGTTAGAGTGTAATTCCTCTTGTACTTAAGTCGGCATTGTGCCTTTTGCATTAAATTCGGATGCAGTTTCTGTGTTTCATCGTCAATAAGAAGGTCCAAGGTATACAGTAAACCTGAAGTGAAGCATCGGAATCTAAAACTGGATTCACAGGAGAGGTTTAAATCATAGAAAGTTAGAGTGTCAGTCCTCTTGTACTTAAGTCGGCATTGTGCCTTTTGTATTATATTCGGATTAAATTTCTGAGCTTCATCGTCAATAAGAAGGTCCAAGGTATACAGAAAACCTGAAGAGAAAGCATCGCAATCTGAAACTGGACTCACAGGAGCGGTTAAATCATAGAAAGTTAGAGTGGCAGTCCTCTTGTACTTAAGTCGGCATTGTGCCTTTTGTATTAAATTCGGATGCAATTTCTGTGTTTCTTCGTCAATAAGAAGGTCAAAGGGATACAGTAAACCTGAAGTGAAGCATCAGAATCACGAACTGGACTCACAGGAGAGGTTCAAAACATAGAAAGTTAGAGTGTCAGCCCTCTTGTACTTAAGTTGGCATTGTGCCTTTTGTATTAAATTCGGATGCAATTTCTGTGTTTCATTGTCAATGAGAAGGACCAAGGGATACACTAAACCTGAAGTGAAGCATCGGAATCTAAAACTGGAGGCACAGGAGAGGTTCAAATCATAGAAAGTTAGAGTTTCAGTCCTCTTGTACTTAAGTCGGCAATGTGCCTTTTGTATTAAATTCGGATGCAATTTCTGTGTTTCATCGTCAAAAAGAAGGTCCGAGGGATACAGTAAACCTGAAGTGAAGCATCGGAATCTATTACTGGACTCACAGGAGAGGTTCAAATCATAGAATGTTAGAGTGTCACTCCTCTTGTACTTAGTCGGCATTGTGCCTTTTGTATTAAATTCGGATACAATTTCTGTGCTTCATCGTCAATAAGATGGTCCTAGGAATACAGTAAACCTGTAGTGAGCCATCGGAATCTAAAACTGAACTCACAGGAGAGGTTCAAATCATCGAAAGTTAGAGTGTCAGTCCTCTTGTACTTAAGTCAGCATTGTGCCATTTGTATTAAATTCGGATGCAATTTCTGTGTTTCATCGTCAATAAGAAGGTCCAAGGGATTCAGTATACCTGAAGTGAAGCACCGGATTCAAAAACTGGACTCACAGGAGCGGTTAAATCAAACAAAGTTAGAGTGTCTGTCCTCTTGTACTTTAGTCGGCATTGTGCCTTTTGTATTAAATTCGCATGCAATTTTTGTGCTTCATCGTCAATTAGAAGGTCCAAGGGATACAGTAAACCTGAAGTGAAGCATCGGAATCTAAAACTGGACTCACAGGAGAGGTTCATATCATAGAACGTTAGAGTGTCAGTCCTCTTGTACTTAAGTTGGCATTGTGCATTTTGTAATAAATTCGGATACAATTTCTGTGTTTCATCGTTAATAAGAATGTCCAAGGTATACAGTAAACCAGAAGTGACGCATCGGAATCTACAACTCAACTCACAGGAGAGGTTCAAATCATAGGAAGTTAGAGTGTCAGTCCTCTTGTACTTAAGTTTGCATTGTGCCTTTTGTATTAAATTCGCATGCAATTTTTGTGCTTCATCGTCAATAAGAAGGTCCATGGGATACAGTAAACCCGAAGTGAAGAATCGGAATCTGAAACTGGACTCACAGGAGAGGTTCAAATCATAGAAAGTTAGAGTGTCAGTCCTCTTGTACTTAAGTCGGAATTTTGCCTTTTGAATTATTATTCCGATGCAATTACTATGTTTCATCGTCAATAAGAAGTTCCAAGGTTCACAGTAAACCTGTAGTGAAGCATCGGAATCTAAAACTGGACTCACAGGAGAGTTTCAAATCATAGATAGTTAGAGTGTCAGTCCTCTTGTACTTAAGTTGGCATTGTGCCTTTTGTATTAAATTCGGATGCAATTTCTGTGTTTCATCGTCAATAAGAAGATCCAAGGTTTACAGTAAACCTGAAGTGAAGCACCGAAATCTAAAACTCAACTCACAGGAGAGGTTCAAATCATAGAAAATTAGAGTGTCAGTCCTCTTGTACTTAAGTCGGCATTGTGCCTTTTGTATTAAATTTGAATGGAATTTCTGTGTTTCATCGTCAATAAGAAGGACCAAGGTATACAGTAAACCTGAAGTGAAGCATCAGAATCTAAAACTGGACTCACAGGAGAGGTTTAAATCATAGAAAGTTAGAGTGTCTGTCCTCTCGTACTTAAGTCGGCATTGTGCCTTTTGTATTACATTCGGATGCATTTTCTGTAATTCATCGTCAATAAGGAGGTCCAAGGTATACAGTAAACCTGACGTGAAGCATCGGAATCTAAAACTGATTCACAGGAGAGGATCAAATCATAGAAAGTTAGAGTGTCAGTCCTCCTGTACTGAAGTCGGCATTGTGCCTTTTGTATTAAATTAGGATGCAATTTCTGTGTTTCATCGTCAATAAGAAGGTCCAAGGTATACAGTAAACCTGAAGTGAAGCATCGAAATCTAAAACTCAACTCACAGGAGAGGTTCAAATCATAGAAAGTTAGAGTGTCAGTCCTCTTGTACTTAATTCCGCATTGTGCCTTTTGTATTAAATTCGGATGCAATTTCTGTGTTTCATCGTCAATAAGAAGGTCCAAGATATACAGCAAACTTGAAGTGAAGCATCGGAATCTAAAACTGGACTCACAGGAGAGGTTCAAATCATAGAAAGTTAGAGTGTCAGTCCACTTGTACTTAAGTCAGCATTGTGCCTTTTGTATTAAATTCGGATGCAATTTCTGTGTTTCATCGTCAACAAGAAGGTCCAAGGGGTACAGTAAACCTGAAGTGAAGCATCGGAATCTAAAACTGAACTCACAGGAGAGGTTTAAATTATAGAACGTTAGAGTTTCAGTCCTCTTGTACTTAAGTTGGCATTGTGCCTTTTGTATTAAATTCGGATGCAATTTCTGTGTTTCATCGTCAATAAGAATGTCCAAGGTATACAGTGAACCCGAAGTGAAGCATCGGAATCTACAACTCAACTCACAGGAGAGGTTCAAATCATAGAAAGTTAGAGTGTCAGTCCTCTTGTGCTTAAGTCGGCATTGTGCCTTTAGTATTAAATTCGGATGCAATTTTTGTGCTTCATCGTCAATAAGAAGGTCCAAGGGATACAGTAAACCTGAATTGAAGCATCAGAATCCAAAAGTGGACTCACAGGAAAGGTCCAAATCATAGAAAGTTAGAGTGTCAGTCCTATTGTACTTAAGTCGGCATTGTGCCTTTTGTATTACATTCGGATGCAATTTCTGTGCTTCATCGTCAATAAGAAGGTCCAAGGGATACAGTAAACCTGAATTGAAGCATCAGAATCCTAAAGTGGACTCACAGGAAAGGTTCAAATCATAGAAAGTTAGAGTGTCAGTCCCCTTGTACTTAAGGCGGCATACTGCTTTTTGTATTAAATTCGGATGCAATTTCTGTGTTTCATCGTCAATAAGAAGGTCCAAGGGATACAGTAAACCTGAAGTGAAGCATCGGAATCCAAAACCGGGCTCACAGGGGAGGTTCAAATCATAGAAAGTTAGAGTGTCTGTCCTCTCTTACTTAAGTCGGCATTGTGCCTTTTGTATTAAATTCGGATGCAATTTCTGTGTTTCATCGTCAATTAGAAGGTCCAAGGGATACAGTAAACTTGAAGTGCAGCATGGGAATCTAAAACTGGACTCAAAGGCGAGGTTCAAATCATAGAAGGTTAGAGTGTCAGTCCTCTTGAACATAATTCGGCATTGTGCCTTTTGTATTAAATTCGGATGTAATTTCTGTGCTTCATCGTCAATAAGAAGGTCCAAGGGATATAGTAAACCTGAATTGAAGCATCAGAATCCAAAACTGGACTCGCAGGAACGGTTCAAATCATAGAAAGTTAGAGTGTCAGTCCTCTTGTACTTAAGGAGGCATACTGCTCTTTGTATTAAATTCGGTTGCAATTTCTGTGTTTCATCGTCAATAAGAAGGACCAAGGGATACAGTAAACCTGAAGTGAAGCATCGGAATCCAAAACCGGGCTCACAGGGGAGGTTCAAATCATAGAAAGTTAGAGTGTCTGTCCTCTCTTACTTAAGTCGGCATTGTGCCTTTTGTATTAAGTTCGGATGCAATTTCTGTGTTTCATCGTCAATTAGAAGGTCCAAGGGATACAGTAAAAATGAAATGAAGCATCGGAATCTAAAACTGGACTCACAGGTAAGGTTCAAATCATAGAAAGTTAGAGTGTCTTTCCTCTTGTACATAAGTCGGCATGGTGCCATTTGTATTCGGATGCAATTTCTGTGTTTCATCGTCAATAAGAAGGACCAAGGTATTCAGTAAACCTGAAGTGAAGCATCGGAATATATTACTGGACTCAAAGGAGAGGTTCAAATCATAGAAAGTTAGAGTGTCAGTTCTATTGTACTTAAGTCGGCATTGTGCCTTTTGTATTAAATTCGGATGCAATTTCTGTGCTTCATCGTCAATAAGAAGGTCCAAGGGATACAGTAAACCTGAAGTGAAGCATCGAAATCTAAAACTCAACTCACAGGAGAGGTTCACATCATAGAAAGTTAGAGTGTCAGTCCACTTGTGCTTAAGTCGGCATTGTGCCTTTTGAATTAAATTCGGATGCAATTTCTGTGCTTCATCGTCAATAAGAAGGTCCAAGGGATACAGTAAACCTGAAATGAAGCATCGGAATATATTACTGGACTCACAGGAGAGGTTCAAATCAAAGAAAGTTAGAGTGTCAGTCCTATTGTACTTAAGTCGGCATTGTGCCTTTTGTATTAAATTCGGATGCAATTTCTGTGCTTCATCGTCATTAAGAAGGTCCAAGGGATACAGTAAACCTGAAATGAAGCATCGGAATATATAACTGGACTCGCAGGAGAGGTTCAAATCATAGAAAGCTAGAGTGACAGTCCTATTGTACTTAAGTCGGCATTGTGCCTTTTGAATTAAATTCGGATGCAATTTCTGTGCTTCATCGTCAATAAGAAGGTCCAAGGGATACAGTAAACCTGAAATGAAGCATCGGAATATATTACTGGACTCACAGGAGAGGTTCAAATCAAAGAAAGTTAGAGTGTCTGTCCTCTTGTACATAAGTCGGCATGGTGCCATTTGTATTCGGATGCAATTTCTGTGTTTCATCGTCAATAAGAAGGACCAAGGTATTCAGTAAACCTGAAGTGAAGCATCGGAATATATTACTGGACTCACAGGAGAGGTTCAAATCATAGAAAGTTAGAGTGTCAGTCCTATTGTACTTAAGTCGGCATTGTGCCTTTTGTATTAAATTCGGATGCAATTTCTGTGCTTCATCGTCAATAAGAAGGTCCAAGGGATACAGTAAACCTGAAGTGAAGCATCGAAATCTAAAACTCAACTCACAGGAGAGGTTCACATCATAGAAAGTTAGAGTGTCAGTCCACTTGTGCTTAAGTCGGCATTGTGCCTTTTGTATTAAATTCGGATGCAATTTCTGTGCTTCATCGTCAATAAGAAGGTCCAAGGGATATAGTAAACCTGAATTGAAGCATCAGAATCCAAAACTGGACTCGCAGGAAAGGTTCAAGTCATAGAAAGTTAGAGTGTCAGTCCTCTTGTACTTAAGGCGGCATACTGCTTTTTGTATTAAATTCGGATGCAATTTCTGTGTTTCATCGTCAATTAGAAGGTCCAAGGGATACAGTAAACCTGAAATGAAGCATCGAAATCTAAAACTGGACTCACAGGTAAGGTTCAAATCATAGAAAGTTAGAGTGTCAGTCCTCTTGTACTTAAGTCGGCATGGTGCCATTTGTATGAAATTCGGATGCAATTTCTGTGTTTCATCGTCAATAAGAAGGTCCAAGGGATACAGTAAACTTCAAGTGCAGCATCGGAATCTAAAACTGGACTCAAAGGCGAGGTTCAAATCATAGAAGGTTAGAGTGTCAGTCCTCTTGAACTTAATTCGGCATTGTGCCTTTTGTATTAATTTCGGATGCAATTTCTGTGTTTCATCGTCAATAGGTATGTCCAAGGGATACAGTAAACCTGAATTGAAGCATCAGAATCTAAAACTGGACTCACAGGAGAGGTTCAAATCATAGAAAGTTAGAGTGTCTGTCCTCTTGTACTTAAGTTGTCATTGTACTTTTTGTATTAAATTCGGATGCAATTTCTGTGTTTCATCGTCAATAAGAAGGTCCAAGGGATACAGTGTACCTGAAGTGAAACATCGGAATCTAAAACTGAACTCACAGGAGAGGTTCAAATCATAGAAAGTTAGAGTTTCAATCCTCTTGTACATAAGTCGTCAATGTGCTTTTGTATTAAATTCGGATGCAATTTCTGTGTTTCATCGCCAAAAAGAAGGACGAGGGATACAGTAAACCTGAAGTGAAGCATCGGAATCTATTACTGGACTCACAGGAAAGGTTCAAATCATAGAAAGTTAGAGTGTCAGTCCTCTTGTACTTAAGTCGGCATTGTGCCTTTTGTATTATATTCGGATGCAATTTCTGAGTTTCAACGTCAATAACAAGGTCCAAGGTATACAGTAAACCTGAAGTGAAGCGTCGGAAACTAAAACTGGACTCACAGGAGAGGTTCAAATCATAGAAAGTTAGATTGTCAGTCCTCTTGTACTTAAGTCAGCATTGTGCCATTTGTATTAAATTCGGATGCATTTTCTGTGTTTCATCGTCAATAAGAAGGTCCAAGGGATTCAGTATACCTGAAGTGAAGCATCGGAATCTAAAACTGGACTCACAGGAGCGGTTAAATCAAACAAAGTTAGAGTGTCAGTCCCCTTGTACTTTAGTCAGCATTGTGCCTTTTGTATGAAATTGGCATGCAAATTCTGTGCTTCATCGTCAATAAGAAGGTCCAAGGGATACAGTAAACCTGAAGTGAAGCATCGGAATCTGAAACTGGATTCACACGAGAGGTTTAAATCATAGAAGGTTAGAGTGACTGTCCTCGTGTACTTCAGTCGGCATTGTGATTTTTGTACTAAATTCGGATGCAATTTGTGTGGTTCATCGTTAATAAGATGATCCAAGGTTTACAGTAAACCTGAAGTGAAGCATCGAAATCTAAAACTCAACTCACAGGAGAGGTTCAAATCATAGAAAGTTAGAGTGTCAGTCCTCTTGTACTTAAGTCGGCATTGTGACTTTTGTATTAAATTCGGATGCAATTTCTGTGTTTCTTCGTCAATAAGAAGGTCCAAGGGATACAGTAAACCTGAAGTGAAGCATCAGAATCACGAACTGGACTCACAGGAGAGGTTCAAAACATAGAAAGTTAGAGTGTCAGCCCTCTTGTACTTAAGTTGGCATTGTGGCTTTTGTAATAAATTCGGATGCAATTTCTGTGTTTCATTGTCAATGAGAAGGACCAAGGGATACAGTAAACCTGAAGTGAAGCATCGGAATCTAAAACTGGAGGCACAGGAGAGGTTCAAATAATAGAACGTTAGAGTGTCAGTCCTCTTGTACTTAAGGCGGCATTGTGCCTTTTGTATTAAATTCGGATGAAATTTCTGTGTTTCATCGTCAATAAGAAGGTCCAAGGGATACAGTAAACCTGAACTGAAGCATCAGAATCTAAAACTGGACTCACAGGAGAGGTTTAAATCATAGAAAGTTAGAGTGTCTGTCCTCTTGTACTTAAGTCGGCATTGTATCTTTTGTATTAAATTCGGATGCAATTTCTGTGTTTCATCGTCAATAAAATGGTCTAAGGGATACAGTAAATCTAAAGTGAATCATCGGAATCTAGAACTGGACTCTCAGGATAGGTTAAAATCATAGAAACTTAGAGTGTCAGTCCTCTTGTACTTAAGTCGGCATTGTGACTTTTGTATTAAATTTGGATGCAATTTCTGTGTTTCATCGTCAATAAGAAGGACCAACGTATATAGTAAACCTGAAGTGAAGCATCGGAATCTAAAACTGACTCACAGGAGAGGTTCAAATCATAGAAAGTTAAGGTTCAGTCCTCTTGTACTTAAGTCAGCATTGTGCATTTTGTATTAAATTTGGATGCAATTTCTGTGTTTCATCGTCAATAAGAAGGTCCAAGGTTTACAGTAAACCTGAAGTGAAGCATCGAAATCTAAAACTCAACTCACAGGAGCGTTCAAATCATAGAAAGTTAGAGTGTCAGTACTCTTGTACCTATGTCCGCATTGTGCCTTTTGTATTAAATTCGGATGCAATTTCTGTGTTTCATCGTCAAAAAGAATGTCCTAGGTATACAGTAAACCTGAAATGAAGCATCGGAATCTAAAACTGGACTCACAGGAGAGGTTCAAATCATAGAAAGCTAGAGTGTCAGTCCTATTGTACTTAAGTCGGCATTGTGCCTTTTGTATTAAATTCGGATGCAATTTCTGTGTTTCATCGTTAATAAGAATGTCCAAGATTTACAATAAACCTGAAGTGAAGCATCGGAATCTACAACTCAACACACAGGAGAGGTTCAAATACATAGAAAGTTAGAGTGTAAGTCCTCTTGTACTTAAGTCGGCATTGTGCCTTTTGCATTAAATTCGGATGCAGTTTCTGTGTTTCATCGTCAATAAGAAGGTCCAAGGTATACAGTAAACCTGAAGTGAAGCATCGGAATCTAAAACTGGATTCACAGGAGAGGTTTAAATCATAGAAAGTTAGAGTGTCAGTCCTCTTGTACTTAAGTCGGCATTGTGCCTTTTGTATTATATTCGGATTAAATTTCTGAGCTTCATCGTCAATAAGAAGGTCCAAGGTATACAGAAAACCTGAAGAGAAAGCATCGCAATCTGAAACTGGACTCACAGGAGCGGTTAAATCATAGAAAGTTAGAGTGGCAGTCCTCTTGTACTTAAGTCGGCATTGTGCCTTTTGTATTAAATTCGGATGCAATTTCTGTGTTTCTTCGTCAATAAGAAGGTCAAAGGGATACAGTAAACCTGAAGTGAAGCATCAGAATCACGAACTGGACTCACAGGAGAGGTTCAAAACATAGAAAGTTAGAGTGTCAGCCCTCTTGTACTTAAGTTGGCATTGTGCCTTTTGTATTAAATTCGGATGCAATTTCTGTGTTTCATTGTCAATGAGAAGGACCAAGGGATACAGTAAACCTGAAGTGAAGCATCGGAATCTAAAACTGGAGGCACAGGAGAGGTTCAAATAATAGAACGTTAGAGTGTCAGTCCTCTTGTACTTAAGGCGGCATTGTGCCTTTTGTATTAAGTTCGGATGCAATTTCTGTGTTTCATCGTCAATTAGAAGGTCCAAGGGATACAGTAAAAATGAAATGAAGCATCGGAATCTAAAACTGGACTCACAGGTAAGGTTCAAATCATAGAAAGTTAGAGTGTCTGTCCTCTTGTACATAAGTCGGCATGGTGCCATTTGTATTCGGATGCAATTTCTGTGTTTCATCGTCAATAAGAAGGACCAAGGTATTCAGTAAACCTGAAGTGAAGCATCGGAATATATTACTGGACTCAAAGGAGAGGTTCAAATCATAGAAAGTTAGAGTGTCAGTTCTATTGTACTTAAGTCGGCATTGTGCCTTTTGTATTAAATTCGGATGCAATTTCTGTGCTTCATCGTCAATAAGAAGGTCCAAGGGATACAGTAAACCTGAAGTGAAGCATCGAAATCTAAAACTCAACTCACAGGAGAGGTTCACATCATAGAAAGTTAGAGTGTCAGTCCACTTGTGCTTAAGTCGGCATTGTGCCTTTTGAATTAAATTCGGATGCAATTTCTGTGCTTCATCGTCAATAAGAAGGTCCAAGGGATACAGTAAACCTGAAATGAAGCATCGGAATATATTACTGGACTCACAGGAGAGGTTCAAATCAAAGAAAGTTAGAGTGTCAGTCCTATTGTACTTAAGTCGGCATTGTGCCTTTTGTATTAAATTCGGATGCAATTTCTGTGCTTCATCGTCATTAAGAAGGTCCAAGGGATACAGTAAACCTGAAATGAAGCATCGGAATATATAACTGGACTCGCAGGAGAGGTTCAAATCATAGAAAGCTAGAGTGAAAGTCCTATTGTACTTAAGTCGGCATTGTGCCTTTTGAATTAAATTCGGATGCAATTTCTGTGCTTCATCGTCAATAAGAAGGTCCAAGGGATACAGTAAACCTGAAATGAAGCATCGGAATATATTACTGGACTCACAGGAGAGGTTCAAATCAAAGAAAGTTAGAGTGTCTGTCCTCTTGTACATAAGTCGGCATGGTGCCATTTGTATTCGGATGCAATTTCTGTGTTTCATCGTCAATAAGAAGGACCAAGGTATTCAGTAAACCTGAAGTGAAGCATCGGAATATATTACTGGACTCACAGGAGAGGTTCAAATCATAGAAAGTTAGAGTGTCAGTCCTATTGTACTTAAGTCGGCATTGTGCCTTTTGTATTAAATTCGGATGCAATTTCTGTGCTTCATCGTCAATAAGAAGGTCCAAGGGATACAGTAAACCTGAAGTGAAGCATCGAAATCTAAAACTCAACTCACAGGAGAGGTTCACATCATAGAAAGTTAGAGTGTCAGTCCACTTGTGCTTAAGTCGGCATTGTGCCTTTTGTATTAAATTCGGATGCAATTTCTGTGCTTCATCGTCAATAAGAAGGTCCAAGGGATATAGTAAACCTGAATTGAAGCATCAGAATCCAAAACTGGACTCGCAGGAAAGGTTCAAGTCATAGAAAGTTAGAGTGTCAGTCCTCTTGTACTTAAGGCGGCATACTGCTTTTTGTATTAAATTCGGATGCAATTTCTGTGTTTCATCGTCAATTAGAAGGTCCAAGGGATACAGTAAACCTGAAATGAAGCATCGAAATCTAAAACTGGACTCACAGGTAAGGTTCAAATCATTGAAAGTTAGAGTGTCAGTCCTCTTGTACTTAAGTCGGCATGGTGCCATTTGTATGAAATTCGGATGCAATTTCTGTGTTTCATCGTCAATAAGAAGGTCCAAGGGATACAGTAAACTTCAAGTGCAGCATCGGAATCTAAAACTGGACTCAAAGGCGAGGTTCAAATCATAGAAGGTTAGAGTGTCAGTCCTCTTGAACTTAATTCGGCATTGTGCCTTTTGTATTAATTTCGGATGCAATTTCTGTGTTTCATCGTCAATAGGTATGTCCAAGGGATACAGTAAACCTGAATTGAAGCATCAGAATCTAAAACTGGACTCACAGGAGAGGTTCAAATCATAGAAAGTTAGAGTGTCTGTCCTCTTGTACTTAAGTTGTCATTGTACTTTTTGTATTAAATTCGGATGCAATTTCTGTGTTTCATCGTCAATAAGAAAGTCCAAGGGATACAGTGTACCTGAAGTGAAACATCGGAATCTAAAACTGAACTCACAGGAGAGGTTCAAATCATAGAAAGTTAGAGTTTCAATCCTCTTGTACATAAGTCGTCAATGTGCTTTTGTATTAAATTCGGATGCAATTTCTGTGTTTCATCGCCAAAAAGAAGGACGAGGGATACAGTAAACCTGAAGTGAAGCATCGGAATCTATTACTGGACTCACAGGAAAGGTTCAAATCATAGAAAGTTAGAGTGTCAGTCCTCTTGTACTTAAGTCGGCATTGTGCCTTTTGTATTATATTCGGATGCAATTTCTGAGTTTCAACGTCAATAACAAGGTCCAAGGTATACAGTAAACCTGAAGTGAAGCGTCGGAAACTAAAACTGGACTCACAGGAGAGGTTCAAATCATAGAAAGTTAGAGTGTCAGTCCTCTTGTACTTAAGTCAGCATTGTGCCATTTGTATTAAATTCGGATGCATTTTCTGTGTTTCATCGTCAATAAGAAGGTCCAAGGGATTCAGTATACCTGAAGTGAAGCATCGGAATCTAAAACTGGACTCACAGGAGCGGTTAAATCAAACAAAGTTAGAGTGTCAGTCCCCTTGTACTTTAGTCAGCATTGTGCCTTTTGTATGAAATTGGCATGCAAATTCTGTGCTTCATCGTCAATAAGAAGGTCCAAGGGATACAGTAAACCTGAAGTGAAGCATCGGAATCTGAAACTGGATTCACACGAGAGGTTTAAATCATAGAAGGTTAGAGTGACTGTCCTCGTGTACTTCAGTCGGCATTGTGATTTTTGTACTAAATTCGGATGCAATTTGTGTGGTTCATCGTTAATAAGATGATCCAAGGTTTACAGTAAACCTGAAGTGAAGCATCGAAATCTAAAACTCAACTCACAGGAGAGGTTCAAATCATAGAAAGTTAGAGTGTCAGTCCTCTTGTACTTAAGTCGGCATTGTGACTTTTGTATTAAATTCGGATGCAATTTCTGTGTTTCTTCGTCAGTAAGAAGGTCCAAGGGATACAGTAAACCTGAAGTGAAGCATCAGAATCACGAACTGGACTCACAGGAGAGGTTCAAAACATAGAAAGTTAGAGTGTCAGCCCTCTTGTACTTAAGTTGGCATTGTGGCTTTTGTAATAAATTCGGATGCAATTTCTGTGTTTCATTGTCAATGAGAAGGACCAAGGGATACAGTAAACCTGAAGTGAAGCATCGGAATCTAAAACTGGAGGCACAGGAGAGGTTCAAATAATAGAACGTTAGAGTGTCAGTCCTCTTGTACTTAAGGCGGCATTGTGCCTTTTGTATTAAATTCGGATGAAATTTCTGTGTTTCATCGTCAATAAGAAGGTCCAAGGGATACAGTAAACCTGAACTGAAGCATCAGAATCTAAAACTGGACTCACAGGAGAGGTTTAAATCATAGAAAGTTAGAGTGTCTGTCCTCTTGTACTTAAGTCGGCATTGTATCTTTTGTATTAAATTCGGATGCAATTTCTGTGTTTCATCGTCAATAAAATGGTCTAAGGGATACAGTAAATCTAAAGTGAATCATCGGAATCTAGAACTGGACTCTCAGGATAGGTTAAAATCATAGAAACTTAGAGTGTCAGTCCTCTTGTACTTAAGTCGGCATTGTGACTTTTGTATTAAATTCGGATGCAATTTCTGTGTTTCATCGTCAATAAGAAGGACCAACGTATACAGTAAACCTGAAGTGAAGCATCGGAATCTAAAACTGACTCACAGGAGAGGTTCAAATCATAGAAAGTTAAGGTTCAGTCCTCTTGTACTTAAGTCAGCATTGTGCATTTTGTATTAAATTTGGATGCAATTTCTGTGTTTCATCGTCAATAAGAAGGTCCAAGGTTTACAGTAAACCTGAAGTGAAGCATCGAAATCTAAAACTCAACTCACAGGAGCGTTCAAATCATAGAAAGTTAGAGTGTCAGTACTCTTGTACCTATGTCCGCATTGTGCCTTTTGTATTAAATTCGGATGCAATTTCTGTGTTTCATCGTCAAAAAGAATGTCCTAGGTATACAGTAAACCTGAAATGAAGCATCGGAATCTAAAACTGGACTCACAGGAGAGGTTCAAATCATAGAAAGCTAGAGTGTCAGTCCTATTGTACTTAAGTCGGCATTGTGCCTTTTGTATTAAATTCGGATGCAATTTCTGTGTTTCATCGTTAATAAGAATGTCCAAGATTTACAATAAACCTGAAGTGAAGCATCGGAATCTACAACTCAACACACAGGAGAGGTTCAAATACATAGAAAATTAGAGTGTAAGTCCTCTTGTACTTAAGTCGGCATTGTGCCTTTTGCATTAAATTCGGATGCAGTTTCTGTGTTTCATCGTCAATAAGAAGGTCCAAGGTATACAGTAAACCTGAAGTGAAGCATCGGAATCTAAAACTGGATTCACAGGAGAGGTTTAAATCATAGAAAGTTAGAGTGTCAGTCCTCTTGTACTTAAGTCGGCATTGTGCCTTTTGTATTATATTCGGATTAAATTTCTGAGCTTCATCGTCAATAAGAAGGTCCAAGGTATACAGAAAACCTGAAGAGAAAGCATCGCAATCTGAAACTGGACTCACAGGAGCGGTTAAATCATAGAAAGTTAGAGTGGCAGTCCTCTTGTACTTAAGTCGGCATTGTGCCTTTTGTATTAAATTCGGATGCAATTTCTGTGTTTCTTCGTCAATAAGAAGGTCAAAGGGATACAGTAAACCTGAAGTGAAGCATCAGAATCACGAACTGGACTCACAGGAGAGGTTCAAAACATAGAAAGTTAGAGTGTCAGCCCTCTTGTACTTAAGTTGGCATTGTGCCTTTTGTATTAAATTCGGATGCAATTTCTGTGTTTCATTGTCAATGAGAAGGACCAAGGGATACAGTAAACCTGAAGTGAAGCATCGGAATCTAAAACTGGAGGCACAGGAGAGGTTCAAATAATAGAACGTTAGAGTGTCAGTCCTCTTGTACTTAAGGCGGCATTGTGCCTTTTGTATTAAATTCGGATGCAATTTCTGTGTTTCATCGTCAATAAGAAGGTCCAAGGGATACAGTAAACCTGAAGAGAAGCATCGGAATCCAAAACCGGGCTCACATGAGGGGTTCAAATCATGGAAAGTGAGAGTGTCTGTCCTCTTTTACTTAAGTAAGCATTGTGCCTTTTGTATAAATTCGGATGCAATTTCTGTGTTTCATCGTCAATTAGAAGGTCCAAGGGATACAGTAAACCTGAAATGAAGCATCGGAATCTAAAACTGGACTCACAGGTAAGGTTCAAATCATAGAAAGTTAGAGTGTCAGTCCTCTTGTACTTAAGTCGGCATGGTGAGATTTGTATTAAATTCGGATGCAATTTCTGTGTTTCATCGTCAATAAGAAGGTTCAAGGGATACAGTAAACTTGAAGTGCAGCATCGGAATCTAAAACTGGACTCAAAGGCGAGGTTCAAATCATAGAAAGTTAAAGTGTCAGTCCTCTTGTACTTAATTCGGCATTGTGCCTTGTGTATAAAATTCGGAAGCAATTTCTGTGTTTCGTCGTCAATAAGAATTTCCGAGGGATACAGAAAACCTGAAGTGAACCATCGGAATCTATAACTGGACTCTCAGGAGAGGTTCAAATCATAGAAAGTTAGAGTGTCAGTCCTCTTGTACATAGGTCGGCATTGTGCCATTTGTATTAGATTCGGATGCAATTTCTGTGCTTCATCGTCAATAAGAAGGTCCAAGGGATAGAGTAAACCTGAAGTGAAGCATCTTAATCGAAAACTGGAATCAAAGGAGAGGTTTAAATCATAGAACGTTAGAGTGTAAGTCCTCTTGTACTTAAGTCGGCATTGTGCCTTTTGTATTAAATTCGGATGCAATTTCTGTGTTTCATCGTCAATAAGAATATCCAAGATTTACAATAAACCTGAAGTGAAGCATCGGAATCTACAACTCAACACACAGGAGAGGTTAAAATCATAGAAAGTTAGAGTGTAAGTCCTCTTGTACTTAAGTCGGCATTGTGCCTTTTGCATTTAATTCGGATGCAATTTCTGTGTTTCATCGTCAATAAGAAGGTCCAAGGTATACAGAAAACCAGAAGAGAAAGCATCGGAATCTAAAACTGGACTCACAGGAGCGGTTAAATCGTAGAAAGTTACAGTGGCAGTCCTCTTGTACTTAAGTCGGCATTGTGACTTTTGTATTAAATTCGGATGCAATTTTTGTATTTCATCATCAATACGAAGGTCCAAGGTATAGAGTAAACCTGAAGTGAAGCATCGGAATCCAAAACTTGACTCACAGGAGATGTTCAAAACATAGAAAGTTAGAGTGTCAGTCCTCTTGTACTTAAGGCGGCATTGTGCCTTTTGTATTAAATTCGGATGCAATTTCTGTGTTTCATCGTCAATTAGAAGGTCCAATTGATACAGTTAACCTGAAATGAAGCATCGGATTCTAAAACTGGACTCATAGTTAAGGTTGAAATAATAGAAAGTTAGAGTGTCAGTCCTCTTGTACTTAAGTCGGCATGGTGCCATTTGTATTAAATTCGGATGCAATTTCTGTGTTTCATCGACAATAAGAAGGCCCAAGGGATACAGTAAACTTGAAATGCAGCATCGGTATCTAAAAGTGGACTAAAAGGTGTGGTTCAAATCATGGAAAGTTAGAGTGTAAGTCCTCTTGTACTTAATTCGGCATTGTGCCTTTTGTATTAAATTCGGATGAAATTTCTGTGTTTCATCGTCAATAAGAAGGTCCAAGGGATACAGTAAACCTGAACTGAAGCATCAGAAACTAAAACTGGACTCACAGGAGAGGTTCAAATCATAGAAAGTTAGAGTGTCTGTCCTCTTGTACTTAAGTCAGCATTGTGCATTTTGTATTAAACGCGGATGCAATTTCTGTGTTTCATTGTCAATAAGAAGGTCCAAGGGATACAGTAAACCTGAAGTGAACCATCGGAATCTAAAACTGGAATCACAGGAGAGGTTCAAATCATAGAAAGTTAGAGTGTCAGTCCTCTTGTACTTAAGTCGGCATTGTGAATTTTGCATTAATTTCGGATGCAATTTCTGTGTTTCTTCGTCAATTAGAAGGTCCAAGGGATACAGTAAACCTGAAATGAAGCATCGGAATCTAAAACTGGACTCACAGGAGAGGTTCAAATCATAGAAAGTTAGAGTGTGTCCTCTTGCACTTATGTCGGCATTGTGCATTTTGTATTAAATTAGGATGCAATTTCTGTGTTTCATCGTCAATAAGAAGGTTTAAGGGATACAGTGAACCTGAACTGAAGCATCAGAATCTAAAACTGGACTTACAGGAGAGGTTCAAATCATAGAAAGTTAGAGGGTCTGTCCACTTGTACTTAAGTCGGCATTGTGCATTTTGTATTAAATTAGGATGCAATTTCGGTGTTTCATCGTCAATAAGAAGGTTTAAGGGAAACAGTAAACCTGAAGTGAACCATCGGAATCTAAAACTGGACTCACAGGCGAGGTTCATATCATAGAAAGTTAGAGTGTCAGTCCTCTTGTACTTAAGTCGGCATTGTGCCATTTGTATAAAATTCGGAAGCAATTTCTGTGTTTCATCGTCAATAGGAAGGTCCGAGGGATACAGTAAACCTAAAGTGAAGCATCGGAATCTATAACTGGACTCTCAGGAGAGGTTCAAATCTTAGAAAGTTAGAGTGTCAGTGGTCTTGTACTTAATTCGGCATTGTGCCTTTTGTATTAATTTCGGATGCAATTTCTGTATTTCATCGTCAATATGAAGGTCCAAGGTATACAGTTAACTTGAAGTGAACCGTCGGAATCTAAAACTGGACTCTCAGGAGAGGTTCAAATCATAGAATGTTAGAGTGTCAGTCCTCTTGTGCTTAAGTCGGCATTGTGCCTTTTTATTAAATTCGGATGCAATTTCTGTGTTTCATCTTCAATATGATGGTCCTAGGAATACAGTAAACCTCAAGTGAAGCATCGGATCTAAAACTGGACTCACAGGAGATGTTCAAATCATAGAAAGTTAGAGTGTCAGTCCTCTTGTACTTAAGTCGGCATTGTGCCTTTTGTATTAAATTTGGATGCAATTTCTGTGTTTCAACGTCAATAAGAAGGTCCAAGGTATACAGTAAACCTGAAGTGAAGCATCGGAATCTAAAACTGGACTCACAGGAGAGGTTCAAATCATAGAAAGTTAGAGTGTCAGTCCTCTTGTACTTAAGTCAGCATTGTGCCTTTTGTATTAAATTCGGATGCAATTTCTGTCTTTCATCGTCAATAAAAAGGTCCAAGGGATACAGTAAACCTGAAGTGAGGCATCGGAATCTAAAACTGGACTCACAGGAGAGGTTCAAATCATAGAACGTTAGAGTGTCAGTCCTCTTGTACTTAAGTTTGCATGGTGCTTTTTGTATTAAATTAGGATGCATTTTCTGTGTTTCGTCGTCAATAAGAATGTGCAAGGTATACAGTAAACCTGAAGCGAAGCATCGGAATCTACAACTCAACTCACAGGAGAGGTTCAAATCATAGAAAGTTAGAGTGTCAGTCCTCATTTACTTAAGTCGGCATTGTGACTTTTGTATTAAATTCGGATGCAATTTCTGTGTTTCATCGTCAATAAGAAGGTCCATGGTATACAGTAAACCTGAAGTGAAGCATCCGAATCTAAAACTGGATTCACACGAGAGGTTTAAATCATAGAAAGAGTGTCAGTCCTCTTTTACTTAAGTCGGCATTGTGCCTTTTGTATTAAATTCGGATGCAATTTCTGTGTTTCAACGTCAATAAGAAGGTCCAAAGTATACAGTAAACCTGAAGTGAAGCATCGGAATCTAGAACTGGACTCACAGGAGAGGTTCAAAACATAGAACGTTACAGTGTCAGTCCTCTTGTACTTAAGTTGGCATTGTGCCTATTGTATTAAATTCGGATGCAATTTCTGTGTTTCATCGTCAATAAGAATGTCCGAGGTATACAGTGAACCTGAAGCGAAGCATCGGAATCTACAACTCAACTCACAGGAGAGGTTCAAATCATAGAAAGTTACAGTGTGTAATCTTGCACTTAAGTCGTCATTGTGCATTTTTTATTAAATTAGGATGCAATTTCTGTGTATCATCGTCAATAATAAGGTTTAAGAGATACAGTAAACCTGAGCTGAAGCATCAGAATCTAAAACTGGACTCACAGGAGAGTTTCAAATCATAGAAAGTTAGAGTGTCTGTCCTCTTGTACTTAAGTCGGCATTGTGCATTTTGTATTAAATTAGGATGCAATTTCTGTGTTTCATCGTCAATAAGAAAGTTTAAGGGAAACAGTAAACCTGAAGTGAACCATCGGAATCTAAAACTGAACTCACAGGCGAGGTTCAAATCATAGAAAGTTAGAGTGTCAGTCCTCTTGTACTTAAGTCGGCATTGTGCCTTTTGTATAAATTTTGGAAGCAATTTCTGTGTTTCATCGTCAATAAGAAGGTCCGAGGGATACAGTAAACCTGAAGTGAAGCATCAGAATCTAAAACTGGACTCACAGGAGAGGTTCAAATCATAGAAAGTTAGAGTGTCTGTCCTCTTGTACTTAAGTCGGCATTGTGCATTTTGTATTAAATTAGGATGCAATTTCTGTGTTTCATCGTCAATAAGAAAGTTTAAGGGAAACAGTAAACCTGAAGTGAACCATCGGAATCTAAAACTGAACTCACAGGCGAGGTTCAAATCATAGAAAGTTAGAGTGTCAGTCCTCTTGTACTTAAGTCGGCATTGTGCCTTTTGTATAAAATTCGGATGCAATTTCTGTGTTTCATCTTCAATACGATGGTCCTAGGAATACAGTAAACCTCAAGTGAAGCATCGGATCTAAAACTGGACTCACAGGAGAGGTTCAAATCATAGAAAGTTAGAGTGTCAGTCCTCTTGTACTTAAGTCGGCATTGTGCCTTTTGTATTAAATTCGGATGCAATTTCTGTGTTTCAACGTCTATAAGAAGGTCCAAGGTATACAGTAAACCTGAAGTGAAGCATCGGAATCTAAAACTGGACTCACAGGTGAGGTTCAAATCATAGAACGTTAGAGTGTCAGTCCTCTTGTACTTAAGTTGGCATTGTGCTTTATAAATTAAACTCGGATGCAATTTCTGTGTTTCATCGTCAATAAGAATGTCCAAGGTATACAGTAAACCTGAAGCAAAGCATCGGAATCTACAACTCAACTCACAGGAGAGGTTCAAATCATAGAAAGTTAGAGTGTCAGTCCTCATGTACTTAAGTCGGCATTGTGACTTTTGTATTAAATTCGGATGCAATTTCTGTGTTTCATCGTCAATAAGAAGGTCCATGGTATACAGTAAACCTGAAGTGAAGCAACCGAATCTAAAACTGGATTCACACGAGAGGTTTAAATCATAGAAAGAGTGTCAGTCCTCTTGTACTTCAGTCGGCATTGTGCCTTTTGTATTAAATTCGGATGCAATTTCTGTGTTTCAACGTCAATAAGAAGGTCCAAGGTATACAGCAAACCTGAAGTGAAGCATCGGAATCTAGAACTGGACTCACAGGAGAGGTTCAAATCATAGAACGTTACAGTGTCAGTCCTCTTGTACTTAAGTTGGCATTATGCCTATTGTATTAAATTCGGATGCAATTTCTGTGTTTCATCGTCAATAAGAATGTCCAAGGTACACAGTGAACCTGAAGCGAAGCATCGGAATCTACAACTCAACTCACAGGAGAGGTTCAAATCATAGAAAGTTAGAGTGTCAGTCCTCATGTACTTACGTCAGCATTGTGACTTTTGTATTAAATTCGGATGCAATTTCTGTGTTTCATCGTCAATAAGAAGGTCCATGGTATACAGTAAACCCGAAGTGAAGAATCGGAATCTGAAACTGGATTCACACGAGAGGTCTAAATCATAGAAAGAGTGTCAGTCCTTTTGTACTTAAGTTGGCATTGTGCCTATTGTATTAAATTCGGATGCAATTTCTGTGTATCATCGTCAATAAGAAGTTCCAAGGTTTACGGTTAACCTGAAGTGAAGCATCGAAATCTAAAACTCATCTCACAGGAGAGGTTCAAATCATAGAAAGTTAGAGTGTCAGTCCTCTTATACAAAAGTCGGCATTGTGCCTTTTGTATTAAATTCGGATGCAATTTCTGTATTTCATCGTCAATAAGAAGGTCCAAGGTATACAGTAAACCTGAAGTGAAGCGTCGGAATCTAATACTGGACTCACAGGAGAGGTTCAAATCATAGAATATTAGAGTGTCAGTCCTCTTGTACTTAAGCCGGCCTTGTGCCTTTTGTATTACATTCGGATGCAATTTCTGTGTTTCATCGTCAATAAGAAGGTCCTAGGAATACAGTAAACCTGAAGTGAAGCATCGGATCTAAAGCTGGACTCACAGGAGAGGTTCAAATCATAGAAAGCTAGAGTGTCAGTCCTCTTGTACTTAATTCGGCATTGAGCCTTTTGTATTACACAGGAGAGGTTTAAATCATAGAAAGTTAGAGTGTCAGTCCTCTTGTACTTAAGTCGGCATTGTGCCTTTTGTATTAAATTCACATGCAATTTCTGTGTTTCATCGTCAACAAGAAGGTCCAAGGGTTACAGTAAACCGGAAGTGAAACATCGGAATTTTAAACTGAACTCACAGGAGAGGTTCAAATCATAGAAAGTTAGAGTGTCAGTCCTCTTGTACTTAAGTCGGCATTGTGCCTTTTGTATTGAATTCGGATGCAATTTCTGTGTCTCATCGTCAATAAGAAGGTCCAAGGGGATCAGTATACCTGAAGTGAAGAATCGGAATCTAAAACTGGACTCACAAAAGAGGTTCAAATAATAGAAAGTTAGAGTGTCAGTCCTCTTGTACTTAAGTCGGCATTGTGCCTTTTGTATTAAATTCGGATGCCATTTCTGTGTTTCATCTTCAATAAGAAGGTCCAAGGGATACAGTAAACCTGAAGTGCAGCATCAGAATCTAAAACTGGTTTCACAGGAGAGGTTTAAATCATAGAATGTTAGAGTGTCAGTCCTCTTGTACTTAAGTCGACATTGTGCCTTTTGTATTAAATTCGGATGCAACTATTGTGTTTCATCGTCAATAAGAAGGTCCAAGGTGTACTGTAAATCTGAGGTGAAGCATCGGAATCTAAAACTGGACTCACAGGAGAGGTTAGAATCATAGAAAGTTATAGTGTCAGTCCTCTTGTACTTAAGTTGGCATTGTGCCTTTTGTATTAAATTCGGATGCAATTTCTGTGTTTCAACGTCAATAAGAAGGTCCAAGGTATACAGTAAACCTGAAGTGAGGCATCGGAATCTAAAACTGGACTCACAGGTGAGGTTCAAATCATAGAAAGTTAGAGTGTCAGTCCTCTTGTACTTAAGTCAGCATTGTGCCTTTTGTATTAAATTCGGATGCAATTTCTGTCTTTCATCGTCAATAAGAAGGTCCATGGTATACAGTAAACCTGAATTGAAGCATCGGAATCTAGAACTGGATTCACACGAGAGGTTTAAATCATAGAAAGAGTGTCAGTCCTTTTGTACTTAAGTCGGCATTGTGCCTATTGTATTAAATTCGGATGCAATTTCTGTGTATCATCGTCAATAAGACGTTCCAAGGTTTACGGTTAACCTGAAGTGAAGCATCGAAATCTAAAACTCATCTCACAGGAGAGGTTCAAATCATAGGAAGTTAGAGTGTCAGTCCTCTTATACAAAAGTCGGCATTGTGCCTTTTGTATTAAATTCGGATACAATTTCTGTATTTCATCGTCAATAAGAAGGTCCAAGGTATACAGTAAACTTGAAGTGAAGCGTCGGAATCTAATACTGGACTCACAGGAGAGGTTCAAATCATAGAATGTTAGAGTGTCAGTCCGCTTGTACTTAAGTCGGCCTTGTGCCTTTTGTATTACATTCGGATGAAATTTCTGTGTTTCATCGTCAATTAGAAGGTCCTAGGAATACAGTAAACCTGAAGTGAAGCATCGGATCTAAAGCTGGACTCACAGGAGAGGTTCAAATCATAGAAAGCTAGAGTGTCAGTCCTCTTGTACTTAAGTCGGCATTGTGCCTTTTGTATTAAATTCGGATGCAATTTCTGTGTTTCAACGTCAATAAGAAGGTCGAAGGTATACAGTAAACCTGAAGTGAAGCATCGGAATCTAAAACTGGACTCACAGGAGGGGTTCAAATCATAGAAAGTTAGAGTTTCATTCCTCTTGTACTTAAGTCAGCATTGTGTCTTTTGTGTTAAATTCGGATGCAATTTCTGTGTTTCATCGTCAATAAGAAGGTCCAAGGGATAAAGTAAACCTGATGTGAAGCATCGGAATCTAAAACTGGACTCACAGGAGCGGTTAAATCATAGAAAGTTGGAGCTTCAGTCCTCTTGTACTTAAGTGGGCATTGTGCCTTTTGTATTAAATTCGCATGCAATTTCTGTGTCTCATCCTCAATAAGAAGGTCCATGGTATACAGTAAACTTGAAGTGAAGCAATGGAATCTAAAACTGGATTCACACGAGAGGTTTAAATCATAGAAAGTTAGAGTGTCAGTCCTCTTGTACTTAAGTCGGCATTGTGCCTTTTGTATTGAATTCGGATGCAATTTCTGTGTTTCATCGTCAATAAGAAGGTCCAAGGCTTACAGTTAATCTGAAATGAAGCATCGAAATCTAAAACTCAACTCACTGGAGAGGTTCAAATCATAGAAAGTTAGAGTGTCAGTCCTCTTGTACTTAAGTCGGCATTGAGCCTTTTGTATTACACAGGAGAGGTCTAAATCATAGAAAGTTAGAGTGTCAGTCCTCTTGTACTTAAGTCGGCATTGTGCCTTTTGTATTAAATTCGCATGCAATTTCTGTGTTTCATCGTCAACAAGAAGGTCCAAGGGTTACAGTAAACCGGAAGTGAAACATCGGAATTTAAAACTGAACTCAAAGGAGAGGGTTCATATCATAGAAAGTTAGAGTGTCAGTCCTCTTGTACTTAAGTCGGCATTGTGCCTTTTGTATTGAATTCGGATGCAATTTCTGTGTTTCATCGTCAATAAGAAGGTCCAAGTGGTTCAGTATACCTGAAGTGAAGCATCGGAATCTAAAACTGGACTCACAGGAGAGGTTCAAATAATAGAAAGTGAGAGTGTCAGTCCTCTTGTACTTATGTCGGCATTGTGCCTTTTGTATTAAATTCGGGTGCAATTTCTGTGTTTCATCGTCAATAAGAAGGTCCAAGGTGTACTGTAAATCTGAGGTGAAGCATCGGAATCTAAAACTGGACTCACAGGAGAGGTTAGAATCATAGAAAGTTATAGTGTCAGTCCTCTTGTACTTAAGTCGGCATTGTGACTTTTGTATTAAATTCGGATGCAATTTCTGTGTTTCATCGTCAATAAGAAGGTCTAAGGGATACAGTAAACCTGAAGTGAAGCATCGGAATCTAAAACTGGTTTCACACGAGAGGTTTAAATCATAGAATGTTAGAGTGTCAGTCCTCTTGTACTTAAGTCGGCATAGTGACTTTTGTATTAAATTCGGATGCAATTTCTGTGTTTCATCGTCAATAAGAAGGTTCAAGGTATAAAGTAAATCTAAAGTGAAGCATCGGAATCTAAAACTGGACTCACAGGAGAGGTTAAAATCATAGAAACTTAGAGTGTCAGT
Organism: Schistocerca serialis cubense; assembly: GCF_023864345.2. NCBI lineage: Eukaryota > Metazoa > Arthropoda > Insecta > Orthoptera > Acrididae > Schistocerca > Schistocerca serialis. The sequence continues at coordinate 79,634,312 of NC_064639.1, forward strand.
CCTCTTGTACTTAAGTCGGCATTGTGCCTTTTGTATTGAATTTGGATGCAATTTCTGTGTTTCATCGTCAATAAGAAGGTCCAAGGGATTCAGTATTCCTGAAGTGAAGCATCGGAATCTAAAACTTGACTCACAGGACAGGTTCAAATCATAGAAAATTAGAGTGTCATCCTCTTGTACTTAAGTCGGCATTGTGCCTTTTGTACTAAATTCGGATGCAATTTCTGTGTTTCATCGTCAACAAGAAAGTCCAAGGGTTACAGTAAACCGGAAGTGAAACATCGGAATTTAAAACTGAACTCACAGGAGAGGTTCAAATCATAGAAAGTTAGAGTGTCAGTCCTCTTGTACTTAAGTAGGCATTGTGCCTTTTGTATTGAATTCGGATGCAATTTCTGTGTTTCATCGTCAACAAGAAGGTCCAAGGGTTACAGTAAACCGGAAGTGAAACATCGGAATTTAAAACTGAACTCACAGGAGAGGTTCAAATCATAGCAAGTTAGAGTGTCAGTCCTCTTGTACTTAAGTCGGCATTGTGCCTTTTGTATTGAATTCGGATGCAATTTCTGTGTTTCATCGTCAATAAGAAGGTCCAAGGGGTTCAGTATACCTGAAGTGAAGCATCGGATCTAAAACTGGACTCACAGGACAGGTTCAAATCATAGAAAGTTAGAGTGTCATCCTCTTGTACTTAAGTCGGCATTGTGCCTTTTGTATTAAATTCGGATGCAATTTCTGTGTTTCATCGTCAACAAGAAGGTCCAAGGGTTACAGTAAACCTGAAGTGACGCATCGGAATCTAAAACTGGACTCACAGGAGAGGTGCAAATCATAGAATGATAGAGTGTCAGTCATCTTGTACTTAAGTCGGCATTGTGCCTTTTTATTAAATTCTGATGCAATTTCTGTGTTTCATCTTCAATACGATGGTTCTAGGAATACAGTAAACCTGAAGTGAAGTATCGGATCTAAAACTGGAGTCACAGGAGAGGTTCAAATCATAGAAAGTTAAAGTGTCAGTCCTCTTGTACTTAAGTCAGCATTGTTCCTTTTGTATTAAATTCGGATGCAATATCTGTCTTTCATCGTCAATAAGAATGTCCAAGGTATACAGTAAACCTGAAGCGAAGCATCGGAATCTACAACTCAACTCACAGGAGAGGTTCAAATCATAGAAAGTTAGAGTGCCAGTCCTCATGAACTTAAGTCGGCATTGTGACTTTTGTATTAAATTCGGATGCAATTTCTGTAATTCATCGTCAATAAGAAGGTCCATGGTATACAGCAAACCTGAAGTGAAGCATCGGAATCTAAAACTGGATTCACACGAGAGGTTTAAATCATAGAAAGAGTGTCAGTCCTCTTGTACTTAAGTCGGCATTGTGCCTTTTGTATTGAATTCGGATGCAATTTCTGTGTTTCATCGTCAATAAGAAGGTCCAAGGGGCTCAGTATACCTGAAGTGAAGCATCGGATCTAAAACAGGAATCACAGGACAGGTTCAAATCATAGAAAGTTAGAGTGTCATCCTCTTGTACTTAAGTCGGCATTGTGCCTTTTGTATTAAATTCGGATGCAATTTCTGTGTTTCATCGTCAACAAGAAGGTCCAAGGGTTACAGTAAACCTGAAGTGAAGCATCGGAATCTAAAACTGGACTCACAGGAGAGGTTCAAATCATAGAATGATAGATTGTTAGTCCTCTTGTACTTAAGTCGGCATTGTGCCTTTTTTATTAAATTCGGATGCAATTTCTGTGTTTCATCTTCAATACGATGGTCCTAGGAATACAGAAAACCTGATGTGAAGTATCGGATCTAAAACTGGACTCACAGGACAGGTTCAAATCATAGAAAGTTAGAGTGTCATCCTCGTGTACTTAAGTCGGCATTGTGCCTTTTGTATTAAATTCGGATGCAATTTCTGTGTTTCATCGTCAACAAGAAGGTCCAAGGGTTACAGTAAACCTGAAGTGAAGCATCGGAATCTAAAACTGGACTCACAGGAGAGGTTCAAATCATAGAATGATAGAGTGTCAGTCCTCTTGTACTTAAGTCGGCATTGTGCCTTTTTATTAAATTCGGATGCAATTTCTGTGTTTCATCTTCAATACGATGGTCCTAGGAATACAGTAAACCTGAAGTGAAGCATCGGATCTAAAACTGGACTCACAGGACAGGTTTAAATCATCGGAAGTAGGTGTGACATCCTCTTGTACTTAAGTCGGCATTGTGCCTTTTGTATTAAATTCGGATGCAATTTCTGTGTTTTATCGTCAACAAGAAGGTCCAAGGGTTACAGTAAACCTGAAGTGATGCATCGGAATCTAAAACTGGACTCACAGGAGAGGTGCAAATCATAGAATGATAGAGTGTCAGTCATCTTGTACTTAAGTCGGCATTGTGCCTTTTTATTAAATTCTGATGCAATTTCTGTGTTTCATCTTCAATACGATGGTTCTAGGAATACAGTAAACCTGAAGTGAACTATCGGATCTAAAACTGGAGTCACAGGAGAGGTTCAAATCATAGAAAGTTAGAGTGTCAGTCCTCTTGTACTTAAGTCGGCATTGTGCCTTTTTATTAAATTCTGATGCAATTTCTGTGTTTCATCTTCAATACGATGGTTCTAGGAATACAGTAAACCTGAAGTGAAGTATCGGATCTAAAACTGGAGTCACAGGAGAGGTTCAAATCATAGAAAGTTAGAGTGTCAGTCCTCTTGTACTTACGTCGGCATTGTGCCTTTTGTATTAAATTCGGATGCAATTTCTCTTTTTCAACGTCAATAAGAAGGTCCAAGGTATACAGTAAACCTGAAGTGAAGCATCGGATTCTAAAACTGGACTCACAGGAGAGGTTCAAATCATAGAAAGTTAGAGTGTCAGTCCTCTTGTACTTAAGTCAGCATTGTGCCTTTTGTATTAAATTCGGATGCAATATCTGTCTTTCATCGTCAATAAGAATGTCCAAGGTATACAGTAAACCTGAAGCGAAGCATCGGAATCTACAACTCAACTCACTGGAGAGGTTCAAATCATAGAAAGTTAGAGTGCCAGTCCTCATGAACTTAAGTCGGCATTGTGACTTTTGTATTAAATTCGGATGCAATTTCTGTAATTCATCGTCAATAAGAAGGTCCATGGTATACAGCAAACCTGAAGTGAAGCATCGGAATCTAAAACTGGATTCACACGAGAGGTTTAAATCATAGAAAGAGTGTCAGTCCTCTTGTACTTAAGTCGGCATTGTGCCTTTTGTATTGAATTCGGATGCAATTTCTGTGTTTCATCGTCAATAAGAAGGTCCAAGGGGTTCAGTATACCTGAAGTGAAGCATCGGATCTAAAACTGGACTCACAGGACAGGTTCAAATCATAGAAAGTTAGAGTGTCATCCTCTTGTACTTAAGTCGGCATTGTGCCTTTTGTATTAAATTCGGATGCAATTTCTGTGTTTCATCGTCAACAAGAAGGTCCAAGGGTTACAGTAAACCTGAAGTGAAGCATCGGAATCTAAAACTGGACTCACAGGAGAGGTTCAAATCATAGAATGATAGAGTGTCAGTCCTCTTGTACTTAAGTCGGCATTGTGCCTTTTTATTAAATTCGGATGCAATTTCTGTGTTTCATCTTCAATACGATGGTCCTAGGAATACAGTAAACCTGAAGTGAAGCATCGGACCTAAAACTGGACTCACAGGACAGGTTTAAATCATAGGAAGTTAGTGTGACATCCTCTTGTCCTTAAGTCGGCATTGTGCCTTTTGTATTAAATTCGGATGCAATTTCTGTGTTTTATCGTCAACAAGAAGGTCCAAGGGTTACAGTAAACCTGAAGTGAAGCATCGGAATCTAAAACTGGACTCACAGGAGAGGTGCAAATCATAGAATGATAGAGTGTCAGTCATCTTGTACTTAAGTCGGCATTGTGCCTTTTTATTAAATTCTGATGCAATTTCTGTGTTTCATCTTCAATACGATGGTTCTAGGAATACAGTAAACCTAAAGTGAAGTATCGGATCTAAAACTGGAGTCACAGGAGAGGTTCAAATCATAGAAAGTTAGAGTGTCAGTCCTCTTGTACTTACGTCGGCATTGTGCCTTTTGTATTAAATTCGGATGCAATTTCTGTGTTTCAACGTCAATAAGAAGGTCCAAGGTATACAGTAAACCTAAAGTGAAGCATCGGATTCTAAAACTGGACTCACAGGAGAGGTTCAAATCATAGAAAGTTAGAGTGTCAGTCCTCTTGTACTTAAGTCAGCATTGTGCCTTTTGTATTAAATTCGGATGCAATTTCTGTAATTCATCGTCAATAAGAAGGTCCATGGTATACAGCAAACCTGAAGTGAAGCATCGGAATCTAAAACTGGATTCACACGAGAGGTTTAAATCATAGAAAGAGTGTCAGTCCTCTTGTACTTAAGTCGGCATTGTGCCTTTTGTATTAAATTCGGATGCAATTTCTGTGTTTCATCGTCAATAAGAAGGTCCAAGGTTTACAGTTAACCTGAAGTGAAGCATCGAAATCTAAAACTCATCTCACAGGAGAGGTTCAAATCATAGAAAGTTAGAGGATCAGTCCTCTTGTACTTAAGTCGGCATTGTGCCTCTTGTATTAAATTCGGATGCAATTTCTGTGTTTCAACGTCAATAAGAAGGTCCAAGGTATACAGTAAACCTGAAGTGAAGCATCGGAATCTAAAACTGGACTCACAGGAGAGATTCAAATCATAGAAAGTTAGAGAGTCAGTCCTCTTGTACTTAAGTCAGCATTGTGCCTTTTGTATTAAATTCGGATGCGATATCTGTCTTTCATCGTCAATAAGAAGGTCCAAGGGATACAGTAAACCTGAAGTGAGGCATCGGAAACTAAAACTTGGCTCACAGGAGAGGTTCAAATCATAGAAAGTTAGAGTGTCAGTCCTCTTGTACTTAAGTCAGCATTGTGCCTTTTGTATTAAATTCGGATGCAATTTCTGTGTTTCATCGTCAATAAGAATGTCCAAGGTATAGAGTAAACCTGAAGCGAAGCATCTGAATCTGCAACTCAACTCACAGGAGAGGTTCAAATCATAGAAAGTTAGAGTGTCAGTCCTCATGTACTTAAGTCGGCATTGTGACTTTTGTATTAAATTCGGATGCAATTTCTGTGTTTCATCGTCAATAAGAAGGTCCATGGTATACAGTAAACCCGAAGTGAAGAATGTAGAATCTAAAACTGGATTCACACGAGAGGTTTAAATCATAGAAAGAGTGTCAGTCCTCTTGTACTTAAGTCGGCATTGTGCCTTTTGTATTAAATTCGGATGCAATTTCTGTGTATCATCGTCAATAAGAAGGTCCAAGGTTTACAGTTAACCTGAAGCGAAGCATCGAAATCTAAAACTCATCTCACAGGAGAGGTTCAAATCATAGAAACTTAGAGTGTCAGTCCTCTTGTACTTAAGTCGGCATTGTGCCTTTTGTATTGAATTCGGATGCAAATTCTGTGTTTCATCGTCAATAAGAAGGTCCAAGGGATTCAGTATACCTGTAGTGAAGCATCGGAATCTAAAACTGGACTCACAGGACCGGTTCAAATCATAGAAAATTAGAGTGTCATCCTATTGTACTTAAGTCGGCATTGTGCCTTTTGTATTAAATTCGGATGCAATTTCTGTGTTTCATCGTCAACAAGAAGGTCCAAGGGTTACAGTAAACCGGAAGTGAAACATCGGAATTTAAAACTGAACTCACAGGAGAGGTTCAAATCATAGAAAGTTAGTGCGTCAGTCCACTTGTACTTAAGTCGGCATTGTGCCTTTTTATTAAATTCGGATGCAATTTCTGTGTTTCATCTTCAATACGATGGTCCTAGGAATACAGTAGACCTGAAGTGAAGTATCGGATCTAAAACCGGACTCACAGGAGAGGTTCAAATCATAGAAAGTTAGAGTGTCAGTCCTCTTGTACTTAAGTCGGCATTGTGCCTTTTGTATTGAATTCGGATTGAATTTCTGTCTTTCAACGTCAATAAGAAGGTCCAAGGTATACAGTAAACCTGAAGTGAAGCATCGGAATCTAAAACTGGACTCACAGGAGAGGTTCAAATCACAGCAAGTTAGAGCGTCAGTCCTCTTGTACTTAAGTCAGCATTGTGCCTTTTGTATTAAATTCGGATGCAATTTCTGACTTTCATCGTCAATGAGAAGGTCCAAGGTATACAGCAAACCTGATGCGAAGCATCGGAATCTACAACTCAACTCACAGGAGAGGTTCAAATCATAGAAAGTTAGAGTGTCAGTCCTCATGTACTTAAGTCGGCATTGTGCCTTTTTATTAAATTCGGATGCAATTTCTGTGTTTCATCTTCAATACGATGGTCCTATGAATACATTAAACCTGAAGTTAAGTATGGGATCTAAAACTGGACTCACAGGAGAGGTTCAAATCATAGAATGTTGGAGTGTCAGTCCTCTTGTACTGAAGTCGGCATTGTGACTTTTGTATTAAATTCGGATGCAATTTCTGTGTTTCATCGTCATTAGGAAGGTCCATGGTATACAGTAAACCTTAAGTGAAGCATCGGAATCTAAAACTGGATTCACACGAGAGGTTTAAATCATAGAAAGAGTGTCAGTCCTCTTGTACTTACGTCGGCATTGTGCCTTTTGTATTAAATTCGGATGCAATTTCTGTGTTTCATCGTCAATAAGAAGGTCCAAGGTTTACAGTTAACCTGAAGTGAAGCATCGAAATCTAAAACTCATCTCACAGGAGGGGTTTAAACCATAGAAAGTTAGAGTGTCAGTCCTCTTGTACTTAAGTCAGCATTGTGCCTTTTGTATTAAATTCGGATGCAATTTCTGTCTTTCATCGTCAATGAGAAGGTCCAAGGGATACAGTAAACCCGAAGTGAGGCATCGGAAACTAAAACTGGACTCACAGGAGAGGTTCAAATCATAGAACGTTAGAGTGTCAGTCCTCCTGTACTTAAGTTGGCATTGTGCCTTATGTACTAAATTCGGATGCAATTTCTGTGTTTCATCGTCAATAAGAATGTCCAAGGTATACAGCAAACCTGATGCGAAGCATCGGAATCTACAACTCAACTCACAGGAGAGGTTCAAATCATAGAAAGTTAGAGTGTCAGTCGTCATGTACTTAAGTCGGCATTGTGACTTTTGTATTTAATTCGGATGCAATTGCTGTGTTTCATCGTCAATAAGAAGGTCCATGGTATACAGTAAACCCGAAGTGAAGAATCGGAATCTAAAACTGGATTCACACGAGAGGTTTAAATCATAGAAAGAGTGTCAGTCCTCTTGTACTTGAGTCGTCATTGTGTCTTTTGTATTAAATTCGGATGCAATTTCTGTGTATCATCGTCAGTAAGAAGGTCCAAGGTTTACAGTTAACCTGAAGTGAAGCATCGAAATCTAAAACTCATCTCACAGGAGAGGTTCAAATCATAGAAAGTTAGAGGATCAGTCCTCTTGTACTAAAGTCGGCATTGTGCCTCTTGTATTAAATTCGGATGCAATTTCTGTGTTTCAACGTCAATAAGAAGGTCCAAGGTATACAGTAAACCTGAAGTGAAGCATCGGAATCTAAAACTGGACTCACAGGAGTGATTCAAATCATAGAAAGTTAGAGAGTCAGTCCTCTTGTACTTAAGTCAGCATTGTGCCTTTTGTATTAAATTCGGATGCGATATCTGTCTTTCATCGTCAATAAGAAGGTCCAAGGGATACAGTAAACCTGAAGTGAGGCATCGGAAACTAAAACTTGGCTCACAGGAGAGGTTCAAATCATAGAAAGTTAGAGTGTCAGTCCTCTTGTACTTAAGTCAGCATTGTGCCTTTTGTATTAAATTCGGATGCAATTTCTGTGTTTCATCGTCAATAAGAATGTAGAAGGTATAGAGTAAACCTGAAGCGAAGCATCTGAATCTGCAACTCAACTCACAGGAGAGGTTCAAATCATAGAAAGTTAGAGTGTCAGTCCTCATGTACTTAAGTCGGCATTGTGACTTTTGTATTAAATTCGGATGCAATTTCTGTGTTTCATCGTCAATAAGAAGGTCCATGGTATACAGTAAACCCGAAGTGAAGAATGTAGAATCTAAAACTGGATTCACACGAGAGGTTTAAATCATAGAAAGAGTGTCAGTCCTCTTGTACTTAAGTCGGCATTGTGCCTTTTGTATTAAATTCGGATGCAATTTCTGTGTATCATCGTCATTAAGAAGGTCCAAGGTTTACAGTTAACCTGAAGCGAAGCATCGAAATCTAAAACTCATCTCACAGGAGAGGTTTAAATCATAGAAAGTTAGAGTGTCAGTCCTCTTGTGCTTAAGTCGGCATTGTGACTTTTGTATTAAATTCGGATGCAATTTCTGTGTTTCATCGTCAATAAGAAGGTCCAAGGTATACAGCAAATCTAAAGTGAAGCATCGGAATCTAAAACTGGACTCACAGGAAAGGTTAAAATCATAGAAACTTAGAGTGTCAGTCCTCTTGTACTTAAGTCGGCATTGTGCCTTTTGTATTGAATTCGGATGCAAATTCTGTGTTTCATCGTCAATAAGAAGGTCCAAGGGATTCAGTATACCTGTAGTGAAGCATCGGAATCTAAAACTGGACTCACAGGACCGGTTCAAATCATAGAAAATTAGAGTGTCATCCTATTGTACTTAAGTCGGCATTGTGCCTTTTGTATTAAGTTCGGATGCAATTTCTGTGTTTCATCGTCAACAAGAAGGTCCAAGGGTTACAGTAAACCGGAAGTGAAACATCGGAATTTAAAACTGAACTCACAGGAGAGGTTCAAATCATAGAAAGTTTGAGCGTCAGTCCACTTGTACTTAAGTCGGCATTGTGCCTTTTTATTAAATTCGGATGCAATTTCTGTGTTTCATCTTCAATACGATGGTCCTAGGAATACAGTAGACCTGAAGTGAAGTATCGGATCTAAAACTGGACTCACAGGAGAGGTTCAAATCATAGAAAGTTAGAGTGTCAGTCCTCTTGTACTTAAGTCGGCATTGTGCCTTTTGTATTAAATTCGGATTGAATTTCTGTCTTTCAACGTCAATAAGAAGGTCCAAGGTATACAGTAAACCTGAAGTGAAGCATCGAAATCTAAAACTGGACTCACAGGAGAGGTTCAAATCACAGCAAGTTAGAGCGTCAGTCCTCTTGTACTTAAGTCAGCATTGTGCCTTTTGTATTAAATTCGGATGCAATTACTGTCTTTCATCGTCAATGAGAAGGTCCAAGGTATACAGCAAACCTGATGCGAAGCATCGGAATCTACAACTCAACTCACAGGAGAGGTTCAAATCATAGAAAGTTAGAGTGTCAGTCCTCATGTACTGAAGCCGGCATCGTGACTTTTGTATTAAATTCGGATGCAATTTCTGTGTTCCGTAGTCAAAAAGAAGGTCCATGGTATACAGTAATCCTGAAGTGAAGCATCGGATTCTAAAACTGGACTCACGGGAGAGGTTCAAATCATAGAAAGTTAGAGTGTCAGTCCTCTTGTACTTAAGTCGGCATTGTGCCTTTTGTATTAAATTCGGATGCAATATCTGTTTTTCATCGTCAATAGGAACGTCCAAGGTATACAGTAAATTTAAAGTGAGCATCGGAATCTAAAACTGGACTCACAGGAGAGGTTAAAATCATAGAAACTTAGAGTGTCAGTCCTCTTGTACCTAAATCGGCATTGTGCCTATTGTATTGAATTCGGATGCACTTTCTGTGTTTCATCGTTAATAAGAAGGTCCAAGGGATTCAGTATACCTGAAGTGAAGCATCGGAATATAAAACTGGACTCACAGGACAGGCTCAAACCATAGAAAAATAGAGTGTCATCCTCTTGTACTTAAGTCGGCATTGTGCCTTTTGTATTAAATTCGGACGCAATTTCTGTGTTTCATCGTCAACAAGAAGGTCCAAGGGTTACAGTAAACCGGAAGTGAAACATCGGAATTTAAAACTGAACTCACAGGAGAGGTTCAAATAAGAGAAAGTTAGAGTGTCAGTCCTCTTGTACTTAAGTCGGCATTGTGCCTTTTGTACTGAATTCGGATGCAAGTTCTGTGTTTCATCGTCATTAAGAAGGTCCAAGGGATTCAGTAAACCTGAAGTGAAGCATCGGAATCTAAAACTGGACTCACAGGAGAGGTTCAAATCATAGAATGTTAGAGTGTCAGTCCTCTTGTACTTAAGTCGGCATTGTGCCTTTTTATTAAATTCGGATGCAATTTCTGTGTTTCATCTTCAATACGATGGTCCTATGAATACATTAAACCTGAAGTTAAGTATGGGATCTAAAACTGGACTCACAGGAGAGGTTCAAATCATAGAATGTTGGAGTGTCAGTCCTCTTGTACTGAAGTCGGCATTGTGACTTTTGTATTAAATTCGGATGCAATTTCTGTGTTTCATCGTCATTAGGAAGGTCCATGGTATACAGTAAACCTTAAGTGAAGCATCGGAATCTAAAACTGGATTCACACGAGAGGTTTAAATCATAGAAAGAGTGTCAGTCCTCTTGTACTTAAGTCGGCATTGTGCCTTTTGTATTAAATTCGGATGCAATTTCTGTGTTTCATCGTCAATAAGAAGGTCCAAGGTTTACAGTTAACCTGAAGTGAAGCATCGAAATCTAAAACTCATCTCACAGGAGGGGTTCAAACCATAGAAAGTTAGAGTGTCAGTCCTCTTGTACTTAAGTCAGCATTGTGCCTTTTGTATTAAATTCGGATGCAATTTCTGTCTTTCATCGTCAATGAGAAGGTCAAAGGGATACAGTAAACCTGAAGTGAGGCATCGGAAACTAAAACTGGACTCACAGGAGAGGTTCAAATCATAGAACGTTAGAGTGTCAGTCCTCCTGTACTTAAGTTGGCATTGTGCCTTATGTACTAAATTCGGATGCAATTTCTGTGTTTCATCGTCAATAAGAATGTCCAAGGTATACAGCAAACCTGATGCGAAGCATCGGAATCTACAACTCAACTCACAGGAGAGGTTCAAATCATAGAAAGTTAGAGTGTCAGTCCTCATGTACTTAAGTCGGCATTGTGACTTTTGTATTTAATTCGGATGCAATTGCTGTGTTTCATCGTCAATAAGAAGGTCCATGGTATACAGTAAACCCGAAGTGAAGAATCGGAATCTAAAACTGGATTCACACGAGAGGTTTAAATCATAGAAAGAGTGTCAGTCCTCTTGTACTTGAGTCGTCATTGTGTCTTTTGTATTAAATTCGGATGCAATTTCTGTGTATCATCGTCAATAAGAAGTTCCAAGGTTTACAGTTAACCTGAAGTGAAGCATCGAAATCTAAAACCCAGCTCACAGGAGAGGTTCAAATCATAGAATGATAGAGTGTCAGTCCTCTTGTACTTAAGTCGGCATTGTGCCTTTTTATTAAATTTGGATGCAATTTCTGTGTTTCATCTTCAATACGATGGTCCTAGGAATACAGTAAACCTGAAGTGAAGTATCGGATCTAAAACTGGACTCACAGGAGAGGTTCAAATCGTAGAAAGTTAGAGTGTCAGTCCTCTTGTACTTACGTCGGCATTGTGCCTTTTGTATTAAATTCGGATGCAATTTCTGTGTTTCAACGTCAATAAGAAGGTCCAAGGTATACAGTAAACCTGACGTGAAGCATCGGAATCTAAAACTGGACTCACAGGAGAGGTTCAAATCATAGAAAGTTAGAGTGTCTGTCCTCTTGTACTTAAGTCAGCATTGTGCCTTTTGTATTAAATTCGGATGCAATTTCTGTCTTTCATCGTCAATAAGAATGTCCAAGGTATACAGTAAACCTGAAGCGAAGCATCGGAATCTACAACTCAACTCACAGGAGAGATTCAAATCATAGAAAGTTAAAGTGTCAGTCCTCATGTACTTAAGCCGGCATCGTGACTTTTGTATTACATTCGGATGCAATTTCTGTGTTCCGTAGTCAAAAAGAAGGTCCATGGTATACAGTAATCCTGAAGTGAAGCATCGGATTCTAAAACTGGACTCACGGGAGAGGTTCATATCATAGAAAGTTAAAGTGTCAGTCCTCTTGTACTTAAGTCGGCATTGTGCCTTTTGTATTAAATTCGGATGCAATATCTGTTTTTCATCGTCAATAAGAACGTCCAAGGTATACAGTAAATTTAAAGTGAGCATCGGAATCTAAAACTGGACTCACAGGAGAGGTTAAAATCATAGAAACTTAGAGTGTCAGTCCTCTTGTACCTAAATCGGCATTGTGCGTATTGTATTGAATTCGGATGCAATTTCTGTGTTTCATCGTCAATAAGAAGGTCCAAGGGATTCAGTATACCTGAAGTGAAGCATCGAAATATAAAACTGGACTCACAGGACAGGCTCAAACCATAGAAAAATAGAGTGTCATCCTCTAGTACTTAAGTCGGCATTGTGCCTTTTGTATTAAATTCGGACGCAATTTCTGTGTTTCATCTTCAATACGATGGTCCTAGGAATACATTAAACCAGAAGAGAAGTATCGGATCTAAAACTGGACTCACAGGAGAGGTTCAAATCATAGAATGTTGGAGTGTCAGTCCTCTTGTACTGAAGTCGGCTTTGTGACTTTTGTATTAAATTCTGATGCAATTTCTGTGTTTCATCGTCATTAAGAAGGTCCATGGTATACAGTAAACCTGAAGTGAAGCATCGGAATCTAAAACTGGACTCACACGAGAGGTTTAAATCATAGAAAGAGTGTCAGTCCTCTTGTACTTAAGTCGGCATTGTGCCTTTTGTATTAAATTCGGATGCAATTTCTGTGTTTCATCGTCAATAAGAAGGTCTAAGGTTTACAGGTAACCTGAAGTGAAGCATCGAAATCTAAAACTCATCTCACAGGAGAGGTTCAAATCATAGAAAGTTAGAGTGTCAGTCCTCTTGTTCTTAAGTCAGCATTGTGCCTTTTGTATTACATTCGGATGCAATTTCTGTCTTTCATCGTCAATAAGAAGGTCAAAGGGATACAGTAAAACTGAAGTAAGGCATCGGAAACTAAAACTGGACTCACAGGAGAGGTTAAAATCATAGAACGTTAGTGTGTCAGTCCTCTTGTACTTAAGTTGGCATTTTGCCTTTTGTATTGAATTCGGATGCAATTTCTGTGTTTCATCGTCAATAAGAATGTCCAAGGTATACAGTAAACCTGAAGCGAAGCATCTGAATCTACAACTCAACTCACAGGAGAGGTTCAAATCATAGAAAGTTAGAGTGTCAGTCCTCATGTACTTAAGTCGGCATTGTGACTTTTGTATTAAATTTGGATGCAATTTCTGTGTTTCATCGTCAATAAGAAGGTCCATGGTATACAGTAAACCCGAAGTGAAGAATGTGGAATCTAAAACTGGATTCACACGAGAGGTTTAAAACATAGAAAGAGTGTCAGTCCTCTTGTACTTAAGTCGGCATTGTGCCTTTAGTATTAAATTCGGATGCAATTTCTGTGTATCATCGTCAATAAGAAGGTCCAAGGTTTACAGTTAACCTGAAGCGAAGCATCGAAATCTAAAACTCATCTCACAGGAGAGGTTTAAATCATAGAAAGTTAGAGTGTCAGTCCTCTTGTACTTAAGTCGGCATTGTGACTTTTGTATTAAATTCGGATGCAATTTCTGTGTATCATCGTCAATAAGAAGGTCCAAGGGATTCAGAATACCTGAAGTGAAGCATCGGAATCTAAAACTGGACTCACAGGACAGGTTAAAATCATAGAAAATTAGAGTGTCATCCTCTTGTACTTAAGCCGGCATTGTGTCTTTTGTATTAAATTCGGATGCAATTTCTGTGTTTCATCGTCAACAAGAAGGTCCAAGGGTTACAGTAAACCGGAAGTGAAACATCGGAATTTAAAACTGAATTCAGAGGAGAGGTGCAAATCATAGAAAGTTAGAGCGTCAGTCCCCTTGTACTTAAGTCGGCATTGTGCCTTTTTATTAAATTCGGATGCAATTTTTGTGTTTCATCTTCAATACGATGGTCCTAGGAATACAGTAAACCTGAAGTGAAGTATCGGATCTAAAACTGGACTCAGAGGAGAGGTTCAAATCATAGAAAGTTAGAGTGTCAGTCCTCTTGTACTTAAGTCGGCATTGTGCCTTTTGTATTAAATTCGGATGCAATTTCTGTGTTTCAACGTCAATAAGAAGGTCCAAGGTGTACAGTAAACCTGACGTGAAGCATCGGAATCTAAAACTGGACTCACAGGAGAGGTTCAAATCATAGAAAGTTAGAGTGTCTGTCCTCTTGTACTTAAGGCAGCATTGTGCCTTCTGTATTAAATTCGGATGCAATTTCTGTCTTTCATCGTCAATAAGAAGGTCCAAGGGATACAGTAAACCTGAAGTGAGGCATCGGAAACTAAAACTGGACTCACAGGAGAGGTTCAAATCATTGAACGTTAGAGTGTCAGTCCTCCTGTACTTAAGTTGGCATTGTGCCTTTTGTACTAAATTCGGATGCAATTTCTGTGTTTCATCGTCAATAAGAATGTCCAAGGTATACAGCAAACCTGATGCGAAGCATCGGAATCTACAACTCAACTCACAGGAGAGTTTCAAATCATAGAAAGTTAGAGTGTCAGTCCTCTTGTACTTAAGTCGGCATTGTGACTTTTGTATTTAATTCGGATGCAATTTATGTGTTTCATCGTCAATAAGAAAGTCCATGTTATACAGTAAACCCGAAGTGAAGAATTGGAATCTAAAACTGGATTCACACGAGAGGTTTAAATCATAGAAAGAGTGTCAGTCCTCTTGTACTTAAGTCGGCATTGTGTCTTTTGTATTAAATTCGGATGCAATTTTTGTGTATCGTCGTCAATAAGAAGTTCGAAGGATTACAGTTAACCTGAAGTGAAGCATCGAAATCTAAAACTCATCTCACAGGAGAGGTTCAAATCATTGAAAGTTAGAGTGTCAGTCCTCTTGTACTTAAGTCGGCATTGTGTCTTTTGTATTAAATTCGGATGCAATTTCTGTATTTCATCGTCAATAAGAAGGTCCAAGGTTTACAGTTAACCTGAAGTGAAGCATCGAAATCTAAAACTCATCTCACAGGAGAGGTTCAAATCATGGAAAGTTAGAGTGTCAGTCCTCTTGTACTTAATTCAGCATTGTGCCTTTTGTATTAAATTCGGATGCAATTTCTGTCTTTCATCGTCAATAAGAAGGTCCTAGGTATACAGTAAACCTGAAGTGAAGCATCGGAATCTAAAACTGTACTCACAGGTGAGGTTCAAATCATAGCAAGTTAGAGTGTCAGTCCTCTTGTACTTAATTCAGCATTGTGCCTTTTGTATTAAATTCGGATGCAATTTCTGTCTTTCATCGTCAATAAGAAGGTCCAAGCGATACAGTAAACCTGAAGTGAGGCATCGGAAACTAAAACTGGACTCACAGGAGAGGTTCAAATCATAGAACGTTAGAGTGTCAGTCCTCCTGTACTTAAGTTGGCATTGTGCCTTTTGTACTAAATTCGGATGCAATTTCTGTGTTTCATCGTCAATAAGAATGTCCAAGGTATACAGCAAACCTGATGCGAAGCATCGGAATCTACAACTCAACTCACAGGAGAGGTTCAAATCATAGAAAGTTAGAGTGTCAGTCCTCTTGTACTTAAGTCGGCATTGTGACTTTTGTATTTAATTCGGATGCAATTTATGTGTTTCATCGTCAATAAGAAAGTCCATGGTATACAGTAAACCCGAAGTGAAGAATCGGAATCTAAAACTGGATTCGCACGAGAGGTTTAAATCATAGAAAGAGTGTCAGTCCTCTTGTACTTAAGTCGGCATTGTGTCTTTTGTATTAAATTCAGATGCAATTTCTGTGTATCATCGTCAATAAGAAGTTCGAAGGATTACAGTTAACCTGAAGTGAAGCATCGAAATCTAAAACTCATCTCACAGGAGAGGTTCAAATCATTGAAAGTTAGAGTGTCAGTCCTCTTGTACTTAAGTCGGCATTGTGCCTTTTGTATTAAATTCGCATGCAATTTCTGTGCTTCATCGTCAATAAGATGGTCCTAGGAATACAGTAAACCTGAAGTGAAGCATCGGAATCTAAAACTGGACTCACTGGAGAGGTTCAAATCATAGAAAGTTAGAGTGTCAGTCCTCTTGTACTTAAGTCGGCATTGTGCCTTTTGTATTAAATTCGCATGCAATTTCTGTGCTTCATCGTCAATAAGAAGGTCCAAGGGACAAAGTGAACCTGAAGTGAAGCATCGGAATCTGAAACTGGACTCACAGGAGCGGTTAAATCATATAAAGTTAGAGAGTCAGTCCTCTTGTACTTAAGTCGGCATTGTGCCTTTTGTATTAAATCCGCATGCAATTTCTGTGCTTCTTCGTCAATAAGAAGGTCCAAAGGATACAGTAAACCTGAAGTGAGGCATCGGAATCTAAAACTGGACTCACAGGAGAGGTTCAAATCATAGAAAGTTAGAGTGTCAGTCCTCTTGTACTTAAGTCGGCATTGTGCCTTTTGTATTACACAGGAGAGGTTTAAATTATAGAAAGTTAGAGTGTCAGTCCTCGTGTACTTATGTCGGCATTGTGCCTTTTGTATTAAATTTGCATGCAATTTCTGTGTTTCATCGTCAACAAGAAGGTCCAAGGGTTACAGTAGACCGGAAGTGAAACATCGGAATTTAAAACTGAACTCACAGGAGAGGTTCAAATCATAGAAAGTTAGAGTGTCAGTCCTCTTGTCCTTAAGTCGGCATTGTGCCTTTTGTACTGAATTCGGATGCAATTACTGTGTTCCATCCTCAATAAGAAGGTCCAAGGTGTACCGTAAATCTGAAGTGAAGCATCGGAATATAAATCTCGACTCACAGGAGATGTTAAAATCATAGAAAGTTGGAGTTTCAGTCCTCTTGGACTTAAGTCGGCATTGTGACTTTTGTATTAAATTCGGATGCAATTTCTGTGTTTCATCGTCAATAACAATGTCCAAGGGATACAGTAAACCTGAAGTGAAGCATCGGAATCTAAAACTGGACTCACACGAGAGGTTCAAAACATAGTAATTTAGAGTGTCATCCTCTTGTACTTAAATCGGCATTGTGCCTTTTGTATTAAATTCGGATGCAATTTCTGTGTTTCATCGTCAACAAGAAGGTCCAAGGGTTACAGTAAACCGGAAGTGAAACATCGGAATTTAAAACTGAACTCACAGGAGAGGTTCAAATCATAGAAAGTTAGAGTGTCAGTCCTCTTGTACTTAAGTCGGCATTGTGACTTTTGTATTGAATTCGGATGCAATTTCTGTCTTTCATCGTCATTAAGAAGGTCCACGAGATTCAGTATACCTGAAGTGAAGCATCGGAATCTAAAACTGGACTCACAAGAGAGGTTCAAATCATAGAAAGTTAGAGTGTCAGTCCTCTTGTACTTAAGTCGGCATTGTGCCTTTTGTATTAAATTCGAATGCAATTTCTGTGTTTCATCGTCAACAAGAAGGTCCAAGGGTTACAGTAAATCTTAAATGAAACATCGGAATTTAAAACTGAACTCACAGGCGAGGTTCAAATCATAGAAAGTTAGAGCGTCAGTCCTCTTGTACTTAAGTCATCATTGTGCCTTTTTATTAAATTCGGATGCAATTTCTGTGTTTCATCTTCAATACGATGGTCCTAGGAATACAGTAAACCTGAAGTGAAGTATCGGATCTAAAACTGGTCTCACAGGAGAGGTTCAAATCATAGAAAGTTAGAGTGTCAGTCCTCTTGTACTTAAGTCGGCATTGTGCCTTTTCTATTAAATTCGGATGCAATTTCTGTGTTTCAACGTCAATAAGAAGGTCCAAGGTATACAGTAAACCTGACGTGAAGCATCGGAATCTAAAACTGGACTCACAGGAGAGGTTCAAATCATAGAAAGTTAGAGTGACTGTCCTCTTGTACTTAAGTCAGCATTGTGCCTTTTGTATGAAATTCGGATGCAATTTCTGTCTTTCATCGTCAATAAGAATGTCCAAGGTATACAGTAAACCTGAAGCGGAGCATCGGAATCTACAACTCAACTCACAGGAGAGGTTCAAATCATAGAAAAGTAGAGTATCAGTCCTCTTCTACTTAAGTCGACATTGTGACTTTTGTATTAATTTCGGATGCAATTTCTGTGTTTCATCGTCAATAAGAAGGTCCATGGTAAACAGTAAACCTGAAGTGAAGCATCGGAATCTAAAACTGGATACACACGAGAGGTTTAAATCATAGAAAGTGTGTCAGTCCTCTTGTACTTAAGTCAGCATTGTGCCTTTTGTATTAAATTCGGATGCAATTTCTGTATTTCATCGTCAATAAGAAGGTCCAAGGTATACAGTAAACCTGAAGTGAAGCGTCGGAATCTAAAACTGGACTCACAGGAGAGGTTGAAATCATAGAATGTTAGAGTGTCAGTCCTCTTGTACTTAAGTCGGCATTGTGCCTTTTGTACTAAATTCGGATGCAATTTCTGTGTTTCATCGTCAATAAGATGGTCCTAGGAATACAGTAAACCTGAAGTGAAGCATCGGAATCTAAAACTGGACTCACTGGAGAGGTTCAAATCATAGAAAGATAGAGTGTCAGTCCTCTTGTACTTAAGTCAGCATTGTGACTTTTGTGTTAAATTCGGATGCAATTTCTGTGTTTCATCGTCAATAAGAAGGTCCAAGGGATAAAGTGAACCTGAAGTGAAGCATCGGAATCTAAAACTGGACTCACAGGAGCGGTTAAATCATAGAAACTTAGAGAGTCAGTCCTCTTGTACTTAAGTCGGCATTGTGCCTTTTGTATTAAATTCGCATGCAATTTCTGTGCTTCATCGTCAATAAGAAGGTCCAAAGGATACAGTAAACCTGAAGTGAGGCATCGGAATCTAAAACTGGACTCACAAGAGAGGTTCAAATCATAGAAAGTTAGAGTGTCAGTCCTCATGTACTTATGTCGGCATTGTGCTTTTTGTATTAAATTCGGTTGCAATTTCTGTGTCTCATCGTCAATAAGAAGGTCCATGGTATACAGTAAACCTTAAGTGAAGCAACGGAATCTAAAACTGGATTCACACGAGAGGTTTAAATCATAGAAAGTTAGAGTATCAGTCCTCTTGTACTTATGTCGGCATTGTGGCTTTTGTATTAAATTCGGATGCAATTTCTGTGTTTCATCGTCAATAAGAAGGTTTAAGGCTTACGGTTAACCTGAAGTGAAGCACCGAAATCTAAAACTCAACTCACAGGAGAGGTTCAAATCATAGAAAGTTAGAGTGTCAGTCCTCTTGTACTTAAGTCGGCATTGTGCATTTTGTATTACACAGGAGAGGTTTAAATCATAGAAAGTTAGAGTGTCAGTCCTCGTGTACTTATGTCGGCATTGTGCCTTTTGTATTAAATTTGCATGCAATTTCTGTGTTTCATCGTCAACAAGAAGGTCCAAGGGTTACAGTAGACCGGAAGTGAAACATCGAAATTTAAAACTGAACTCACAGGAGAGGTTAAAATCATATAAACTTAGCGTGTCAGTCCTCTTGTACTTAAGTCGGCATTGTGCCTTTTGTATTGAATTCGGATGCAATTTCTGTGTTTCATCGTCAATAAGAAGGTCCAAGGGATTCAGTATACCTGAAGTGAGGCATCGGAATCTAAAACTGGACTCACAGGACAGGTTCAAATCATAGAAAATTAGAGTGTCATCCTCTTGTACTGAAGTCGGCATTGTGCCTTTTGTATTAAATTCGTATGCAATTTCTGTGTTTCATCGTCAACAAGAAGGTCCAAGGGTTACAGTAAACCGGAAGTGAAACATCGGAATTTAAAACTGAACTCACAGGAGAGGTTCAAATCATAGAAAGTTAGAGTGTCAGTCCTCTTGTACTTAAGTCGGCATTGTGCCTTTTGTATTGAATTCGGATGCAATTTCTGTGTTTCATCGTCAATAAGAAGGTCCAAGGGATTCAGTATACCTGAAGTGAATCATCGGAAAGTAAAACTGGACTCACAGGACAGGTTCAAATCATAGAAAGTTACAGTGCCATCCTCTTGTACTTAAGTCGGCATTGTGCCTTTTGTATTAAATTCGGATGCAATTTCTGTGTTTCATCGTCAACAAGAAGGTCCAAGGGTTACAGTAAACCTGAAGTGAGGCATCGCAATCTAAAACTGGACTCACAGGAGAGGTTCAAATATTAGAAGGTGAGAGTGTCAGTCCTCTTGTACTTAAGTCGGCATTGTGCCTTTTGTATGAAATTCGGATGCAATTATTGTGTTTCATCGTCAATAAGAAGGTCCAAGGTGTACTGTAAATCTGACGTGAAGCATCGGAATCTAAAACTGGACTCACAGGAGAGGCTAGAAACATAGAAAGTTAGAGTGTCAGTCCTCTTGTACTTAAGTCGGCATTGTGACTTTTGTATGAAATTTGGATGCAATTTCTGTCTTTCATCGTCAATAAGAAGGTCCACGAGATTCAGTATACCTGAAGTGAAGCATCGGAATCTAAAACTGGACTCACAGGAGAGGTTCAAATCATAGAAAGTTAGAGTGTCAGTCCTCTTGTACTTAAGTCGGCATTGTGCCTTTTGTATTAAATTCGGATGCAATTTCTGTGTTTCATCGTCAACAAGAAGGTCCAAGGGTTACAGTAAACCTTAAATGAAACATCGGAATTTAAAACTGAACTCACAGGCGAGGTTCAAATCATAGAAAGTTAGAGCGTCAGTCCTCTTGTACTTAAGTCATCATTGTGCCTTTTTATTAAATTCGGATGCAATTTCTGTGTTTCATCTTCAATACGATGGTCCTAGGAATACAGTAAACCTGAAGTGAAGTATCGGATCTAAAACTGGTCTCACAGGAGAGGTTCAAATCATAGAAAGTTAGAGTGTCAGTCCTCTTGTACTTAAGTCGGCATTGTGCCTTTTCTATTAAATTCGGATGCAATTTCTGTGTTTCAACGTCAATAAGAAGGTCCAAGGTATACAGTAAACCTGACGTGAAGCATCGGAATCTAAAACTGGACTCACAGGAGAGGTTCAAATCATAGAAAGTTAGAGTGTCTGTCCTCTTGTACTTAAGTCAGCATTGTGCCTTTTGTATGAAATTCGGATGCAATTTCTGTCTTTCATCGTCAATAAGAATGTCTAAGGTATACAGTAAACCTGAAGCGGAGCATCGGAATCTACAACTCAACTCACAGGAGCGGTTCAAATCATAGAAAATTAGAGTATCAGTCCTCTTTTACTTAAGTCGGCATTCTGATTTGTGTATTAATTTCGGATGCAATTTCTGTGTTTCATCGTTAATAAGAAGGTCCATGGTATACAGTAAACCTGAAGTGAAGCATCGGAATCTAAAACTGGATACACACGAGAGGTTTAAATCATAGAAAGTGTGTCAGTCCTCTTGTACTTAAGTCGACATTGTGCCTTTTGTATTAAATTCGGATGCAATTTCTGTGTTTCATAGTCAATAAGAAGGTCCAAGGTTTACAGTTAACCTGAAGTGAAGCATCGAAATCTAAAACTCATCTCACAGGAGAGGTTCAAATCATGGAAAGTTAGAGTGTCAGTCCTCTTGTACTTAAGTCGGCATTGTGCCTTTTGTGTTAAATTCGGATGCAATTTCTGTGTTTCAACGTCAATAAGAAGGTCCAAGGTATACAGTAAACCTGAAGTGAAGCATCGGAATCTAAAACTGGACTCACAGGAGAGGTTCAAATCATAGCAAGTTAGAGTGTCAGTCCTCTTGTACTTAAGTCAGCATTGTGCCTTTTGCATTAAATTCGGATGCAATTTCTGTCTTTCATCGTCAATAAGAAGGCCCAAGGGATACAGTAAACCTGAAGTGAGGCATCGGAAACTAAAACTGGACTCACAGGAGAGGTTCAAATCATAGAACGTTAGAGTGTCAGTCCTCCTGTACTTAAGTTGGCATTGTGCCTTTTGTACTAAATTCGGATGCAATTTCTGTGTTTCATCGTCAATAAGAATGTCCAAGGTATACAGCAAACCTGATGCGAAGCATCGGAATCTACAACTCAACTCACAGGAGAGGTTCAAATCATAGAAAATTAGAGTGTCAGTCCTCATGTACTTATGTCGGCATTGTGACTTTTGTATTTAATTCGAATGCAATTTCTGTGTTTCATCGTCAATAAGAAGGTCCATGGTATACAGTAAACCCGAAGTGAAGAATCGGAATCTAAAACTGGATTCACACGAGAGGTTTAAATCATAGAAAGAGTGTCAGTCCTCTTGTACTTAAGTCGGCATTGTGTCTTTTGTATTAAATTCGGATGCAATTTCTGTGTATCATCGTCAATAAGAAGTTCCAGGGTTTACAGTTAACCTGAAGTGAAGCATCGAAATCTAAAACTCATCTCGCAGGAGAGGTTCAAATCATTGAAAGTTAGAGTGTCAGTCCTCTTGTACTTAAGTTGGCATTGTGCCCTTTGTATTAAATTCGGATGCAATTTCTGTATTTCATCGTCAATAGGAAGGTCACAGGTATACAGTAAACCTGAAGTGAAGCGTCGGAATCTAAAACTGGACTCACAGGACAGGTTCAAATCATAGAATGTTAGAGTGTCAGTCCTCTTGTACTTAAGTCGGCATTGTGCCTTTTGTATTAAATTCGGATGCAATTTCTGTGTTTCATCGTCAATAAGATGGTCCTAGGAATACAGTAAACCTGAAGTGAAGCATCGGAATCTAAAACTGGACTCACAGGAGCGGTTAAATCATAGAAAGTTAGAGCGTCAGTCCTCTTGTACTTAAGTCGGCATTGTGCCTTTTTTATTAAATTCGCATGCAATTTCTGTGCTTCATCGTCAATAAGATGGTCCAAAGGATACAGTAAACCTGAAGTGAAGCATCGGAATCTAGAACTGGACTCACAGGAGAGGTTCAAATCATAGAACGTTAGAGTGTCAGTCCTCTTGTACTTAAGTTGGCATTGTGCCTTTTGTATTAAATTCGGATGCAATTTCTGTGTTTCATCGTCAATAAGAATGTCCAAGGTATACAGTAAAC
Source organism: Schistocerca serialis cubense (assembly GCF_023864345.2). Taxonomy (NCBI): domain Eukaryota; kingdom Metazoa; phylum Arthropoda; class Insecta; order Orthoptera; family Acrididae; genus Schistocerca; species Schistocerca serialis. The sequence goes on from NC_064639.1 coordinate 79,657,366, forward strand.
CTGAAGCGAAGCATCAGAATCTACAACTCAACAAACAGGAGAGGTTCAAATCATAGAAAGTTAGAGTGTCAGTCCTCATGTACTTAAGTCGGCATTGTGCCTTTTGTATTAAATTCGGTTGCAATTTCTGTGTCTCATCGTCAATAAGAATGTCCATGGTATACAGTAAACCTGAAGTGAAGCAACGGAATCTAAAACTCGATTCACACTAGAGGTTTAAATCATAGAAAGTTAGAGTATCAGTCCTCTTGTACTTAAGTCGGCATTGTGCCTTTTGTATTAAATTCGGATGCAATTTCTGTGTTTCATCGTCAATAGGAAGGTCCAAGGCTTACGGTTAACCTGAAGTGAAGCATCGAAATCTAAAACTCAACTCACAGGAGAGGTTCAAATCATACAAAGTTAGAGGGTGAGTCCTCTTGTACTTAAGTCGGCATTGTGCCTTTTGTATTACACAGGAGAGGTTTAAATAATAGAAAGTTAGAGTGTCAGTCCTCTTGTACTTATGTCGGCATTGTGCCTTTTGTATTAAATTTGCATGCAATTTCTGTGTTTCATCGTCAACAAGAAGGTCCAAGGGTTACAGTAGACCGGAAGTGAAACATCGGAGTTTAAAACTGAACTCACAGGAGAGGTTCAAATCATACAAAGTTAGAGTGTCAGTCCTCTTGTACTTAGGTCGGCATTGTGCCTTTTGTATTGAATTCGGATGCAATTTCTGTGTTCCATCGTCAATAAGAAGGTCCAAGGTGTACTGTAAATCTGTAGTGAAGCATCGGAATCTAAATCTGGACTCACAGGAGTGGTTAAAATCATACAAAGTTAGAGTGTCAGTCCTCTTGTACTTAAGTCGGCATTGTGCCTTTTGTATTGAATTCGGATGCAATTTCTGTGTTTCATCGTCAATAAGAAGGTCCAAGGGATTCAGTATACCTGAAGTGAATCATCGGAAAGTAAAACTGGACTCACAGGACAGGTTCAAATCATAGAAAGTTACAGTGCCATCCTCTTGTACTTAAGTCGGCATTGTGCCTTTTTTATTAAATTCGGATGCAATTTCTGTGTTTCATCGTCAACAAGAAGGTCCAAGGGTTACAGTAAACCTGAAGTGAGGCATCGCAATCTAAAACTGGACTCACAGGAGAGGTTCAAATATTAGAAGGTGAGAGTGTCAGTCCTCTTGTACTTAAGTCGGCATTGTGCCTTTTGTATGAAATTCGGATGCAATTATTGTGTTTCATCGTCAATAAGAAGGTCCAAGGTGTACTGTAAATCTGACGTGAAGCATCGGAATTCAAAACTGGACTCACAGGAGAGGCTAGAAACATAGAAAGTTAGAGTGTCAGTCCTCTTGTACTTAAGTCGGCATTGTGACTTTTGTATGAAATTTGGATGCAATTTCTGTCTTTCATCGTCAATAAGAAGGTCCACGAGATTCAGTATACCTGAAGTGAAGCATCGGAATCTAAAACTGGACTCACAGGAGAGGTTCAAATCATAGAAAGTTAGAGTGTCAGTCCTCTTGTACTTAAGTCGGCATTGTGCCTTTTGTATTAAATTCGGATACAATTTCTGTGTTTCATCGTCAACAAGAAGGTCCAAGGGTTACAGTAAACCTTAAATGAAACATCGGAATTTAAAACTGAACTCACAGGCGAGGTTCAAATCATAGAAAGTTAGAGCGTCAGTCCTCTTGTACTTAAGTCATCATTGTGCCTTTTTATTAAATTCGGATGCAATTTCTGTGTTTCATCTTCAATACGATGGTCCTAGGAATACAGTAAACCTGAAGTGAAGTATCGGATCTAAAACTGGTCTCACAGGAGAGGTTCTAATCATAGAAAGTTAGAGTGTCAGTCCTCTTGTACTTAAGTCGGCATTGTGCCTTTTCTATTAAATTCGGATGCAATTTCTGTGTTTCAACGTCAATAAGAAGGTCCAAGGTATACAGTAAACCTGACGTGAAGCATCGGAATCTAAAACTGGACTCACAGGAGAGGTTCAAATCATAGAAAGTTAGAGTGTCTGTCCTCTTGTACTTAAGTCAGCATTGTGCCTTTTGTATGAAATTCGGATGCAATTTCTGTCTTTCACCGTCAATAAGAATGTCCAAGGTATACAGTAAACCTGAAGCGGAGCATCGGAATCTACAACTCAACTCACAGGAGCGGTTCAAATCATAGAAAATTAGAGTATCAGTCCTCTTTTACTTAAGTCGGCATTGTGATTTGTGTATTAATTTCGGATGCAATTTCTGTGTTTCATCGTCAATAAGAAGGTCCATGGTATACAGTAAACCTGAAGTGAAGCATCGGAATCTAAAACTGGATACACACGAGAGGTTTAAATCATAGAAAGTGTGTCAGTCCTCTTGTACTTAAGTCGACATTGTGCCTTTTGTATTAAATTCGGATGCAATTTCTGTGTTTCATAGTCAATAAGATGGTCCAAGGTTTACAGTTAACCTGAAGTGAAGCATCGAAATCTAAAACTCATCTCACAGGAGAGGTTCAAATCATGGAAAGTTAGAGTGTCAGTCCTCTTGTACTTAAGTCGGCATTGTGCCTTTTGTGTTAAATTCGGATGCAATTTCTGTGTTTCAACGTCAATAAGAAGGTCCAAGGTATACAGTAAACCTGAAGTGAAGCATCGGAATCTAAAACTGGACTCACAGGAGAGGTTCAAATCATAGCAAGTTAGAGTGTCAGTCCTCTTGTACTTAAGTCAGCATTGTGCCTTTTGCATTAAATTCGGATGCAATTTCTGTCTTTCATCGTCAATAAGAAGGCCCAAGGGATACAGTAAACCTGAAGTGAGGCATCGGAAACTAAAACTGGACTCACAGGAGAGGTTCAAATCATAGAACGTTAGAGTGTCAGTCCTCCTGTACTTAAGTTGGCATTGTGCGTTTTGTACTAAATTCGGATGCAATTTCTGTGTTTCATCGTCAATAAGAATGTCCAAGGTATACAGCAAACCTGATGCGAAGCATCGGAATCTACAACTCAACTCACAGGAGAGGTTCAAATCATAGAAATTAGAGTGTCAGTCCTCATGTACTTATGTCGGCATTGTGACTTTTGTATTTAATTCGAATGCAATTTCTGTGTTTCATCGTCAATAAGAAGGTCCATGGTATACAGTAAACCCGAAGTGAAGAATCGGAATCTAAAACTGGATTCACACGAGAGGTTTAAATCATAGAAAGAGTGTCAGTCCTCTTGTACTTAAGTCGGCATTGTGTCTTTTGTATTAAATTCGGATGCAATTTCTGTGTATCATCGTCAATAAGAAGTTCCAGGGTTTACAGTTAACCTGAAGTGAAGCATCGAAATCTAAAACTCATCTCGCAGGAGAGGTTCAAATCATTGAAAGTTAGAGTGTCAGTCCTCTTGTACTTAAGTTGGCATTGTGCCATTTGTATTAAATTCGGATGCAATTTCTGTATTTCATCGTCAATAGGAAGGTCACAGGTATACAGTAAACCTGAAGTGAAGCGTCGGAATCTAAAACTGGACTCACAGGAGAGGTTCAAATCATAGAATGTTAGAGTGTCAGTCCTCTTGTACTTAAGTCGGCATTGTGCCTTTTGTATTAAATTCGGATGCAATTTCTGTGTTTCATCGTCAATAAGATGGTCCTAGGAATACAGTAAACCTGAAGTGAGGCATCGGAATCTAAAACTGGACTCACAGGAGCGGTTAAATCATAGAAAGTTAGAGCGTCAGTCCTCTTGTACTTAAGTCGGCATTGTGCCTTTTTTATTAAATTCGCATGCAATTTCTGTGCTTCATCGTCAATAAGATGGTCCAAAGGATACAGTAAACCTGAAGTGAAGCATCGGAATCTAGAACTGGACTCACAGGAGAGGTTCAAATCATAGAACGTTAGAGTGTCAGTCCTCCTGTACTTAAGTTGGCATTGTGCCTTTTGTATTAAATTCGGATGCAATTTCTGTCTTTCATCGTCAATAAGAATGTCCAAGGTATACAGTAAACCTGAAGCGAAGCATCAGAATCTACAACTCAACAAACAGGAGAGGTTCAAATCATAGAAAGTTAGAGTGTCAGTCCTCATGTACTTAAGTCGGCATTGTGCCTTTTGTATTAAATTCGGTTGCAATTTCTGTGTCTCATCGTCAATAAGAATGTCCATGGTATACAGTAAACCTGAAGTGAAGCAACGGAATCTAAAACTCGATTCACACGAGAGGTTTAAATCATAGAAAGTTAGAGTATCAGTCCTCTTGTACTTAAGTCGGCATTGTGCCTTTTGTATTAAATTCGGATGCAATTTCTGTGTTTCATCGTCAATAGGAAGGTCCAAGGCTTACGGTTAACCTGAAGTGAAGCATCGAAATCTAAAACTCAACTCACAGGAGAGGTTCAAATCATACAAAGTTAGAGGGTGAGTCCTCTTGTACTTAAGTCGGCATTGTGCCTTTTGTATTACACAGGAGAGGTTTAAATAATAGAAAGTTAGAGTGTCAGTCCTCTTGTACTTATGTCGGCATTGTGCCTTTTGTATTAAATTTGCATGCAATTTCTGTGTTTCATCGTCAACAAGAAGGTCCAAGGGTTACAGTAGACCGGAAGTGAAACATCGGAGTTTAAAACTGAACTCACAGGAGAGGTTCAAATCATACAAAGTTAGAGTGTCAGTCCTCTTGTACTTAGGTCGGCATTGTGCCTTTTGTATTGAATTCGGATGCAATTTCTGTGTTCCATCGTCAATAAGAAGGTCCAAGGTGTACTGTAAATCTGTAGTGAAGCATCGGAATCTAAATCTGGACTCACAGGAGTGGTTAAAATCATAGAAAGTTGGAGTTTCAGTCCTCTTGTACTTAAGTCGGCACTGTGCCTTTTGTATTAAATTCGGATGCAATTTCTGTGTTTCATCGTCAATAAGAATGTCCAAGGTATACAGTAAACCTGAAGCGAAGGATCAGAATCTACAACACAACAAACAGGAGAGGTTCAAATCATAGAAAGTTAGAGTGTCAGTCCTCATGTACTTAAGTCGGCATTGTGCCTTTTGTATTAAATTCGGTTGCAATTTCTGTGTCTCATCGTCAATAAGAATGTCCTTGGTATACAGTAAACCTGAAGTGAAGCAACGGAATCTAAAACTCGATTCACACGAGAGGCTTTAATCATAGAAAGTTAGAGTATCAGTCCTCTTGTACTTAAGTCGGCATTGTGCCTTTTGTATTAAATTCGGATGCAATTTCTGTGTTTCATCGTCAATAAGAAGGTCCAAGGCTTACAGTTAACCTGAAGTGAAGCATCGAAATCTAAAACTCAACTCACAGGAGAGGTTCAAATCATACAAAGTTAGAGTGTGAGTCCTCTTGTACTTAAGTCGGCATTGTGCCTTTTGTAATACACAGGAGAGGTTTAAATAATAGAAAGTTAGAATGTCAGTCCTCTTGTACTTATGTCGGCATTGTGCCTTTTGTATTAAATTTGCATGCAATTTCTGTGTTTCATCGTCAACAAGAAGGTCCAAGGGTTACAGTAGACCGGAAGTGAAACATCGGAATTTAAAACTGAACTCACAGGAGAGGTTCAAATCACACAAAGTTAGAGTGTCAGTCCTCTTGTACTTAGGTCGGCATTGTGCCTTTTGTATTGAATTCGGATGCAATTTCTGTGTTCCATCGTCAATAAGAAGGTCCAAGGCTTACGGTTAACCTGAAGTGAATTTTCGAAATATAAAACTCAACTCACAGGAGAGGTTCAAATCATACAAAGTTAGAGTGTCAGTCCTCTTGTACTTAAGTGTGCATTGTGCCTTTTGTATTACACAGGAGAGGTTCAAAACATAGTAATTTAGAGTGTCAGTCCTCTTGTACTTAAGTCGGCATTGTGCCTTTTGTATGAAATTCGGATGCAATTATAGTGTTCCATCGTCAACAAGAAGGTCCAAGGTGTACTGTAAATCTGAAGTGAAGCATCAGAATATAAATCTGGACTCACAGGAGAGGTTAAAATCATAGATAGTTATAGTGTCAGTCCTCTTGTACTTAAGTCGGCTTTGTGACTTTTGTATTAAATTCCGATGCAATTTCTGTGTTTCATCGTCAATAACAAGGTCCAAGGAATACAGTAAACCTGAGGTGAAGCATCGGAATCTAAAACTGGACTCACAGGAGAGGTTAAAATCATAGAAAGTTGGAGTTTCCGTCCTCTTGTACTTAAGTCGGCACTGTGCCTTTTGTATTAAATTCGGATGCAATTTCTGTGTTTCATCGTCAATAAGAAGGTCCAAGGCTTACGGTTAACCTGAAGTGAATTTTCGAAATATAAAACTCAACTCACAGGAGAGGTTCAAATCATACAAAGTTAGAGTGTCAGTCCTCTTGTACTTAAGTGTGCATTGTGCCTTTTGTATTACACAGGAGAGGTTCAAAACATAGTAATTTAGAGTGTCAGTCCTCTTGTACTTAAGTCGGCATTGTGCCTTTTGTATGAAATTCGGATGCAATTATAGTGTTCCATCGTCAACAAGAAGGTCCAAGGTGTACTGTAAATCTGAAGTGAAGCATCAGAATATAAATCTGGACTCACAGGAGAGGTTAAAATCATAGATAGTTATAGTGTCAGTCCTCTTGTACTTAAGTCGGCTTTGTGACTTTTGTATTAAATTCCGATGCAATTTCTGTGTTTCATCGTCAATAACAAGGTCCAAGGAATACAGTAAACCTGAGGTGAAGCATCGGAATCTAAAACTGGACTCACAGGAGAGGTTCAAATCATAGTAATTTAGAGTGTCAGTCGTCTCGTAATTAAGTCCGCATTGTGCCTTTTGTATTAAATTAGGATGCAATATCTGTGTTTCAACGTCAATAAGAAGGTCCAAGGTATACAGTAAACCTGACGTGAAGCATCGGAATCTAAAACTGGACTCACAGGAGAGGTTCAAATCATAGAAAGTTAGAGTGTCTGTCCTCTTGTACTTAAGTCAGCATTGTGCCTTTTGTATGAAATTCGGATGCAATTTCTGTCTTTCATCGTCAATAAGAATGTCCAAGGTATACAGTAAACCTGAAGCGGAGCATCGGAATCTACAACTCAACTCACAGGAGCGGTTCAAATCATAGAAAATTAGAGTATCAGTCCTCTTTTACTTAAGTCGGCATTGTGATTTGTGTATTAATTTCGGATGCAATTTCTGTGTTTCATCGTCAATAAGAAGGTCCATGGTATACAGTAAACCTGAAGTGAAGCATCGGAATCTAAAACTGGATACACACGAGAGGTTTAAATCATAGAAAGTGTGTCAGTCCTCTTGTACTTAAGTCGACATTGTGCCTTTTGTATTAAATTCGGATGCAATTTCTGTGTTTCATAGTCAATAAGAAGGTCCAAGGTTTACAGTTAACCTGAAGTGAAGCATCGAAATCTAAAACTCATCTCACAGGAGAGGTTCAAATCATGGAAAGTTAGAGTGTCAGTCCTCTTGTACTTAAGTCGGCATTGTGCCTTTTGTGTTAAATTCGGATGCAATTTCTGTGTTTCAACGTCAATAAGAAGGTCCAAGGTATACAGTAAACCTGAAGTGAAGCATCGGAATCTAAAACTGGACTCACAGGAGAGGTTCAAATCATAGCAAGTTAGAGTGTCAGTCCTCTTGTACTTAAGTCAGCATTGTGCCTTTTGCATTAAATTCGGATGCAATTTCTGTCTTTCATCGTCAATAAGAAGGCCCAAGGGATACAGTAAACCTGAAGTGAGGCATCGGAAACTAAAACTGGACTCACAGGAGAGGTTCAAATCATAGAACGTTAGAGTGTCAGTCCTCCTGTACTTAAGTTGGCATTGTGCCTTTTGTACTAAATTCGGATGCAATTTCTGTGTTTCATCGTCAATAAGAATGTCCAAGGTATACAGCAAACCTGATGCGAAGCATCGGAATCTACAACTCAACTCACAGGAGAGGTTCAAATCATAGAAAATTAGAGTGTCAGTCCTCATGTACTTATGTCGGCATTGTGACTTTTGTATTTAATTCGAATGCAATTTCTGTGTTTCATCGTCAATAAGAAGGTCCATGGTATACAGTAAACCCGAAGTGAAGAATCGGAATCTAAAACTGGATTCACACGAGAGGTTTAAATCATAGAAAGAGTGTCAGTCCTCTTGTACTTAAGTCGGCATTGTGTCTTTTGTATTAAATTCGGATGCAATTTCTGTGTATCATCGTCAATAAGAAGTTCCAGGGTTTACAGTTAACCTGAAGTGAAGCATCGAAATCTAAAACTCATCTCGCAGGAGAGGTTCAAATCATTGAAAGTTAGAGTGTCAGTCCTCTTGTACTTAAGTTGGCATTGTGCCCTTTGTATTAAATTCGGATGCAATTTCTGTATTTCATCGTCAATGGGAAGGTCACAGGTATACAGTAAACCTGAAGTGAAGCGTCGGAATCTAAAACTGGACTCACAGGAGAGGTTCAAATCATAGAATGTTAGAGTGTCAGTCCTCTTGTACTTAAGTCGGCATTGTGCCTTTTGTATTAAATTCGGATGCAATTTCTGTGTTTCATCGTCAATAAGATGGTCCTAGGAATACAGTAAACCTGAAGTGAAGCATCGGAATCTAAAACTGGACTCACAGGAGCGGTTAAATCATAGAAAGTTAGAGCGTCAGTCCTCTTGTACTTAAGTCGGCATTGTGCCTTTTGTATTAAATTCGCATGCAATTTCTGTGCTTCATCGTCAATAAGATGGTCCAAAGGATACAGTAAACCTGAAGTGAAGCATCGGAATCTAGAACTGGACTCACAGGAGAGGTTCAAATCATAGAACGTTAGAGTGTCAGTCCTCTTGTACTTAAGTTGGCATTGTGCCTTTTGTATTAAATTCGGATGCAATTTCTGTGTTTCATCGTCAATAAGAATGTCCAAGGTATACAGTAAACCTGAAGCGAAGGATCAGAATCTACAACACAACAAACAGGAGAGGTTCAAATCATAGAAAGTTAGAGTGTCAGTCCTCTTGTACTTAAGTCGGCATTGTGCCTTTTGTATTAAATTCGGATGCAATTTCTGTGTTTCATCGTCAATAAGATGGTCCTAGGAATACAGTAAACCTGAAGTGAAGCATCGGAATCTAAAACTGGACTCACAGGAGCGGTTAAATCATAGAAAGTTAGAGTGTCAGTCCTCTTGTACTTATGTCGGCATTGTGCCTTTTGTATTAAATTTGCATGCAATTTCTGTGTTTCATCGTCAACAAGAAGGTCCAAGGGTTACAGTAGACCGGAAGTGAAACATCGGAGTTTAAAACTGAACTCACAGGAGAGGTTCAAATCATACAAAGTTAGAGTGTCAGTCCTCTTGTACTTAGGTCGGCATTGTGCCTTTTGTATTGAATTCGGATGCAATTTCTGTGTTCCATCGTCAATAAGAAGGTCCAAGGTGTACTGTAAATCTGTAGTGAAGCATCGGAATCTAAATCTGGACTCACAGGAGTGGTTAAAATCATAGAAAGTTGGAGTTTCAGTCCTCTTGTACTTAAGTCGGCACTGTGCCTTTTGTATTAAATTCGGATGCAATTTCTGTGTTTCATCGTCAATAAGAATGTCCAAGGTATACAGTAAACCTGAAGCGAAGGATCAGAATCTACAACACAACAAACAGGAGAGGTTCAAATCATAGAAAGTTAGAGTGTCAGTCCTCATGTACTTAAGTCGGCATTGTGCCTTTTGTATTAAATTCGGTTGCAATTTCTGTGTCTCATCGTCAATAAGAATGTCCTTGGTATACAGTAAACCTGAAGTGAAGCAACGGAATCTAAAACTCGATTCACACGAGAGGCTTAAATCATAGAAAGTTAGAGTATCAGTCCTCTTGTACTTAAGTCGGCATTGTGCCTTTTGTATTAAATTCGGATGCAATTTCTGTGTTTCATCGTCAATAAGAAGGTCCAAGGCTTACAGTTAACCTGAAGTGAAGCATCGAAATCTAAAACTCAACTCACAGGAGAGGTTCAAATCATACAAAGTTAGAGTGTGAGTCCTCTTGTACTTAAGTCGGCATTGTGCCTTTTGTAATACACAGGAGAGGTTTAAATAATAGAAAGTTAGAGTGTCAGTCCTCTTGTACTTATGTCGGCATTGTGCCTTTTGTATTAAATTTGCATGCAATTTCTGTGTTTCATCGTCAACAAGAAGGTCCAAGGGTTACAGTAGACCGGAAGTGAAACATCGGAATTTAAAACTGAACTCACAGGAGAGGTTCAAATCATACAAAGTTAGAGTGTCAGTCCTCTTGTACTTAGGTCGGCATTGTGCCTTTTGTATTGAATTCGGATGCAATTTCTGTGTTCCATCGTCAATAAGAAGGTCCAAGGTGTACTGTAAATCTGAAGTGAAGCATCGGAATCTAAATCTGGACTCACAGGAGAGGTTAAAATCATAGAAAGTTGGAGTTTCCGTCCTCTTGTACTTAAGTCGGCACTGTGCCTTTTGTATTAAATTCGGATGCAATTTCTGTGTTTCATCGTCAATAAGAAGGTCCAAGGCTTACGGTTAACCTGAAGTGAATTTTCGAAATATAAAACTCAACTCACAGGAGAGGTTCAAATCATACAAAGTTAGAGTGTCAGTCCTCTTGTACTTAAGTGTGCATTGTGCCTTTTGTATTACACAGGAGAGGTTCAAAACATAGTAATTTAGAGTGTCAGTCCTCTTGTACTTAAGTCGGCATTGTGCCTTTTGTATGAAATTCGGATGCAATTATAGTGTTCCATCGTCAACAAGAAGGTCCAAGGTGTACTGTAAATCTGAAGTGAAGCATCAGAATATAAATCTGGACTCACAGGAGAGGTTAAAATCATAGATAGTTATAGTGTCAGTCCTCTTGTACTTAAGTCGGCTTTGTGACTTTTGTATTAAATTCCGATGCAATTTCTGTGTTTCATCGTCAATAACAAGGTCCAAGGAATACAGTAAACCTGAGGTGAAGCATCGGAATCTAAAACTGGACTCACAGGAGAGGTTCAAATCATAGTAATTTAGAGTGTCAGTCGTCTCGTAATTAAGTCCGCATTGTGCCTTTTGTATTAAATTAGGATGCAATATCTGTGTTTCAACGTCAATAAGAAGGTCCAAGGTATACAGTAAACCTGAAGTGAAGCATCGGAATCTAAAACTGGACTCACAGGAGAGGTTCAAATCATAGAAAGTTAGAGTGTCAGTCCTCTTGTTTTTAAGTCAGCTTTGTGCCGTTTGTATTAAATTCGGATGCAATTTCTGTGTTTCATCGTCAATAAGAAGGTCCAAGGCTTACGGTTAACCTGAAGGGAAGCATCGAAATCTAAAACTCAACTCACAGGAGAGGTTAAAATCATAGATAGTTAGAGTGTCAGTCCTCTTGTACTTAAGTCGGCATTGTGCCTTTTGTATTACACAGGAGAGGTTCAAAACATAGTAATTTAGAGTGTCAGTCCTCTTGTACTTAAGTCGGCATTGTGCCTTTTGTATTAAATTCGGATGCAATTACTGTGTTTCATTTTCAATAAGATGGTCCAAGGGATACAGTAAACCTGAAGTGAAGCATCAGAATCTAAAACTGGACTCACAGGAGAGGTTTAAATCATAGAAAGTTAGAGTGTCAGTCCTCTTGTACTTAAGTTGGCATCGTGAATTTAGATTAAATTCGGATGCAATTTCTGTGTTTCATCGTCAATAAGAAGGTCCAAGGTATACAGTAAATCTAAAGTGAAGCATCGGAATCTAAAACTGGACTCACAGGACAGGTTCAAATCATAGAAAGTTACAGTGCCATCCTCTTGTACTTAAGTCGGCATTGTGCCTTTTGTATTAAATTCGGATGCAATTTCTGTGTTTCATCGTCAACAAGAAGGTCCAAGGTTTACAGTAAACCTGAAGTGAAGCATCGCAATCTAAAGCTGGACTCACAGGAGAGGTTCCAATATTAGAAAGTGAGAGTGTCAGACCTCTTGTACTTAAGTCGGCTTTGTGACTTATGTATTAAATTCCGATGCCATTTCTGTGTTTCATCGTCAATAACAAGGTCCAAGGGATACAGTAAACCTGAGGTGAAGCATCGGAATCTAAAACTGGACTCACAGGAGAGGTTCAAATCATAGTAATTTAGAGTGTCAGTCGTCTCGTAATTAAGTCGGCATTGTGCCTTTTGTATTAAATTAGGATGCAATATCTGTGTTTCAACGTCAATAAGAATGTCCAAGGTATACAGTAAACCTGAAGTGAAGCATCGGAATCTAAAACTGGACTCACAGGAGGTGTTCAAATCATAGAAAGTTAGAGTGTCAGTCCTCTTGTTTTTAAGTCAGCTTTATGCCATTTGTATTAAATTCGGATGCAATTTCTGTGTTTCATCGTCAACAAGAAGGTCCAAGGGTTACAGTAAACCTGAAGTGAAGCTACGGAATCTAAAACTGGACTCACAGGAGAGGTTCAAATAATAGAAAGTGAGAGTGTCAGTCCTCTTGTACTTAAGTCGGCATTGTGCCTTTTGTATTAAATTCGGATGCAATTATTGTGTTTCATCGTCAATAAGAAGGTCGAAGGTGTACTGTAAATCTGAAGTGAAGCATGGGAATCTAAAACTTGACTCACAGGAGAGGTTAGAATGATAGAAATGGAGAGTGTCAGTCCTCTTGTACTTAAGTCGGCATTGTGACTTTTGTATTAAATTCGGATGCAATTTCTGTCTTTCATCTTCAATAAGAAGGTCCAAGGGATACAGTAAACCTGAAGTGCAGCATCGGAATCTAAAACTGGACTCACAGGAGAGGTTCAAATCATAGAATGTTAGAGTGTCAGTCCTCTTGTACTTAAGTCGGCATTGTGGCTTTTGTATTTAATTCGGATGCAATTTCTGTGTTTCATCGGAAATAGGAAGGTCCAAGGTATACAGTAAAACGAAGGGAAGCATCGGAATCTAAAATTGGACTCTCAGGAGAGGTTCAAATCATAGAATGTTAGAGTGTCTGTCCTCTTGTACTTATGTCGGCATTGTGCCTTTTGTATTAAATTCGGATGCAATTTCTGTGTTTCATCGTCAATAAAAAGGTCCAAGGTATACAGGAAACCTGAAGTGAAGCATCGGAATCTAAAACAGGACTTACAGGAGAGGTTAAAGTCATTGAAAATTAGAGTGTCCCCTCTTGTACTTAAGTCAGCATTGTGCCTTTTACATTAAATTAGTATGCAATTTCTGTGTTTCATCGTCTATAAGAAGATCCAAGGTATACAGTAAACCTGAAGTAAAGCATGGGAATCTTAAACTGGACTCACAGGTGAGGTTCAATTCATTGAAAGCTAGTGTGTCAGTCCTCTTGTACTTAAGTCGGCATTGTGCCTTTTGTATTAAATTTGGATGCAATTTCTGTCTTTCATCGTCAATAAGAAGTTCAAGGAATATAGGTAACCTGAAGTGAAGAATCGGAATCTCAAACTGGACTTACAGGAAAGGTTCAAATCATAGAGAGTTAGAGTGTCAGTCCTCTTGTACTTAAGTCGGCATTGTGCCTTTTGTATTAAATTCGGATGCAATTTCTGTGCTTCATCCTCAATAAGAAGGTCCAAGGTATACAGAAAACCTGAAGAGAAAGCATCGGAATCTAAAAATGGACTCACAGGAGCGGTTAAATCATAGATAGAGTGTCAGTCCTCTTGTACTTAAGTCGGCATTGTGACTTTTGTATTGAATTCGGATGCAATTTCTGTGTTTCATCGTCAATAAGAAGGTCTAAGGGATACAGTGAACCTGAAGTGAAGCATCGGAATCTAAAACTGGACTCACAGGAGAGGTTCAAATCATTGAAAGTTAGAGTGTCAGTCCTCTTGCACTTATGTCGGCATTGTGCGTTTTGTATTAAATTCGGATGCAATTTCTGTCTTTCATCTTCAATAAGAAGGTCCAAGGGATACAGTAAACCTGAAGTGCAGCATCGGAATCTAAAACTGGACTCACAGGAGAGGTTCAAATCATAGAATGTTAGAGTGTCAGTCCTCTTGTACTTAAGTCGGCATTGTGCCTTTTGTATTTAATTCGGATGCAATTTCTGTCTTTCATCGGAAATAGGAATGTCCAAGGTATACAGTAAAACGAAGGGAAGCATCGGAATCTAAAATTGGACTCTCGGGAGTGGTTCAAATCATAGAATGTTAGAGTGTCAGTCCTCTTGTACTTATGTCGGCATTGTGCCTTTTGTATTAAATTCGGATGCAATTTCTTTATTTCATCGTCAATAAGAAGGTCCAAGGTATAGTGTAAACCTGAAGTGAAGCATCGGAATCTAAAACTGGACTCACAGGAGAGGTTCAAATCACAGAAGATTAGAGTGTCAGTCCTCTTGTACTTAAGTCGGCATTGTGCCTTTTGTATTAAATTTGGATGCAATTTCTGTGTTTCATCGTCAATAAGAAGGTTAAAAGAATACAGGTAACCTGAAGTGAAGATTCGGGTTCTCATACTGGACTTACAGGAGAGGTTCTAATCATAGAAAGTTAGAGTGTCAGTCCTCTTGTACTTGAGTCGGCATTGTGCCTTTTGTATTAAATTCGGATGCAATTTCTGTGCTTCATCATCAATAAGAAGGTCCAAGGTATACAGGAAACCTGAAGTGAAGCATCGGAATCTAAAACAGGACCTACAGGAGAGGTTAAAGTCATTGAAATTTAGAGTGTCCCCTCTTGTACTTAAGTCAGCATTGTGCCTTTTACATTAAATTCGTATGCAATTTCTGTGTTTCATCGTCAATAAGAAGATCCAAGGTATACAGTAAACCTGAAGTAAAGCATGGGAATCTAAAACTAGACTCACAGGTGAGGTTCAATTCATTGAAAGCTAGAGTGTCAGTCCTCTTGTACTTAAGTCGGCATTGTGCCTTTTGTATTAAATTTGGATGCAATTTCTGTGTTTCATCGTCAATAAGAAGATTCAAGGAATATAGGTAACCTGAAGTGAAGAATCGGAATCTCAAACTGGACTTACAGGAAAGGTTCAAATCATAGAGAGTTAGAGTGTCAGTCCTCTTGTACTTAAGTCGGCATTGTGCCTTTTGTATTAAATTCGGATGCAATTTCTGTGCTTCATCCTCAATAAGAAAGTCAAAGGTATACAGAAAACCTGAAGAGAAAGCATCGGAATCTAAAAATGGACTCACAGGAGCAGTTAAATCATAGAAAGAGTGTCAGTCCTCTTGTACTTAAGTCGGAATTGTGCCTTTTGTATTAAATTCGGATGCTATTTCTGTGTTTCATCGTCAATAAGAAGGTCAAAGGTATGCAGTAAACCTGAAGGGAAGCATCGGAATCTAAAACTGGTCTCACAGGAGAGGTTTAAATCATAGAAAGTTAGAATGTCAGTCCTCTTGTACTTAAGTCGGCATTGTGCCTTTTGTATTAAATTCGGATGCAATTTCTGTGTTTAATCGTCAATAAGGAGGTCCAAGGTTTACAGTAAACCTGAAGTGAAGCATCGAAATCTAAAACTCAACTCACGGGAGAGGTTCAAATCATAGAAAGTTAGAGTGTCAGTCCGCTTGTACTTAAGTCGGCATTGTGCCTTTTGTATTAGCTTCGGATGCAATTTCTGTATTTCATCGTCAATAAGAAAGTCCAAGGGATACAGTAAACCTGAAGTGAAGCATCGGAATCTAAAACTGGAAGCACAGGAGAGGTTCATATCATAGAAAGATAGAGTGTCAGTCATCTTGTATTTAAGTCGGCATTGTGCCTTTTGTATTAAATTCGGATGCAATTTCTGTGTTTCATCGTCAATAAGAAGGTACAAGGGATACAGTAAACCTGAAGTGAAGCATCGGAATCTAAAACTGGACTCACAGGACAGGTTTAAATCATAGAAAGTTAGATTGTCAGTCCTCTTGTACTTAAGTCGGAATTGTTCCTTTTGTATTAAATTCGGATGCAATTTCTGTGCTTCATCGTCAATAAGAAGGTCCAAGGAAAGCAGTAAACCTGAAGTGAAGCATCGGAATCTAAAACTGGTCACACAGGAGAGATTTAAATCATAGAAAGAGAGAGTGTCAGTCCTCTTGTACTTAATTTTGCATTGTGCCTTTTGTATTAAGTTCGGATGCAATTTCTGTGTTTAATCGTCAATAAGGAGGTCCAAGGTTTACAGTAAACCTGAAATGAAGCATCGAAATCTAAAACTCAACTCAGAGGAAAGGTTCAAATCATAGAAAGTTAGAGTGTCAGTCCTCTTGTACTTAAGTCGGCATATTGCTTTTGTATTAAATTGGGATGCAATTTCTGTGTTTCATCGTCAATAAGAAGGTCCAAGGGATACAGTAAACCTGAAGTGAAGCATCGGAATCTCAAACTGGACTCACAGGAGGGGTTCAAATCATAGAGAGTTAGAGTGTCAGTCCTCTTGTACTTAAGTCGGCATTGTGCCTTATGTATTAAATTCGGATGCAATTTCTGTGTTTCACCGTCAATAAGACGGACCAAGGGATACAGTTAACCTGAAGTGAAGCATCGGAATCTAAAACTGGTCTCTCAGGACAGGTTCAAATCATAGAACGTTAGAGTGTCAGTCCTCTTGTACTTATGTCGGCATTGTGCCTTTTGTATTAAATTCGGATGCAATTTCTGTGCTTCATCCTCAATGAGAAGGTCCAAGGTATACAGAAAACCTGAAGAGAAAGCATCGGAATCTAAAAATGGACTCACAGGAGCGGTTAAATCATAGAAAGAGTGTCAGTCCTCTTGTACTTAAGTCGGCATTGTGACTTTTGTATTGAATTCGGATGCAATTTCTGTGTTTCATCGTCAATAAGAAGGTCTAAGGGATACAGTAAACCTGAAGTGAAGCATCGGAATCTAAAACTGGACTCACAGGAGAGGTTCAAATCATTGAAAGTTAGAGTGTCAGTCCTCTTGTACTTAAGTCGGCATTGTGCCTTTTGAATTAAATTCGGATGCAATTCTGTCTTTCATCTTCAATAAGAAGGTCCAAGGGATACAGAAATCCTGAAGTGCAGCATCGGAATCTAAAACTGGACTCACAGGAGAGGTTCAAATCATAGAATGTTAGAGTGTCAGTCCTCTTGTACTTAAGTCGGCATTGTGCCTTTTGTATTTAATTCGGATGCAATTTCTGTGTTTCATCGGAAATAGGAAGGTCCAAGGTATACAGTAAAACGAAGGGAAGCATCGGAATCTAAAATTGGACTCTCAGGAGAGGTTCAAATCATAGAATGTTGGAGTGTCAGTCCTCTTGTACTTATGTCGGCATTGTGCCTTTTGTATTAAATTCGGATGCAATTTCTGTGTTTCATCGTCAATAAGAAGGTCCAACGTATACAGGAAACCTGAAGTGAAGCATCGGAATCTAAAACAGGACTTACAGGAGAGGTTAAAGTCATTGAAAATTAGAGTGTCCCCTCTTGTACTTAAGTCAGCATTGTGCCTTTTACATTAAATTCGTATGCAATTTCTGTGTTTCATCGTCAACAAGAAGATCCAAGGTATACTGTAAACCTGAAGTAAAGCATGGGAATCTAAAACTGGACTCACAGGTGAGGTTCAATTCATTGAAAGCTAGAGTGTCAGTCCTCTTGTACTTAAGTCGGCATTGTGCCTTTTGTATTAAATTTGGATGCAATTTCTGTGTTTCATCGTCAATAAGAAGATTCAAGGAATATAGGTAACCTGAAGTGAAGAATCGGAATCTCAAACTGGACTTACAGGAAAGGTTCAAATCATAGAGAGTTAGAGTGTCAGTCCTCTTGTACTTAAGTTGGCATTGTGCCTTTTGTATTAAATTCGGATGCAATTTCTGTGCTTCATCCTCAATAAGAAGGTCCAAGGTGTACAGAAAACCTGAAGAGAAAGCATCGGAATCTAAAAATGGACTCACAGGAGCGGTTAAATCATAGAAAGAGTGTCAGTCCTCTTGTACTTAAGTCGGAGTTGTGCCTTTTATATTAAATTCGGATGCTATTTCTGTGTTTCATCGTCAATAAGAAGGTCCAAGGGTTATAGTTAACCTGAAGTGAAGCTACGGAATCTAAAACTGGACTCACAGGAGAGGTTCAAATAATAGAAAGTGAGAGTGTCAGTCCTCTTGTACTTAAGTCGGCATTGTGCCTTTTGTGTTAAATTCGGATGCAATTATTGTGTTTCATCGTCAATAAGAAGGTCGAAGGTGTACTGTAAATCTGAAGTGAAGCATGGGAATCTAAAACTTGACTCACAGGAGAAGTTAGAATCATAGAAATGTAGAGTGTCAGTCCTCTTGTACTTAAGTCGGCATTGTGACTTTTGTATTGAATTCGGATGCAATTTCTGTGTTTCATCGCCAATAAGAAGGTCTAAGGGATACAGTGAACCTGAAGTGAAGCATCGGAATCTAAAACTGGACTCACAGGAGAGGTTCAAATCATTGAAAGTTAGAGTGTCAGTCCTCTTGCACTTATGTCGGCATTGTGCCTTTTGTATTAAATTCGGATGCAATTTCTGTCTTTCATCTTCAATAAGAAGGTCCAAGGGATACAGTAAACCTGAAGTGCAGCATCGGAATCTAAAACTGGACTCACAGGAGAGGTTCAAATCATAGAATGTTAGAGTGTCAGTCCTCTTGTACTTAAGTCGGCATTGTGCCTTTTGTATTTAATTCGGATGCAATTTCTGTCTTTCATCGGAAATAGGAATGTCCAAGGTATACAGTAAAACAAAGGGAAGCATCGGAATCTAAAATTGGACTCTCGGGAGTGGTTCAAATCATAGAATGTTAGAGTGTCAGTCCTCTTGTACTTATGTCGGCATTGTGCCTTTTGTATTAAATTCGGATGCAATTTCTGTATTTCATCGTCAATAAGAAGGTCCAAGGTATAGTGTAAACCTGAAGTGAAGCATCGGAATCTAAAACTGGACTCACAGGAGAGGTTCAAATCACAGAAGATTAGAGTGTCAGTCCTCTTGTACTTAAGTCGGCATCGTGCCCTTTGTATTAAATTTGGATGCAATTTCTGTGTTTCATCGTCAATAAGAAGGTTAAAAGAATACAGGTAACCTGAAGTGAAGATTCGGGTTCTCATACTGGACTTACAGGAGAGGTTCTAATCATAGAAAGTTAGAGTGTCAGTCCTCTTGTACTTGAGTCGGCATTGTGCCTTTTGTATTAAATTCGGATGCAATTTCTGTGCTTCATCATCAATAAGAAGGTCCAAGGTATACAGGAAACCTGAAGTGAAGCATCGGAATCTAAAACAGGACCTACAGGAGAGGTTAAAGTCATTGAAATTTAGAGTGTCCCCTCTTGTACTTAAGTCAGCATTGTGCCTTTTACATTAAATTCGTATGCAATTTCTGTGTTTCATCGTCAATAAGAAGATCCAAGGTATACAGTAAACCTGAAGTAAAGCATGGGAATCTAAAACTAGACTCACAGGTGAGGTTCAATTCATTGAAAGCTAGAGTGTCAGTCCTCTTGTACTTAAGTCGGCATTGTGCCTTTTGTATTAAATTTGGATGCAATTTCTGTGTTTCATCGTCAATAAGAAGATTCAAGGAATATAGGTAACCTGAAGTGAAGAATCGGAATCTCAAACTGGACTTACAGGAAAGGTTCAAATCATAGAGAGTTAGAGTGTCAGTCCTCTTGTACTTAAGTCGGCATTGTGCCTTTTGTATTAAATTCGGATGCAATTTCTGTGCTTCATCCTCAATAAGAAAGTCAAAGGTATACAGAAAACCTGAAGAGAAAGCATCGGAATCTAAAAATGGACTCACAGGAGCAGTTAAATCATAGAAAGAGTGTCAGTCCTCTTGTACTTAAGTCGGAATTGTGCCTTTTGTATTAAATTCGGATGCTATTTCTGTGTTTCATCGTCAATAAGAAGGTCAAAGGTATGCAGTAAACCTGAAGGGAAGCATCGGAATCTAAAACTGGTCTCACAGGAGAGGTTTAAATCATAGAAAGTTAGAATGTCAGTCCTCTTGTACTTAAGTCGGCATTGTGCCTTTTGTATTAAATTCGGATGCAATTTCTGTGTTTAATCGTCAATAAGGAGGTCCAAGGTTTACAGTAAACCTGAAGTGAAGCATCGAAATCTAAAACTCAACTCACGGGAGAGGTTCAAATCATAGAAAGTTAGAGTGTCAGTCCGCTTGTACTTAAGTCGGCATTGTGCCTTTTGTATTAGCTTCGGATGCAATTTCTGTATTTCATCGTCAATAAGAAAGTCCAAGGGATACAGTAAACCTGAAGTGAAGCATCGGAATCTAAAACTGGAAGCACAGGAGAGGTTCATATCATAGAAAGATAGAGTGTCAGTCATCTTGTATTTAAGTCGGCATTGTGCCTTTTGTATTAAATTCGGATGCAATTTCTGTGTTTCATCGTCAATAAGAAGGTACAAGGGATACAGTAAACCTGAAGTGAAGCATCGGAATCTAAAACTGGACTCACAGGACAGGTTTAAATCATAGAAAGTTAGATTGTCAGTCCTCTTGTACTTAAGTCGGAATTGTTCCTTTTGTATTAAATTCGGATGCAATTTCTGAGCTTCATCGTCAATAAGAAGGTCCAAGGAAAGCAGTAAACCTGAAGTGAAGCATCGGAATCTAAAACTGGTCACACAGGAGAGATTTAAATCATAGAAAGAGAGAGTGTCAGTCCTCTTGTACTTAAGTTTGCATTGTGCCTTTTGTATTAAGTTCGGATGCAATTTCTGTGTTTAATCGTCAATAAGGAGGTCCAAGGTTTACAGTAAACCTGAAATGAAGCATCGAAATCTAAAACTCAACTCAGAGGAGAGGTTCAAATCATAGAAAGTTAGAGTGTCAGTCCTCTTGTACTTAAGTCGGCATATTGCTTTTGTATTAAATTGGGATGCAATTTCTGTGTTTCATCGTCAATAAGAAGGTCCAAGGGATACAGTAAACCTGAAGTGAAGCATCGGAATCTCAAACTGGACTCACAGGAGGGGTTCAAATCATAGAGAGTTAGAGTGTCAGTCCTCTTGTACTTAAGTCGGCATTGTGCCTTATGTATTAAATTCGGATGCAATTTCTGTGTTTCACCGTCAATAAGACGGACCAAGGGATACAGTTAACCTGAAGTGAAGCATCGGAATCTAAAACTGGTCTCTCAGGACAGGTTCAAATCATAGAACGTTAGAGTGTCAGTCCTCTTGTACTTATGTCGGCATTGTGCCTTTTGTATTAAATTCGGATGCAATTTCTGTGTTTCATCGTCAATAAAAAGGTCCAAGGTATACAGGAAACCTGAAGTGAAGCATCGGAATCTAAAACAGGACTTACAGGACAGGTTAAAGTCATTGAAAATTAGAGTGTCCCCTCTTGTACTTAAGTCAGCATTGTGCCTTTTACATTAAATTAGTATGCAATTTCTGTGTTTCATCGTCAATAAGAAGATCCAAGGTATACAGTAAACCTGAAGTAAAGCATGGGAATCTAAAACTGGACTCACAGGTGAGGTTCAATTCATTGAAAGCTAGTGTGTCAGTCCTCTTGTACTTAAGTCGGCATTGTGCCTTTTGTATTAAATTTGGATGCAATTTCTGTCTTTCATCGTCAATAAGAAGATTCAAGGAATATAGGTAACCTGAAGTGAAGAATCGGAATCTCAAACTGGACTTACAGGAAAGGTTCAAATCATAGAGAGTTAGAGTGTCAGTCCTCTTGTACTTAAGTCGGCATTGTGCCTTTTGTATTAAATTCGGATGCAATTTCTGTGCTTCATCCTCAATAAGAAGGTCCAAGGTATACAGAAAACCTGAAGAGAAAGCATCGGAATCTAAAAATGGACTCACAGGAGCGGTTAAATCATAGAAAGAGTGTCAGTCCTCTTGTACTTAAGTCGGCATTGTGACTTTTGTATTGAATTCGGATGCAATTTCTGTGTTTCATCGTCAATAAGAAGGTCTAAGGGATACAGTAAACCTGAAGTGAAGCATCGGAATCTAAAACTGGACTCACAGGAGAGGTTCAAATCATTGAAAGTTAGAGTGTCAGTCCTCTTGTACTTAAGTCGGCATTGTGCCTTTTGAATTAAATTCGGATGCAATTCTGTCTTTCATCTTCAATAAGAAGGTCCAAGGGATACAGAAATCCTGAAGTGCAGCATCGGAATCTAAAACTGGACTCACAGGAGAGGTTCAAATCATAGAATGTTAGAGTGTCAGTCCTCTTGTACTTAAGTCGGCATTGTGCCTTTTGTATTTAATTCGGATGCAATTTCTGTGTTTCATCGGAAATAGGAAGGTCCAAGGTATACAGTAAAACGAAGGGAAGCATCGGAATCTAAAATTGGACTCTCAGGAGAGGTTCAAATCATAGAATGTTGGAGTGTCAGTCCTCTTGTACTTATGTCGGCATTGTGCCTTTTGTATTAAATTCGGATGCAATTTCTGTGTTTCATCGTCAATAAGAAGGTCCAACGTATACAGGAAACCTGAAGTGAAGCATCGGAATCTAAAACATGACTTACAGGAGAGGTTAAAGTCATTGAAAATTAGAGTGTCCCCTCTTGTACTTAAGTCAGCATTGTGCCTTTTACATTAAATTCGTATGCAATTTCTGTGTTTCATCGTCAACAAGAAGATCCAAGGTATACTGTAAACCTGAAGTAAAGCATGGGAATCTAAAACTGGACTCACAGGTGAGGTTCAATTCATTGAAAGCTAGAGTGTCAATCCTCTTGTACTTAAGTCGGCATTGTGCCTTTTGTATTAAATTTGCATGCAATTTCTGTGTTTCATCGTCAATAAGAAGATTCAAGGAATATAGGTAACCTGAAGTGAAGAATCGGAATCTCAAACTGGACTTACAGGAAAGGTTCAAATCATAGAGAGTTAGAGT
The DNA here is from genome assembly GCF_023864345.2 of Schistocerca serialis cubense. Lineage (NCBI taxonomy): Eukaryota > Metazoa > Arthropoda > Insecta > Orthoptera > Acrididae > Schistocerca > Schistocerca serialis. The sequence goes on from NC_064639.1 coordinate 79,680,216, forward strand.
GTCAGTCCTCTTGTACTTAAGTTGGCATTGTGCCTTTTGTATTAAATTCGGATGCAATTTCTGTGCTTCATCCTCAATAAGAAGGTCCAAGGTATACAGAAAACCTGAAGAGAAAGCATCGGAATCAAAAAATGGACTCACAGGAGCGGTTAAATCATAGAAAGAGTGTCAGTCCTCTTGTACTTAAGTCGGAGTTGTGCCTTTTATATTAAATTCGGATGCTATTTCTGTGTTTCATCGTCAATAAGAAGGTCCAAGGGTTATAGTTAACCTGAAGTGAAGCTACGGAATCTAAAACTGGACTCACAGGAGAGGTTCAAATAATAGAAAGTGAGAGTGTCAGTCCTCTTGTACTTAAGTCGGCATTGTGCCTTTTGTATTAAATTCGGATGCAATTATTGTGTTTCATCGTCAATAAGAAGGTCGAAGGTGTACTGTAAATCTGAAGTGAAGCATGGGAATCTAAAACTTGACTCACAGGAGAAGTTAGAATCATAGAAATGTAGAGTGTCAGTCCTCTTGTACTTAAGTCGGCATTGTGACTTTTGTATTGAATTCGGATGCAATTTCTGTGTTTCATCGCCAATAAGAAGGTCTAAGGGATACAGTGAACCTGAAGTGAAGCATCGGAATCTAAAACTGGACTCACAGGAGAGGTTCAAATCATTGAAAGTTAGAGTGTCAGTCCTCTTGCACTTATGTCGGCATTGTGCCTTTTGTATTAAATTCGGATGCAATTTCTGTCTTTCATCTTCAATAAGAAGGTCCAAGGGATACAGTAAACCTGAAGTGCAGCATCGGAATCTAAAACTGGACTCACAGCAGAGGTTCAAATCATAGAATGTTAGAGTGTCAGTCCTCTTGTACTTAAGTCGGCATTTTGCCTTTTGTATTTAATTCGGATGCAATTTCTGTCTTTCATCGGAAATAGGAATGTCCAAGGTATACAGTAAAACGAAGGGAAGCATCGGAATCTAAAATTGGACTCTCGGGAGTGGTTCAAATCATAGAATGTTAGAGTGTCAGTCCTCTTGTACTTATGTCGGCATTGTGCCTTTTGTATTAAATTCGGATGCAATTTCTGTATTTCATCGTCAATAAGAAGGTCCAAGGTATAGTGTAAACCTGAAGTGAAGCATCGGAATCTAAAACTGGACTCACAGGAGAGGTTCAAATCACAGAAGATTAGAGTGTCAGTCCTCTTGTACTTAAGTCGGCATCGTGCCCTTTGTATTAAATTTGGATGCAATTTCTGTGTTTCATCGTCAATAAGAAGGTTAAAAGAATACAGGTAACCTGAAGTGAAGATTCGGGTTCTCATACTGGACTTACAGGAGAGGTTCTAATCATAGAAAGTTAGAGTGTCAGTCCTCTTGTACTTGAGTCGGCATTGTGCCTTTTGTATTAAATTCGGATGCAATTTCTGTGCTTCATCATCAATAAGAAGGTCCAAGGTATACAGAAAACCTGAAGAGAAAGCATCGGAATCTAAAAATGGACTCACAGGAGCGGTTAAATCATAGAAAGAGTGTCAGTCCTCTTGTACTTAAGTCGGAGTTGTGCCTTTTATATTAAATTCGGATGCTATTTCTGTGTTTCATCGTCAATAAGAAGGTCCAAGGGTTATAGTTAACCTGAAGTGAAGCTACGGAATCTAAAACTGGACTCACAGGAGAGGTTCAAATAATAGAAAGTGAGAGTGTCAGTCCTCTTGTACTTAAGTCGGCATTGTGCCTTTTGTATTAAATTCGGATGCAATTATTGTGTTTCATCGTCAATAAGAAGGTCGAAGGTGTACTGTAAATCTGAAGTGAAGCATGGGAATCTAAAACTTGACTCACAGGAGAAGTTAGAATCATAGAAATGTAGAGTGTCAGTCCTCTTGTACTTAAGTCGGCATTGTGACTTTTGTATTGAATTCGGATGCAATTTCTGTGTTTCATCGCCAATAAGAAGGTCTAAGGGATACAGTGAACCTGAAGTGAAGCATCGGAATCTAAAACTGGACTCACAGGAGAGGTTCAAATGATTGAAAGTTAGAGTGTCAGTCCTCTTGCACTTATGTCGGCATTGTGCCTTTTGTATTAAATTCGGATGCAATTTCTGTCTTTCATCTTCAATAAGAAGGTCCAAGGGATACAGTAAACCTGAAGTGCAGCATCGGAATCTAAAACTGGACTCACAGCAGAGGTTCAAATCATAGAATGTTAGAGTGTCAGTCCTCTTGTACTTAAGTCGGCATTGTGCCTTTTGTATTTAATTCGGATGCAATTTCTGTCTTTCATCGGAAATAGGAATGTCCAAGGTATACAGTAAAACGAAGGGAAGCATCGGAATCTAAAATTGGACTCTCGGGAGTGGTTCAAATCATAGAATGTTAGAGTGTCAGTCCTCTTGTACTTATGTCGGCATTGTGCCTTTTGTATTAAATTCGGATGCAATTTCTGTATTTCATCGTCAATAAGAAGGTCCAAGGTATAGTGTAAACCTGAAGTGAAGCATCGGAATCTAAAACTGGACTCACAGGAGAGGTTCAAATCACAGAAGATTAGAGTGTCAGTCCTCTTGTACTTAAGTCGGCATCGTGCCCTTTGTATTAAATTTGGATGCAATTTCTGTGTTTCATCGTCAATAAGAAGGTTAAAAGAATACAGGTAACCTGAAGTGAAGATTCGCGTTCTCATACTGGACTTACAGGAGAGGTTCTAATCATAGAAAGTTAGAGTGTCAGTCCTCTTGTACTTGAGTCGGCATTGTGCCTTTTGTATTAAATTCGGATGCAATTTCTGTGCTTCATCATCAATAAGAAGGTCCAAGGTATACAGGAAACCTGAAGTGAAGCATCGGAATCTAAAACAGGACCTACAGGAGAGGTTAAAGTCATTGAAATTTAGAGTGTCCCCTCTTGTACTTAAGTCAGCATTGTGCCTTTTACATTAAATTCGTATGCAATTTCTGTGTTTCATCGTCAATAAGAAGATCCAAGGTATACAGTAAACCTGAAGTAAAGCATGGGAATCTAAAACTAGACTCACAGGTGAGGTTCAATTCATTGAAAGCTAGAGTGTCAGTCCTCTTGTACTTAAGTCGGCATTGTGCCTTTTGTATTAAATTTGGATGCAATTTCTGTGTTTCATCGTCAATAAGAAGATTCAAGGAATATAGGTAACCTGAAGTGAAGAATCGGAATCTCAAACTGGACTTACAGGAAAGGTTCAAATCATAGAGAGTTAGAGTGTCAGTCCTCTTGTACATAAGTCGGAATTGTGCCTTTTGTATTAAATTCGGATGCTATTTCTGTGTTTCATCGTCAATAAGAAGCTCAAAGGTATGCAGTAAACCTGAAGGGAAGCATCGGAATCTAAAACTGGTCTCACAGGAGAGGTTTAAATCATAGAAAGTTAGAATGTCAGTCCTCTTGTACTTAAGTCGGCATTGTGCCTTTTGTATTAAATTCGGATGCAATTTCTGTGTTTAATCGTCAATAAGGAGGTCCAAGGTTTACAGTAAACCTGAAGTGAAGCATCGAAATCTAAAACTCAACTCACGGGAGAGGTTCAAATCATAGAAAGTTAGAGTGTCAGTCCGCTTATACTTAAGTCGGCATTGTGCCTTTTGTATTAGCTTCGGATGCAATTTCTGTATTTCATCGTCAATAAGAAAGTCCAAGGGATACAGTAAACCTAAAGTGAAGCATCGGAATCTAAAACTGGAAGCACAGGAGAGGTTCATATCATAGAAAGATAGAGTGTCAGTCATCTTGTATTTAAGTCGGCATTGTGCCTTTTGTATTAAATTCGGATGCAATTTCTGTGTTTCATCGTCAATAAGAAGGTACAAGGGATACAGTAAACCTGAAGTGAAGCATCGGAATCTAAAACTGGACTCGCAGGACAGGTTTAAATCATAGAAAGTTAGATTGTCAGTCCTCTTGTACTTAAGTCGGAATTGTTCCTTTTGTATTAAATTCGGATGCAATTTCTGTGCTTCATCGTCAATAAGAAGGTCCAAGGAAAGCAGTAAACCTGAAGTGAAGCATCGGAATCTAAAACTGGTCACACAGGAGAGATTTAAATCATAGAAAGAGAGAGTGTCAGTCCTCTTGTACTTAAGTTTGCATTGTGCCTTTTGTATTAAGTTCGGATGCAATTTCTGTGTTTAATCGTCAATAAGGAGGTCCAAGGTTTACAGTAAACCTGAAATGAAGCATCGAAATCTAAAACTCAACTCAGAGGAGAGGTTCAAATCATAGAAAGTTAGAGTGTCAGTCCTCTTGTACTTATGTCGGCATATTGCTTTTGTATTAAATTGGGATGCAATTTCTGTGTTTCATCGTCAATAAGAAGGTCCAAGGGATACAGTAAACCTGAAGTGAAGCATCGGAATCTCAAACTGGACTCACAGGAGGGGTTCAAATCATAGAGAGTTAGAGTGTCAGTCCTCTTGTACATAAGTCGGCATTGTGCCTTATGTATTAAATTCGGATGCAATTTCTGTGTTTCACCGTCAATAAGACGGACCAAGGGATACAGTTAACCTGAAGTGAAGCATCGGAATCTAAAACTGGTCTCTCAGGACAGGTTCAAATCATAGAACGTTAGAGTGTCAGTCCTCTTGTACTTATGTCGGCATTGTGCCTTTTGTATTAAATTCGGATGCAATTTCTGTGTTTCATCGTCAATAAAAAGGTCCAAGGTATACAGGAAACCTGAAGTGAAGCATCGGAATCTAAAACAGGACTTACAGGACAGGTTAAAGTCATTGAAAATTAGAGTGTCCCCTCTTGTACTTAAGTCAGCATTGTGCCTTTTACATTAAATTAGTATGCAATTTCTGTGTTTCATCGTCAATAAGAAGATCCAAGGTATACAGTAAACCTGAAGTAAAGCATGGGAATCTAAAACTGGACTCACAGGTGAGGTTCAATTCATTGAAAGCTAGTGTGTCAGTCCTCTTGTACTTAAGTCGGCATTGTGCCTTTTGTATTAAATTGGGATGCAATTTCTGTCTTTCATCGTCAATAAGAAGATTCAAGGAATATAGGTAACCTGAAGTGAAGAATCGGAATCTCAAACTGGACTTACAGGAAAGGTTCAAATCATAGAGAGTTAGAGTGTCAGTCCTCTTGTACTTAAGTCGGCATTGTGCCTTTTGTATTAAATTCGGATGCAATTTCTGTGCTTCATCCTCAATAAGAAGGTCCAAGGTATACAGAAAACCTGAAGAGAAAGCATCGGAATCTAAAAATGGACTCACAGGAGCGGTTAAATCATAGAAAGAGTGTCAGTCCTCTTGTACTTAAGTCGGCATTGTGACTTTTGTATTGAATTCGGATGCAATTTCTGTGTTTCATCGTCAATAAGAAGGTCTAAGGGATACAGTAAACCTGAAGTGAAGCATCGGAATCTAAAACTGGACTCACAGGAGAGGTTCAAATCATTGAAAGTTAGAGTGTCAGTCCTCTTGTACTTAAGTCGGCATTGTGCCTTTTGAATTAAATTCAGATGCAATTCTGTCTTTCATCTTCAATAAGAAGGTCCAAGGGATACAGAAAACCTGAAGTGCAGCATCGGAATCTAAAACTGGACTCACAGGAGAGGTTCAAATCATAGAATGTTAGAGTGTCAGTCCTCTTGTACTTAAGTCGGCATTGTGCCTTTTGTATTTAATTCGGATGCAATTTCTGTGTTTCATCGGAAATAGGAAGGTCCAAGGTATACAGTAAAACGAAGGGAAGCATCGGAATCTAAAATTGGACTCTCAGGAGAGGTTCAAATCATAGAATGTTGGAGTGTCAGTCCTCTTGTACTTATGTCGGCATTGTGCCTTTTGTATTAAATTCGGATGCAATTTCTGTGTTTCATCGTCAATAAGAAGGTCCAACGTATACAGGAAACCTGAAGTGAAGCATCGGAATCTAAAACAGGACTTACAGGAGAGGTTAAAGTCATTGAAAATTAGAGTGTCCCCTCTTGTACTTAAGTCAGCATTGTGCCTTTTACATTAAATTCGTATGCTATTTCTGTATTTCATCGTCAATAAGAAGATCCAAGGTATACTGTAAACCTGAAGTAAAGCATGGGAATCTAAAACTAGACTCACAGGTGAGGTTCAATTCATTGAAAGCTAGAGTGTCAGTCCTCTTGTACTTAAGTCGGCATTGTGCCTTTTGTATTAAATTTGGATGCAATTTCTGTGTTTCATCGTCAATAAGAAGATTCAAGGAATATAGGTAACCTGAAGTGAAGAATCGGAATCTCAAACTGGACTTACAGGAAAGGTTCAAATCATAGAGAGTTAGAGTGTCAGTCCTCTTGTACTTAAGTCGGCATTGTGCCTTTTGTATTAAATTCGGATGCAATTTCTGTGCTTCATCCTCAATAAGAAGGTCCAAGGTATACAGAAAACCTGAAGAGAAAGCATCGGAATCCAAAAATGGACTCACAGGAACGGTTAAATCATAGAAAGTGTGTCAGTCCTCTTGTACTTAAGTCGTAGTTGTGCCTTTTATATTAAATTCGGATGCTATTTCTGTGTTTCATCGTCAATAAGAAGGTCCAAGGGTTATAGTTAACCTGAAGTGAAGCTACGGAATCTAAAACTGGACTCACAGGAGAGGTTCAAATAATAGAAAGTGAGAGTGTCAGTCCTCTTGTACTTAAGTCGGCATTGTGCCTTTTGTATTAAATTCGGATGCAATTATTGTGTTTCATCGTCAATAAGAAGGTCGAAGGTGTACTGTAAATCTGAAGTGAAGCATGGGAATCTAAAACTTGACTCACAGGAGAAGTTAGAATCATAGAAATGTAGAGTGTCAGTCCTCTTGTACTTAAGTCGGCATTGTGACTTTTGTATTGAATTCGGATGCAATTTCTGTGTTTCATCGACAATAAGAAGGTCCAAGGGATACAGTAAACCTGAAGTGCAGCATCGGAATCTAAAACTGGACTCACAGGAGAGGTTCAAATCATTGAAAGTTAGAGTGTCAGTCCTCTTGCATTTATGTCGGCATTGTGCCTTTTGTATTAAATTCGGATGCAATTTCTGTCTTTCATCTTCAATAAGAAGGTCCAAGGGATACAGTAAACCTGAAGTGCAGCATCGGAATCTAAAACTGGACTCACAGCAGAGGTTCAAATCATAGAATGTTAGAGTGTCAGTCCTCTTGTACTTAAGTCGGCATTGTGCCTTTTGTATTTAATTCGGATGCAATTTCTGTCTTTCATCGGAAATAGGAATGTCCAAGGTATACAGTAAAACGAAGGGAAGAATCGGAATCTAAAATTGGACTCTCGGGAGTGGTTCAAATCATAGAATGTTAGAGTGTCAGTCCTCTTGTACTTATGTCGGCATTGTGCCTTTTGTATTAAATTTGGATGCAATTTCTGTATTTCATCGTCAATAAGAAGGTCCAAGGTATAGTGTAAACCTGAAGTGAAGCATCGGAATCTAAAACTGGACTCACAGGAGAGGTTCAAATCACAGAAGGTTAGAGTATCAGTCCTCTTGTACTTAAGTCGGCATTGTGCCTTTTGTATTAAATTTGGATGCAATTTCTGTGTTTCATCGTCAATAAGAAGGTTAAAAGAATACAGGTAACCTGAAGTGAAGATTCGGAATCTCATACTGGACTTACAGGAGAGGTTCTAATCATAGAAAGTTAGAGTGTCAGTCCTCTTGTACTTGAGTCGGCATTGTGCCTTTTGTATTAAATTCGGATGCAATTTCTGTGCTTCATCATCAATAAGAAGGTCCAAGGTATACAGGAAACCTGAAGTGAAGCATCGGAATCTAAAACAGGACTTACAGGAGAGGTTAAAGTCATTGAAATTTAGAGTGTCCCCTCTTGTACTTAAGTCAGCATTGTGCCTTTTACATTAAATTCGTATGCAATTTCTGTGTTTCATCGTCAATAAGAAGATCCAAGGTATACAGTAAACCTGAAGTAAAGCATGGGAATCTAAAACTAGACTCACAGGTGAGGTTCAATTCATTGAAAGCTAGAGTGTCAGTCCTCTTGTACTTAAGTCGGCATTGTGCCTTTTGTATTAAATTTGGATGCAATTTCTGTGTTTCATCGTCAATAAGAAGATTCAAGGAATATAGGTAACCTGAAGTGAAGAATCGGAATCTCAAACTGGACTTACAGGAAAGGTTCAAATCATAGAGAGTTAGAGTGTCAGTCCTCTTGTACTTAAGTCGGCATTGTGCCTTTTGTATTAAATTCGGATGCAATTTCTGTGCTTCATCCTCAATAAGAAGGTCCAAGGTATACAGAAAACCTGAAGAGAAAGCATCGGAATCTAAAAATGGACTCACAGGAGCAGTTAAATCATAGAAAGAGTGTCAGTCCTCTTGTACTTAAGTCGGAATTGTGCCTTTTGTATTAAATTCGGATGCTATTTCTGTGTTTCATCGTCAATAAGAAGGTCAAAGGTATGCAGTAAACCTGAAGGGAAGCATCGGAATCTAAAACTGGTCTCACAGGAGAGGTTTAAATCATAGAAAGTTAGAATGTCAGTCCTCTTGTACTTAAGTCGGCATTGTGCCTTTTGTATTAAATTCGGATGCAATTTCTGTGTTTAATCGTCAATAAGGAGGTCCAAGGTTTACAGTAAACCTGAAGTGAAGCATCGAAATCTAAAACTCAACTCACGGGAGAGGTTCAAATCATAGAAAGTTAAAGTTTCAGTCCGCTTGTACATAAGTCGGCATTGTGCCTTTTGTATTAGCTTCGGATGCAATTTCTGTATTTCATCGTCAATAAGAAAGTCCAAGGGATACAGTAAACCTGAAGTGAAGCATCGGAATCTAAAACTGGAAGCACAGGAGAGGTTCATATCATAGAAAGATAGAGTGTCAGTCATCTTGTATTTAAGTCAGCATTGTGCCTTTTGTATTAAATTCGGATGCAATTTCTGTGTTTCATCGTCAATAAGAAGGTACAAGGGATACAGTAAACCTGAAGTGAAGCATCGGAATCTAAAACTGGACTCACAGGACAGGTTTAAATCATAGAAAGTTAGATTGTCAGTCCTCTTGTACTTAAGTCGGAATTGTTCCTTTTGTATTAAATTCGGATGCAATTTCTGTGCTTCATCGTCAATAAGAAGGTCCAAGGAAAGCAGTAAACCTGAAGTGAAGCATCGGAATCTAAAACTGGTCACACAGGAGAGATTTAAATCATAGAAAGAGAGAGTGTCAGTCCTCTTGTACTTAAGTTTGCATTGTGCCTTTTGTATTACGTTCGGATGCAATTTCTGTGTTTAATCGTCAATAAGGTGGTCCAAGGTTTACAGTAAACCTGAAATGAAGCATCGAAATCTAAAACTCAACTCAGAGGAGAGGTTCAAATCATAGAAAGTTAGAGTGTCAGTCCTCTTGTACTTAAGTCGGCATATTGCTTTTGTATTAAATTGGGATGAAATTTCTGTGTTTCATCGTCAATAAGAAGGTCCAAGGGATACAGTAAACCTGAAGTGAAGCATCGGAATCTCAAACTGAACTCACAGGAGGGGTTGAAATCATAGAGAGTTAGAGTGTCAGTCCTCTTGTACTTAAGTCGGCATTGTGCCTTATGTATTAAATTCGGATGCAATTTCTGTGTTTCACCGTCAATAAGACGGACCAAGGGATACAGTTAACCTGAAGTGAAGCATCGGAATCTAAAACTGGTCTCTATGGACAGGTTCAAATCATAGAACGTTAGAGTGTCAGTCCTCTTGTACTTATGTCGGCATTGTGCCTTTTGTATTAAATTCGGATGCAATTTCTGTATTTCATCGTCAATAAGAAGGTCCAAGGTATAGTGTAAACCTGAAGTGAAGCATCGGAATCTAAAACTGGACTCACAGGAGAGGTTCAAATCACAGAAAGTTAGAGTGTCAGTCCTCTTGTACTTAAGTCTCCATTGTGCCTTTTGTATTAAATTTGGATGCAATTTCTGTGTTTCATCGTCAATAAGGAGGTTAAAAGAATACAGGTAACCTGAAGTGAAGATTCGGAATCTCATACTGGACTTACAGGAGAGGTTCTAATCATAGAAAGTTAGAGTGTCAGTCCTCTTGTACTTAAGTCGGCATTGTGCCTTTTGAATTAAATTCAGATGCAATTCTGTCTTTCATCTTCAATAAGAAGGTCCAAGGGATACAGAAAACCTGAAGTGCAGCATCGGAATCTAAAACTGGACTCACAGGAGAGGTTCAAATCATAGAATGTTAGAGTGTCAGTCCTCTTGTACTTAAGTCGGCATTGTGCCTTTTGTATTTAATTCGGATGCAATTTCTGTGTTTCATCGGAAATAGGAAGGTCCAAGGTATACAGTAAAACGAAGGGAAGCATCGGAATCTAAAATTGGACTCTCAGGAGAGGTTCAAATCATAGAATGTTGGAGTGTCAGTCCTCTTGTACTTATGTCGGCATTGTGCCTTTTGTATTAAATTCGGATGCAATTTCTGTGTTTCATCGTCAATAAGAAGGTCCAACGTATACAGGAAACCTGAAGTGAAGCATCGGAATCTAAAACAGGACTTACAGGAGAGGTTAAAGTCATTGAAAATTAGAGTGTCCCCTCTTGTACTTAAGTCAGCATTGTGCCTTTTACATTAAATTCGTATGCTATTTCTGTATTTCATCGTCAATAAGAAGATCCAAGGTATACTGTAAACCTGAAGTAAAGCATGGGAATCTAAAACTAGACTCACAGGTGAGGTTCAATTCATTGAAAGCTAGAGTGTCAGTCCTCTTGTACTTAAGTCGGCATTGTGCCTTTTGTATTAAATTTGGATGCAATTTCTGTGTTTCATCGTCAATAAGAAGATTCAAGGAATATAGGTAACCTGAAGTGAAGAATCGGAATCTCAAACTGGACTTACAGGAAAGGTTCAAATCATAGAGAGTTAGAGTGTCAGTCCTCTTGTACTTAAGTCGGCATTGTGCCTTTTGTATTAAATTCGGATGCAATTTCTGTGCTTCATCCTCAATAAGAAGGTCCAAGGTATACAGAAAACCTGAAGAGAAAGCATCGGAATCCAAAAATGGACTCACAGGAACGGTTAAATCATAGAAAGTGTGTCAGTCCTCTTGTACTTAAGTCGTAGTTGTGCCTTTTATATTAAATTCGGATGCTATTTCTGTGTTTCATCGTCAATAAGAAGGTCCAAGGGTTATAGTTAACCTGAAGTGAAGCTACGGAATCTAAAACTGGACTCACAGGAGAGGTTCAAATAATAGAAAGTGAGAGTGTCAGTCCTCTTGTACTTAAGTCGGCATTGTGCCTTTTGTATTAAATTCGGATGCAATTATTGTGTTTCATCGTCAATAAGAAGGTCGAAGGTGTACTGTAAATCTGAAGTGAAGCATGGGAATCTAAAACTTGACTCACAGGAGAAGTTAGAATCATAGAAATGTAGAGTGTCAGTCCTCTTGTACTTAAGTCGGCATTGTGACTTTTGTATTGAATTCGGATGCAATTTCTGTGTTTCATCGACAATAAGAAGGTCCAAGGGATACAGTAAACCTGAAGTGCAGCATCGGAATCTAAAACTGGACTCACAGGAGAGGTTCAAATCATTGAAAGTTAGAGTGTCAGTCCTCTTGCATTTATGTCGGCATTGTGCCTTTTGTATTAAATTCGGATGCAATTTCTGTCTTTCATCTTCAATAAGAAGGTCCAAGGGATACAGTAAACCTGAAGTGCAGCATCGGAATCTAAAACTGGACTCACAGCAGAGGTTCAAATCATAGAATGTTAGAGTGTCAGTCCTCTTGTACTTAAGTCGGCATTGTGCCTTTTGTATTTAATTCGGATGCAATTTCTGTCTTTCATCGGAAATAGGAATGTCCAAGGTATACAGTAAAACGAAGGGAAGAATCGGAATCTAAAATTGGACTCTCGGGAGTGGTTCAAATCATAGAATGTTAGAGTGTCAGTCCTCTTGTACTTATGTCGGCATTGTGCCTTTTGTATTAAATTTGGATGCAATTTCTGTATTTCATCGTCAATAAGAAGGTCCAAGGTATAGTGTAAACCTGAAGTGAAGCATCGGAATCTAAAACTGGACTCACAGGAGAGGTTCAAATCACAGAAGGTTAGAGTATCAGTCCTCTTGTACTTAAGTCGGCATTGTGCCTTTTGTATTAAATTTGGATGCAATTTCTGTGTTTCATCGTCAATAAGAAGGTTAAAAGAATACAGGTAACCTGAAGTGAAGATTCGGAATCTCATACTGGACTTACAGGAGAGGTTCTAATCATAGAAAGTTAGAGTGTCAGTCCTCTTGTACTTGAGTCGGCATTGTGCCTTTTGTATTAAATTCGGATGCAATTTCTGTGCTTCATCATCAATAAGAAGGTCCAAGGTATACAGGAAACCTGAAGTGAAGCATCGGAATCTAAAACAGGACTTACAGGAGAGGTTAAAGTCATTGAAATTTAGAGTGTCCCCTCTTGTACTTAAGTCAGCATTGTGCCTTTTACATTAAATTCGTATGCAATTTCTGTGTTTCATCGTCAATAAGAAGATCCAAGGTATACAGTAAACCTGAAGTAAAGCATGGGAATCTAAAACTAGACTCACAGGTGAGGTTCAATTCATTGAAAGCTAGAGTGTCAGTCCTCTTGTACTTAAGTCGGCATTGTGCCTTTTGTATTAAATTTGGATGCAATTTCTGTGTTTCATCGTCAATAAGAAGATTCAAGGAATATAGGTAACCTGAAGTGAAGAATCGGAATCTCAAACTGGACTTACAGGAAAGGTTCAAATCATAGAGAGTTAGAGTGTCAGTCCTCTTGTACTTAAGTCGGCATTGTGCCTTTTGTATTAAATTCGGATGCAATTTCTGTGCTTCATCCTCAATAAGAAGGTCCAAGGTATACAGAAAACCTGAAGAGAAAGCATCGGAATCTAAAAATGGACTCACAGGAGCAGTTAAATCATAGAAAGAGTGTCAGTCCTCTTGTACTTAAGTCGGAATTGTGCCTTTTGTATTAAATTCGGATGCTATTTCTGTGTTTCATCGTCAATAAGAAGGTCAAAGGTATGCAGTAAACCTGAAGGGAAGCATCGGAATCTAAAACTGGTCTCACAGGAGAGGTTTAAATCATAGAAAGTTAGAATGTCAGTCCTCTTGTACTTAAGTCGGCATTGTGCCTTTTGTATTAAATTCGGATGCAATTTCTGTGTTTAATCGTCAATAAGGAGGTCCAAGGTTTACAGTAAACCTGAAGTGAAGCATCGAAATCTAAAACTCAACTCACGGGAGAGGTTCAAATCATAGAAAGTTAGAGTGTCAGTCCGCTTGTACATAAGTCGGCATTGTGCCTTTTGTATTAGCTTCGGATGCAATTTCTGTATTTCATCGTCAATAAGAAAGTCCAAGGGATACAGTAAACCTGAAGTGAAGCATCGGAATCTAAAACTGGAAGCACAGGAGAGGTTCATATCATAGAAAGATAGAGTGTCAGTCATCTTGTATTTAAGTCAGCATTGTGCCTTTTGTATTAAATTCGGATGCAATTTCTGTGTTTCATCGTCAATAAGAAGGTACAAGGGATACAGTAAACCTGAAGTGAAGCATCGGAATCTAAAACTGGACTCACAGGACAGGTTTAAATCATAGAAAGTTAGATTGTCAGTCCTCTTGTACTTAAGTCGGAATTGTTCCTTTTGTATTAAATTCGGATGCAATTTCTGTGCTTCATCGTCAATAAGAAGGTCCAAGGAAAGCAGTAAACCTGAAGTGAAGCATCGGAATCTAAAACTGGTCACACAGGAGAGATTTAAATCATAGAAAGAGAGAGTGTCAGTCCTCTTGTACTTAAGTTTGCATTGTGCCTTTTGTATTACGTTCGGATGCAATTTCTGTGTTTAATCGTCAATAAGGTGGTCCAAGGTTTACAGTAAACCTGAAATGAAGCATCGAAATCTAAAACTCAACTCAGAGGAGAGGTTCAAATCATAGAAAGTTAGAGTGTCAGTCCTCTTGTACTTAAGTCGGCATATTGCTTTTGTATTAAATTGGGATGAAATTTCTGTGTTTCATCGTCAATAAGAAGGTCCAAGGGATACAGTAAACCTGAAGTGAAGCATCGGAATCTCAAACTGAACTCACAGGAGGGGTTGAAATCATAGAGAGTTAGAGTGTCAGTCCTCTTGTACTTAAGTCGGCATTGTGCCTTATGTATTAAATTCGGATGCAATTTCTGTGTTTCACCGTCAATAAGACGGACCAAGGGATACAGTTAACCTGAAGTGAAGCATCGGAATCTAAAACTGGTCTCTATGGACAGGTTCAAATCATAGAACGTTAGAGTGTCAGTCCTCTTGTACTTATGTCGGCATTGTGCCTTTTGTATTAAATTCGGATGCAATTTCTGTATTTCATCGTCAATAAGAAGGTCCAAGGTATAGTGTAAACCTGAAGTGAAGCATCGGAATCTAAAACTGGACTCACAGGAGAGGTTCAAATCACAGAAAGTTAGAGTGTCAGTCCTCTTGTACTTAAGTCTCCATTGTGCCTTTTGTATTAAATTTGGATGCAATTTCTGTGTTTCATCGTCAATAAGGAGGTTAAAAGAATACAGGTAACCTGAAGTGAAGATTCGGAATCTCATACTGGACTTACAGGAGAGGTTCTAATCATAGAAAGTTAGAGTGTCAGTCCTCTTGTACTTAAGTCGGCATTGTGCCTTTTGTATTAAATTCGGATGCAATTTCTGTGCTTCATCGTCAATAAGCTGGTCCAAGGTATAGAGGAAACCTGAAGAGAAAGCATTGGAATCTAAAAATGGACTCACAGGAGCGGTTAAATCATAGAAAGTTGGAGTGTCAGTCCTCTTGTACTTAAGTCGGCATTGTGCCTTTTTGTATTAAATTCGGATGCAATTTCTGTGTTTCGTTGTCAATAAGAAGGTCCAAGGTAAGCAGTAAACCTGAAGTGAAGCATCGGAATCTAAAACTGGTCACACAGGAGTGATTTAAATCATAGAAAGAGAGAGTGTCAGTCCTCTTGTACTTAAGTTTGCATTGTGCCTTTTGTATTAAGTTCGGATGCAATTTCTGTGTTTCATCGTCAATAAGGAGGTCCAAGGTTTACAGTAAACCTGAAGTGAAGCATCGAAATCTAAAACTCAACTCACAGGAGAGGCTCAGATCATATAAAGTTAGAGTGTCAGTCCTCTTGTACTTAAGTCGGCATTGTGAATTTTGTATTAAATTCGGATGCAATTTTTGTGTTTCATCGTCAATAAGAAGGTCCAAGGGATACAGTAAACCTGAAGTGAAGCATCGGAATCTAAAACTGGACTCACAGGAGTGGATCATATCATAGAACGTTAGAGTGTCAGTCCTCTTCTACTTAAGCCGGCATTGTGCCTTTTGTATTACATTGGATTCAATATCTGTGTTTCATCGTCAATAAGAATGACCAAGGTATACAGTAAACCTGATGTGAAGCATCGGAATCTACAACTCAACTCACAGGAGAGGTTTAAATCATAGAAAGTTTGAGTGCCAATCCTCTTGTACTTAAGTCGTCATTGTGCCTTTTGTATTAAATTCGGATGCAATTTCTGTGTTTCATCGTCAATAAGAAGGTCCAAGGTATACAGTAAACCTGAAGTGAAGCATCAGAATCTAAAACTGGAAGCACAGGAGAGGTTCACATCATGGGAAGATAGAGTGTCAGTCCTCTTGTATTTAAGTCGCCATTGTGCCTTTTGTATTAAATTCGGACGCAATTTCTGTGTTTAACCTTCAATAAGAAGGTCCAAGGGATACAGTGAACCTGAAGTGAAGCATCGGAATCTAAAAATGGACCCACAGGAGCGGTTAAATCATAGAAAGTTAGAGTGTCAGTCCTCTTGTACTTAAGTCGGAATTGTGCCTTTTGTATTAAATTCGGATGCTATTTCTGTGTTTCATCGTCAATAAGAAGGTCCAAGGTATGCAGTAAACCTGAAGGGAAGCATCGGAATCTAAAACTGGTCTCACAGGAGAGGTTTAAATCATAGAAAGTTAGAATGTCAGTACTCTTGTACTTAAGTCGGCATTGTGCCTTTTGTATTAAATTCGGATGCAATTTCTGTGTTTAATCGTCAATAAGGAGGTCCAAGGTTTACAGTAAACCTGAAGTGAAGCATCGAAATCTAAAACTCAACTCACAGGAGAGGCTCAGATCATATAAAGTTAGAGTGTCAGTCCGCTTGTACTTAAGTCGGCATTGTGCCTTTTGTATTAGCTTCGGATGCAATTTCTGTGTTTCAACGTCAATAAGAAGGTCCAAGGGATACAGTAAACCTGAAGTAAAGCATCGGAATCTAAAACTGGAAGCACAGGAGAGGTTCATATCATAGAAAGATAGAATGTCAGGCATCTTGTATTTAAGTCGGCATTCTGCCTTTTGTATTAAATTCGGATGCAATTTCTGTGTTTCATCGTCAATAAGAAGGTACAAGGGATACAGTAAACCTGAAGTAAAGCATCAGAATCTAAAACTGGACTCACAGGACAGGTTTAAATCATAAAAAGTTAGAGTGTCAGTCCGCTTGTACTTAAGTCGGCATTGTTCCTTTTGTATTAAATTCGGATGCAATTTCTGTGCTTCATCGTCAATAAGAAGGTCCAAGGAAAACAGTAAACCTGAAGTGAAGCATCGGAATCTAAAACTGGACTCACAGGAGAGGTTCGAATCATAGAAAGTTGGAGTGTCAGTCCTCTTGTACTTAAGTCAGCATTGTGTCTTTTGTATTAAATTCGGGTGCAATTTCTGTGTTTCATCGTCATTAAGAATGTCCAAGGTTTACAGTAAACCTGAAGTCAAAGCATCGGAATCTAAAACTGGACTCACAGGAGCGGTTAAATCATATGAAGTTAGTGTGTCAGTCCTCTTGTACTTAAGTCGGCATTGTGCCTCTTGTATTAAATTCGAATGCATTTCTGTGTTTCATCATCAATAAGACGGTCCAAGGTATACAGTATACCTGAAGTGAAGCATCAGAATCTAAAACTGGTCTCACAGGAGAGGTTTAAATCATAGAAAGTTAGAGTGTCAGTCCGCTTGTACTTATGTCGGCATTGTGCCTTTTGTATTAAATTCAGATGCAATTTCTGTGTTTCATCGTCAATAAGATGGTCCAAGGTTTACAGTATACCTGAAGTGAAGCATCGAAATCTAAAACTCAACTCAGAGGAGAGGTTCAAATCATAGAAAGTTAGAGTGTCAGTCCTCTTGTACTTAAGTCGGCATTGTGCTTTTGTATTAAATTGGGATGCAATTTCTGTGCTTCATCGTCAATAAGAAGGTCCAAGGTATAGAGGAAACCTGAAGAGAAAGCATCGGAATCTAAAAATGGACTCACAGGAGCGGTTAAATCAGAGAAAGTTGGAGTGTCAGTCCTCATGTACTTAAGTCGGCATTGTGCCTTTTTGTATTAAATTCGGATGCAGTTTCTGTGTTTCATTGTCAATAAGAAGGTGCAAGGTAAGCAGTAAACCTGAAGTGAAGCATCGGAATCTAAAACTGGTCACACAGGAGAGATTTAAATCATAGAAAGAGAGAGTGTCAGTCCTCTTGTATTTAAGTCGCCATTGTGCCTTTTGTATTAAATTCGGATGCAATTTCTGTGCTTAACCTTCAATAAGAAGGTCCAAGGGATACAGTAAACCTGAAGTGAAGCATCGGAATCTAAAAATGGACTCACAGGAGCGGTTAAATCATAGAAAGTTAGAGTGTCAGTCCTCTTGTACTTAAGTCGGAATTGTGCCTTTTGTATTAAATTCGGATGCTATTTCTGTGTTTCATCGTCAATAAGAAGGTCCAAGGTATGCAGTAAACCTGAAGTGAAGCATCGAAATCTAAAACTCAACTCACAGGAGAGGCTCAGAACATATAAAGTTAGAGTGTCAGTCCGCTTGTACTTAAGTCGGCATTGTGCCTTTTGTTTTAGCTTCGGATGCAATTTCTGTGTTTCATCGTCAATAAGAAGGTCCAAGGGATACAGTAAACCTGAAGTGAAGCATCGGAATCTAAAACTGGAAGCACAGGAGAGGTTCATATCATAGAAAGATAGAATGTCAGGCATCTTGTATTTAAGTCGGCATTCTGCCTTTTGTATTAAATTCGGATGCAATTTCTGTGTTTCATCGTCAATAAGAAGGTACAAGGGATACAGTAAACCTGAAGTGAAGCATCGGAATCTAAAACTGGACTCACAGGAGCGGTTAAATCATATGAAGTTAGTGTGTCAGTCCTCTTGTACTTAAGTCGGCATTGTGCCTCTTGTATTAAATTCGAATGCAATTTCTGTGTTTCATCATCAATAAGACGGTCCAAGGTATACAGTATACCTGAAGTGAAGCATCAGAATCTAAAACTGGTCTCACAGGAGAGGTTTAAATCATAGAAAGTTAGAGTGTCAGTCCGCTTGTACTTATGTCGGCATTGTGCCTTTTGTATTAAATTCGGATGCAATTTCTGTGTTTCATCGTCAATAAGATGGTCCAATGTTTACAGTAAACCTGAAGTGAAGCATCGAAATCTAAAACTCAACTCAGAGGAGAGGTTCAAATCATAGAAAGTTAGAGTGTCAGTCCTCTTGTACTTAAGTCGGCATTGTGCTTTTGTATTAAATTGGGATGCAATTTCTGTGCTTCATCGTCAATAAGAAGGTCCAAGGTATAGAGGAAACCTGAAGAGAAAGCATCGGAATCTAAAAATGGACTCACAGGAGCGGTTAAATCATAGAAAGTCGGAGTGTCAGTCCTCTTGTACTTAAGTCGGCATTGTGCCTTTTTGTATTAAATTCGGATGCAGTTTCAGTGTTTCATTGTCAATAAGAAGGTCCAAGGTAAGCAGTAAACCTGAAGTGAAGCATCGGAATCTAAAACTGGTCACACAGGAGAGATTTAAATCATAGAAAGAGAGAGTGTCAGTCCTCTTGTACTTAAGTTTGCATTGTGCCTTTTGTATTAAGTTCGGATGCAATTTCTGTGTTTCATCGTCAATAAGGAGGTCCAAGGTTTACAGTAAACCTGAAGTGAAGCATCGAAATCTAAAACTCAACTCACAGGAGAGGCTCAGATCATATAAAGTTAGAGTGTCAGTCCTCTTGTACTTAAGTCGGAATTGTGCCTTTTGTATTAAATTCGGATGCTATGTCTGTGTTTCATCGTCAATAAGAAGGTCAAAGGTATGCAGTAAACCTGAAGGGAAGCATCGGAATCTAAAACTGGTCTCACAGGAGAGGTTTAAATCATAGAAAGTTAGAATGTCAGTCCTCTTGTACTTAAGTCGGCATTGTGCCTTTTGTATTAAATTCAGATGCAATTTCTGTGTTTAATCGTCAATAAGGAGGTCCAAGGTTTACAGTAAACCTGAAGTGAAGCATCGAAATCTAAAACTCAACTCACGGGAGAGGTTCAAATCATAGAAAGTTAGAGTGTCAGTCCGCTTGTACTTAAGTCGGCATTGTGCCTTTTGTATTAGCTTCGGATGCAATTTCTGTATTTCATCGTCAATAAGAAAGTCCAAGGGATACAGTAAACCTGAAGTGAAGCATCGGAATCTAAAACTGGAAGCACAGGAGAGGTTCATATCATAGAAAGATAGAGTGTCAGTCATCTTGTATTTAAGTCGGCATTGTGCCTTTTGTATTAAATTCGGATGCAATTTCTGTGTTTCATCGTCAATAAGAAGGTACAAGGGATACAGTAAACCTGAAGTGAAGCATCGGAATCTAAAACTGGACTCACAGGACAGGTTTAAATCATAGAAAGTTAGATTGTCAGTCCTCTTGTACTTAAGTCGGAATTGTTCCTTTTGTATTAAATTCGGATGCAATTTCTGTGCTTCATCGTCAATAAGAAGGTCCAAGGAAAGCAGTAAACCTGAAGTGAAGCATCGGAATCTAAAACTGGTCACACAGGAGAGATTTAAATCATAGAAAGAGAGAGTGTCAGTCCTCTTGTACTTAAGTTTGCATTGTGCCTTTTGTATTAAGTTCGGATGCAATTTCTGTGTTTAATCGTCAATAAGGAGGTCCAAGGTTTACAGTAAACCTGAAATGAAGCATCGAAATCTAAAACTCAACTCAGAGGAGAGGTTCAAATCATAGAAAGTTAGAGTGTCAGTCCTCTTGTACTTAAGTCGGCATATTGCTTTTGTATTAAATTGGGATGCAATTTCTGTGTTTCATCGTCAATAAGAAGGTCCAAGGGATACAGTAAACCTGAAGTGAAGCATCGGAATCTCAAACTGGACTCACAGGAGGGGTTCAAATCATAGAGAGTTAGAGTGTCAGTCCTCTTGTACTTAAGTCGGCATTGTGATTTATGTATTAAATTCGGATGCAATTTCTGTGTTTCACCGTCAATAAGACGGACCAAGGGATACAGTTAACCTGAAGTGAAGCATCGGAATCTAAAACTGGTCTCTCAGGACAGGTTCAAATCATAGAACGTTAGAGTGTCAGTCCTCTTGTACTTATGTCGGCATTGTGCCTTTTGTATTAAATTCGGATGCAATTTCTGTATTTCATCGTCAATAAGAAGGTCCAAGGTATAGTGTAAACCTGAAGTGAAGCATCGGAATCTAAAACTGGACTCACAGGAGAGGTTCAAATCACAGAAAGTTAGAGTGTCAGTCCTCTTGTACTTAAGTCTCCATTGTGCCTTTTGTATTAAATTTGGATGCAATTTCTGTGTTTCATCGTCAATAAGAAGGTTAAAAGAATACAGGTAACCTGAAGTGAAGATTCGGAATCTCATACTGGACTTATAGGAGAGGTTCTAATCATAGAAAGTTAGAGTGTCAGTCCTCTTGTACTTAAGTCGGCATTGTGGTTTTGTATTAAATTCGGATGCAATTTCTGTGCTTCATCGTCAATAAGAAGGTCCAAGGTATAGAGGAAACCTGAAGAGAAAGCATTGGAATCTAAAAATGGACTCACAGGAGCGTTTAAATCATAGAAAGTTGGAGTGTCAGTCCTCTTGTACTTAAGTCGGCATTGTGCCTTTTTGTATTAAATTCGGATGCAATTTCTGTGTTTCATTGTCAATAAGAAGGTCCAATGTAAGCAGTAAACCTGAAGTGAAGCATCGGAATCTAAAACTGGTCACACAGGAGAGATTTAAATCATAGAAAGAGAGAGTGTCAGTCCTCTTGTACTTAAGTTTGCATTGTGCCTTTTGTATTAAGTTCGGATGCAATTTCTGTGTTTCATCGTCAATAAGGAGGTCCAAGGTTTACAGTAAACCTGAAGTCAAGCATCGAAATCTAAAACTCAACTCACAGGAGAGGCTCAGATCATATAAAGTTAGAGTGCCAGTCCTCTTGTACTTATGTCGGCATTGTGAATTTTGTATTAAATTCGGATGCAATTTATGTGTTTCATCGTCAGTAAGAAGGTCCAAGGAATACAGTAAACCTGAAGTGAAGCATCGGAATCTAAAACTGGACTCACAGGAGTGGATCATATCATAGAACGTTAGAGTGTCAGTCCTCTTCTACTTCAGCCGGCATTGTGCCTTTTGTATTAAATTGGATTCAATATATGTGTTTCATCGTCAATAAGAATGACCA
Source organism: Schistocerca serialis cubense (assembly GCF_023864345.2). Lineage (NCBI taxonomy): Eukaryota > Metazoa > Arthropoda > Insecta > Orthoptera > Acrididae > Schistocerca > Schistocerca serialis. The sequence continues at coordinate 79,701,794 of NC_064639.1, forward strand.
AGGTATACAGTAAACCTGATGTGAAGCATCGGAATCTACAACTCAACTCACAGGAGAGGTTTAAATCATAGAAAGTTTGAGTGCCAATCCTCTTGTACTTAAGTCGTCATTGTGCCTTTTGTATTAAATTCGGATGCAATTTCTGTGTTTCATCGTCAATAAGAAGGTCCAAGGTATACAGTAAACCTGAAGTGAAGCATCAGAATCTAAAACTGGAAGCACAGGAGAGGTTCACATCATAGAAAGATAGAGTGTCAGTCCTCTTGTATTTAAGTCGCCATTGTGCCTTTTGTATTAAATTCGGAAGCAATTTCTGTGTTTAACCTTCAATAAGAAGGTCCAAGGGATACAGTAAACCTGAAGTGAAGCATCGGAATCTAAAAATGGACTCACAGGAGCGGTTAAATCATAGAAAGTTAGAGTGTCAGTCCTCTTGTACTTAAGTCGGAATTGTGCCTTTTGTATTAAATTCGGATGCTATTTCTGTGTTTCATCGTCAATAAGAAGGTCCAAGGTATGCAGTAAACCTGAAGGGAAGCATCGGAATCTAAAACTGGTCTCACAGGAGAGGTTTAAATCATAGAAAGTTAGAATGTCAGTACTCTCGTACTTAAGTCGGCATTGTGCCTTTTGTATTAAATTCGGATGCAATTTCTGTGTTTAATCGTCAATAAGGAGGACCAAGGTTTACAGTAAACCTGAAGTGAAGCATCGAAATCTAAAACTCAACTCACAGGAGAGGCTCAGATCATATAAAGTTAGAGTGTCAGTGCGCTTATACTTAAGTCGGCATTGTGCCTTTTGTTTTAGCTTGGGATGCAATTTCTGTGTTTCATCGTCAATAAGAAGGTCCAAGGGATACAGTAAACCTGAAGTGAAGCATCGGAATCTAAAACTGGAAGCACAGGAGAGGTTCATATCATAGAAAGATAGAATGTCAGGCATCTTGTATTTAAGTCGGCATTCTGCCTTTTGTATTAAATTCGGATGCAATTTCTGTGTTTCATCGTCAATAAGAAGGTACAAGGGATACAGTAAACCTGAAGTGAAGCATCGGAATCTAAAACTGGACTCACAGGACAGGTTTAAATCATAAAAAGTTAGAGTGTCAGTCCTCTTGTACTTAAGTCGGCATTGTTCCTTTTGTATTAGATTCGGATGCAATTTCTGTGCTTCATCGACAATAAGAAGGTCCAAGGAAAACAGTAAACCTGAAGTGAAGCATCGGAATCTAAAACTGGACTCACAGGAGAGGTTCGAATCATAGAAAGTTGGAGTGTCAGTCCTCTTGTACTTAAGTCAGCATTGTGTCTTTTGTATTAAATTCGGGTGCAATTTCTGTGTTTCATCGTCATTAAGAATGTCCAAGGTTTACAGTAAACCTGAAGTCAAAGCATCGGAATCTAAAACTGGACTCACAGGAGCGGTTAAATCATATGAAGTTAGTGTGTCAGTCCTCTTGTACTTAAGTCGGCATTGTGCCTCTTGTATTAAATTCGAATGCAATTTCTGTGTTTCATCATCAATAAGACGGTCCAAGGTATACAGTATACCTGAAGTGAAGCATCAGAATCTAAAACTGGTCTCACAGGAGAGGTTTAAATCATAGAAAGTTAGAGTGTCAGTCCGCTTGTACTAATGTCGGCATTGTGCCTTTTGTATTAAATTCGGATGCAATTTCTGTGTTTCATCGTCAATAAGATGGTCCAAGGTTTACAGTAAACCTGTAGTGAAGCATCGAAATCTAAAACTCAACTCAGAGGAGAGGTTCAAATCATAGAAAGTTAGAGTGTCAGTCCTCTTGTACTTAAGTCGGCATTGTGCTTTTGTATTAAATTGGGATGCGATTTCTGTGCTTCATCGTCAATAAGAAGGTCCAAGGTATAGAGGAAACCTGAAGAGAAAGCATCGGAATCTAAAAATGGACTCACAGGAGCGGTTAAATCATAGAAAGTTGGAGTGTCAGTCCTCTTGTACTTAAGTCGGCATTGTGCCTTTTTGTATTAAATTCGGATGCAGTTTCTGTGTTTCATTGTCAATAAGAAGGTCCAAGGTAAGCAGTAAACCTGAAGTGAAGCATCGGAATCTAAAACTGGTCACACGGGAGAGATTTAAATCATAGAAAGAGAGAGTGTCAGTCCTCTTGTACTTAAGTTTGCATTGTGCCTTTTGTATTAAGTTCGGATGCAATTTCTGTGTTTCATCGTCAATAAGGAGGTCCAAGGTTTACAGTAAACCTGAAGTGAAGCATCGAAATATAAAACTCAATTCACAGGAGAGGCTCAGATCATATAAAGTTAGAGTGTCAGTCCTCTTGTACTTAAGTCGGCATTGTGAATTTTGTATTAAATTCGGATGCAATTTTTGTGTTTCATCGTCAATAAGAAGGTCCAAGGGATACAGTAAACCTGAAGTGAAGCATCGGAATCTAAAATTGGACTCACAGCAGTGGATCATATCATAGAACGTTAGAGTGTCAGTCCTCTTCTACTTCAGCCGGCATTGTGCGTTTTGTATTAAATTGGATTCAATATATGTGTTTCATCGTCAATAAGAATGACCAAGGTATACAGTAAACCTGATGTGAAGCATCAGAATCTAAAACTGGAAGCACAGGAGAGGTTCACATCATAGAAAGATAGAGTGTCAGTCCTCTTGTATTTAAGTCGCCATTGTGCCTTTTGTATTAAATTCGGATGCAATTTCTGTGTTTAACCTTCAATAAGAAGGTCCAAGGGATACAGTAAACCTGAAGTGAAGCATCGGAATCTAAAAATGGACTCACAGGAGCGGTTAAATCATAGAAAGTTAGAGTGTCAGTCCTCTTGTACTTAAGTCGGAATTGTGCCTTTTGTATTTAATTCGGATGCTATTTCTGTGTTTCATCGTCAATAAGAAGGTCCAAGGTATGCAGTAAACCTGAAGGGAAGCATCGGAATCTAAAACTGGTCTCACAGGAGAGGTTTAAATCATAGAAAGTTAGAATGTCAGTACTCTTGTATTTAAGTAGGCATTCTGCCTTTTGTATTAAATTCGGATGCAATTTCTGTGTTTCATCGTCAATAAGAAGGTACAAGGTATACAGTAAACCTGAAGTGAAGCATCGGAATCTAAAACTGGACTCACAGGACAGGCTTAAATCATAAAAAGTTAGAGTGTCAGTCCTCTTGTACTTAAGTCGGCATTGTTCCATTTGTATTAAATTCTGATGCAATTTCTGTGCTTCATCGTCAATAAGAAGGTCCAAGGAAAACAGTAAACCTGAAGTGAAGCATCAGAATCTAAAACTGGACTCACAGGAGAGGTTCGAATCATAGAAAGTTGGAGTGTCAGTCCTCTTGTACTTAAGTCAGCATTGTGTCTTTTGTATTAAATTCGGGTGCAATTTCTGTGTTTCATCGTCATTAAGAATGTCCAAGGTTTACAGTAAACCTGAAGTCAAAGAATCGGAATCTAAAACTGGACTCACAGGAGCGGTTAAATCATATGAAGTTAGTGTGTCAGTCCTCTTGTACTTAAGTCGGCATTGTGCCTCTTGTATTAAATTCGAATGCAATTTCTGTGTTTCATCATCAATAAGACGGTCCAAGGTATACAGTATACCTGAAGTGAAGCATCAGAATCTAAAACTGGTCTCACAGGAGAGGTTTAAATCATAGAAAGTTAGAGTGTCAGTCCACTTGTACTTATGTCGGCATTGTGCCTTTTGTATTAAATTCGGATGCAATTTCTGTGTTTCATCGTCAATAAGATGGTCCAAGGTTTACAGTAAACCTGAAGTGAAGCATCGAAATCTAAAACTCAACTCAGAGGACAGGTTCAAATCATAGAAAGTTAGAGTGTCAGTCCTCTTTTACTTAAGTCGGCATTGTGCTTTTGTATTAAATTGGGATGCAATTTCTGTGCTTCATCGTCAATAAGAAGGTCCAAGGTATAGAGGAAACCTGAAGAGAAAGCATCGGAATCTAAAAATGGACTCACATGAGCGGTTAAATCATAGAAAGTTGGAGTGTCAGTCCTCTTGTACTTAAGTCGGCATTGTGCCTTTTTGTATTAAATTCGGATGCAGTTTCTGTGTTTCATTGTCAATAAGAAGGTCCAAGGTAAGCAGTAAACCTGAAGTGAAGCATCGGAATCTAAAACTGGTCACACAGGAGAGATTTAAATCATAGAAAGAGAGAGTGTCAGTCCTCTTGTACTTAAGTTTGCATTGTGCCTTTTGTATTAAGTTCGGATGCAATTTCTGTGTTTCATCGTCAATAAGGAGGTCCAAGGTTTACAGTAAACCTGAAGTGAAGCATCGAAATCTAAAACTCAACTCACAGGAGAGGCTCAGATCAAATAAAGTTAGAGTGTCAGTCCTCTTGTACTTAACTCGGCATTGTGAATTTTGTATTAAATTCGGATGCAATTTTTGTGTTTCATCGTCAATAAGAAGGTCCAAGGGATACAGTAAACCTGAAGTGAAGCATCGGAATCTAAAACTGGACTCACAGGAGTGGATCATATCATAGAACGTTAGAGCGTCAGTCCTCTTCTACTTCAGACGGCATTGTGTCTTTTGTATTAAATTCGGGTGCAATTTCTGTGTTTCATCGTCATTAAGAATGTCCAAGGTTTACAGTAAACCTGAAGTCAAAGAATCGGAATCTAAAACTGGACTCACAGGAGCGGTTAAATCATATGAAGTTAGTGTGTCAGCCCTCTTGTACTTAAGTCGGCATTGTGCCTCTTGTATTAAATTCGAATGCAATTTCTGTGTTTCATCATCAATAAGACGGTCCAAGGTATACAGTATACCTGAAGTGAAGCATCAGAATCTAAAACTGGTCTCACAGGAGAGGTTTAAATCATAGAAAGTTAGAGTGTCAGTCCACTTGTACTTATGTCGGCATTGTGCCTTTTGTATTAAATTCGGATGCAATTTCTGTGTTTCATCGTCAATAAGATGGTCCAAGGTTTACAGTAAACCTGAAGTGAAGCATCGAAATCTAAAACTCAACTCAGAGGACAGGTTCAAATCATAGAAAGTTAGAGTGTCAGTCCTCTTTTACTTAAGTCGGCATTGTGCTTTTGTATTAAATTGGGATGCAATTTCTGTGCTTCATCGTCAATAAGAAGGTCCAAGGTATAGAGGAAACCTGAAGAGAAAGCATCGGAATCTAAAAATGGACTCACAGGAGCGGTTAAATCATAGAAAGTTGGAGTGTCAGTCCTCTTGTACTTAAGTCGGAATTGTGCCTTTTGTATTAAATTCGGATGCTATTTCTGTGTTTCATCGTCAATAAGAAGATCCAAGGTATGCAGTAAACCTGAAGGGAAGCATCGGAATCTAAAACTGGTCTCACAGGAGAGGTTTAAATCATAGAAAGTTAGAATGTCAGTACTCTTGTACTTAAGTCGGCATTGTGATTTTTGTATTAAATTGGGTTGCAATTTCTGTGTTTAATCGTCAATAAGGAGGTCCAAGGTTTACAGTAAACCAGAAGTGAAGCATCGAAATCTAAAACTCAACTCACAGGAGAGGATCAGATCATATAAAGTTTGAGTGTCAGTCCGCTTGTACTTAAGTCGGCATTGTGCCCTTTGTATTAGCTTCGGATGCAATTTCTGTGTTTCATCGTCAATAAGAAGGTCCAAGGGATACAGTAAACCAGTAGTGAAGCATCGGAATCTAAAACTGGAAGCACAGGAGAGGTTCATATCATAGAAAGATAGAGTGTCAGTCATCTTGTATTTAAGTCGGCATTCTGCCTATTGTATTAAATTCGGATGCAATTTCTGTGTTTCATCGTCAATAAGAAGGTACAAGGGATACAGTAAACCTGAAGTGAAGCATCGGAATCTAAAACTGGACTCACAGGACAGGTTTAAATCATAAAAAGTTAAAGTGTCAGTCCTCTTGTACTTAAGTCGGCATTGTTCCTTTTGTATTAAATTCGGATGCAATTTCTGTGCTTCATCGTCAATAAGAAGGTCCAAGGGATACAGTAAACCTGAAGTGAAGCATCGGAATCTAAAACTGGACTCACAGGAGAGGTTCAAATCATAGGACGTTGGAGTGTCAGTCCTTTTGTACTTAAGTCAGCATTGTGTCTTTTGTATTAAATTCGGGTGCAATTTCTGTGTTTCATCGTCAATAAGAATGTCCAAGGTTTACAGTAAACCTGAAGTCAAAGCATCGGAATCTAAAACTGGACTCACAGGAGCGGTTAAATCATATGAAGTTAGTGTGTCAGTCCTCTTGTACTTAAGTCGGCATTGTGCCTCTTGTATTAAATTCGAATGCAATTTCTGTGTTTCATCATCAATAAGACGGACCAAGGTATACAGTATACCTGAAGTGAAGCATCAGAATCTAAATCTGGTCTCACAGGAGAGGTTTAAATCATAGAAAGTTAGAGTGTCAGTCCGCTTGTACTTATGTCGGCATTGTGCCTTTTGTATTAAATTCGAATGCAATTTCTGTGTTTCATCGTCAATAAGATGGTCCAAGGTTTACAGTAAACCTGAAGTGAAGCATCGAAATCTAAAACTCAACTCAGAGGAGAGGTTCAAATCATAGAAAGTTAGAGTGTCAGTCCTCTTGTACTTAAGTCGGCATTGTGCTTTTGTATTAAATTGGGATGCAATTTCTGTGTTTCATCGTCAATAAGAAGGTCCAAGGGATACAGTAAACCTGAAGTGAAGCATCGGAATCTCAAACTGGATTCACAGGAGGGGTTCAAATCATAGAGAGTTAGAGTGTCAGTCCTCTTGTACTTAAGACGGCATTGTGCCTTATGTATTAAATTCGGATGCAATTTCTGTGTTTCACCGTCAATAAGACGGACGAAGGGATACAGTTAACCTGAAGTGAAGCAACGGAATCTAAAACTTGTCTCTCAGGAGAGGTTCAAATCATAGAACGTTAGAGTGGCAGTCCTCTTGTACTTATGTCGGCATTGTGCCTTTTGTATTAAATTCGGATGCAATTTCTGTATTTCATCGTCAATAAGAAGGTCCAAGGTATAGTGTAAACCTGAAGTGAAGCATCGGAATCTAAAACTGGACTCACAGGAGAGGTTCAAATCACAGAAAGTTAGAGTGTCAGTCCTCTTGTACTTAAGTCGGCATTGTGCCTTTTGTATTAAATTTGGATGCAATTTCTGTGTTTCATCGTCAAAAAGAAGGTTAAAAGAATACAGGTAACCTGAAGTGAAGATTCGGAATCTCATACTGGACTTACAGGAGAGGTTCTAATCATCGAAAGTTAGAGTGTCAGTCCTCTTGTACTTAAGTTTGCGTTGTGCCTATTGTATTAAGTTCGGATGCAATTTCTGTGTTTCATCGTCAATAAGGAGGTCCAAGGTTTACACCAAACCTGAAGTGAAGCATCGAAATCCAAAACTCAACTCACAGGAGAGGCTCGGATCATATAAAGTTAGAGTGTCAGTCCTCTTGTACTTAAGTCGGCATTGTGCCTTTTGTATTAAATTCGGATGCAATTTTTGTGTTTCATCGTCAATAAGAAGGTCCAAGGGATACAGTAAACCTGAAGTGAAGCATCGGATTCTAAAACTGGACTCACAGGAGTGGATCATATCATAGAACGTTAGAGTGTCAGTCCTCTTCTACTTAAGCCGGCATTGTGCCTTTTGTATTAAATTGGATTCATTATCTGTGTTCCATCGTCAATAAGAATGACCAAGGTATACAGTAAACCTGATGTGAAGCATCGGAATCTACAACTCAACTCACAGGAGAGGTTTAAATCATTGAAAATTGGAGTGCCAATCCTCTTGTACTTAAGTCGTCATTGTGCCTTTTGTATTAAATACGGATGCAATTTCTGTGTTTCATCGTAAATAAGAAGGTCCAAGGTATACAGTAAACCTGAAGTGAAGCATCAGAATCTAAAACTGGAAACACAGGAGAGGTTCATATCATAGAAAGATAGAGTGTCAGTCCTCTTGTATTTAAGTCGCCATTGTGCTTTTTGTATTAAATTCGGATGCAATTTCTGTGTCTCATCTTCAATAAGAAGGTCCAAGGGATACAGTAAACCTGAAGTGAAGCATCGGAATGTAAAACTGGACTCACAGGAGAGGTTCAAATCATTGAACGTTAGAGTGTCAGTCCTCTTGTACTTAAGTCGGCATTGTGCCTTTTGTATTAAATTCGGGTGAATTTCTGTGTTTCATCGTCAATAAGAATGTCCAAGTTTTACAGTAAACTGAAGTCAAAGCATCGGAATCTAAAACTGGACTCACAGGAGCGGTTAAATCATAAAAAGTTAGTGTGTCAGTCCTCTTGTACTTACGTCGGCATTGTGCCTCTTGTATTAAATTCGGATGCAATTTCTGTGTTTCATCATCAATAAGACGGTCCAAGGTGTACAGTATAACTGAAGTGAAGCATCGGAATCTAAAACTTTTCTCACAGGAGAGGTTAAAATCATAGAACGTTAGAGTGTCAGTCCGCTTGTACTTATGTCGGTATTGTGCTTTTTGTATTAAATTCGGATGCAATTTCTGTGTTTCATCGTCAATAAGATGGTCCAAGGTTTACAGTAAACCTAAAGTGAAGCATCGAAATCTAAAACTCAACACAGAGGAGAGGTTCAAATCATAGAAAGTTAGAGTGGCAGTCCTCTTGTACTTAAGTCGGCATTGTGCTTTTGTATTCTATTCAGATGCAATTTCTGTGTTTCATCGTCAATAAGAAGGTCCAAGGGATACAGTAAACCTGAAGTGAAGCATCAGAATCTCAAACTGGACTCACAGCAGGGGTTCAAATCATAGAGAGTTAGAGTGTCAGACCTCTTGAACTTAAGTCGGCATTGTGCCTTTTGTATTAAATTCGGATGCAATTTCTGTGTTTCATCGTCAATAAGATGGACCAAGGGATACAATTAACCTGAAGTGAAGCATCGGAATCTAAAACTGGACACACAGGAGAGGTTCAAATCGTAGAAATTTAGAGTGTCATTCCTCTTGTACTTAAGTCGGCATTGTGCCTTTTGTATTAAATTCGGATGCAATTTCTGTGTTTCATCGTCAATAAAAGGGCCAAGGGATACATTAAACCGGAAGTGAAGCATCAGAATCTAAAACTGTACTCACAGGAGAGGGTCAAATCATAAAAAGTTAGAGTGCCACTCCTCTTGTACTTAAGTCGGCATTGTGCATTTGTATTAAATTCGGATTCAATTTCTGTATTTCATCGTCAATAAGAAGGTCCAAGGTATAGAGTAAACCTGAAGTGAAGCATCGGAAACTAAAACTGGACTCACTGGAGAGGTTCAAATCATAGACAGTTAGAGTGCCTGTCCTCTTGTACTTAAGACGGCATTGTGCCTTTTGTATTAAATTCGGATGCAATTTCTGTGTTTCATAGTCAATAAGAATGTACAAGGTATACAGGATACCTGAAGTGAAGCATCGGAATCTAAAGCTGGACTCACAGGAGATTTTCAAATCATAGATAGTTAGAGTGTCAGTCCTCTCGTACTTAAGTCGGCATTGTGCCTTTTGTATTAAATTCGGATGCAATTTCTGCGAGCCATCGTCAATAAGAAGGTCCAAGGTATGCAGAAAACCTGAAGAGAAAGCATTCGAATCTGAAAATGGACTCACAGGAGCGGTTAAATCATAGATAGTTAGTGTGTCAGGCCTCTTGTACTTAAGTCGGCATTGTGCCTTTTGTATTAAATTCGGATGTAATTTCTATGTTTCATCGTCAATAAGAAGGTTCAAGGTATGCTGTAAACCCGAAGTGAAGCATCGGAATCTAAAACTGGTCTCACAGGAGAGGTTTAAATCACAGAAAGTTAGAGTGTCAGTCCTCTTGTACTTAAGTCGGCATTATGCCTCTTGTATTTAATTCGGATGCAATTTCTGTGTTTCATCGTCAATAAGAATGACCAAGGTATACAGTAAACCTGATGTGAAGCATCGGAATCTACAACTCAACTCACAGGAGAGGTTTAAATCATAGAAAGTTTGAGTGCCAATCCTCTTGTACTTAAGTCGTCATTGTGCCTTTTGTATTAAATTCGGATGAAATTTCTGTGTTTCGTCGTCAATAAGAAGGTCCAAAGTATACAGTAAACCTGAAGTGAAGCATCAGAATCTAAAACTGGAAGCACAGGAGAGGTTCACATCATAGAAAGATAGAGTGTCAGTCCTCTTGTATTTAAGTCGCCATTGTGCCTTTTGTATTAAATTCGGATGCAATTTCTGTGTTTAACCTTCAATAAGAAGGTCCAAGGGATACAGTAAACCTGAAGTGAAGCATCGGAATCAAAAATGGACTCACAGGAGCGGTTAAATCATAGAAAGTTAGAGTGTCAGTCCTCTTGTACTTAAGTCGGAATTGTGCCTTTTGTATTAAATTCGGATGCTATTTCTGTGTTTCATCGTCAATAAGAAGGTCCAAGGTATGCAGTAAACCTGAAGGGAAGCATCGGAATCTAAAACTGGTCTCACAGGAGAGGTTTAAATCATACAAAGTTAGAATGTCAGTACTCTTGTACTTAAGTCGGCATTGTGCCTTTTGTATTAAATTCGGATGCAATTTCTGTGTTTCATCGTCAATAAGTATTTGTATTATTCAGTAAACCTGAAGTGAAGCATCGGAATCTAAAACTGGACTCACAGGAGAGGACCATATCATAGAACGTTAGACTGTCAGTCCTCTTGTACTTATGTCGGCATTGAGGCTTTTGCATTAAATTCGGGTGCAATTTCTGTGTTTCATCATCAATAAGGCGGTGTAAGGTATACAGTAAACCTGAAGTGAAGCATCAGAACCTAAAACTGGTCTCACAGGAGTGGTTTAAATCATAGAAAGTTCGAGTGTCAGTCCTCTTGTACTTATGTCGGCATTGTGCCTTTTGTATTAAATTCGGATGCAATTTCTGTGTTTCATCGTCAATAAGATGGTCCAAGGTTTTCAGTAAACCTGATGTGAAGCATCGAATCTAAAAGTCAACTCAGAGGAGAGGTTCAAATCATAGAAAGTTAGAGTGGCAGTCCTCTTATACTTAAGTCGGCATTGTGCCTTTTGTATTAAATTCGCATGCAATTTCTGTGTTTCATCGACAATAAGAAGGTCCAAGGTGTACTGTAAACCTGAAGTGAAGCATCGGAATCTCAAACTGGACTCACAGGAGAGGTTCAAATCATAGAAAGTTAGTGTGTCAGTCCTCTTGTAATTAAGTCGGCATTGTGCCTTTTGTATTAAATTGGATGCAATTTCTGTGTTTCATCATCAATAAGAAGGACCTAGGGATACAATAAACCTGAAGTGAAGCATCGGAATCTAACACTGGACTCACAGGAGTGGTTCAAATCATTGAACATTACAGTGTCAGTCCTCTTGTACTTATGTCGGCATTGTGCCTTTTGTATTATATTCGGATGCAATTTCTGTATTTCATTGTCAATAAGAAGGTCCAAGGTATTGAGCAAACCTGACGTGAAGCATCGGAATCTAAAACTGGACTGACAGGAGAGGTTCAAATCACAGAAAGTTAGAGTGGCAGGCCTCTTGTACTTAAGTCGGCATTGTGCCTTTTGTATTAAATTCGGATGCAATTTCTGTGTTTCATCGTCAATAAGATGGTCCAAGGTTTTCAGTAAACCTGATGTGAAGCATCGAAACTAAAAGTCAACTCAGAGGAGAGGTTCAAATCATAGAACGTTAGAGTGTCAGTCCTCTTTTACTTAAGTGGGCATTGTGCCTTTTGTATTAAATTTGGGTGCAATTTCTGTGTTTCATCGTCTATAAGAATGTCCAAGGTATACAGTAAACCTGAAGTGAAAGCATCGGAATCTAAAACTGGACTCACAGGAGCGGTTAAATCATAGAAAGTTTGTGTGTCAGTCCTCTTGTACTTAAGTCAGCATTGTGCTTCTTGTATTAAATTCGGATGCAATTTCTGTGTTTCATCATTAATAAGAAGGTACAAGGTTTACAGTAACCCTGAAGTGAAACATCGAAATCTAAAACTCAACTCAGAGGAGAGGTTCAAATCTTAGAAAGTTAGAGTGACAGTCCTCTTGTACTTAAGTCGGCATTGTGCCTTTTGTATTAAATTCGGATGCAATTTCTGTGTTTTATCGTCAATAAGAATGACCAAGGTATACAGTAAACCTGAAGTGAAGAATCGGAAACTCAAACTGGACACACAGGAGAGGTTCAAATCGTAGAAATTTAGAGTGTCATTCCTCTTGTAATTATGTCGGCATTGTGCCTTTTGTATTAAATTCGAATGCAATTTCTGTGTTTCATCGTCAATAAAAGGGCCTAGGGATACATTAAACCTGAAGTGAAGCATCAGAATCTAAAACTGTACTCACAGGAGATAGTCAAATCATAAAAAGTTAGAGTGTCACTCCTCTTGTACTTAAGTCGGCATTGTGCCTTTTGTATTAAATTCGGATTCAATTTCTGTATGTCATCGTCAATAAGAAGGTCCAAGGTATTGAGTAAACCTGAAGTGAAGCATCGGAAACTAAAACTGGACCCACTGGAGAGGTTCAAATCATAGAAAGTTAGAGTGCCAGTCCTCTTGTACTTAAGACGGCATTGTGCCTTTTGTATTAAATTCGGATGCAATTTCTGTGTTTCATAGTCAATAAGAAGGTACAAGGTATACAGGATACCTGAAGTGAAGCATCGGAATCTAAAGCTGGACTCACAGGAGAGGTTCAAATCATAGATAGTTAGAGTGTCAGTCCTCTCGTACTTAAGTCGGCATTGTTCCTTTTGTATTAAATTCGGATGCAATTTCTGCGCGCCATCGTCAATAAGAAGGTCCAAGGTATACAGAAAACCTGAAGAGAAAGCATTCGAATCTGAAAATGGACTCACAGGAGCGGTTAAATCATAGATAGTTAGTGTGTCAGTCCTCTTGTACTTAAGTCGGCATTGTGCCTTTTGTATTAAATTCGGATGTAATTTATATGTTTCATCGTCAATAAGAAGGTTCAAGGTATGCAGTAAACCTGAAGTGAAGCATCGGAATCTATAACTGGTCTCACAGGAGAGGTTTAAATCACAGAAAGTTAGAGTGTCAGTCCTCTTGTACTGAAGTCGGCATTATGCCTCTTGTATTAAATTCGGATGCAATTTCTGTGTTTCATCGTCAATAAGGACGTCCAAAGTTTACAGTAAACCTGAAGTGAAGCATCGAAATCTAAAACTCAACTCACAGGACAGGTTCAAATCACAGAAAGTTATAGTGTCAGTCCTCTTGTGCTTAAGTCGGCATTGTGCCTTTTGTATTTAATTCGGATGCAATGTCTGTGCTTCATCGTCAATAAGAAGGTCCAAGGGATACAGTGAACCTGAAGTGAAGCATCGGAATCTAAAACTGGACTCACAGGAGAAGTTCAAATCATAGAACGTTAGAGTGTCAGTCCTCTAGTACTTAAGTCGGCATTGTGCCTTTTGTATTATATTCGGATGCAATTTCTGTGTTTCATCGTCAATAAGAAGGTCCAAGGTATACAGTAAACCTGAAGTGAAGCGTCGGAATCTTAAACTGGACGCACAGGAGAGGTACATATCATAGAAAGTTAGAGTGTCAGTCCTCTTGTACTTAAGTCGGCATTGTGCCTTTTGTATTAAATTCGGATGCAATTTCTGTGTTTCATCTTCAATAAGAAGGTCCAAGGGATACAGTAAACCTGAAGTGAAGCATCGGAATCTAAAACTGAACTCACAGGAGCGGTTAAATCATAGAAAGTTAGAGTGGCAGTCCTCTTGTACTTAAGTCGGCATTGTGCCTTTTGTATTAAATTCGGATGCAATTTCAGTGTTTCATCGGCAATACGAAGGTCCAAGGGATACAGTAAACCTGAAGTGAAGCATCGGAATCTCAAACTGGACTCAGAGGAGAGGTTCAAAACAAAGAAAGTTGGAGTGTCAGTCCTCTTGTACTTAAGTCGGCATTGTGCCTTTTGTATTAAATTCGGATGCAATTTCTGTGTTTCATCGTCAATAAGTATTTGTATTATTCAGTAAACCTGAAGTGAAGCATCGGAATCTGAAACTGGATTCACAGGAGAGGTTCAAATCATAGAAAGTTAGTGTGTCAGTCCTCTTGTACTTAAGTCGGCATTGTGCCTTTTGTATTAAATTGGATGCAATTTCTGTGTTTCATCATCAATAAGAAGGACCTAGGGATACAATAAACCTGAAGTGAAGCGTCGGAATCTAAAACTGGACTCACAGGAGAGGTTCAAATCATTGAACGTTACAGTGTCTGTCCACTAGTACTTATGTCGGCATTGTGCCTTTTGTATTATATTCGGATGCAATTTCTGTATTTCATTGTCAATAAGAAGGTCCAAGGTATTGTGCAAACCTGACGTGAAGTATCGGAATCTAAAACTGGACTGACAGGACAGGTTCAAATCACAGAAAGTTAAAGTGGCAGGCCTCTTGTACTTAAGTCGGCATTGTGCCTTTTGTATTATTTTTGGATGCAATTTCTGTGTTTCATCGTCAATAAGAAGGTACAAGGTTTACAGTAACCCTGAAGTGAAGCATCGAAATCTAAAACTCAACTCAGAGGAGAATTTCAAATCTTAGAAAGTTAGAGTGACAGTCCTCTTGTACTTAAGTCGGCATTGTGCCTTTTGTATTATATTCGGATGCAATTTCTGTGTTTCATCGTCATTAAGAAGGTCCAAGGGATACAGTAAACCTGAAGTGAAGAATCGGAAACTCAAACTGGACACACAGGAGAGGTTCAAATCATAGAAATTTAGAGTGTCAGTCCTCTTGTACTTAAGTCGGCATTGTGCCTTTTGTATTAAATTCGGATGCAATTTCTGTGTTTCATCGTCAATATAAGGACCAAGGGATACAGTAAACCTGAAGTGAAGCATCGGAATCTAAAACTGGACTCACAGGAGCGGTTAAATCATAGAAAGTTAGAGTGGCAGTCCTCTTGTACTTAAGTCGGCATTGTGCCTTTTGTATTAAATTTGGATGCAATTTCTGTGTTTCATCGTCAATAAGAAGGTCCAAGGTATACAGTAAACCTGAAGTGATGCATCGGAGTCTTAAACTGGACGCACAGGAGAGGTACATATCATAGAAAGTTAGAGTGTCAGTCCTCTTGTACATAAGTCGGCATTGTGCCTTTTGTATTAACTTCGGATGCAATTTCTGTGTTTCATCTTAAATAAGAAGGTCCAAGGGATACAGTAAACCTGAAGTGAAGCATCGGAATCTAAAACTGGACTCACAGGAGCGGTTAAATCATAGAAAGTTAGAGTTGCAGTCCTCTTGTACTTAAGTCGGCATTGTGCCTTTTGTATTAAATTCGGATGCAATTTCAGTGTTTCATCGGCAATAAGAAGGTCCAAGGGATACAGTAAACCTGAAGTGAAGCATCGGAATCTCAAACTGGACTCAGAGGAGAGGTTCAAAACATAGAAAGTTGGAGTGTCAGTCCTCTTGTACTTAAGTCGGCATTGTGTCTTTTGTATTAAATTCGGATGCAATTTCTATGTTTCATCGTCAATAAGAAGGACCAAGGGATACAGTAAACCTGAAGTGAAGCATCGGAATCTGAAACTGGATTCACAGGAGAGGTTCAAATCATAGAACGTTAGAGTGTCGGTCTTCTTGTACTTAAGTCGGCACTGTGCATTTTGTATTAAATTCTGATGCAAGTTCTGAATTTCATCGTCAATATGAAGGTCCAAGTGATACAGTAAACCTGAAGTGAAGCATCGGAATCTCAAACTGGACTCAGAGGAGAGGTTCAAAACATAGAAAGTTGGAGTGTCAGTCCTCTTGTACTTAAGTCGGCATTGTGCCTTTTATATTAAATTCGGATGCAATTTCTGTGTTTCATCGTCAATTAGAACGTCCAAGGGATACAGTAAACCTGAAATGAAGCATCGGAATCTAATACTGGACTCACAGGTAAGGTTCTAATCATAGAAAATTACAGTGTTAGTCCTCTTGTACTTAAGTCGGCATTGTGCATTTTGTATTAATTTGGGATGCAATTTCTGTGTTTTATCGTCAATAAGACGGTCCAAGGGATACAGTAAACCTGAAGTGAAGCATCGGAATCTAAACTAGACTCACAGGAGAGAATCATATCATAGAACGTTAGAGTGTCAGTCCTCTTGTACTTAAGTCGGCATTGTGCCTTTTGTATTAAATTGGATGCAATTTCTGTGTTTCATCGTCAATAAGAATGACCAAGGTATACAGTAAACCTGAAGTGAAGCATCGGAATCTACAACTCAACTCACAGGAGAGGTTTAAATCATAGAAAGTTAGAGTGCCAGTCCTCTTGTACTTAAGTCGGCACTGTGCCTTTTGTATTAAATTCGGATGCAATTTCTGTGTTTAATCGTCAATAAGAAGGTCCAAGGTATACAGTAAACCTGAAGTGAGGCATCGGAATCTAAAACTGGACTCACAGGACAGGTTCAAATCATAGAAATGTTAGAATGTCAGTCCTCTTGTACTTAAGTCGGCATTGTGCCATTTGTATTAAATTCGGATGCAATTTCTGTGCTTCATCTTCAATAAGAAGGTCCAAGGGATACAGTAAACCTGAAGTGCAGCAGTGGAATCTAAAACTGGAATCACAGGAGAGGTTAAAATCATAGAACGTTAGAGTGTCAGTCCACTTGTACTTAAGTCGGCATTGTGCCTTTTGTATTAAATTCGGGTGCAATTTCTGTGTTTCATCGTCAATAAGAATGTCCAAGGTATACAGTAAACCTGAAGTGAAAGCATCGGAATCTAAAACTGGACTCACAGGAGCGGTTAGATCATAGAAAGTTAGGGTGTCAGTCCTCTTGTACTTAAGTCGGCATTGCTTCTCTTGGATTAAATTCGGATGCAATTTCTGTGTTTCATCATCAATAAGATGGTCCAAGGCATACAGTAAACCTGAAGTGAAGCATCAAAATCTTAAACTGACTCACAGGAGAGGTTCAAATCATAGAAAGTTAGAGTGTCAGTCCTCTTGTACTTAAGTCGGCATTGTGCCTTTTGTGTTAAATTCGGATGCAATTTCTGTGTTTCATCGTCAATAAGAAGATCCAAGGTTTACAGTAAACCTGAAGTGAAGCATCGAAATCTAAAAGTCAACTCAGAGGAGAGGTTCAAATCATAGAAAGTTAGAGTGGCAGTCCTCCTGCACTTAAGTCGGCATTGTGCCTTTTGTATTAAATTCGGATGCAATTTCTGTGTTTCATCGTCAATAAGAAGGTCCAAGGGATACAGTAAACCTGAAGTGAAGCATCGGAATCTGAAACTGGACTCACAGGAGAGGTTCAAATCACAGAAAGTTAGAGTGTCAGTCCTCTTGTACTTAAGTCGGTATTGTGAATTTTGTATTAAATTCGAATGCCATTTCTGTGTTTCATCGTTAATTAGAAGGTCCAAGGGATACAGTAAACCTGAAATGAAGCATGGGAATCTAAAAGTGGACTCACAGGTAAGGTTCAAATCATAGAAAGTTAGAGTATCAGTCCTCTTGTACTTAAGTCGCCATTGTGCCTTTTGTATTAAATTCGGGTGCAATTTCTGTGTTTCATCGTCAATAAGATTGTCCAAGGGATACAGTAAACCTGAAGTGAAGCATCGGAATCTAAAACTGGACTCACAGGAGAGGATCAAATCATAGAACGTTAGAGTGTCAGTCCTCTTGTGCTTAAGTCGGCATTGTGCCTTTTGTATTAAATTGGATGCAATTTCTGTGTTTCATCGTCAATAAGAATGACCAAGGTATACAGTAAACCTGAAGTGAAGCATCGGAATCTACAACTCAACTCACAGGAGAAGTTTAAATCATAGAAAGTTAGAGTGTCAGTACTCCTGTACTTAAGTCGGCATTGTGCCTTTTGTATTAAATTCGGATGCAATTTCTGTGTTTCATCGTCAATAAGAAGGTCCAAGGTATACAGTAAACCTGAAGTGAAGCATCGGAATCTAAATCAGGACGCACAGGAGAGGTTCATATCATAGAAATTTAGAGTGTCAGTATTCTTGTACTTAGGTCGGCATTGTGTTTTTGTATTAAATTCGGAAGCAATTTCTGTGTTTCGTCTTCAATAAGAAGGTCCAAGGGATACAGTAAACCTGAAGTGAAGCATCGAAATCTAAAACTGGACTCACAGGACAGGTTCAATTCATAGGAAGTTAGAGTATCAGTCCTCTTGTACTTAAGTCGGCATTGTGCGTTTTGTATTAAAGTCAGATGCAATTTCTGTGTTTCATCGTCAATAAGATGGTCCTAGGAATACAGTAAACCTAAAGGGAAGCATCGGATCTAAAACTGGACTCACAGGAGAGGTTCAAATCATAGAAAGTTAGAGTGTGTGTCCTCTTGGACTTAAGTCGGCATTGTGCTTTTTGTATTAAATTCGGTTGCAATTTCTGTGCTTCATCGTCAATAAGAAGGTCCAAGGGATACAGCAAACCTGAAGTGAACCATCGGAATCTAAAACTGGACTCACAGGAGAGGTTCGAATCATAGAAAGTTAGAGTGTCACTCCTCTTGTACTTAAGTCGGCTTTGAGCCTTTTGTATTAAATTCGGATGCAATTTCAGTGTTTCATCGTCAAAAAGAAGGTCCAAGGGATACAATAAACCTGAAGTGAAGCATTGGAATCTAAAACTGTACTGACAGGAGAGGTTCACGTCATAGAAAATTAGAGTGTCAGTCCTCTTGTACTTAAGTTGGCATTGTGCCTTTTGTATTAAATTCGGATGCAATTTCTGTGTTTCATCGTCAATTAGAAGGTCCAAGGGATACAGTAAACCTGAAGTGAAGCATCAGAATCTAAAACTGGACTCACAGGAGAGGATCAAATCATAGAATGTTAGAGTGTCAGTCCTCTTCTACTTAAGTCGGCATTGTGACTTTTGTATTAGATTTGGATGCACTTTCTGTATTTCATCGTCAATAAGATGGTCCTAGGAATACAGTAAATCTGAAGTGAAGCATCGAATCTAAAACTGGACTCACAGGAGAGTCTCAAATCATAGAAAGTTCGAGTGTCAGTCCACTTGTACTTAAGTCGGCATTGTGCCTATTGTATTAAATTCGGATGCAATTTCTGTGTTTCAACGTCAATGAGAAGGCCCAAGGTATACAGTAAACCTGTAATGAAGCAACGGAATCTAAATCTGGACTCACAGGAGAGGTTCAAATCATAGAAAGTTAGACTGTCAGTCCTCTTGTACTTAAGTCAGCATTGTGCCTTTTGAATTAAATTCGGATGCAATTTCTGTGTTTCATCGTCAATAAGAAGGTCCAAGATATACAGTAAACCTGAAGTGAAGCATCGGAATCAAAAACTGGACTCACAGGAGCGGTTAAATCATAGAAAGTTAGAGACGCAGTCCTCATGTACTTAAGTCGGCATTGTGCCTTTTGTATTAAATTCGGATGCAATTTCAGTGTTTCATCGGCAATAAGAAGGTCCAAGGGATACAGTAAACCTGAAGTGAAGCATCGGAATCTCAAACTGGACTCAGAGGAGAGGTTCAAAACATAGAAAGTTGGTGTGTCAGTCCTCTTGTACTTAAGTCGGCATTGTGTCTTTTGTATTAAATTCGGATGCAATTTCTATGTTTCATCGTCAATAAGAAGGACCAAGGGATACAGTAAACCTGAAGTGAAGCATCGGAATCTGAAACTGGATTCACAGGAGAGGTTCAAATCATAGAACGTTAGAGTGTCGGTCTTCTTGTACTTAAGTCGGCATTGTGCATTTTGTATTAAATTCGGATGCAAGTTCTGAATTTCATCGTCAATATGAAGGTCCAAGTGATACAGTAAACCTGAAGTGAAGCATCGGAATCTCAAACTGGACTCAGAGGAGAGGTTCAAAACATAGAAAGTTGGAGTGTCAGTCCTCTTGTACTTAAGTCGGCATTGTGCCTTTTATATTAAATTCGGATGCAATTTCTGTGTTTCATCGTCAATTAGAATGTCCAAGGGATACAGTAAACCTGAAATGAAGCATCGGAATCTAATACTGGACACACAGGTAAGGTTCTAATCATAGAAAGTTACAGTGTTAGTCCTCTTGTACTTAAGTCGGCATTGTGCATTTTGTATTAATTTGGGATGCAATTTCTGTGTTTTATCGTCAATAAGACGGTCCAAGGGATACAGTAAACCTGAAGTGAAGCATCGGAATCTAAACTAGACTCACAGGAGAGAATCATATCATAGAACGTTAGAGTGTCAGTCCTCTTGTACTTAAGTCGGCATTGTGCCTTTTGTATTAAATTGGATGCAATTTCTGTGTTTCATCGTCAATAAGAATGACCAAGGTATACAGTAAACCTGAAGTGAAGCATCGGAATCTACAACTCAACTCACAGGAGAGGTTTAAATCATAGAAAGTTAGAGTGCCAGTCCTCTTGTACTTAAGTCGGCACTGTGCCTTTTGTATTAAATTCGGATGCAATTTCTGTGTTTCGTCGTCAATAAGAAGGTCCAAGGTATACAGTAAACCTGAAGTGAGGCATCGGAATCTAAAACTGGACTCACAGGACAGGTTCAAATCATAGAAAGTTAGAATGTCAGTCCTCTTGTACCTAAGTCGGCATTGTGCCATTTGTATTAAATTCGGATGCAATTTCTGTGCTTCATCTTCAATAAGAAGGTCCAAGGGATACAGTAAACCTGAAGTGCAGCATCGGAATCTAAAACTGGAATCACAGGAGAGGTTAAAATCATAGAACGTTAGAGTGTCAGTCCACTTGTACTTAAGTTGGCATTGTGCCTTTTGTATTAAATTCGGGTGCAATTTCTGTGTTTCATCGTCAATAAGAATGTCCAAGGTATACAGTAAACCTGAAGTGAAAGCATCGGAATCTAAAACTGGACTCACAGGAGCGGTTAGATCATAGAAAGTTAGGGTGTCAGTCCTCTTGTACTTAAGTCGGCATTGCTTCTCTTGGATTAAATTCGGATGCAATTTCTGTGTTTCATCATCAATAAGATGGTCCAAGGCATACAGTAAACCTGAAGTGAAGCATCAAAATCTTAAACTGACTCACAGGAGCGGTTCAAATCATAGAAAGTTAGAGTGTCAGTCCTCTTGTACTTAAGTCGGCATTGTGCCTTTTGTGTTAAATTCGGATGCAATTTCTGTGTTTCATCGTCAATAAGAAGATCCAAGGTTTACAGTAAACCTGAAGTGAAGCATCGAAATCTAAAAGTCAACTCAGAGGAGAGGTTCAAATCATAGAAAGTTAGAGTGGCAGTCCTCTTGTACTTAAGTCGGCATTGTGCCTTCTGTATTAAATTCGGATGCAATTTCTGTGTTTCATCGTCAATAAGAAGGTCCAAGGGATACAGTAAACCTGAAGTGAAGCATCGGAATCTGAAACTGGACTCACAGGAGAGGTTCAAATCACAGAAAGTTAGAGTGTCAGTCCTCTTGTACTTAAGTCGGCATTGTGCCTTTTGTATTAAATTCGGATGCCATTTCTGTGTTTCATCGTTAATTAGAAGGTCCAAGGGATACAGTAAACCTGAAATGAAGCATGGGAATCTAAAAGTGGACTCACAGGTAAGGTTCAAATCATAGAAAGTTAGAGTGTCAGTCCTCTTGTACTTAAGTCGCCATTGTGCCTTTTGTATTAAATTCGGATGCAATTTCTGTGTTTCATCGTCAATAAGATTGTCCAAGGGATACGGTAAACCTGAAGTGAAGCATCGGAATCTAAAACTGGACTCACAGGAGAGGATCAAATCATAGAACGTTAGTGTGTCAGTCCTCTTGTGCTTAAGTCGGCATTGTGCCTTTTGTATTAAATTGGATGCAATTTCTGTGTTTCATCGTCAATAAGAATGACCAAGGTATACAGTAAACCTGAAGTCAAGCATCGGAATCTACAACTCAACTCACAGGAGAAGTTTAAATCATAGAAAGTTAGAGTGTCAGTACTCCTGTACTTAAGTCGGCATTGTGCCTTTTGTATTAAATTCGGATGCAATTTCTGTGTTTCATCGTCAATAAGAAGGTCCAAGGTATACAGTAAACCTGAAGTGAAGCATCGGAATCTAAATCTGGATGCACAGGAGAGGTTCATATTATAGAAATTTAGAGTGTCAGTATTCTTGTACTTAGGTCGGCATTGTGTTTTTGTATTAAATTCGGAAGCAATTTCTGTGTTTCGTCTTCAATAAGAAGGTCCAAGGGATACAGTAAACCTGAAGTGAAGCATCGAAATCTAAAACTGGACTCACAGGACAGGTTCAATTCATAGGAAGTTAGAGTATCAGTCCTCTTGTAGTTAAGTCGGCATTGTGCCTTTTGTATTAAAGTCAGATGCAATTTCTGTGTTTCATCGTCAATAAGATGGTCCTAGGAATACAGTAAACCTAAAGGGAAGCATCGGATCTAAAACTGGACTCACAGGAGAGGTTCAAATCATAGAAAGTTAGAGTGTGTGTCCTCTTGGACTTAAGTCGGCATTGTGCTTTTTGTATTAAATTCGGATGCAATTTCTGTGCTTCATCGTCAATAAGAAGGTCCAAGGGATACAGCAAACCTGAAGTGAACCATCGGAATCTAAAACTGGACTCACAGGAGAGGTTCGAATCATAGAAAGTTAGAGTGTCACTCCTCTTGTACTTAAGTCGGCTTTGTGCCTTTTGTATTAAATTCGGATGCAATTTCAGTGTTTCATCGTCAATAAGAAGGTCCAAGGGATACAATAAACCTGAAGTGAAGCATTGGAATCTAAAACTGTACTGACAGGAGAGGTTCACGTCATAGAAAATTAGAGTGTCAGTCCTCTTGTACTTAAGTTGGCATTGTGCCTTTTGTATTAAATTCGGATGCAATTTCTGTGTTTCATCGTCAATTAGAAGGTCCAAGGGATACAGTAAACCTGAAGTGAAGCATCAGAATCTAAAACTGGACTCACAGGAGAGGATCAAATCATAGAATGTTAGAGTGTCAGTCCTCTTCTACTTAAGTCGGCATTGTGACTTTTGTATTAGATTTGGATGCACTTTCTGTATTTCATCGTCAATAAGATGGTCCTAGGAATACAGTAAATCTGAAGTGAAGCATCGGATCTAAAACTGGACTCACAGGAGAGTCTCAATTCATAGAAAGTTAGAGTGTCAGTCCTCTTGTACTTAAGTCAGCATTGTGCCTTTTGAATTAAATTCGGATGCAATTTCTGTGTTTCATCGTCAATAAGAAGGTCCAAGATATACAGTAAACCAGAAGTGAAGCATCGGAATCAAAAACTGGACTCACAGGAGAGGTTCAAATCATAGAAAGTTAGAGTGTCAGTCCACTTTACTTAAGTCGGCATTGTGCCTTTTGTATTAAATTCTGATGCAATTTCTGTGTTTCAACTTCAATAAGAGGGTCCAAGGTAGTGAAGCATCGGAATCTAAAAGTGGACTCACAGGAGAGGTTCAAATCATAGAAAGTTAGAGTGTCTGTCCTCTAGGACTTAAGTCGGCATTGTGCCTTTTGTATTAAATTCGGATGCAATTTCTGTGTTTCATCGTCAACAAGAAGCTCCAAGGTATACAGTAAATCTGAAGTGATGCATCGGAATCTAAAACTGGTCTCACAGGAGAGGTTCAAATCATAGAAAGTTAGAGTGTCAGTCGTCTTGCACATAAGTCAGCATTGGGCCTTTTGTATTAAATTCGGATGCAATTTCTGTGTTTCATCGTCAATAGGAATGTCCAAGGGATACAGTAAACCTAAATGAAGCATCGGAATCCAAACCTGAACTCACAGGAGATGTTTAAATCATAGAAAGTTAGAGTGTCAGTCCTCTTGTACTTAAGTCGGCATTGTGCATTTTGTATTAAATTCGGATGCAATTTCTGTGCTTCATCGTCAATAAGAAGGTCCAAGGTTTACAGTAAACCTGAAGTGAAGCATCGAAATCTAAAACTCAACCCACAGGAGAGGTTCAAATCATAGATAGTTAGAGTGGCAGTCCTCTTGTACTTAAGTCGGCATTGTGCCTTTTGTATTGAATTCGGATGCAATTTCTGTGTTTCATCGTCAATAAGAAGGTCCAAGGTTTACAGTAAACCTGAAGTTATGCATCGAAGTCTAAAACTCATCCCACAGGAGAGGTTCAAATCATAGAAAGTTTGAGTGTCAGTTCTCTTGTACTTAAGTCGGCATTGTGCCTTTTGTTTTAAATTCGGATGGAATTTCTGTGTTTCATCGTCAATAAGAAGGACCAAGGTATACAGTTCACTTGAAGTGAAGCATCAGAATCAAAAACTGGACTCACAGGAGAGGTTTAAATCATAGAAAGTTAGAGTGTCAGTCCTCTTGTACTTAAGTCGGCATTGTGCCTTTTGTATTAAAGTCAGATGCAATTTCTGTGTTTCATCGTCAATAAGATGGTCCTAGGAATACAGTAACCCTAAAGGGAAGCATCGGATCTATAACTGGACTCACAGGAGAGGTTCAAATCATAGAAAGTTAGAGTGTGTGTCCTCTTGGACTTAAGTCGGCATTGTGCCTTTTGTATTAAATTCGGATGCAATTTCTGTGTTTCATCGTCATCAAGAAGGTCCAAGGTATACAGTAAACCTGAAGTGAAGCATCGGAATCTGAAACAGGACTCACAGGAGAGGTTCAAATCATAGAAAGTTAGAGTGTCAGTCCTCTTGCACTTAAGTCAGCATTGTGCCTTTTGTATTAAATTCGGATGCAATTTCTGTGTTTCATCGTCAATAGGAATGTCCAAGGGATACATTAAACCTGAAGTGAAGAATCGGAATCTATAACTGAACTCACAGGAGAGGTTCAAATCATAGAATGTTGGAGTGTCAGACCTCTTGTACTTAAGTCGGCATTGTTTCTCTTGTATTAAATTCGGATGCAATTTCTGTGTTTCATCATCAATAAGAAGGTCCAAGGGATACAGTAAACCTGAATTGAAGCATAGGAATCTAAAACTGGACTCACAGGAGAGGTTCAAATCATAGAAATTTAGAGTGTCAGTCCTCTTGTACTTAAGTCGGCATTGTGCCGTTGGATTAAATTCGGATGCAATTTCCGTGTTTCATCGTCGATAAGAAGGTCCAAGGGATACAGTAAACCTGAAGTGAAGCTTTGGAATCTCAAACTGGACTCACAGGAGGGGTTTAAATCATAGAAAGTTAGAGTGTCAGTCCTCTTGCACTTAAGTCAGCATTGTGCCTTTTGTATGAAATTCGGATGCAATTTCTGTGTTTCATCGTCAATAGGGATGTCCAAGGGATACACTAAACCTGAAGTGAAGCATCGGAGTCTAAAACTGAACTCACAGGAGGGGTTCAAATCATAGAAAGTTAGAGTGTCAGTCCCCTTGTACTTAAGTCGGCTTTGTGCCTTTTGTATCAAATTCGGATGCAATTTCAGTGTTTCATCGTCAATAAGAAGGTCCAAGGGATACAGTAAACCTGAAGTGAAGCAACGGAATCTAAAACTGTTCTGACAGGAGAAGTTCACGTCATAGAAAATTAGAGTGTCAGTCCTCTTGTACTTAAGTTGGCATTGTGCCTTTTGTATTAAATTCGGATGCAATTTCTGTGTTTCATCGTCAATTAGAAGGTCCAAGGGATACAGTAAACCTGAAATGAAGCATCGGAATCTAAAACTGGACTCACAGGTAAGGTTCAAATCATAGAAAGTTAGAGTGTCAGTCCTCTTGTACTTAAGTCGGCATTGTGCTATTTGTATTAAATTCGGATGCAATTTCTGTGTTTCTTCGTCAATAAGAAGGTCCAAGGGATACAGTAAACTTGAAGTGCAACATCGGAATCTAAAACTGGACTCAAAGGCGAGTTCAAATCATAGAAAGTTAGAGTGTCAGTCCTCTTGTACTTAAGCCGGCATTGTGCCTTTTGTATTAAATTCAGATGCAATATCTGTGTTTCACCGTCAATAAGAAGGTCCAAGGGATACAGTAAACCTGAAGTGAAGCATCAGAATCTAAAACTGGACTCACAGGAGAGGATCAAATCATAGAAAGTTAGAGTGTCAGTCCTCTTGTACTTAAGTCGGCATTGTGCCTTTTGTATTAAAGTCAGATGCAATTTCTGTGTTTCATCGTCAATAAGATGGTCCTAGGAATACAGTAACCCTAAAGGGAAGCATCGGATCTATAACTGGACTCACAGGAGAGGTTCAAATCATAGAAAGTTAGAGTGTCAGTTCTCTTGTACTTAAGTCGGCATTGTGCCTTTTGTTTTAAATTCGGATGGAATTTCTGTGTTTCATCGTCAATAAGAAGGACCAAGGTATACAGTTCACTTGAAGTGAAGCATCAGAATCAAAAACTGGACTCACAGGAGAGGTTTAAATCATAGAAAGTTAGAGTGTCAGTCCTCTTGTACTTAAGTCGGCATTGTGCCTTTTGTATTAAAGTCAGATGCAATTTCTGTGTTTCATCGTCAATAAGATGGTCCTAGGAATACAGTAACCCTAAAGGGAAGCATCGGATCTATAACTGGACTCACAGGAGAGGTTCAAATCATAGAAAGTTAGAGTGTGTGTCCTCTTGGACTTAAGTCGGCATTGTGCCTTTTGTATTAAATTCGGATGCAATTTCTGTGTTTCATCGTCATCAAGAAGGTCCAAGGTATACAGTAAACCTGAAGTGAAGCATCGGAATCTGAAACAGGACTCACAGGAGAGGTTCAAATCATAGAAAGTTAGAGTGTCAGTCCTCTTGCACTTAAGTCAGCATTGTGCCTTTTGTATTAAATTCGGATGCAATTTCTGTGTTTCATCGTCAATAGGAATGTCCAAGGGATACATTAAACCTGAAGTGAAGAATCGGAATCTATAACTGAACTCACAGGAGAGGTTCAAATCATAGAATGTTGGAGTGTCAGACCTCTTGTACTTAAGTCGGCATTGTTTCTCTTGTATTAAATTCGGATGCAATTTCTGTGTTTCATCATCAATAAGAAGGTCCAAGGGATACAGTAAACCTGAATTGAAGCATAGGAATCTAAAACTGGACTCACAGGAGAGGTTCAAATCATAGAAATTTAGAGTGTCAGTCCTCTTGTACTTAAGTCGGCATTGTGCCGTTGGATTAAATTCGGATGCAATTTCCGTGTTTCATCGTCGATAAGAAGGTCCAAGGGATACAGTAAACCTGAAGTGAAGCTTTGGAATCTCAAACTGGACTCACAGGAGGGGTTTAAATCGTAGAAAGTTAGAGTGTCAGTCCTCTTGCACTTAAGTCAGCATTGTGCCTTTTGTATGAAATTCGGATGCAATTTCTGTGTTTCATCGTCAATAGGGATGTCCAAGGGATACACTAAACCTGAAGTGAAGCATCGGAGTCTAAAACTGAACTCACAGGAGGGGTTCAAATCATAGAAAGTTAGAGTGTCAGTCCCCTTGTACTTAAGTCGGCTTTGTGCCTTTTGTATCAAATTCGGATGCAATTTCAGTGTTTCATCGTCAATAAGAAGGTCCAAGGGATACAGTAAACCTGAAGTGAAGCAACGGAATCTAAAACTGTTCTGACAGGAGAAGTTCACGTCATAGAAAATTAGAGTGTCAGTCCTCTTGTACTTAAGTTGGCATTGTGCCTTTTGTATTAAATTCGGATGCAATTTCTGTGTTTCATCGTCAATTAGAAGGTCCAAGGGATACAGTAAACCTGAAATGAAGCATCGGAATCTAAAACTGGACTCACAGGTAAGGTTCAAATCATAGAAAGTTAGAGTGTCAGTCCTCTTGTACTTAAGTCGGCATTGTGCTATTTGTATTAAATTCGGATGCAATTTCTGTGTTTCTTCGTCAATAAGAAGGTCCAAGGGATACAGTAAACTTGAAGTGCAACATCGGAATCTAAAACTGGACTCAAAGGCGAGTTCAAATCATAGAAAGTTAGAGTGTCAGTCCTCTTGTACTTAAGCCGGCATTGTGCCTTTTGTATTAAATTCAGATGCAATATCTGTGTTTCACCGTCAATAAGAAGGTCCAAGGGATACAGTAAACCTGAAGTGAAGCATCAGAATCTAAAACTGGACTCACAGGAGAGGATCAAATCATAGAATGTTAGAGTGTCAGTCCTCTTGTACTTAAGTCGGCTTTGTGCCTTTTGTATTAGATTTGGATGCAATTTCTGTATTTCATCGTCAATAAGATGGTCCTAGGAATACAGTAAAACTGAAGTGAAGCATCGGATCTAAAACTGGACTGACAGGAGAGGTTCAAATCATAGAAAGTTAGAGTGTCAGTCCACTTGTACTTAAGTCGGCATTGTGCCTTTTGTATTAAATTCGGATGCAATTTCTGTGTTTCATCGTCAATAAGAATGTCCAAGGGATACAGTAAACCTGAAGTGAAGCATCGGAATCTATAACTGGACTCATAGTAGAGGTTCGAATCATAGAAAAAGAGAGAGTCAGTCCTCTTGTACTTAAGTCGGCATTGTGCCTTTTGTATTAAATTCAGATGCAATTTCTGTGTTTCATCGCCAATAAGATGGTCCAAGGGATACAGTAAACCTGAAGTGAAGCATCGGAATCTAAAACTGGAGTCACAGGAGGGGTTCAAATCATAGAAAGTTAGAGTATCAGTCCTGTTGTACTTAAGTCGGAATTGTGCCATTTTTATTAAATGCGGATGCAATTTCTGTGTTTCATCGTCAATAAGCAGGTCCAAGGGATTCAGTAAACCTGAAGTGAAGCATCGGAAGCTATAACTGGACTCACAGGACAGGTTCAAATCATAGAAATTTAGAGTATCACCCTCTTGTACTTATGTCGGCATTGTGCCTTTAGTATATAATTCCGATGCAATTTCTGTGTTTCATCGTCAACAAGAACTTCCAAGGGATACAGTAAACCTGAAGTGAAGCATCGGAATCAAAAACTGGACTGACAGAAGAGGTTCAAATCATAGAAAGTGAGAGTGTCAGTCCTCTTGTACTTAAGTCGGCATTGTGCCTTTTGTTTACAATTCGGATGCAATTTCTGTGTTTCATCGTCAATAAGAATGTCCAAGGGATACAGTAAACCTGAAGTGAAGCATCGGAATCTAAAACTGGACTCACAGGAGAGGTTCAAATCATAGAATGTTAGAGTGTCAGTCCTCTTGTACTTAAGTCGGCATTGTGCCTTTTGTATTAACTTCGGATGCAATTTCTGTGTTTCATCGTAAATAAGAAGGTCCAAGGTATGCAGTAAACCTAAAGTGAAGCATCGGAATCTAAAACTAAACTCACAGGAGACGTTCAAATCATAGAAAGTTAGAGTGTCAGTCCTCTTGTACATAAGTCGGCATTGTGCCTTTTGTATTAAATTCAGATGCAATTTCTGTGTTTCATCGTCAATAAGATGGTCCAAGGGGTACAGTAAACCTGACGCGAAGCATCGGAAACTGTAACTAGACTCACAGGAGAGGTTCAAATCATAGAAAGTTAGAGTGTCAGTCATATTGTACTTAAGTCGGCATTTTGCATTTTGTATTAAAGTCGGATGCAATTTCTGTGTTTCATCGTCAATAAAAAGGTAAAAGGTTTACTGGAAACCTGAAGTGAAGAATCGAAATCTAAAACTGGACTCACAGGAGAGGTTCAAATCATAGAAAGTTAGCGTGTCAGTTCTCCTGTACTTAAGTCTGCATTGTGCCTTTTGTATTAAAGTCAGATGCTATATCTGTGTTTCATCGTCAATAAGAAGATCCAATTTATACAGTAAACCTGAAGTGAAGCATGGGAATCTAAAACTGGACTCACTGGAGAGGTTCAAATCATAGAAAGTTAGAGTCTCAGTCCTCTTGAACTTAAGTCGGCATTCTGCCTTTTGTATTAAATTTGGATGCAATTTCTGTGTTTCATCGTCAATCAGAAGGTTCAAGGAATACAGGTAAACTGAAGTGAAGCATCGGAATCTATAAATGGACTTAAAGGAGAGGTTCAAATCATAGAAAGTTAGACTGTCAGTCCTCCTGTACTTAAGTCGCCATTGTGCCTTTTGAATTAAATGCGGATGCAATTTCTGTGTTTCATCGTCAATAAGAATGTCCGAGGGATACAGTAAACCTGAAGTGAAACATCGCAATCTAAAACTGTACTCGGAGGAGAGGTTCAACTCATAGGAGGTTAGAGTGTCAGTCCTCTTGTACTTAAGTCGGCATTGTGCCTTTTGTATTAAATTCAGATGCAATTTCTGTGCTTCATCGTCAATAAGATGGTCCAAGGGATACAGTAAACCTGAAGCGAAGCATCGGAATCTAAAACTGGACTCACAGGAGAGGTTCAAATCAAAAGAAGTTAGAGTGTCAGTCCCCTTGTTCTTAAGTCGGCATTGTGACTTTTGTATTAAATTCGCATGCAATTTCTGTGTTGCATCGTCAATAAGAAGGCCCAAGGTATACAGTTAAACTGAAGTGAAGCATCGGAATCTACAACTGGATTCACAGGAGAGGTTTAAATCAAAGATAGTTAGAGTGTCAGTCCTCTTGTACTTAAGTCAGCATTGTGCCTTTTGTATTAAATTCGGATGCAATTTCTGTGTTTCATCGTCAATAAGAAGGTCCAAGGGATACAGTAAACCTGAAGTGAAGCGTCGGATTCAAAAACTGGACTCACAGGAGTGGTTCAAATCATAGAAAGTTAGAGTGTCAGTCCACTTGTACTTAAGTCGGCATTGTGCCTTTTGTATTAAATTCTGATACAATTTCTGTGTTTCAACGTCAATAAGAGGGTCCAAGGTAGTGAAGCATCGGAATCTAAAAGTGGACTCACAGGAGAGGTTCAAATCATAGAAAGTTAGAGTGTCAGTCCACTTGTACTTAAGTCGGCATTGTGCCTTTTGTATTAACTTCGGATGCAATTTCTGTGTTTCAACGTCAATAAGAAGGCCCAAGGTATACAGTAAACCTGTAATGAAGCAACGGAATCTAAATCTGGACTCACAGGAGAGGTTCAAATCATAGAAAGTTAGTGTCAGTCCTCTTGTACTTAAGTTGGCATTGTGCCTTTTGTATTAAATTCGGATGCAATTTCTGTGTTTCATCGTCAATAAGAATGTTTAAGGTATACAGTAAACCTGAAGTGAAGCATCGGAATCTACAACTCAACTCACAGGAGAGGTTAAAATCATAGAAAGTTAGAGCGTCCGTCCTCTTGTACTTAAGTCGCATTGTCCCTTTTGTATTAAATTCGTATGCAATTTCTGTGTTTCATCGTCAACAAGAAGGTCCATGGTATACAGTAAACCTGTAGTGAAGCATCGGAATCTAAAACTGGATTCACACGAGAGGTTTAAATCATAGAAAGTTAGAGTGTCAGTCTTCTTGTACATAAGTCGGCATTGTGCCTTTTGTATTAAATTCGGATGCAATTTCTGTGTTTCATCGTCAATAAGAAGGTCCAAGGGATACAGTAAACCTGAAGTGAAGCATCGGAATCTAAAACTGGACTCACAGGAGAGGATCAAATCATAGAACGTTAGAGTGTCAGTCCTCTTGTGCTTAAGTCGGCATTGTGCCTTTTGTATTAAATTGGATGCAATTTCTGTGTTTCATCGTCAATAAGAATGACCAAGGTATACAGTAAACCTGAAGTGAAGCATCGGAATCTACAACTCAACTCACAGGAGAAGTTTAAATCATAGAAAGTTAGAGTGTCAGTCCTCCTGTACTTAAGTCGGCATTGTGCCTTTTGTATTAAATTCGGATGCAATTTCTGTGTTTCATCGTCAATAAGAAGGTCCAAGGTATACAGTAAACCTGAAGTGAAGCATCGGAAGGTAAATCTGGACGCACAGGAGAGGTTCATATCATAGAAATTTAGAGTGTCAGTATTCTTGTACTTAGGTCGTCATTGTGTTTTTGTATTGAATTCGGAAGCAATTTCTGTGTTTCGTCTTCAATAAGAAGGTCCAAGGGATACAGTAAACCTGAAGTGAAGCATCGAAATCTAAAACTGGACTCACAGGACAGGTTCAATCCATAGAAAGTTAGAGTATCAGTCCTCTTGTACTTAAGTCGGTATTGTGTCTTTTGTATTAAAGTCAGATGCAATTTCTGTGTTTCATCGTCAATAAGATGGTCCTAGGAATACAGTAAACCTAAAGGGAAGCATCGGATCTAAAACTGGACTCACAGGAGAGGTTCGAATCATAGAAAGTTAGAGTGACACTCCTCTTGTACTTAAGTCGGCTTTGTGCCTTTTGTATTAAATTCGGATGCAATTTCTGTGTTTCATCGTCAATTAGAAGGTCCAAGGGATACAATAAACCTGAAGTGAAGCATCAGAATCTAAAACTGGACTCACAGGAGAGGATCAAATCATAGAATGTTAGAGTGTCAGTCCTCTTCTACTTAAGTCGGCATTGTGACTTTTGTATTAGATTTGGATGCAATTTCTGTATTTCACCGTCAATAAGATGGTCCTAGGAATACAGTAAATCTGAAGTGAAGCATCGGATCTAAAACTGGACTCACAGGAGTGTCTCAAATCATAGAAAGTTAGAGTGTCAGTCCACTTGTACTTAAGTCGGCATTGTGCCTTTTGTATTAAATTCGGATGCAATTTCTGTGTTTCAACGTCAATAAGAAGGCCCAAGGTATACAGTAAACCTGTAATGAAGCAACGGAATCTAAATCTGGACTCACAGGAGAGGTTCAAATCATAGAAAGTTAGTGTCAGTCCTCTTGTACTTAAGTTGGCATTGTGCCTTTTGTATTAAATTCGGATGAAATTTCTGTGTTTCATCGTCAATAAGAATGTTTAAGGTATACAGTAAACCTGAAGTGAAGCATCGGAATCAAAAACTGGACTCACAGGAGAGGTTCAAATCATAGAAAGTTAGAGTGTCAGTCCACTCTACTTAAGTCGGCATTGTGCCTTTTGTATTAAATTCTGATGCAATTTCTGTGTTTCAACGTCAATAAGAGGGTCCAAGGTAGTGAAGCATCGGAATCTAAAAGAGGACTCACAGGAGAGGTTCAAATCATAGAAAGTTAGAGTGTCTGTCCTCTAGGACTTAAGTCGGCATTGTGCCTTTTGTGTTAAATTCGGATGCAATTTCTGTGTTTCATCGTCAACAAGAAGCTCCAAGGTATACAGTAAACCTGAAGTGATGCATCGGAATCTAAAACTGGTCTCACAGGAGAGGTTCAAATCATAGAAAGTTAGAGTGTCAGTCGTCTTGCACATAAGTCAGCATTGGGCCTTTTGTATTAAATTCGCATGCAATTTCTGTGTTTCATCGTCAATAGGAATGTCCAAGGGATACAGTAAACCTAAATGAAGCATCGGAATCCATAACTGAACTCACAGGAGATGTTTAAATCATAGAAAGTTAGAGTGTCAGTCCTCTTGTACTTAAGTCGGCATTGTGCATTTTGTATTAAATTCGGATGCAATTTCTGTGCTTCATCGTCAATAACAAGGTCCAAGGTTTACAGTAAACCTGAAGTGAAGCATCGAAATCTCAAACTCAACCCACAGCAGAGGTTCAAATCATAGATAGTTAGAGTGGCAGTCCTCTTGTACTTAAGTCGGCATTGTGCCTTTTGTATTGAATTCGGATGCAATTTTTGTGTTTCATCGTCAATAAGAAGGTCCAAGGTTTACAGTAAACCTGAAGTGATGCCTCGAAATCTAAAACTCAACCCACAGGAGAGGTCCAAATCATAGAAAGTTTGAGTGTCAGTTCTCTTGTACTTAAGTCGGCATTGTGCCTTTTGTATTAAATTCGGATGGAATTTCTGTGTTTCATCGTCAATAAGAAGGACCAAGGTATACAGTTCACTTGAAGTGAAGCATCAGAATCAAAAACTGGACTCACAGGAGAGGTTTAAATCATAGAAAGTTAGAGTGTCAGTCCTCTTGTACTGAAGTCGGCATTGTGCCTTTTGTATTAAAGTCAGATGCAATTTCTGTGTTTCATCATCAATAAGAAGGTCCAAGGGATACAGTAAACCTGAAGTGAAGCATAGGAATCTAAAACTGGAATCACAGGAGAGGTTCAAATCATAGAAATTTAGACTGTCAGTCCTCTTGTACTTAAGTCGGCATTGTGCCTTTGGATTAAATTCGGATGCAATTTCCGTGTTTCATCGTCGATAAGAAGGTCCAAGGGATACAGTAAACCTGAAGTGAAGCTTTGGAATCTCAAACTGGACTCACAGGAGGGGTTTAAATCATAGAATGTTAGAGTGTCAGTCCTCTTGCACTTAAGTCAGCATTGTGCCTTTTGTATTAAATTCGGATGCAATTTCTGTGTTTCATCGTCAATAGGAATGTCCAAGGGATACACTAAACCTGAAGTGAAGCATCGGAGTCTAAAACTGAACTCACAGGAGGGGTTCAAATCAAAGAAAGTTAGAGTGTCAGTCCTCTTGTACTTAAGTCGGCTTTGTGCCTTTTGTATCAAATTCGGATGCAATTTCAGTGTTTCATCGTCAATAAGAAGGTCCAAGGGATACAGTAAACCTGAAGTGAAGCATCGGAATCTAAAACTGTACTGACAGAAGAATTTCACGTCATAGAAAATTAGTGTGTCAGTCCTCTTGTACTTAAGTTGGCATTGTGCCTTTTGTATTAAATTCGGATGCAATTTCTGTGTTTCATCGTCAATTAGAAGGTCCAAGGGATACAGTAAACCTGAAATGAAGCATCGGAATCTAAAACTGGACTCACAGGTAAGGTTCAAATCATAGAAAGTTAGAGTGTCAGTCCTCTTGTACTTAAGTCGGCATTGTGCTATTTGTATTAAATTCGGATGCAATTTCTGTGTTCTATCGTCAATAAGAAAGTCCAAGGGATACAGTAAACTTGAAGTGCAACATCGGAATCTAAAACTGGACTCAAAGGCGAGGTTCAAATCATAGAAAGTTAGAGTGTCAGTCCTCTTGTACTTAAGCCGGCATTGTGCCTTTTGTATTAAATTCAGATGCAATATCTGTGTTTCACCGTCAATAAGAAGGTCTAAGGGATACAGTAAACCTGAAGTGAAGCATCAGAATCTAAAACTGGACTCACAGGAGAGGATCAAATCAGAGAATGTTAGAGTGTCAGTCCTCTTGTACTTAAGTCGGCATTGTGCCTTTTGTATTAGATTTGGATGCAATTTCTGTATATCATCGTCAATAAGATGGTCCTAGGAATACAGTAAAACTGAAGTGAAGCATCGGATCTAAAACTGGACTCACAGGAGAGGTTCAAATCATAGAAAGTTAGAGTGTCAGTCCACTTGTACTTAAGTCGGCATTGTGCCTTTTGTATTAAATTCGGATGCAATTTCTGTGTTTCATCGTCAACAAGAAGGTCCAAGGGATACAGTAAACCTGAAGTGAGGCATCGGAATCAAAAACTGCACTCACAGAAGAGGTTCAAATCATAGAAAGTGAGAGTGTCAGTCCTCTTGTACTTAAGTCGGCATTGTGCCTTTTGTTTACAATTCGGATGCAATTTCTGTGTTTCATCGTCAATAAGAAGGTCCAAGGTGTACTGTAAATCTGAAGTGAAGCATCGGAATCTAAAACTGGACTCACAGGAGAGGTTAAAATGATAGAAAGTTGGAGTGTCAGTCCTCTTTTACTTAAGTCGGCATTGTGACTTTTGTATTAAATTCGGATGCAATTTCTGTGTTTCATCGTCAATAAGAATGTCCAAGGGATACAGTAAACCTGAAGTGAAGCATCGTAATCAAAAACTGGACTCACAGGAGAGGTTCAAATCATACAATGTTAGAGTGTCAGTCCTCTTGTACTTAAGTCGGCATTGTGCCTTTTGTATTAAATTCGGATGCAATTTCTGTGTTTCATCGTAAATAAGAAGGTCCAAGGTATGCAGTAAACCTAAAGTGAAGCATCGGAATCTAAAACTAAACTCACAGGAGACGTTCAAATCATAGAAAGTTAGAGTGTCAGTCCTCTTGTACATAAGTCGGCATTGTGCCTTTTGTATTAAATTCAGATGCAATTTCTGTGTTTCATCGTCAATAAGATGGTCCAAGGGGTACAGTAAACCTGACGCGAAGCATCGGAAACTGTAACTAGACTCACAGGAGAGGTTCAAATCATAGAAAGTTAGAGTGTCAGTCATATTGTACTTAAGTCGGCATTTTGCCATTTGTATTAAATTCGGATGCAATTTCTATGTTTCATCGTCAATAAAAAGGTAAAATGTTTACTGGAAACCTGAAGTGAAGAATCGAAATCTAAAACTGGACTCACAGGAGAGGTTCAAATCATAGAAAGTTAGCGTGTCAGTCCTCTTGTACTTAAGTCTGCATTGTGCCTTTTGTATTAAAGTCAGATGCTATATCTGTGTTTCAACGTCAATAAGAAGATCCAATTTATACAGTAAACCTGAAGTGAAGCATGGGAATCTAAAACTGGACTCACTGAAGAGGTTCAAATCATAGAAAGTTAGAGTCTCAGTCCTCTTGAACTTAAGTCGGCATTCTGCCTTTTGTATTAAATTTGGATGCAATTTCTGTGTTTCATCGTCAATAAGAATGTCCAAGGGATACAGTAAACCTGAAGTGAAACATCGCAATCTAAAACTGTACTCGGAGGAGAGGTTCAACTCATAGGAGGTTAGAGTGTCAGTCCTCTTGTACTTTAGTCGGCATTGTGCCTTTTGTATTAAATTCAGATGCAATTTCTGTGCTTCATCGTCAATAAGATGGTCCAAGGGATACAGTTAACCTGAAGCGAAGCATCGGAATCTAAAACTGGACTCACAGGAGAGGTTCAAATCAAAGGAAGTTAGAGTGTCAGTCCCCTTGTTCTTAAGTCGGCATTGTGACTTTTGTATTAAATTCGGATGCAGTTTCTGTGTTGCATCGTCAATAAGAAGGCCCAAGGTATACAGTTAACCTGAAGTGAAGCATCGGAATCTAAAACTGGATTCACAGGAGAGGTTTAAATCAAAGATAGTTAGAGTGTCAGTCCTCTTGTACTTAAGTCAGCATTGTGCCTTTTGTATTAAATTCGGATGCAATTTCTGTGTTTCATCGTCAATAAGAAGGTCCAAGGGATACAGTAAACCTGAAGTGAAGCATCGGAATCAAAAACTGGAATCACAGGAGTAGTTCAAATCATAGAAAGTTAGAGTGTCAGTCCACTTGTACTTAAGTCGGCATTGTGCCTTTTGTAATAAATTCTGATGCAATTTCTGTGTTTCAACGTCAATAAGCGTGTCCAAGGTAGTGAAGCATCGGAATCTAAAAGTGGACTCACAGGAGAGG
The DNA here is from genome assembly GCF_023864345.2 of Schistocerca serialis cubense. Classification (NCBI taxonomy): domain Eukaryota; kingdom Metazoa; phylum Arthropoda; class Insecta; order Orthoptera; family Acrididae; genus Schistocerca; species Schistocerca serialis. The sequence goes on from NC_064639.1 coordinate 79,739,007, forward strand.
TTCAAATCATAGAAAGTTAGAGTGTCAGTCCACTTGTACTTAAGTCGGCATTGTGCCTTTTGTATTAAATTCGGATGCAATTTCTGTGTTTCAACGTCAATAGGAATGTCCAAGGGATACAGTAAACCTAAAGTGAAGCATCAGAATCCAAAACTGAACTCACAGGAGATGTTTAAATCATAGAAAGTTAGAGTGTCAGTCCTCTTGTACTTAAGTTGGCATTGTGCCTTTTGTATTAAATTCGGATGCAATTTCTGTGTTTCATCGTCAATAAGAATGTTTAAGGTATACAGTAAACCTGAAGTGAAGCATCGGAATCTACAACTCAACTCACAGGAGAGGTTCAAATCATAGAAAGTTAGAGCGTCCGTCCTCTTGTACTTAAGTCGGCATTGTCCCTCTTGTATTAAATTCGGAAGCAATATCTGTGTTTCATCGTCAACAAGAAGGTCCATGGTATACAGTAAACCTGTAGTGAAGCATCGGAATCTAAAACTGGATTCACACGAGAGGTTTAAATCATAGAAAGTTAGAGTGTCAGTCTTCTTGTACATAAGTCGGCATTGTGCCTTTTGTATTAAATTCGGATGCAATTTCTGTGTTTCATCGTCAATAAGAAGGTCCAAGGTATACAGTAAACCTGAAGTGAAGCGTCGGAATCTAAAACTGACTCACAGGAGAGGTTCAAATCATAGAAAGTTAGAGTGTCAGTCCTCTTGTACTTAAGTCTTCATTGTGCCTTTTGTATTAAATTCTGATGCAATTTCTGTGTTTCATCGTCAATTAGAAGGTCCAAGGGATACAGTAAACCTGAAATGAAGCATCGGAATCTAAAACTGGACTCACAGGTAAGGTTCAAATCATAGAAAGTTAGAGTGTCAGTCCTCTTGTACTTAAGTCGGCATTGTGCTATTTGTACTAAATTCGGATGCAATTTCTGTGTTCTATCGTCAATAAGAAAGTCCAAGGGATACAGTAAACTTGAAGTGCAACATCGGAATCTAAAACTGGACTCAAAGGCGAGGTTCAAATCATAGAAAGTTAGAGTGTCAGTCCTCTTGTACTTAAGCCGGCATTGTGCCTTTTGTATTAAATTCAGATGCAATATCTGTGTTTCACCGTCAATAAGAAGGTCTAAGGGATACAGTAAACCTGAAGTGAAGCATCAGAATCTAAAACTGGACTCACAGGAGAGGATCAAATCAGAGAATGTTAGAGTGTCAGTCCTCTTGTACTTAAGTCGGCATTGTGCCTTTTGTATTAGATTTGGATGCAATTTCTGTATATCATCGTCAATAAGATGGTCCTAGGAATACAGTAAAACTGAAGTGAAGCATCGGATCTAAAACTGGACTCACAGGAGAGGTTCAAATCATAGAAAGTTAGAGTGTCAGTCCACTTGTACTTAAGTCGGCATTGTGCCTTTTGTATTAAATTCGGATGCAATTTCTGTGTTTCATCGTCAATAAGAATGTCCAAGGGATACAGTATACCTGAAGTGAAGCATCGGAATCTATAACTGGACTCATAATAGAGGTTCAAATCATAGAAAGTTAGAGTGTCAGTCCCATTGTACTTAAGTCGGCATTGTGCCTTTTGTATTAAATTCTGATGCAATTTCTGTGTTTCATCGTCAATAAGATGGTCCAAGGGATACAGTAAACCTGAAGTGAAGCATCGGAATCTAAAACTGGAGTCACAGGAGGGGCTCAAATCATAGAAAGTTAGAGTATCAGTCCTGTTGTACTTAAGTCGGAATTGTGCCATTTTTATTAAATTCGGATGCAATTTCTGTGTTTCATCGTCAATAAGCAGGTCCAAGGGATTCAGTAAACCTGAAGTGAAGCATCGGAAGCTAAAACTGGACTCACAGGACAGGTTCAAATCAAAGAAAGTTAGAGTATCACCCTCTTGTACTTAAGTCGGCATTGTGCCTTTAGTATATAATTCCGATGCAATTTCTGTGTTTCATCGTCAACAAGAAGGTCCAAGGGATACAGTAAACCTGACGTGAGGCATCGGAATCAAAAACTGCACTCACAGAAGAGGTTCAAATCATAGAAAGTGAGAGTGTCAGTCCTCTTGTACTTAAGTCGGCATTGTGCCTTTTGTTTACAATTCGGATGCAATTTCTGTGTTTCATCGTCAATAAGAAGGTCCAAGGTGTACTGTAAATCTGAAGTGAAGCATCGGAATCTAAAACTGGACTCACAGGAGAGGTTAAAATGATAGAAAGTTGGAGTGTCAGTCCTCTTTTACTTAAGTCGGCATTGTGACTTTTGTATTAAATTCGGATGCAATTTCTGTGTTTCATCGTCAATAAGAATGTCCAAGGGATACAGTAAACCTGAAGTGAAGCATCGTAATCAAAAACTGGACTCACAGGAGAGGTTCAAATCATACAATGTTAGAGTGTCAGTCCTCTTGTACTTAAGTCGGCATTGTGCCTTTTGTATTAAATTCGGATGCAATTTCTGTGTTTCATCGTAAATAAGAAGGTCCAAGGTATGCAGTAAACCTAAAGTGAAGCATCGGAATCTAAAACTAAACTCACAGGAGACGTTCAAATCATAGAAAGTTAGAGTGTCAGTCCTCTTGTACATAAGTCGGCATTGTGCCTTTTGTATTAAATTCAGATGCAATTTCTGTGTTTCATCGTCAATAAGATGGTCCAAGGGGTACAGTAAACCTGACGCGAAGCATCGGAAACTGTAACTAGACTCACAGGAGAGGTTCAAATCATAGAAAGTTAGAGTGTCAGTCATATTGTACTTAAGTCGGCATTTTGCCATTTGTATTAAATTCGGATGCAATTTCTGTGTTTCATCATCAATAAAAAGGTAAAATGTTTACTGGAAACCTGAAGTGAAGAATCGAAATCTAAAACTGGACTCACAGGAGAGGTTCAAATCATAGAAAGTTAGCGTGTCAGTCCTCTTGTACTTAAGTCTGCATTGTGCCTTTTGTATTAAAGTCAGATGCTATATCTGTGTTTCAACGTCAATAAGAAGATCCAATTTATACAGTAAACCTGAAGTGAAGCATGGGAATCTAAAACTGGACTCACTGAAGAGGTTCAAATCATAGAAAGTTAGAGTCTCAGTCCTCTTGAACTTAAGTCGGCATTCTGCCTTTTGTATTAAATTTGGATGCAATTTCTGTGTTTCATCGTCAATAAGAATGTCCAAGGGATACAGTAAACCTGAAGTGAAACATCGCAATCTAAAACTGTACTCGGAGGAGAGGTTCAACTCATAGGAGGTTAGAGTGTCAGTCCTCTTGTACTTTAGTCGGCATTGTGCCTTTTGTATTAAATTCAGATGCAATTTCTGTGCTTCATCGTCAATAAGATGGTCCAAGGGATACAGTTAACCTGAAGCGAAGCATCGGAATCTAAAACTGGACTCACAGGAGAGGTTCAAATCAAAGGAAGTTAGAGTGTCAGTCCCCTTGTTCTTAAGTCGGCATTGTGACTTTTGTATTAAATTCGGATGCAATTTCTGTGTTGCATCGTCAATAAGAAGGCCCAAGGTATACAGTTAACCTGAAGTGAAGCATCGGAATCTAAAACTGGATTCACAGGAGAGGTTTAAATCAAAGATAGTTAGAGTGTCAGTCCTCTTGTACTTAAGTCAGCATTGTGCCTTTTGTATTAAATTCGGATGCAATTTCTGTGTTTCATCGTCAATAAGAAGGTCCAAGGGATACAGTAAACCTGAAGTGAAGCATCGGAATCAAAAACTGGAATCACAGGAGTAGTTCAAATCATAGAAAGTTAGAGTGTCAGTCCACTTGTACTTAAGTCGGCATTGTGCCTTTTGTAATAAATTCTGATGCAATTTCTGTGTTTCAACGTCAATAAGCGTGTCCAAGGTAGTGAAGCATCGGAATCTAAAAGTGGACTCACAGGAGAGGTTCAAATCATAGAAAGTTAGAGTGTCAGTCCACTTGTACTTAAGTCGGCATTGTGCCTTTTGTATTAAATTCGGATGCAATTTCTGTGTTTCAACGTCAATAGGAATGTCCAAGGGATACAGTAAACCTAAAGTGAAGCATCAGAATCCAAAACTGAACTCACAGGAGATGTTTAAATCATAGAAAGTTAGAGTGTCAGTCCTCTTGTACTTAAGTTGGCATTGTGCCTTTTGTATTAAATTCGGATGCAATTTCTGTGTTTCATCGTCAATAAGAATGTTTAAGGTATACAGTAAACCTGAAGTGAAGCATCGGAATCTACAACTCAACTCACAGGAGAGGTTCAAATCATAGAAAGTTAGAGCGTCCGTCCTCTTGTACTTAAGTCGGCATTGTCCCTCTTGTATTAAATTCGGAAGCAATATCTGTGTTTCATCGTCAACAAGAAGGTCCATGGTATACAGTAAACCTGTAGTGAAGCATCGGAATCTAAAACTGGATTCACACGAGAGGTTTAAATCATAGAAAGTTAGAGTGTCAGTCTTCTTGTACATAAGTCGGCATTGTGCCTTTTGTATTAAATTCGGATGCAATTTCTGTGTTTCATCGTCAATAAGAAGGTCCAAGGTATACAGTAAACCTGAAGTGAAGCATCGGAATCTAAAACTGACTCACAGGAGAGGTTCAAATCATAGAAAGTTAGAGTGTCAGTCCTCTTGTACTTAAGTCGGCATTGTGCCTTTTGTATTAAATTCTGATGCAATTTCTGTGTTTCATCGTCAATAAGAAGGTCCAAGGTGTACAGTAAACCTGAGGTGAAGCATCGGAATCTAAAACTGGAGTCACAGGAGAGGATCAAATCATAAAAAGTTAGAGTATCAGTCCTGTTGTACTTAAGTCGGAATTGTGCCATTTTTATTGAATTCAAATGGAATTTCTGTGTTTCATCGTCAATAAGCAGGTCCAAGGGATTCAGTAAACCTAAAGTGAAGCATCGGAATCTAAAACTAAACTCACAGGAGACGTTCAAATCATAGAAAGTTAGAGTGTCAGTACTCTTGTGCCTAAGTCGGCATTGTGCCTTTTGTATTAAATTCAGATGCAATTTCTGTGTTTGATCGTCAATAAGATGGTCCAAGGGGTACAGTAAACCTGACGCGGAGCATCGGAAACTGTAACTAGACTCACAGAAGAGGTTAAAATCATAGAAAGTTAGAGTGTCAGGCATATAGTACTTAAGTCGGCATTGTGCCTTTTGTATTAAATTCGGATGCAATTTCTGTGTTTCATCGACAATAAAAAGATAAAAGGTTTACAGGAAACCTGAAGTGAAGAATCGGAATCTAAAACAGGACTCACAGGAGAGTTTTAAATCATAGAAAGTTAGAGTGTCAGTCCTTTTGTACTTAAGTCCGCATTGTGCCTTTTGTATTACAGTCAGATGCTATATCTGTGTTTCATCGTCAATAAGAAGATCCAATTTATACAGTAAACCTGAAGTGAAGCATGGCAATCTAAAACTGGACTCACTGGAGGGGTTCAAATCATAGAAAGTTAGAGTCTCAGTCCTCTTGAACTTAAGTCGGCATTGTGCCTTTTGTCCTAACTTTGGATGCAATTTCTGTGTTTCATCGGCAACAAGAAGGTTCAAGGAATACAGGTAAACTGAAGTGAAGCAACGGAATCTATAAATGGACTTACAGGAGAGGTTCAAATCATAGAAAGTTAGATTGTCAGTCCTCTTGTACTTAAGTCGGCATTGTGCCTTTTGAATTAAATGCGGATGCAATTTCTGTGTTTCATCGTCAATAAGAAGGTCCAAGGGATACAGAAAAACCTGAAGTGAAGCATCGCAATCTAAAACTGTACTCGGAGGAGAGGTTCAACTCATAGGAAGTTAGAGTGTCAGTCCTCTTGTACTTAAGTCGGCATTGTGCCTTTTGTATTAAATTCAGATGCAATTTCTGTGCTTCATCGTCAATAAGATGGTCCAAGGGATGCAGTAAACCTGAAGCGAAGCATCGGAATCTAAAACTGGACTCACAGGAGAGGTTCAAATCAAAGGAAGTTAGAGTGTCAGTCCCTTTGTTCTTAAGTCGGCATTGTGACTTTTGTATTAAATTCGGATGCAATTTCTGTGTTTCATCGTCAATAAGAAGGCCCAAGGTATACAGTTAACCTGAAGTGAAGCATCGGAATCTAAAACTGGATTCACAGGAGAGGTTTAAATCAAAGATAGTTTGAGTGTCAGTCCTCTTGTGCTTAAGTCAGCATTGTACCTTTTGTTTTAAATTCGTATGCAATTTCTGTGTTTCATCGTCAATAAGAAGGTCCAAGGGATACAGTAAACCTGAAGTGAAGCATTGGAATCTAAAACTGGACTCACAGGAGAGGTTCAAAACATAGAACGTTAGAGTGTCAGTCCTCTTGTACTTAAGTTGGCATTGAGCCTTTTGTATTAAATTCGGATGCAATTTCTGTGTTTCATCGTCAATAAGAATGTCCAAGGGATACAGTAAACCTTAAGTGAAGCATCGGAATCTATAACTGGACTCATAGGAGAGGTTCAAATCATAGAAAGTAGAGTGTCAGTCCTATTGTACTTAAGTCGGCATTGTGCCTTTTGTATTAAATTCTGATGCAATTTCTGTGTTTCATCGTCAATAAGAAGGTCCAAGGTGTACAGTAAACCTGAAGTGATGCATCGGAATCTAAAACTGGAGTCACAGGAGAGGATCAAATCATAGAAAGTTAGAGTATCAGTCCTGTTGTACTTAAGTCGGAATTGTGCCATTTTTATTGAATTCGGATGGAATTTCTGTGTTTCATCGTCAATAAGCAGGTCCAAGGGATTCAGTAAACCTGAAGTGAAGCATCGGAAGCTAAAACTGGACTCACAGGACAGGTTCAAATCATAGAAAGTTAGACTGTCAGTCCTCTTGTATTCAATTCGGCATTGTGCCTTTTGTTTTCAATTCGGATGCAATTTCTGTGTTTCATCGTCAATAAGAAGGTCCAAGGTGTACTGTAAATCTGAAGTGAAGCATCGGAATCTAAAACTGGACTCAGAGGAGAGTTTAAAATCATAGAAAGTTGGAGTGTCAGTCCGCTTTTACTTAAGTCGGCATTGTGACTTTTGTATTAAATTCGGGTGCAATTTCTGTGTTTCATCGTCAATAAGAATGTCTAAGGGATACAGTAAACCTGAAGTGAAGCATCGGAATCTAAAACTGGACTCACAGGAGAGGTTCAAATCATAGATTGTTAGAGTGTCAGTCCTCTTGTACTTAAGTCGGCATTGTGCCTTTTGTATTAAATTCGGATGCAATTTCTATGTTTCATCGTAAATAAGAAGGTCCAAGGTATGCAGTAAATCTAAAGTGAAGCATCGGAATCTAAAACTAAACTCACAGGAGACGTTCAAATCATAGAAAGTTAGAGTGTCAGTACTCATGTGCCTAAGTCGGCATTGTGCCTTTTGTATTAAATTCAGATGCAATTTCTGTGTTTGATCGTCAATAAGATGGTCCAAGGGGTACAATAAACCTGACGCGAAGCATCGGAAACTGTAACTAGACTCACAGGAGAGGTTCAAATCATAGAAAGTTAGAGTGTCAGTCATATAGTACTTAAGTCGGCATTGTGCCTTTTGTATTAAATTCGGATGCAATTTCTGTGTTTCATCGTCAATAAAAAGGTAAAAGGTTTACTGGAAACCTGAAGTGAAGAATCGGAATCTAAAACTGGACTCACAGGAGAGGTTTAAATCATAGAAAGTTAGAGTGTCAGTCCTTTTATACTTAAGTCTGCATTGTGCCTTTTGTATTAAAGTCAGATGCTATATCTGTGTTTCATCGTCAATAAGAAGATCCAATTTATACAGTAAACCTGAAGTGAAGCATGGGAATCTAAAACTGGACTCACTGGAGAGGTTCAAATCATAGAAAGTTAGAGTCTCAGTCCTCTTGAACTTAAGTCGGCATTGTGCCTTTTGTCTTAACTTTGGATGCAATTTCTGTGTTTCATCGTCAATAAGAAGGTTCAAGGAATACAGGTAAACTGAAGTGAAGCATCGGAATCTATAAATGGACTTACAGGAGAGGTTCAAATCAGAGAAAGTTAGATTGTCAGTCCTCTTGTACTTAAGTCGGCATTGTGCCTTTTGAATTTAATGCGGATACAATTTCTGTGTTTCATCGTCAATAAGAAGGTCCAAGGGATACAGTAAACCTGAAGTGAAGCATCGCAATCTAAAACTGTACTCGGAGGAGAGGTTCAACTCATAGGAAGTTAGAGTGTCAGTCCTCTTGTACTTAAGTCGGCATTGTGATTTTTGTATTAAATTCAGATGCAATTTCTGTGCTTCATCGTCAATAAGATGGTCCAAGGGATGCAGTAAACCTGAAGCGAAGCATCGGAATCCATAACTGGACTCACAGGAGAGGTTCAAATCAAAGGAAGTTAGAGTGTCAGTCCCTTTGTTCTTAAGTCGGCATTGTGACTTTTGTATTAAATTCGGATGCAATTTCTGTGTTTCATCGTCAATAAGAAGGCCCAAGGTATACAGTTAACCTGAAGTGAAGCATCGGAATCAAAAACTGGACTCACAGGAGAGGTTCAAATCATAGAAAGTTAGAGTGTCAGTCCTCTTGTACTTAAGTCGGCATTGTGCCTTTTGTATTAAATTCTGATGCAATTTCTGTGTTTCAACGTCAATAAGAGGGTCCAAAGTAGTGAAGCATCGGAATCTAAAAGTGGACTCACAGGAGAAGTTCAAATCATAGAAAATTAGAGTGTCAGTCCACTTGTACTTAAGTCGGCATTGTGCCTTTTGTCTTAAATTCGGATGCAATTTCTGTGTTTCAACGTCAATAGGAATGTCCAAGGGATACAGTAAACCTAAAGTGAAGCATCAGAATCCAAAACTGAACTCACAGGTGATGTTTAAATCATAGAAAGTTAGAGTGTCAGTCCCCTTGTACTTAAGTTGGCATTGTGCCTTTCGTATTAAATTCGGACGCAATTTCTGTGTTTCATCGTCAATAAGAATGTTTAAGGTATACAGTAAACCTGAAGTGAAGTATCCGAATCTACAACTTAACTCACAGGAGAGGTTCAAATCATAGAAAGTTAGAGCGTCCGTCCTCTTGTACTTTAGTCGGCATTGTCCCTTTTGTATTAAATTCGGATGCAATATCTGTGTTTCATCGTCAACAAGAAGGTCCATGGTATACAGTAAATCTGTAGTGAAGCATCGGAATCTAAAACTGGATTCACACGAGAGGTTTAAATCATAGAAAGTTAGAGTGTCAGTCTTCTTGTACATAAGTCGGCATTGTGCCTTTTGTATTAAATTCGGATGCAATTTCTGTGTTTCATCGTCAATAAGAAGGTCCAAGGTATACAGTAAACCTGAAGCGAAGCATCGGAATCTAAAACTGACTCACAGGAGAGGTTCAAATCATAGAAAGTTAGAGTGTCAGTCCTCTTTTACTTAAGTCGGCATTGTGACTTTTGTATGAAATTCGGATGCAATTTCTGTGTTTCATCGTCAATAAGAAGGTCCAAGGTTTACAGTAAACCTGAAGTAAAGCATCGAAATCTAAAACTCAACCCACAGGTGAGGTTCAAATCATAGAAATTTAGAGTGTCAGTTCTCTTGTACATAAGTCGGCGTTGTGCCTTTTGTATTAAATTCAGATGCAATTTCTGTGTTTCATCGTCAACAAGAAGCTCCAAGGTATACAGTAAACCTGAAGTGAAGCATCGGAATCTAAAACTGACTCACAGGAGAGGTTCAAATCATAGAAAGTTAGTGTGTCAGTCCTCTTGTACTTAAGTCTGCATTGTGCCTTTTGTATTAAATTCGGATGCAAGTTCTGTGTTTCATCGTCAATAAGAAGGTCCAAGGTATACAGTAAACCTGAAGTGAAGCATCGGAATCTAAAACTGACTCACAGGAGAGGTTCAAATCATAGAAAGTTAGGGTGTCTGTCCTCTAGGACTTAAGTCGGCATTGTGCCTTTTGTATTAAATTCGGATGCAATTTCTGTGTTTCATCGTCAACAAGAAGCTCCAAGGTATACAGTAAACCTGAAGTGATGCATCGGAATCTAAAACTGGTCTCACAGGAGAGGTTCAAATCATAGAAAGTTAGAGTGTCAGTCGTCTTGCACATAAGTCAGCATTGGGCCTTTTGTATTAAATTCGGATGCAATTTCTGTGTTTCATCGTCAATAGGAATGTCCAAGGGATACAGTAAACCTAAAGTGAAGCATCGGAATCCAAAACTGAACTCACAGGAGATGTTTAAATCATAGAAAGTTAGAGTGTCAGTCCTCTTGTACTTTAGTCGGCATTGTGCATTTTGTATTAAATTCGGATGCAATTTCTGTGCTTCATCGTCAATAAGATGGTCCAAGGTATACAGTAAACCTGAAGTGAAGCATCGGAATCTATAACTGGACTCATAGGAGAGGTTCAAATCATAGAAAGTTAGAGTGTCAGTCCTATTGTACTTTAGTCGGCATTGTGCCTTTTGTATTAAATTCTGATGCTATTTCTGTGTTACATCGTCAATAAGAAGGTCCAAGGTGTACAGTAAACCTGAAGTGAAGCATCGGAATCTAAAACTGGAGTCACAGGAGAGGTTCAAATCATAGAAAGTTAGAATATCAGTCCTGTTGCACTTAAGTCGGAATTGTGCCATTTTTATTGAATTCGGATGGAATTTCTGTGTTTCAGCGTCAATAAGCAGGTCCAAGGGATTCAGTAAACCTGAAGTGAAGCATCGGAAGCTAAAACTGGATTCACAGGACAGGTTCAAATCATAGAAAGTTAGAGTGACATCCTCTTGTACTTAAGTCGGCATTGTGCATTTTGTATAAAATTCCAATGCAATTTCTGTGTTTCATCGTCAACAAGAAGGTCCAAGGGATACAGTAAACCTGAAGTGAAGCATCGGAATCAAAAACTGGACTCACAGGAGAGGTTCAAATCATAGAATGTTAGAGTGTCAGTCCTCTTGTACTTAAGTCGGCATTGTGCCTTTTGTATTAAATTCGAATGCAATGTCTGTGTTTCATCGTAAATAAGAAGGTCCAAGGTATGCAGTAAACCTAAAGTGAAGCATCGGAATCCAAAACTAAACTCACAGGAGACGTTCAAATCATAGAAAGTTAGAGTGTCAGTCCTCTTGTACCTAAGTCTGCATTGTGCCTTTTGTATTAATTTCAGATGCAATTACTGTGTTTCATTGTCAATAAGATGGTCCAAGGGGTACAGTAAACCTGACGCGAAGCATCGGAAACTGTAACTAGACTCACAGGAGAGGTTAAAATCATAGAAAGTTAGAGTGTCAGTCATATAGTACTTAAGTCGGCATTGTGCCTTTTGTATTAAATTCGGATGCAATTTCTGTGTTTCATCGTCAATAAAAAGGTAAAAGGTTTACTGGAAACCTGAAGTGAAGAATCGGAATCTAAAACTGGACTCACAGGAGAGGTTTAAATCATAGAAAGTTAGAGTGTCAGTCCTCTTGTACTTAATTCGGCATTGTGCCTTTTGTATTAAATTCGGATGCAATTTCCGTGTTTCATCATTAATAAGAAGGTCCAAGGGATACAGTAAACCTGAAGTGAAACATCGGAATCTAAAACTGGACTCTCAGGACAGGTTCAAATCATAAGAAGTTTCAGTGTCAGTTCTCTTGTACTTAAGTCGGCATTGTGCCTTTTGTATTAAATTAGGATGCAATTTTTGTGTTTCATCGTCAATCAGAAGGTCCAAGGGAGACAGTAAACCTGAAGTAAAGCATTGGAATCTAAAACTGAACTCACAGGAGAGGTTCAAATCATAGAAAGTTAGAGTGTCAGTCCACTTGTACTTAAGTCGGCATTGTGCCTTTTGTATTAAATTGGGATGCAATTTCTGTATTTCATCGTCAATAAGAAGATCCAAGGTATATATTAAACCTGAAGTGAAGCGTCGGAATCTAAAACTGGGCTCACAGGAGAGGTTCAAGTCATAGAAAGTTAGATTGTCAGTCCTCTTGTACTTAAGTCGGCATTATGCCCCTGGTATTAAATTCGGATGCAATTTCTGTGTTTCATCGTCAATAACATGGTCCGTGGGATACAGTAAACCTGAAGTGAAGCATCGGAATCTAAAACTGGACTCACAGGAGAGGTTCAAATCATAGAAAGTTAGAGTGTCAGTCCTCTTGTACTTAAGTCGGCATTGTGCCTTTTGTATTAAATTCGGATGCAATTTCTGTGTTTCATCGTCAATGAGAAGGTCCAAGGGATACAGTAAACCTGAAGTGAAGCATCGAAATCTAAAACTGGACTCTCAGGAGAGGTTCAAATAATAGATTGTTTGAGTGTCAGTTCTCTGTTCCTTAAGTCGGCATTGTGCCTTTTGTATTAAATTCGGATGCAATTTCTGTGTTTCATCGTCAATAAGAAGGTCCAAGGTATACAGTAAACCTGAAGTAAAGCATCGGAATCAAAAACTGGTCTCACAGGAGAGGTTCAAATCATAGAATGTTAGAGTGTCAGTCCTCTTGTACTTAAGTTGGTATTGTGCCTTTTGTATTAAATTCGGATGGAATTTCTGTGTTTCATCGTCAATGAGAAGGTCCAAGGTATACAGTAAACCTGAAGTAAAGCATCAGAAGCAAAAACTGGTCTCACAGGAGAGGTTCAAATCATAAAAAGTTAGAGTGTCAGTCCTCTTGTACCTAAGTCGGCATTGTGCATTTTGTATTAAATTCGGATGGAATTTCTGTGTTTCATCGTCAATAAGATGGTCCAAGTGGTACAGTAAACCTGAAGTGAAGCATCGGAAACTATAACTAGACTCACAAGAGAGGTTCAAATCATAGAAAGTTAGAGAGTCAGTCCTATTGTACTTAATTCGGCATTGTGCCTTTTGTATTAAATTCGGATGCAATTTCTGTGCTTCATCGTCAATAAGAAGATCCAAGGTTTACAGGAAACCTGAAGTGAAGCATCGGAATGTAAAACTGGACTCACAGGAGAGGTTCAAATCATAGAAAATTAGAGTGTCAGTCCTGTTGTACCTATGTCGGCATTGTGCCTTTTGTATTAAATTCGGATGCAATTTCTGTGTTTCATCGTCAATAAGAAGGTCCAAGTGATGCAGTAAACCTGAAGTGAATCATCGGAATCTAAAACTGGACTCACAGGACAGGTTAAGATAATAGAAAGTTAGAGTGTCAGTCCCATTGTACTTAAGTCGGCATTGTGCCTTTTGTATTAAATTCGGATGCAATTTCTGTGTTTCATCGTCAATAAGAAGGTCCAAGGGATACAGTAAACCTGAAGTGAAGCATCGGAATCTAAAACTGGACTCACAGGAGAGGTTCAAATCATAAAAAGTTAGAGTGTCAGTCCACTTGTACTTAAGTCGGCATTGTGCATTTTGTATTAAATTCAGATGCAATTTCTGTGTTTTATCGTCAATAAGATGGTCCAAGGGGTACAGTAAACCTGAAGTGAAGCATCGGATCTAAAACTGGACTCATAGGAGAGGTTCAAATCATAGAAAGTAAGAACGTCAGTCCTCTTGTACTTAAGTCGGCATTGTGCCTTTTGTATTAAATTCGGAAGCAATTTCTGTGTTTCATCGTCAATAAGAAGGTCCAACGTATACAGTAAACCTGAAGTAAAGCATCGGAATCAAAAACTGGTCTCACAGGAGAGGTTCAAATCATAGAATGTTAGAGTGTCAGTCCTCTTGTGCTTAAGTCGGTATTGTGCCTTTTGTATTAAATTCGGATGGAATTTCTGTGTTTCATCGTCAATGAGAAGGTCCAAGGTATACAGTAAACCTGAAGTAAAGCATCGGAATCAAAAACTGGTCTCACAGGAGAGGTTCAAATCATAAAAAGTTAGAGAGTCCGTCCTATTGTACTTAATTCGGCATTGTGCCTTTTGTATTAAATTCGGATGCAATTTCTGTGTTTCATCGTCAATAAGAAGATCCAAGGTTTACAGGAAACCTGAAGTGAAGCCTCGGAATGTAAAACTGGACTCACAGGAGAGGTTCAAATCATAGAAAATTAGAGTGTCAGTCCTCTTGTACCTATGTCGGTATTGTGCCTTTTGTATTAAATTCGGATGCAATTTCTATGCTTCATCGTCAATAAGAGGGTCCAAGGGATACAGTAATCCTGAAGTGAAGCATCGGAATCTAAAACTGTACTCACAGGAGAGGTTCAAATCATAGGAAGCTAGAGTGCCAGTCCTCTTGTACTTAAGTCGGCATTGTGCCTTTTGTATTAAATTCGGATGTAATTTCTGTGTTTCATTGTCAATAAGAAGGTCCAAGGTATACAGGAAACCTAAAGTGAAGCATCGGAATCTAAAACTGGACTCACAGGAGAGGTTCAAATCATAGAAAGTTAGTGCGTCAGCCCTCTTGTACTTAAGTCGGCATTGCGCCTTTTGTATTAAATTCGGATATAATTTCTGTGTTTCATCGTCAATAAGAAGGTCCAAGGGATGCATTAAACCTGAAGTGAATCATCGGGATCTAAAACTGGACTCACAGGACAGGTTAAGATCATAGAAAGTTAGAGTGTCAGTCCTATTGTACTTAAGTCGGCATTGTGCCTTTTGTATTAAATTCGGATGCAATTTCTGTGTTTCATCGTCAATGAGAAGGTCCAAGGGATACAGTAAACCTGAAGTGAAACATCGGAATCTAAAACTGGACTCACAGGAGAGGTTCAAATCATAAAAAGTTAGAGTGTCAGTCCACTTCTACTTAAGTCGGCATTGTGCCTTTTGTATTAAATTCAGATGCAATTTCTGTGTTTTATCGTCAATAAGATGGTCCAAGGGATACAGTAAACCTGAAGTGAAGCATCGGATCTAAAACTGGACTCACAGGAGAGGTCCAAATCATAGAAAGTAAGAGCGTCAGTCCTCTTGTACTTAAGTCGGCATTGTGCCTTTTGTATTAAATTCGGATGCAATTTCTGTGTTTCATCGTCAATAAGAAGGTCCAAGGTATACAGTAAACCTGAAGTAAAGCATCGGAATCAAAAACTGGTCTCACAGGAGAGGTTCAAATCATAGAAAGTTAGAGTGTCAGTCCTCTTGTACTTAAGTCGGTATTGTGGCTTTTGTATTAAATTCGGATGGAATTTCTGTGTTTCATCGTCAATAAGAAGGTCCAAGGTATACAGTAAACCTAAAGTGAAGCATCGGAATCAAAAACTGGACTCACAGGTGAGGTTCAAATGATAGAAAATTAGAGTGTCGGTCCTCTTGTACTTAAGACGGCATTGTGCCTTTTGTATTAAATTCGGTTGCAATTTCTGTGTTTCATCGTCAATAAGAAGGTCCAAGGTATACAGTAAAACTGAAGTGAAGCATCGGAATCTACAACTCATCTCACAGGAGGGGTTCAAATCATAGAAAGTTTGAGTGTCAGTCCTCTTGTAATTAAGTCGGCATTGTGCCATTTGTATTATATTCGGATGCAATTTCTGTGTTTCACCGTCAATAAGATGGTCCAAGGTATGCTGCAAAACTGAAGTGAAGCATTGTAATCT
Organism: Schistocerca serialis cubense; assembly: GCF_023864345.2. Classification (NCBI taxonomy): domain Eukaryota; kingdom Metazoa; phylum Arthropoda; class Insecta; order Orthoptera; family Acrididae; genus Schistocerca; species Schistocerca serialis. Next base: position 79,754,506 of record NC_064639.1, read on the forward strand.
AAAACTGGATTCACAGGAGAGGTTTAAATCATAGAAAGTTAGAGTGTCAGGCCTCTTGTACTTAAGTCGGTATTGTGCCTTTTGTATTAAATTCGGATGCAATTTCTGTGTTTCATCGTCTATAAGAAGGTCCAAGGGATACAGTAAACCTGAAGTGAAGCATTGGAATCTAAAACTGGACTCACAGGGGAAGATCATATCATAGAACGTTAGAGTGTCAGTCCTCTTGTACTTAAGTCGGCATTGTGCCTTATGTATTAAATTGGATGCATTTTCTGTGTTTCATGGTCAAAAAGTATGATAAAGGTATACAGTAAACCTGAAGTGAAGCATCGGAATCTACAACTCAACTCACAGGAGAGGTTTAAATCATAGAAAGTTAGAGTGTCAGTCCTCTTGTACTTAAGTTGGCATTGTGCTTTTTGTATTAAATTCGGATGCAAATTCTGTGTTTCATCGTCAATAAGATGGTCCAAGTGGTACAGTAAACCTGTGGTGAAGCATCGGAAAGTATAACTAGACTCACAGGAGGGGTTCAAATCATAGAAAGTTAGAGAGTCTGTCCTATTGTACTTAAGTCGGCATTGCGCCTTTTGTATTAAATTCGGATGCAATTTCTGTGTTTCATCGCCAATAAGGAGGTCCAACGTTTACAGTAAACCTGAAGTGAAGCATCGAAATCTAAAACTCAACTCAATGGAGAGGTTCAAATCATAGAAAGTTAGAGTGTCTGTCCTCTTGTACTTAAGTCGGCATTGTACCTTTTGTATTAAATTCGGATGCAATTCCTGTGTTTCATCGTCAACAAGAAGGTCCGATGTATACAGTAAACCAGAAATGAAGGATCGGAATCTAAAACTGGTCACACAGGAGAGGTTCAAGTCATAGAGAGTTAGAGTGTCAGTCCTCTTGTACTTAAGGCGGCATTGTGCCTTTTGTATTAAATTCGGATGCAATTTCTATGTTTCATCGTCAATAAGAAGGTCCAAGGGGTACAGTAAACCGGAAGTGAAGCATCGGAATCTAAAACTGCACTCACAGGAGAGGTTTAAATCAAAGAATGTTGGAGGGTCTGTCCTCTTGTACTTAAGTCGGAATTGTGGCTTTTGCATTAAATTCGAATGCAATTTCTGTGTTTCATCGTCAATAAGAAGGTCCAAGGTATACAGTAAACCTGAAGTGAAGCATCAGAATCTAAAACTCAACTCACAGGAGAGGTTGAAATCATAGAATGTTATAGTGACAGTCCTCTGGTATTTAAATTGACAATGTGAATTTTGTATTAAATTCGGATGCAATTTCTGTGTTTCATCGTCAATTAGAAGGTCTGAGGTATACAGTAATCCTGAAGTGAAGCATCGGAATCTAAAACTGGACTCACAGGAGAGGTTCAAATCGTAGAAAGTTAGAGTGTCAGTCCACTTTTACTTAAGTCGGCATTGTGCCTTTTGTATTAAATTCGGATGCAATTTCTGTGTTTCATCGTCAATAAGAAGGTCCAAGGGATACAGTAAACCTGAAGTGAAGCATCAGAATCTAAAACTGGACTCACGGGAGAGGTTCAAATTATAATAAGTTAAAGTGTGAGTCCTTTTGTTCTTAAGTCGGCATTGTGCCTTTTGTATTAAATTCGGATGCAATTTCTGTGTTTCATCGTCAATAACAAGGTCCAAGGTATACAGTAAACCTGAAGTGAAGCATCGGAATCTAAAACTGGACTAACAGGAGAGGTTCAAAGTCGGCATTGTGCCTTTTGTATTAAATTCGGATGCAATTTCTGATTTTCATCGTCAATAAGAAGGTCCAAGGGATACAGTAAACCAAAAGTGAAGCATCGGAATCTAAAACTGGACTCACAGGAGAGGTTCAAATCATAGAAAGTTAGAGTGTCAGTCGTCTTGCACTTAAGTCGGCATTGTGCCGTTTGTATTAAATTCAGATGCAATTTCTATGTTTCATCGTCAATAAGAAGGTGCAAGGCTTACAGTAAAACTAAAGAGAAGCATCAGGATCTAAAACTGGACTCACAGGACAGGTTCAAATCATAGAAAGTTAGAGTGTCAGTCCTCTTGTACTTAAGTCGGCATTGTGCCTCTTGTATTAAATTCGGATGCAATTTCTGCGTTTCATCGTCAATAAGAAGGTCCAAGGGATACAGTAAACCTGAAGTGCAGCATCGGAATCTAAAACTGGACTCAGAGGAGAGGTTCAAATTATAGAAAGTTAGAGTGTCATTCCTCTTGTACTTAAGTCTGCATTGTGCTTTTGTATTTAATTCGGATGCAATTTCTGTGTTTCATCGTCAATAAGAAGGCCCAAGGTATATAGTAAACCTGAAGTGAAGCGTCGGATTCTGAAACTAAACTCACAGGAGATGTTCAAATCATAGAAAGTAAGTGTGTCAGTCCTCTTGTACTTAAGTCTTCATTTTGCCTTTTATATTAAATTCGGACGCAATTCCTGTGTTTCATCATCAATAAGAAGGTCCAAGGTATACAGTAAACCTGAAGTGAAGCATTGGAGTCTAAAACTGGACTCACAGGAGAGGTTCAATCATTGATAGTTAGAGTGTCAGTCCTCTTCCAACTTACGTCGGCATTGTGCCTTTTGTTATAAATTCGGATGGATTTTCTGTGTTTCATTGTCAATAAGAAGGTCCAAAGTTTACAGTAAACCTGAAGTGAAGCATCGGAATCTAAAACTGGACTCACAGGAGAGGTTTAAATCAAAGAAAGTTAGAGTGTCAGTCCTCTTGTACTTAAGTCGGCATTGTGCCTTTTGTATTAAATTCGGATGCAATTTCTGTGTTTCATCGTCAATAGGAAGGCCCAAGGTATACAGTTAACCTAAAGTGAAGCATCGGAATCTAAAACTCAACTCACTGGATTGGTTCAAATCATAGAAAGTTAGAGTGTCAGTCCTTTTGTACTTAAGTCGGCATTGTGCCTTTTGTATTAAATTCTGATGCTATTTCTGTGTTACATCGTCAATAAGAAGGTCCAAGGTGTACAGTAAACCTGAAGTGAAGCATCGGAATCTAAAACTGGAGTCACAGGAGAGGTTCAAATCATAGAAAGTTAGAATATCAGTCCTGTTGCACTTAAGTCGGAATTGTGCCATTTTTATTGAATTCGGATGGAATTTCTGTGTTTCAGCGTCAATAAGCAGGTCCAAGGGATTCAGTAAACCTGAAGTGAAGCATCGGAAGCTAAAACTGGATTCACAGGACAGGTTCAAATCATAGAAAGTTAGAGTGACATCCTCTTGTACTTAAGTCGGCATTGTGCATTTTGTATAAAATTCCAATGCAATTTCTGTGTTTCATCGTCAACAAGAAGGTCCAAGGGATACAGTAAACCTGAAGTGAAGCATCGGAATCAAAAACTGGACTCACAGGAGAGGTTCAAATCATAGAATGTTAGAGTGTCAGTCCTCTTGTACTTAAGTCGGCATTGTGCCTTTTGTATTAAATTCGAATGCAATGTCTGTGTTTCATCGTAAATAAGAAGGTCCAAGGTATGCAGTAAACCTAAAGTGAAGCATCGGAATCTAAAACTAAACTCACAGGAGACGTTCAAATCATAGAAAGTTAGAGTGTCAGTCCTCTTGTACCTAAGTCGGCATTGTGCCTTTTGTATTAATTTCAGATGCAATTACTGTGTTTCATTGTCAATAAGATGGTCCAAGGGGTACAGTAAACCTGACGCGAAGCATCGGAAACTGTAACTAGACTCACAGGAGAGGTTAAAATCATAGAAAGTTAGAGTGTCAGTCATATAGTACTTAAGTCGGCATTGTGCCTTTTGTATTAAATTCGGATGCAATTTCTGTGTTTCATCGTCAATAAAAAGGTAAAAGGTTTACTGGAAACCTGAAGTGAAGAATCGGAATCTAAAACTGGACTCACAGGAGAGGTTCAAATCATAGAAAGTTAGAGTGTCAGTCCTCTTGTACTTAAGTCTGCATTGTGCCTTTTGTATTAAAGTCAGATGCTATATCTGTGTTTCATCGTCAATAAGAAGATCCAATTTATACAGTAAACCTGAAGTGAAGCATGGGAATCTAAAACTAGACTAAATGGAGAGGTTCAAATCATAGAAAGTTAGAGTCTCAGTCCTCTTGAACTTAAGTCGGCATTGTGCCTTTTGTCTTAAATTTGGATTCAATTCCTGTGTTTCATCGTCAATAAGAAGGTTCAAGGAATACAGGTAAACTGAAGTGAAGCATCGGAATCTATAAATGGACTGACAGGAGAGGTTCAAATCATAGAAAGTTAGATTGTCTGTCCTCTCGTACTTAAGTCGGCATTGTGCCTTTTGAATTAAATGCGGATGCAATTTCTGTGTTTCATCGTCAATAAGAAGGTCCAAGGGATACAGTAGACCTGAAGTGAAGCATCGCAATCTACAACTGTATTCGGAGGAGAGGTTCAACTCATAGGAAGTTAGAGTGTCAGTCCTCTTGTACTTAAGTCGGCATTGTGCCTTTTGTATTAAATTCAGATGCAATTTCTGTGCTTCATCGTCAATAAGATGGTCCAAGGGATGCAGTAAACCTGAAGCGAAGCATCGGAATCTAAAACTGGTCTCACAGGAGAGGTTAAAATCATAGAAAGTTAGAGTGTCAGTCCTCTTTTACTTAAGTCGGCATTGTGACTTTTGTATTAAATTCGGATGCAATTTCTGTGTTTCATCGTCAATAAGAATGTCCAAGGGATACAGTAAACTGAAGTGAAGCATCGGAATCTAAAACTGGACTCACAGGAGAGGTTCAAATCATAGAATGTTAGAGTGTCAGTCCTCTTGTACTTAAGTCGGCATTGTGCCTTTTGTATTAAATTCAGATGCAATGTCTGTGTTTCATCGTAAATAAGAAGGTAAAAGGTATGCAGTAAACCTAAAGTGAAGCATCGGAATCTAAAATTAAACTCACAGGAGACGTTCAAATCATAGAAAGTTAGAGTGTCAGTCCTCTTGTACCTAAGTCGGCATTGTGCCTTTTGTATTAATTTCAGATGCAATTTCTGTGTTTCATCGTCAATAAGATGGTCCAAGGTGTACAGTAAACCTGACGCGAAGCATCGGAAACTGTAACTAGACTCACATGAGTGGTTCAAATCATAGAAAGTTAGAGTGTCACTCATATAGTACTTAAGTCGGCATTGTGCCTTTTGTATTAAATTCGGATGCAATTTCTGTGTTTCATCGTCAATAAAAAGTTAAAAGGTTTACTGGAAACCTGAAGTGAAGAATCGGAATCTAAAACTGGACTCACAGGAGAGGTTCAAATCATAGAAAGTTAGAGTGTCAGTCCTCTTGTACTTAAGTCTGCATTGTGCCTTTTGTATTAAAGTCAGATGCTATATCTGTGTTTCATCGTCAATAAGAAGATCCAATTTATACAGTAAACCTGAAGTGAAGCATGGGAATCTAAAACTGGACTAACTGGAGAGGTTCACATCATAGAAAGTTAGAGTCTCAGTCCTCTTGAACTTAAGTCGGCATTGTGCCTTTTGTCTTAAATTTGGATTCAATTTCTGTGTTTCATCGTCAATAAGAAGGTTCAAGGAATACAGGTAAACTGAAGTGAAGCATCGGAATCTATAAATGGACTGACACAAGAGGTTCAAATCATAGAAAGTTAGATTGTCTGTCCTCTTCTACTTAAGTCGGCATTGTGCCTTTTGAATTAAATGCGGATGCAATTTCTGTGTTTCATCGTCAATAAGAAGGTCCAAGGGATACAGTAAACCTGAAGTGAAGCATCGCAATCTACAACTGTACTCGGAGGAGAGGTTCAACTCATAGGAAGTTAGAGTGTCAGTCCTCTTGTACTTAAGTCGGCATTGTGCCTTTTGTATTGAATTCAGATGCAATTTCGGTGCTTCATCGTCAATAAGATGGTCCAAGGGATGCAGTAAACCTGAAGCGAAGCATCGGAATCTAAAACTGGACTCACAGGAGAGGTTCAAATCAAAGGAAGTTAGAGTGTCAGTCCCTTTGTTCTTAAGTCGGCATTGTGACTTTTGTATTACATTCGGATGCAATTTCTGTGTTTCATCGTCAATAAGAAGGCCCAAGGTATACAGTTAACCTGAAGTGAAGCATCGGAATCTAAAACTGGATTCACAGGAGAGGTTTAAATCAAAGATAGTTAGAGTGTCAGTCCTCTTGTACTTAAGTCAGCATTGTGCCTTTTGTATTAAATTCGGATGCAATTTCTGTGTTTCATCGTCAATAAGAAGGTCCAAGGGATACAGTAAACCTGAAGTGAAGCATCGGAATCAAAAACTGGACTCACAGGAGAGGTTCAAATCATAGAAAGTTAGAGTGTCAGTCCACTTGTACTTAAGTCGGCATTGTGCCTTTTGTATTAAATTCTGATGCAATTTCTGTGTTTCAACGTCAATAAGAGGGTCCAAGGTAGTGAAGCATCGGAATCTAAAAGTGGACTCACAGGAGAAGTTCAAATCATAGAAAAATAGAGTGTCAGTCCACTTGTACTTAAGTCGGCATTGTGCCTTTTGTATTAAATTCGGATGCAATTTCTGTGTTTCAACGTCAATAGGAATGTCCAAGGGATACAGTAAACCTAAAGTGAAGCTTCAGAATCCAAAACTGAACACACAGGTGATGTTAAAATCATAGAAAGTTAGAGTGTCAGTCCTCTTGTACTTAATTTGGCATTGTGCCTTTCGTATTAAATTCGGATGCAATTTCTGTGTTTCATCGTCAATAAGAATGTTTAAGGTATACAGTAAACCTGAAGTGAAGCATCGGAATCTACAACTCAACTCACAGGAGAGGTTCAAATCATAGAAAGTTAGAGCGTCCGTCCTCTTGTACTTAAGTCGGCATTGTCCCTTTTGTATTAAATTCGGATGCAGTATCTGTGTTTCATCGTCAACAAGAAGGTCCATGGTATACAGTAAACCTGTAGTGAAGCATCGGAATCTAAAACTGGATTCACACGAGAGGTTTAAATCATAGAAAGTTAGAGTGTCAGTCTTCTTCTACATAAGTCGGCATTGTGCCTTTTGTATTAAATTCGGATGCAATTTCTGTGTTTCATCGTCAATAAGAAGGTCCAAGGTATACAGTAAACCTGAAGGGAAGCATCGGAATCTAAAACTGACTCACAGGAGAGGTTCAAATCATAGAAAGTTAGAGTGTCAGTCGTCTTGCACATAAGTCAGCATTGGGCCTTTTGTATTAAATTCTGATGCAATTTCTGTGTTTCATCGTCAATAAGAAGGTCCAAGGTGTACAGTAAACCTGAAGTGAAGCATCGGAATCGAAAACTGGAGTCACAGGAGAGGTTCAAATCATAGCAAGTTAGAGTATCAGTCCTGATGTACTTAAGTCGGAATTGTGCCATTTTTTTTAAATTCGGATGCAATTTCTGTGTTTCATCGTCAATAAGCAGGTCCAAGGGATTCAGTAAACCTGAAGTGAAGCATCGGAAGCTAAATCTGGACTCACAGGACAGGTTCAAATCATAGAAAGTTAGAGTGTCATCCTCTTGTACTGAAGTCGGCATTGTGCCTTTTGTATAAAATTCCGATGCAATTTCTGTGTTTCATCGTAACCAAGAAGGTCCAAGGGATACAGTAAACCTGAAGTGAAGCATCGGAATCAAAAACTGGACTCACATAAGAGGTTCAAATCATAGAAAGTGAGAGTGTCAGTCCTCTTGTACTTAAGTCGGCATTGTGCCTTTTGTTTTCAATTCGGATGCAATTTCTGTGTTTCATCGTCAATTAGAAGGTCCAGGGTGTACTGTAAATCTGAAGTGAAGCATCGGAATCTAAAACTGGACTCACAGGAGAGGTTAAAATCATAGAAAGTTGGAGTGTCAGTCCTCTTTACTTAAGTCGGCATTGTGACTTTTGTATTAAATTCGGATGCAATTTCTGTGTTTCATCGTCAATAAGAATGTCCAAGGGATACAGTAAACCTGAAGTGAAGCATCGGAATCTAAAACTGGACTCACAGGAGTGGTTCATATCATAGAATGTTAGAGTGTCAGTCCTCCTGTACTTATGTCGGCATTATGCCTTTTGTATTAAATTCGGATGCAATTTCTGTGTCTCATCGTAAATAAGAAGGTCCAAGGTATGCAGTAAACCTAAAGTGAAGCATCGGAATCTAAAACTAAACTCACAGGAGACGTTCAAATCATAGAAAGTTAGAGTGACAGTCCTCTTGTACTTAAGTCTGCATTGCGCCTTTTGTATTAAAGTCAGATGCTATATCTGTGTTTCATCGTCAATAAGAAGATCCAATTTATACAATAACCTGAAGTGAAGCATGGGAATCTAAAGCTGGACTAACTGGAGAGGTTCAAATCATAGAAAGTTAGAGTCTCAGTCCTCTTGTACTTAAGTCGGCATTGTGCCTTTTGTTTTCAATTCGGATGCAATTTCTTTGTTTCATCGTCAATTAGAAGGTCCAAGGTGTACTGTAAATCTGAAGTGAAGCATCGGAATCTAAAACTGGACTCACAGGAGAGGTTAAAATCATAGAAAGTTGGAGTGTCAGTCCTCTTTTACTTAAGTCGGCATTGTGCCTTTTGAATTAAATGCGGATGCAATTTCTGTGTTTCATCGTCAATAAGAAGGTCCAAGGGATACAGTAAACCTGAAGTGAAGCATCGCAATCTAAAACTGTACTCGGAGGAGAGGTTCAACTCATAGGAAGTTAGAGTGTCAGTCCTCTTGTACTTAAGTCGGCATTGTGCCTTTTGTATTAAATTCAGATGCCATTTCAGTGCTTCATCGTCAATAAGATGGTCCAAGGGATACAGTAAACCTGAAGCGAAGCATCGGAATCTAAAACTGGACTCACAGGAGAGGTTCAATTTCAAAGGAATTTAGAGTGTCAGTCCCCTTGTTCTTAAGTCGGCATTGTGACTTTTGTATTAAATTCAGATGCAATTTCTGTGTTTCATCGTCAATATGAAGGCCCAAGGTATACAGTTAACCTGAAGTGAAGCATCGGAATCTAAAACTGGATTCACAGGAGAGGTTTAAATCATAGATAGATAGAGTGTCAGTCCTCTTGTACTTTAGTCGGCATTGTGCCCTATGTATTAATTCGGATGCAATTTCTGTGCTTCATCGTCAATAAGAATGTCCAAGGGATACAGTAAACCTGAAGTGAAGCATCGGAATCTAAAACTGGACTCACAGGAGTGGTTCATATGACAGAATGTTAGAGTGTCAGTCCTCTTGTACTTAAGTCGGCATTGTGCCTTTTGTATTAAATTCGGATGCAATTTCTGTGTTTCTTCGTAAATAAGAAGGTCCAAGGTATGCAGTAAACCTAAAGTGAAGAATCGGAATCTAAAACTAAACTCACAGGAGACGTTCATATCATAGAAAGTTAGAGTGTCAGTCCTCTTGTACTTAAGTCTGCATTGCGCCTTTTGTATTAAAGCCAGATGCTATATATCTCTGTTTCATCGTCAATAAGAAGATCCAATTTATACAATAACCTGAAGTGAAGCATGGGAATCTAAAACTGGACTCACTGGAGAGGTTCAAATCATAGAAAGTTAAAGTCTCAGTCCTCTTGTACTTAAGTCGGCATTGTGCCTTTTGTATTAAATTTGGATGCAATTTCTGTGTTTCATCGTCAATAAGAAGGTTCAAGGAATAAAGGTAAACTGAAGTGAAGCATCGGAATCTATAAATGGACTTACAGTAGAGGTTCAAATCATAGAAAGTTAGACTGTCATTCCTCTTGTACTTAAGTCGGCATTGTGCCTTTTGAATTAAATGCGGATGCAATTTCTGTGTTTCATCGTCAATAAGAAGGTCCAAGGGATACAGTAAACCTGAAGTGAAACATCGCAATCTAAAACTGTACTCGGAGGAGAGGTTCAACTCATAGGAAGTTAGAGTGTCAGTCCTCTTGTACTTAAGTCGGCATTGTGCCTTTTGTATTAAATTCAGATGCAATTTCTGTGCTTCATCGTCAATAAGATGGTCCAAGGGATACAGTAAACCTGAAGCGAAGCATCGGAATCTAAAACTGGACTCACAGGAGAGGTTCAATTTCAAAGGAATTTAGAGTGTCGGTCCCCTTGTTCTTAAGTTGGCATTGTGACTTTTGTAGTAAATTCGGATGCAATTTCTGTGTTTCATCGTCAATATGAAGGCCCAAGGTATACAGTTAACCTGAAGTGAAGCATCGGAATCTAAAACAGGATTCACAGGAGAGGTTTACATCATAGATAGATAGAGTGTCAGTCCTCTTGTACTTTAGTCGGGTATTGTGCCCTATGTATTAATTCGGATGCAATTTCTGTGCTTCATCGTCAATAAGAAGGTCCAAGGTATACAGAAAACCTAAAGAGAAAGCATCGGAATCTAACAATGGACTCATAGGAGCGGTTAAATCATAGAAAGTTGGAGTATCAGTCCTCTTGTACTTAAGTCGGCATTGTGCCTTTTGTATTAAATTCGGATGCAATTTCTGTGTTTCATCTTCAATAAGAAGGTCCAAGGGATACAGCAAACCTGAAGTGCAGTATCGGAATCTAAAACTGGACTCACACGAGAGGTTCAAATAATAGAATGTTAGAGTGTCAGTCCTCTTGTACTAAAGTCGGCATTGTGCCTTTTGTATTAAATTCGGATGCTATTTCTGTGTTTCATCGTAAATAAGAAGGTCCAAGGTATACAGTAAACCTAAAGTGAAGCATCGGAATCTAGAACTGGACTCGCAAGAGAGGTTCAAATCATAGGAAGTTAGAGTGTCAGTCCTCTTGTACTTAAGTCGGCATTGTGCCTTTTGTATTAATTTCGGATGGAATTTCTGTGTTTCATCGTCAATAAGAAGGTCCAAGGTATACAGGAAACCTGAAGTGAAGCATCGGAATGTAAAACTGGACTCACAGGAGAGGTTCAAATCATAGACAGTTAGAGTGTCAGTCTTCTTGTACTTAAGTCAACATTCTGCCTTTTGTATTAAATTTGGATGCAATTTCTGTGTTTCATCGTCAATAAGAATGTTCAAGGAATACAGGTTACCCGAAGTGAAGCATCGGAATCTCAAACTGGACTTACAGAGAGGTTCAAATCAAAGAAAGTTAGAGTGTCAGTCCTCTGGCTCTTAAGTCGGCATTGTGCCTTTTGTATTAAATTCGGATGCAATTTCTGTGCTTCATCGTCAATTAGAAGGTCCAAGGTATACAGAAAACCTGAAGAGAAAGCATCGGAATCTAAAAATGGACTCACAGGAACGGTTAAATCATGGAAAGTTAGAGTGTCAGTCCTCTTGTACTTAAGTCGGCTATGTGACTTTTGTATTAAATTCGGATGCAATTTCTGTGTTTCATCGTCAATAAGAAGGTCCAAGGTATGCAGTGAACCTGAAGTGAAGCATCGCTATCTAAAACTGGTCTCACAGGAGAGGTTTAAATCATAGAAAGTTAGATTCTCAGTCCACTTGTACTTAAGTCGGCATTTGGCCTTTTGTATTAAATTCGGATGCAATTTCTGTGTTTCATCGTCAATAAGAAGGTCCAAGTGGTACAGTAAACCTGAAGTGAAGCATGGGAATCTAAAACTGGACTCGCAGGAGAGGATCAAATCATAGGAAGTCGGCATTGTGCCTTTTGTATTAAATTCGGATGGAATTTCTGTGTTTCATCGTCAATAAGATGGTCCAAGTGCTACAGTAAACCTGAAGTGAAGCATCGGAAACTATAACTAGATTCACAAAAGAGGTTCAAATCATAGAAAGTTAGAGAGTCAGTCCTATTGTACTTAATTCGGCATTGTGCCTTTTGTATTAAATTCGGATGCAATTTCTGTGTTTCATCGTCAATAAGAAGGTCCAAGGTTTACAGGAAACCTGAAGTGAAGCATCGGAATGTAAAACTGGACTCACAGGAGAGGTTCAAATCATAGAAAGCTAGAGTGCCAGTCCTCTTGTACTTAAGTCGGCATTGTGCCTTTGGTATTATATTCGGATGCAATTTCTGTGTTTCATTGTCTATAAGAAGGTCCAAGGTGTACAGGAAACCTGAAGTGAAGCATCGGAATCTGAAACTGTACTCACAGGAGAGGTTCAAATCATAGAAAGCTAGAGTGCCAGTCCTCTTGTACTTAAGTCGGCATTGTGCCTTTGGTATTATATTCGGATGCAATTTCTGTGTTTCATTGTCTATAAGAAGGTCCAAGGTGTACAGGAAACCTGAAGTGAAGCATCGTAATCTGAAACTGGACTCACAGGAGAGGGTAAAGACATAGAAAATTAGAGTGTCATTCATCTTGTACTTAAGTCAGCATTGTGCCTTTTACATTAAATTCGGATGCAATTTCTTTGTTTCATCGTCAATAAGAAGATCCAAGGCATACAGTAAACCTGAAGTGAAGCATGGGATTATAAAACTGGACTCACAGGAGAGGTTCAAATCATAGAACGTTAGCGTGTCAGTCCTCTTGTACTTAAGTCGGCATTGTGCCTTTTGTATTAAATTCGGATGTAATTTCTGTGTTTCATCGTCAATATGAAGGTCCAAGGGAAACAGTAAACCTGAAGTGAAGCGTCGGAATCTACAACTGTATTCACAGGAGAGCTTCAAATCATAGAGAGTTGGAGTGTCAGTCCTCTGGCTCTTAAGTCGGCATTGTGCCTTTTGTATTAAATTCGGATGCAATTTCTGTGCTTCATCGTCAATAAGAAGGTCCAAGGTAAACAGAAAACCTGAAGAGAAAGCATCGGAATCTAAAAATGGACTCACAGGAGCGGTTAAATCATGGAAAGTTAGAGTGTCAGTCCTCTTGTACTTAAGTCGGCTATGTGCCTTTGTATTAAATTCGGATGCAATTTCTGTGTTTCATAGTCAATTAGAAGGTCCAAGGTATGCAGTGAACCTGAAGTGAAGCATCGGAATCTAAAACTGGTCTCACAGGAGAGGTTTAAATCATAGAAAGTGTGATTATCAGTCCACTTGTGCTTAAGTCGGCATTTGGCCTTTTGTATAAAATTCGGATGCAATTTCTGTGTTTCATCGTCAATAAGAAGGTCCAAGGTTTACAGTAAACCTGAAGTGAAGCATCGAATCTAATACTCAACTCACAGGAGTGGTTCAAATCATAGGAAGTTAGTGTGTCAGCCCTCTTGTACTTAAGTCGGCATTGTGCCTTTTGTATTAAATTCGGATGCAATTTCTGTGTTTCATCGTCAATGAGAAGGTCCAAGGGATACAGTAAACCTGAAGTGAAGCATCGGAATCTAAAACTGGACTCAAAGGAGAGGTTTAAAACATAGAACGTTAGAGTGTCAGTCTTCTTGTACTTAAGTTGGCATTGAGATTTTTGTATTAAATTCGGATGCAATTTCTGTGTTTCATCGTCAATAAGAATGTCCAAGGGGTACAGTAAACCTGAAGTGAAGCATCGGAATCTATAACTGGACTCATAGGAGAGGTTCAAATCACAGAAAGTTAGAGTGTCATTCCTATTGTACTTAAGTCGGCATTGTGCCTTTTGTATTATATTCTGATGCAATTTCTGTGTTTCATCGTCAATAAGAAGGTCCAAGGGGTACAGTAAACCTGAAGTGAAGCATCGGAATCTAAAACTGGAGTCACAGGAGAGGTTCAAATCATAGAAAGTTTAAGAATCTGTCCTGTTGTACTTAAGTCGGAATTGTGCCATTTTTATTAAATTCGGATGCAATTTCTGTGTTTCATCGTCAATAAGCAGGTCCAAGGGATTCAGTAAACCTGAAGTGAAGCATCGGAAGCTAAATCTGGACTCACAGGACAGGTTCAAATCATAGAAAGTTAGAGTGTCATCCTCTTGTACTTAAGTCGGCATTGTGCCTTTTGTATAAAATTCCGATGCAATTTCTGTGTTTCATCGTAAACAAGAAGGTCCAAGGGATACAGTAAACCTGATGTGAAGCATCGGAATCAAAAACTGGACTCACAGGAGAGGTTCAAATCATAGAAAGTGAGGGTGTCAGTCCTCTTGTACTTAAGTCGGCATTGTGTCTTTTGTTTTCAATTCGGATGCAATTTCTGTGTTTCATCGTCAATAAGAAGGTCCAAGGTGTACTGTAAATCTGAAGTGAAGCTTCGGAATCTAAAACTGGACTCACAGGAGAGGTTAAAATCATAGAAAGTTGGGGTGTCAGTCCTCTTTTACTTAAGTCGGCATTGTGACTTTTGTATTAAATTCGGATGCAATTTCTGTGTTTCATCGTCAATAAGAATGTCCAAGGGATACAGTAAACCTGAAGTGAAGCATCGGAATCTAAAACTGGACTCACAGGAGAGGTTCAAATCATAGAATGTTAGAGTGTCAGTCCTCTTGTACTTGAGTCGGCATTGTGCCTTTTGTATTAAATTCGGATGCAATTTCTGTGTTTCATCGTAAATAAGAAGGTCCAAGGTATGCAGTAAACCTAAAGTGAAGCACCGGAATCTAAAACTAAACTCACAGGAGACGTTCAAATCATAGAAAGTTAGAGTGTCAGTCCTCTTGTACCTAAGTCGGCATTGTGCCTTTTGTATTAAATTCAGATGCAATTTCTGTGTATCATCGTCGATAAGATGGTCCAAGGGGTACAGTAAACCTGACGCGAAGCATCGGAAACTGTAACTAGACTCACAGGAGAGGTTCAAATCATAGACAGTTAGAGTGTCAGTCATATTGTACTTAAGTCGGCATTGTGCCTTTTGTATTAAATTCGGATGCAATTTCTGTGTTTCATCGTCATTAAAAAGGTAAAAGGTTTACTGGAAACCTGATGTGAAGAATCGGAATCTAAAACTGGACTCACAGGAGAGGTTCAAATCATAGAAAGTTAGAGTGTCAGTCCTCTTGTACTTAAGTCTGCATTGTGCCTTTTGTATTAAAGTCAGATGCTATATCTGTGCTTCATCGTCAATAAGAAGATCCAATTTATACAGTAAACCTGAAGTGAAGCATGGGAATCTAAAACTGGACTCACTGGAGAGGTTCAAATCATAGAAAGTTAGAGTCTCATTCCTCTTGTACTTAAGTCGGCATTGAGCCTTTTGTATTAAATTTGGATGCAATTTCTGTGTTTCATCGTCAATAAGAAGGTTCAAGGAATACAGGTAAACTGAAGTGAAGCATCGGAATCTATAAATGGACTTACAGGAGAGGTTCAAATCATAGAAAGTTAGATTGTCAGTCCTCTTGTACTTAAGTCGGCATTGTGCCTTTTGAATTAAATGCGGATGCGATTTCTGTGTTTCATCGTCAATAAGAAGGTCCAAGGGATACAGTAAACCTGAAGTGAAGCATCGCAATCTAAAACTGTACTCGGAGGAGAGGTTCAACTCATAGGAAGTTAGAGTGTCAGTCCTCTTGTACTTAAGTCGGCATTGTGCCTTTTGTATTAAATTCAGATGCAATTTCTGTGTTTCATCGTCAATAAGACGGCCCAAGGTATACAGTTAACCTGAAGTGAAGCATCGGAATCTAAAACTGGATTCACAGGAGAGGTTTAAATCATAGAAAGTTGGAGTGTCAGTCCTCTTGTACTTAAGTCGGCATTGTGCCTTTTGTATTAAATTCGGATGCAATTTCTATGTTTCATCTTCAATAAGAAGGTCCAAGGGATACAGTAAACCTGAAGTGCAGCATCGGAATCTAAAACTGGACTCACACGAGAGGTTCAAATAATAGAATGTTAGAGTGTCAGTCCTCTTGTACTAAAGTCGGCTTTGTGCCTTTTGTATTAAATTCGGATGCTATTTCTGTGTTTCATCGTAAATAAGAAAGTCCAAGGTATCCAGTAAACTTAAAGTGAAGCATCGGAATCTAAAACTGCACTCGCAGGAGAGGTTCAAATCATAGGAAGTTAGAGTGTCAGTCCTCTTGTACTTAAGTCGGCATTGTGCCTTTTGTATTAAATTCGGATGGAATTTCTGTGTTTCATCGTCAATAAGATGGTCCAAGTGGTACAGTAAACCTGAAGTGAAGCATCGGAAACTGTAACTAGACTCACAAGAGAGGTTCAAATCATAGAAAGTTAGAGAGTCAGTCCTATTGTACTTAATTCGGCATTGTGCCTTTTGTATTGAATTCGGATGCAATTTCTGTGTTTCATCGTCAATAAGAAGGTCCAAGGTTTACAGGAAACCTCAAGTGAAGCATCGGAATGTAAAACTGGACTCACAGGAGAGGTTCAAATCATAGAAAATTAGAGTGTCAGTCCTCTTGTACCTATGTCGCCATTGTGCCTTTTGTATTAAATTCGGATGCAATTTCTATGCTTCGTCGTCAATAAGTGGGTCCAAGGGATACAGTAATCCTGAAGTGAAGCATCGGAATCTAAAACTGTACTCACAGGAGAGGTTCAAATCATAGAAAGCTAGAGTGCCTGTCCTCTTGTACTTAAGTCGGCATTGTGCCTTTGGTATTAAATTCGGATGCAATTTCTGTGTTTCATTGTCAGTAAGAAGGTCCAAGGTATACAGGAAACCTGAAGTGAAGCATCAGAATCTGAAACTGGACTCACAGGAGAGGTTAAAGTCATAGAAAATTAGAGTGTCATTCCTCTTGTACTTAAGTCAGCATTGTGCCTTTTACATTAAATTCGGATGCAATTTCTTTGTTTCATCGTCAATAAGAAGATCCAAGGCATACAGTAAACCTGAAGTGAAGCATGGGATTATAAAACTGGACTCACAGGAGAGGTTCAAATCATAGACAGTTAGAGTGTCAGTCTTCTTGTACTTAAGTCAACATTCTGCCTTCTGTATTAAATTTAGATGCAATTTCTGTGTTTCATCGTCAATAAGAATGTTCAAGGAATACAGGTTACCCAAAAAGAAGCATCGGAATCTCAAACTGGACTTACAGAGAGGTTCAAATCATAGAAAGTTAGAGTGTCAGTCCTCTGGCTCTTAAGTCGGCATTGTGCCTTTTGTATTAAATTCGGATGCAATTTCTGTGCTTCATCGTCAATAAGAAGGCCCAAGGTATACAGAAAACCTGAAGAGAAAGCATCGGAATCTAAAAATGGACTCACAGGAGCGGTTAAATCATGGAAAGTTAGAGTGTCAGTCCTCTTGTACTTAAGTCGGCTATGTGCCTTTTGTACAAAATTCCGATGCAATTTCTGTGTTTCATCGTAAAAAAGAAGGTCCAAGGGATACAGTAAACCTGAAGTGAAGCATCGGAATCAGAAACTGGACTCACAGGAGAGGTTCAAATCATAGAAAGTGAGAGTGTCAGTCACTTGTACCTAAGTCGGCATTGTGCCTTTTGTTTTCAATTCGGATGCAATTTCTGTGTTTCATCGACAATAAGAAGGTCCAAGGTGTACAGTAAACCTGAAGTGAAGCATCGGAAACTAAAACTGGACTCACAGGAGAGGTTCAAATCATAGAATGTTAGAGTGTCAGTCCTCTTGTACTTAAGTCGGCATTGTGCCTTTTGTATTAAATTCGGATGCAATTTCTGTGTTTCATCGTAAATAAGAAGGTCCAAGGTATGCAGTAAACCTAAAGTGAAGCATCGAAATCTAAAACTAAACTCACAGGAGACGTTCAAATTATAGAAAGTTAGAGTGTCAGTCCTCTTGTACCTAAGTCGGCATTGTGCTTTTGTATTAAATTCAGATGCAATTTCTGTGTTTCATCGTCAATAAGATGGTCCAAGGGGTACAGTAAACCTGACGCGAAACATCGGAAACTGTAACTAGACTCACAGGAGAGGTTCAAATCATAGAAAGTTAGAGTGTCAGCCATATAGTACATAAGTCGGCATTGTGCCTTTTGTATTAAATTCGGATGCAATTTCTGTGTTTCATCGTCAACAAAAAGGTAAAAGGTTTACTGGAAACCTGAAGTGAAGAATCGGAATCTAAAACTGGACTCACAGGAGAGGTTCAAATCATAGAAAGTTAGAGTGTCAGTCCTCTTGTACTTAAGTCTGCATTGTGCCTTTTGTATTAAAGTCAGATGCTATATCTGTGTTTCATCATCAATAAGAAGATCCAATTTATACAGTAAACCTTAAGTGAAGCATGGGAATCTAAAACTGGACTCACTGGAGAGGTTCAAATCATAGAAAGTTAGAGTCTCAGTCCTCTTGTACTTAAGTCGGCATTGTGCCTTTTGTATTAAATTTTAATGCAATTTCTGTGTTTCATCGTCAATAAGAAGGTTCAATCAATACAGGTAAACTGAAGTGAAGCATCGGAATCTATAAATGGACTTACTGGAGAGGTTCAAATCATAGAAAGTTAGATTGTCAGTCCTCTTGTACTTAAGTCGGCATTGTGCCTTTTGAATTAAATGCGGATGCAATTTCTGTGTTTCATCGTCAATAAGAAGGTCTAAGGGATACAGTAAACCTGAAGTGAAGCATCGCAATCTACAACTGTACTCGGAGGAGAGGTTCAAGTCATAGGAAGTTAGAGTGTCAGTCCCCTTGTTCTTAAGTCGGCATTGTGCCTTTTGTATTAAATTCAGATGCAATTTCTGTGCTTCATCGTCAATAAGATGGTCCAAGGGATACAGTTAACCTGAAGTGAAGCATCGGAATCTAAAACTGGATTCACAGGAGAGGTTTAAATCATAGATAGTTAGAGTGTCAGTCCTTTTGTACTTTAGTCGGCATTGTGCCCTATTTATTAATTCGGATGCAATTTCTGTGCTTCATCGTCAATAAGAAGGTCCAAGGTATACAGAAAACCTAAAGAGAAAGCATCGGAATCTAAAACTGCACTCGCAGGAGAGGTTCAAGTCATAGGAAGTTAGAGTGTCAGTCCTCTTGTACTTAAGTCGGCATTGTGCCTTTTGTATTAAATTCGGATGGAATTTCTGTGTTTCATCGTCAATAACATGGTCCAAGTGGTACAGTAAACCTGAAGTGAAGCATCGGAAACTATAACTAGACTCACAAGAGAGGTTCAAATCATAGAAAGTTAGAGAGTCAGTCCTATTGTACTTAATTCGGCATTGTGCCTTTTGTATTAAATTCTGATGCAATTTCTGTGTTTCATCGTCAATAATAAGGTCCAAGGTTTACAGGAAACCTGAAGAGAAGCATCGGAATGTAAAACTGGACTCACAGGAGAGGTTCAAATCATAGAAAATTAGAGTGTCAGTCCTCTTGTACCTATGTCGGCATTGTGCCTTTTGTATTAAATTCGGATGCAATTTCTATGCTTCATCGTCAATAAGTGGGTCCAAGGGATACAGTAATCCTGAAGTGAAGCATCGGAATCTAAAACTGTACTCACAGGAGAGGTTCAAATCATAGAAAGCTAGAGTGCCTGTCCTCTTGTACTTAAGTCGGCATTGTGCCTTTGGTATTAAATTCGGATGCAATTTCTGTGTTTCATTGTCAATAAGAAGGTCCAAGGTATACAGGAAACCTGAAGTGAAGCATCGGAATGTGAAACTGGACTCACAGGAGAGGTTAAAGTCATAGAAAATTAGAGTGTAATTCCTCTTGTACTTAAGTCAGCATTGTGGCTTTTACATTAAATTCGGATGCAATTTCTTTGTTTCATCGACAATAAGAAGATCCAAGGCATACAGTAAACCTGAAGTGAAGCAAGGGATTATAAAACTGGACTCACAGGAGAGGTTCAAATCATAGACAGTTAGAGTGTCAGTCTTCTTGTACTTAAGTCAACATTCTGCCTTTTGTATTAAATTTGGATGCAATTTCTGTGTTTCATCGTCAATAAGAATGTTCAAGGAATACAGGTTACCTGAAGTGAAGCATCGGAATCTCAAACTGGACTTACAGAGAGGTTCAAATTATAGAAAGTTAGAGTGTCAGTCCTCTGGCTCTTAAGTCGGCATTGTGCCTTTTGTATTAAATTCGTATGCAATTTCTGTGCTTCATCGTCAATAAGAAGGCCGAAGGTATACAGAAAACCTGAAGAGAAAGCATCGGAATCTAAAAATGGACTCACAGGAGCGGTTAAATCATGGAAAGATAGAGTGTCAGTCCTCTTGTACTTAAGTCGGCTATGTGCCTTTTGTATTAAATTCGGATGCAATTTCTGTGTTTCATCGTCAATAAGAAGGTCCAAGGTATGCAGTGAACCTGAAGTGAAGCATCGTAATCCAAAACTGGTCTCACAGGAGAGGTTTAAATCACAGAAAGTTAGATTGTCAGTCCACTTGTACTTAAGTCGGCATTTGGCCTTTTGTATTAAATTCGGATGCAATTTCTGTGTTTCATCGTCAATAAGGAGGTCCAAGGTTTACAGTAAACCTGAAGTGAAGCATCGAAATCTAAAACTCAACTCACAGGAGAGGTTCAAATCATAGAAAGTTTGTGTGTCAGCCCTCTTGTACTTAAGTCGGCATTGTGCCTTTTGTATTAAATTCGGATGCAATTTCTGTGTTTCATCGTCAATAAGAAGGTCCAAGGGATACAGTAAACCCGAAGTGAAGCATCGGAATCTAAAACTGGACTCACAGGAGAGGTTCAAAACATAGAACGTTAGAGTGTCAGTCCTCTTGTACTTAAGTTGGCATTGAGATTTTTGTATTAAATTCGGATGCAATTTCTGTGTTTCATCGTCAATAAGAATGTCCAAGGGATACAGCAAACCTGAAGTGAAGCATCGGAATCTATAACTGGACTCATAGGAGAGGTTCAAATCATAGGAAGTTAGAGTGTCAGTCCTATTGTACTTAAGTCGGCATTGTGCCTTTTGTATTATATTCTGATGCAATTTCTGTGTTTCATCGTCAATAAGAAGGTCCAAGGTGTACAGTAAACCTGAAGTGAAGCATCGGAATCTAAAACTGGAGTCACAGGAGAAGTTCAAATCATAGAAAGTTAGAGAATCTGTCCTGTTGTACTTAAGTCGGAATTGTGCCATTTTTATTAAATTCGGATGCAATTTCTGTGTTTCATCGTCAATAAGCAGGTCCAAGGGATTCAGTAAACCTGAAGTGAAGCATCGGAATCTAAATCTGGACTCACAGGACAGGTTCAAATCATAGAAAGTTAGAGTGTCATCCTCTTGTACTTAAGTCGGCATTGTGCCTTTTGTATAAAATTCCGATGCAATTTCTGTGTTTCATCGTAAACAAGAAGGTCCAGGGGATACAGTAAACCTGAAGTGAAGCATCGGAATCAAAAACTGGACTCACAGGAGAGGTTCAAATCATAGAAAGTGAGAGTGTCAGTCCTCTTGTACTTAAGTCGGCATTGTGCCTTTTGTTTTCAATTCGGATGCAATTTCTGTGTTTCATCGTCAATAAGAAGCTCCAGGGTGTACTGTAAATCTGAAGTGAAGCATCGGAATCTAAAACTGGACTCACAGGAGAGGTTAAAATCATAGAAAGTTGGAGTGTCAGTCCTCTTGTACTTAAGTCGGCATTGTGACTTTTGTATTAAATTCGGATGCAATTTCTGTGTTTCATCGTAAATAAGAAGGTCCAAGGTATGCAGTAAACCTAAAGTGAAGCATCGGAATCTAAAACTAAACTCACAGGACACGTTCAAATCATAGAAAGTTAGAGTGTCAGTGCTCTTGTACCTAAGTCGTCATTCCGCTTTTTGTATTAAATTCAGATGCAATTTCTGTGTTTCATCGTCAATACGATGGTCCAAGGGGTACAGTAAACCTGACGCGAAGCATCGGAAACTGTAACTAGACTCACAGGAGAGGTTCAAATCATAGAAAGTTAGAGTGTCAGTCATATTGTACTTAAGTCGGCATTGTGCCTTTTGTATTAAATTCGGATGCAATTTCTGTCTTTCATCGTCAATAAAAAGGTAAAAGGTTTACTGGAAACCTGAAGTGAAGAATCGGAATCTAAAACTGGACTCACAGGAGAGGTTCAAATCATAGAAAGTTAGAGTGTCAGTCCTCTTCTACTTAAGTCTGCATTGTGCCTTTTGTATTAAAGTCAGATGCTATATCTGTGTTTCATCGTCAATAAGAAGATCCAATTTATACAGTAAACCTGAAGTGAAGCATGGGAATCTAAAACTGGACTCACTGGAGAGGTTCATATCATAGAAAGTTAGAGTCTCAGTCCTCTTGTACTTAAGTCGACATTGTGCATTTTGTATTAAATTTGGATGCAATTTCTGTGTTTCATCGTCAATAAGAAGGTTCAAGGAATACAGGTAAACTGAAGTGAAGCATCGGAATCTATAAATGGACGTACAGGAGAGGTTCAAATCATAGAAAGTTAGATTGTCAGTCCTCTTGTACTTAAGTCGGCATTGTGCCTTTTTAATTAAATGCGGATGCAATTTCTGTGTTTCATCGTCAATAAGAAGGTCCAAGGGATACAGTAAACCTGAAGTGAATCATCGCAATCTACAACTGTACTCGGAGGAGAGGTTCAACTCATAGGAAGTTAGAGTGTCAGTCCTCTTGTACTTAAGTCGGCATTGTGCCTTTTGTATTAAATTCGGATGCAATTTCTCTGTTTCATCGTAAATAAGAAGGTCCAAGGTATGCAGTAAACCTAAAGTGAAGCATCGGAATCTAAAACTAAACTCACAGGAGACGTTCAAATCATAGAAAGTTAGAGTGTCAGTCCTCTTATACCTAAGTCGGCATTGCGCCTTTTGTATTAAAGTCAGATGCTATATCTGTGTTTCATCGTCAATAAGAAGATCCAATTTATACAGTAAACCTGAAGTGAAGCATGGGAATCTAAAACTGGACTCACTGGAGAGGTTCAAATTATAGAAAGTTAGAGTCTCAGTCCTCTTGTACTTAAGTCGGCATTGTGCCTTTTGTATTAAATTTGGATGCAATTTCTGTGTTTCATCGTCAATAAGAAGGTTCAAGGAATACAGGTAAACTGAAGTGAAGCATCGGAATCTATAAATGGACTTACAGGAGAGGTTCAAATCATAGAAAGTTAGATTGTCAGTCCTCTTGTACATAAGTCGGCATTGTGCCTTTTGAATTAAATGCGGATGCAATTTCTGTGTTTCATCGTCAATAAGAAGGTCCAAGGGATACAGTAAACCTGAAGTGAAGCATCACAATCTACAACTGTACTCGGAGGAGAGGTTCAACTCATAGGAATTTAGAGTGTCAGTCCTCTTGTACTTAAGTCGGCATTGTGCCTTTTGTATTAAATTCAGATGCCATTTCTGTGCTTCATCGTCAATAAGATGGTCCAAGGGATACAGTAAACCTGAAGCGAAGCATCGGAATCTAAAACTGGACTCACAGGGGAGGTTCAAATCAAAGGAAGTTAGAGTGTCAGTCCCCTTGTTCTTAAGTCGGCATTGTGACTTTTGTATTAAATTCGGATGCAATTTCTGTGTTTCATCGTCAATACGAAGGCCCAAGGTATACAGTTAACCTGAAGTGAAGCATCGGAATCTAAAACCGGATTCACAGGAGAGGTTTAAATCATAGATAGTTAGAGTGTCGGTCCTCTTGTACTTTAGTCGGCATTGTGCCCTATTTATTAATTCGGATGCAATTTCTGTGCTTCATCGTCAATAAGAAGGTCCAAGGTATACAGAAAACCTAAAGAGAAAGCATCGGAATCTGAAAATGGACTCATAGGAGCGGTTAAATCATAGAAAGTTGAAGTGTCAGTCCTCTTGTACTTAAGCCGGTATTGTGCCTTTTGGATTAAGTTCGGATGCAATTTCTATGTTTCATCTTCAATAAGAAGGTCCAAGGGATACAGTGAACCTGAAGTGCAGCATCGGAATCTAAAACTGGACTCACACGAGAGGTTCAAATAATAGAATGTTAGAGTGTCAGTCCTCTTGTACTAAAGTCGGCTTTGTGCCTTTTGTTTTAAATTCGGATGCTATTTCTGTGTTTCATCGTAAATAAGAGGGTCCAAGGTATACAGTAAACCTAAAGTGAAGCATCGGAATCTAAAACTGCACTCGCAGGAGAGGTTCAAATCATAGGAAGTTAGAGTGTCAGTCCTCTTGTACTTAAGTCGGCATTGTGCCTTTTGTATTAAATTCGGATGGAATTTCTGTGTTTCATCGTCAATAAGATGGTCCAAGTGGTACAGTAAACCTGAAGTGAAGCATCGGAAACTATAACTAGACTCACAAGAGAGGTTCGAATCATAGAAAGTTAGAGAGTCAGTCCTATTGTACTTAATTCGGCATTGTGCCTTTTGTATTAAATTCGGATGCAATTTCTGTGTTTCATCGTCAATAAGAAGGTCCAAGGTTTACAGGAAACCTGAAGTGAAGCATCGGAATGTAAAACTGGACTCACAGGAGAGGTTCAAATCATAGAAAATTAGAGTGTCATTCCTCTTGTACCTATGTCGGCATTGTGCCTTTTGTATTAAATTCGGATGCAATTTCTATGCTTCATCGTCAATAAGTGGGTCCAAGGGATACAGTAATCCTGAAGTGAAGCATCAGAATCTAAAACTGTACTCACAGGAGAGGTTCAAGTCATAGGAAGCTAGAGTGCCTGTCCTCTTGTACTTAAGTCGGCATTGTGCCTTTGGTATTAAATTCGGATGCAATTTCTGTGTTTCATTGGCAATAAGAAGGTCCAAGGTTAACAGGAAACCTGAAGTGAAGCATCGGAATCTGAAACTGGAGTCACAGGAGAGGCTAAAGTCATAGTGAATTAGAGTGTCATTCCTCTTGTACTTAAGTCAGCATTGTGCCTTTTACATTAAATTCGGATGCAATTTCTTTGTTTCATTGTCAATAAGAAGATCCAAGGCATACAGTAAACCTGAAGTGAAGCATGGGATTATAAAACTGGACTCACAGGAGAGGTTCAAATCAAAGACAGTTAGAGTGTTAGTCTTCTTGTACTTAAGTCAACATTCTGCCTTTTGTATTAAATTTGGATGCAATTTCTGTGTTTCATCGTCAATAAGAATGTTCAAGGAATACAGGTTACACGAAGTGAAGCATCGGAATCTCAAACTGGACTTACAGAGAGGTTCAAATCATAGAAACTTAGAGTGTCAGTCCTCTGGCTCTTAAGTCGGCATTGTGCCTTTTGTATTAAATTCGGATGCAATTTCTGTGCTTCATCGTCAATAAGAAGGTTCAAGGTATACAGAAAACCTGAAGAGAAAGCATCGGAATCTAAAAATGGACTCACAGGAGCGGTTAAATCATGGAAAGTTAGAGTGTCAGTTCTCTTGTACTTAAGTCGGCTATGTGCCTTTTGTATTAAATTCGGATGCAATTTCTGTGTTTCATCGTCAATAAGAAGGTCCAAGGTATGCAGTGAACCTGAAGTGAAGCATCGGAATCTAAAACTGGTCACACAGGAGAGGTTTAAATCATAGAAAGTTAGATTGTCTGTCCACTTGTACTTAAGTCGGCATTTGGCCTTTTGTATTATATTCGGATGCTATTTCTGTGTTTCATCGTCAATAAGGAGGTCCAAGGTTTACAGTAAACCTGAAGTGAAGCATCGAAATCTAAAACTCAACTCACAGGCGAGGTTCAAATCATAGAAAGTTAGTGTGTCAGCCCTCTTGTACTTAAGTCGGCATTGTGCCTCTTGTATTAAATTCGGATGCAATTTCTGT
The DNA here is from genome assembly GCF_023864345.2 of Schistocerca serialis cubense. Taxonomy (NCBI): domain Eukaryota; kingdom Metazoa; phylum Arthropoda; class Insecta; order Orthoptera; family Acrididae; genus Schistocerca; species Schistocerca serialis. The sequence continues at coordinate 79,779,997 of NC_064639.1, forward strand.
GTTTCATCGTCAATAAGAAGGTCCAAGGGATACAGTAAACCTGAAGTGAAGCATCGGAATCCAAAACTGGACTCACAGGACAGGTTCAGATCATAGAAAGTTAGAGTGTCACTCCTCTTGTACCTATGTCGGCATTGTGCCTTTTGTATTAAATTCGGATGCAATTTCTATGCTTCATCGTCAATAAGTGGGTCCAAGGGATACAGTAATCCTGAAGTGAAGCATCGGAATCGAAAACTGTACTCACAGGAGAGGTTCAAATCATAGAAAGCTAGAGTGCCTGTCCTCTTGTACTTAAGTCGGCATTGTGCCTTTGGTATTAAATTCGGATGCAATTTCTGTGTTTCATTGTCGATAAGAAGGTCCAAGGTATACAGGAAACCTGAAGTGAAGCATCGGAATCTGAAACTGGACTTAAAGAGAGGTTCAAATCATAGAAACTTAGAGTGTCAGTCCTCTGGCTCTTAAGTCGGCATTGTGCCTTTTGTATTAAATTCGGATGCAATTTCTGTGCTTCATCGTCAATAAGAAGGTCCAAGGTATACAGAAAACCTGAAGAGAAAGCATCGGAATCTAAAAATGGACTCACAGGAGCGGTTAAATCATGGAAAGTTAGAGTGTCAGTTCTCTTGTACTTAAGTCGGCTATGTGCCTTTTGTATTGAATTTGGATGCAATTTCTGTGTTTCATCGTCAATAAGAAGGTCCAAGGTATGCAGTGAACCTGAAGTGAAGCATCGGAATCTAAAACTGGTCTCACAGGAGAGGTTTAAATCATAGAAAGTTAGATTGTCTGTCCACTTGTACTTAAGTCGGCATTTGGCCTTTTGTATTAAATTCGGATGCTATTTCTGTGTTTCATCGTCAATAAGGAGGTCCAAGGTTTACAGTAAACCTGAAGTGAAGCATCGAAATCTAAAACTCAACTCACAGGAGAGGATCAAATCATAGAAAGTTAGTGTGTCAGCCCTCTTGTACTTAAGTCGGCATTGTGCCTCTTGTATTAAATTCGGATGCAATTTCTGTGTTTCATCGTCAATAAGAAGGTCCAAGGGATACAGTAAACCTGAAGTGAAGCATCGGAATCCAAAACTGGACTCACAGGACAGGTTCAGATCATAGAAAGTTAGAGTGTCGGTCCTCTTGTACCTATGTCGGCATTGTGCCTTTTGTATTAAATTCGGATGCAATTTCTATGCTTCATCGTCAAAAAGTGGGTCCAAGGGATACAGTAATCCTGAAGTGAAGCATCGGAATCGAAAACTGTACTCACAGGAGAGGTTCAAATCATAGAAAGCTAGAGTGCCTGTCCTCTTGTACTTAAGTCGGCATTGTGCCTTTGGTATTAAATTCGGATGGAATATCTGTGTTTCATTGTCAATAAGAAGGTCCAAGGTATACAGGAAACCTGAAGTGAAGCATCGGAATCTGAAACTGGACTCACAGGAGAGGTTAAAGTCATAGAAAATTAGAGTGTCATTCCTCTTGTACTTAAGTCAGCATTGTGCCGTTTACATTAAATTCGGATGCAATTTCTTTGTTTCATCGTCAATAAGAAGATCCAAGGCATACAGTAAACCTGAAGTGAAGCATGGGATTATAAAACTGGACTCACAGGAGAGGTTCAAATCATAGACAGTTAGAGTGTCAGTCTTCTTGTACTTAAGTCAACATTCTGCCTTTTGTATTAAATTTGGATGCAATTTCTGTGTTTCATCGTCAATAAGAATGTTCAAGGAATACAGGTTACCCGAAGTGAAGCATCGGAATCTCAAACTGGACTTACAGAGAGGTTCAAATCATAGAAAGTTAGGGTGTCAGTCCTCTGGCTCGTAAGTCGGCATTGTGTCTTTTGTATTAAATTCGGATGCAATTTCTGTGCTTCATCGTCAATAAGAAGGCCCAAGGTATACAGAAAACCTGAAGAGAAAGCATCGGAATCTAAAAATGGACTCACAGGAGCGGTTAAATCATGGAAAGTTAGAAATCAGTCCTCTTGTACTTAAGTCGGCATTGTGTCTTTTGTATTAAATTCGGTTGCAATTTCTGTGTTTCATCGTCAATAAGCAGGTCCAAGGGATTCAGTAAACCTGAAGTGAAGCATCGGAAGCTAAATCTGGACTCACAGGACAGGTTCAAATCATAGAAAGTTAGAGTGTCATCCTCTTGTACTTAAGTCGGCATTGTGCCTTTTGTATAAAGTTCCGATGCTATTTCTGTGTTTCATCGTAAACAAGAAGGTCTAAGGGATACAGTAAACCTGAAGTGAAGATCGGAATCAAAAACTGGACTCACAGGAGAGGTTCAAATCATAGAAAGTGAGAGTGTCAGTCCTCTTGTACTAAAGTCGGCATTGTGCCTTTTGTTTTCAATTCGGATGCAATTTCTGTGTTTCATCGTCAATAAGAAGGTCCAAGGTGTACTGTAAATCTGAAGTGAAGCATCGGAATCTAAAACTGGACTCACAGGAGATGTTAAAATCATAGAAAGTTGGAGTGTCAGTCCTCTTTTACTTAAATCGGCATTGTGACTTTTGTATTATATTCGGATGCAATTTCTGTGTTTCATCGTCAATAAGAATGTCCAAGGGATACAGTAAACCTGAAGTGAAGCATCGGAATCTAAAACTGGACTCACAGGAGAGGTTCAAATCATAGAATGTTAGAGTGTCAGTCCTCTTGTACTTAAGTCGGCATTGTGCCTTTTGTATTAAATTCGGATGCAATTTCTGTGTTTCATCGTAAATAAGAAGGTCCAAGGTATGCAGTAAACCTAAAGTGAAGCATCGGAATCTAAAACTAAACTCACAGGAGACGTTCAAATCATAGAAAGTTAGAGTGTCAGTCCTCTTATACCTAAGTCGGCATTGCGCCTTTTGTATTAAATTCAGATGCAATTTCTGTGTTTCATCGTCAATAAGATGGTCCAAGGGCTACAGTAAACCTGACGCGAAGCATCGGAAACTGTAACTAGACTCACAGGAGAGGTTCAAATCATAGAAAGTTAGAGTGTCAGTCATATTGTACTTAAGTCGGCATTGTGCCTTTTGTATTAAATTCGGATGCAATTTCTGTGTTTCATCGTCAATAAAAAGGTAAAAGGTTTACTGGAAACCTGAAGTGAAGAATCGGAATCTAAAACTGGACTCACAGGAGAGGTTCAAATCATAGAAAGTTAGAGTGTCAGTCCTCTTGTACTTAAGTCTGCATTGTGCCTTTTGTATTAAAGACAGATGCTATATCTGTGTTTCATCGTCAATAAGAAGATCCAATTTATACAGTAAACCTAAAGTGAAGCATGGGAATCTAAAACTGGACTCACTGGAGAGGTTCAAATCATAGAAAGTTAGAGTCTCAGTCCTCTTGTACTTAAGTCGGCATTGTGCCTTTTGTATTAAATTTGGATGCAATTTCTGTGTTTCATCGTCAATAAGAAGGCTCAAGGAATACAGGTAAACTGAAGTGAAGCATCGGAATCTATAAATGGACTTACAGGAGAGGTTCAAATCATAGAAAGTTAGATTGTCAGTCCTCTTGTACTTAAGTCGGCATTGTGCCTTTTGAATTAAATGCGGATGCAATTTCTGTGTTTCATCGTCAATAAGAAGGTCCAAGGGATACAGTAAACCTGAAGTGAAGCATCGCAATCTACAACTGTACTCGAAGGAGAGGTTCAACTCATAGGAAGTTAGAGTGTCAGTCCTCTTGTACACAAGTCGGCATTGTGCCTTTTGTATGAAATTCAGATGCAATTTCTGTGCTTCATCGTCAATAAGATGGTCCAAGGGATACATTAAAGCTGAAGCGAAGCATCGGAATCTAAAACTGGACTCACAGGAGAGGTTCAAATCAAAGGAAGTTAGAGTGTCAGTCCCCTTGTTCTTAAGTCGGCATTGTGACTTTTGTATTAAATTCGGATGCAATTTCTGTGTTTCATCGTCTATAAGAAGGCCCAAGGTATACAGTTAACCTGAAGTGAAGCATCGGAATCTAAAACTGGATTCACAGGAGAGGTTTAAATCATAGATAGTTAGAGTGTCAGTCCTCTTGTACTTTAGTCATCATTGTGCCCTATTTATTAATTCGGATGCAATTTCTGTGCTTCATCGTCAATAAGAAGGTCCAAGGTATACAGAAAACCTAAAGAGAAAGCATCGGAAACTAAAAATGGACTCATAGGAGCGGTTAAATCATAGAAAGTTGGAGTGTCAGTCCTCTTGTACTTAAGTCGACATTGTGCATTTTGTATTAAATTCGGATGCAATTTCTATGTTTCATCTTCAATAAGAAGGTCCAAGGGATACAGTAAACCTGAAGTGCAGCATCGGAATCTAAAACTGGACTCACACGAGAGGTTCAAATAATAGAATGTTAGAGTGTCAGTCCTCTTGTACTAAAGTCGGCTTTGTGCCTTTTGTATTAAATTCGGATGCTATTTCTGTGTTTCATCGTAAATAAGAGGGTCCAAGGTATACAGTAAACCTAAAGTGAAGCATCGGAATCTAAAACTGCACTCGCAGGAGAGGTTCAAATCATAGGAAGTTAGAGTGTCAGTCCTCTTGTACTTAAGTCGGCATTGTGCCTTTTGTATTAAATTCGGATGGAATTTCTGTGTTTCATCGTCAATAAGATGGTCCAAGTGGTACAGTAAACCTGATGTGATGCATCGGAAACTATAACTAGACTCACAAGAGAGGTTCAAATCATAGAAAGTTAGAGAGTCAGTCCTATTGTACTTAATTCGGCATTGTGCCTTTTGTATTAAATTCGGATGCAATTTCTGTGTTTTATCGTCAATAAGAAGGTCCAAGGTTTACAGGAAACCTGAAGTGAAGCATCGGAATGTAAAACTGGACTCACAGGAGAGGTTCAAATCATAGAAAATTAGAGTGTCAGTCCTCTTGTACCTATGTCGGCATTGTGCCTTTTGTATTAAATTCGGATGCAATTTCTATGCTTCATCGTCAATAAGTGGGTCCAAGGGATACAGTAATCCTGAAGTGAAGCATCAGAATCTAAAACTGTACTCACAGGAGAGGTTCAAATCATAGAAAGCTAGAGTGCCTGTCCTCTTGTACTTAAGTCGGCATTGTGCCTTTGGTATTAAATTCGGATGCAATTTCTGTGTTTCATTGTCAATAAGAAGGTCCAAGGTATACAGGAAACCTGAAGTGAAGCATCGGAATCTGAAACTGGACTCACAGGAGAGGTTAAAGTCATAGAAAATTAGAGTGTCATTCCTCTTGTACTTAAGTCAGCATTGTGCCTTTTACATTAAATTCGGATGCAATTTCTTTGTTTCATCGTCAATAAGAAGATCCAAGGCATACAGTAAACCTAAAGTGAAGCATGGGATTATAAAACTGGACTCACAGGAGAGGTTCAAATCATAGACAGTTAGAGTGTCAGTCTTCTTGTACTTAAGTCAACATTCTGCCTTTTGTATTAAATTTGGATGCAATTTCTGTGTTTCATCGTCAATAAGAATGTTCAAGGAATACAGGTTACCTGAAGTGAAGCATCGGAATCTCAAACTGGACTTACAAAGAGGTTCAAATCATAGAAAGTTAGAGTGTCAGTCCTCTGGCTCTTAAGTCGACATTGTGCCTTTTGTATTAAATTCGGATGCAATTTCTGTGCTTCATCGTCAACAAGAAGGTCCAAGGTATACAGAAAACCTGAAGAGAAAGCATCGGAATCTAAAAATGGACTCACAGGAGCGGTTAAATCATGGAAAGTTAGAGTGTCAGTTCTCTTGTACTTAAGTCGGCTATGTGCCTTTTGTATTAAATTCGGATGCAATTTCTGTGTTTCATCGTCAATAAGAAGGTCCAAGGTATGCAGTGAACCTGAAGTGAAGCATCGGAATCTAAAACTGGTCTCACAGGAGAGGTTTAAATCATAGAACGTTAGATTGTCAGTCCACTTGTACTTAAGTCGGCATTTGGCCTTTTGTATTAAATTCGGATGCTATCTCTGTGTTTCATCGTCAATAAGGAGGTCCAAGGTTTACAGTAAACCTGAAGTGAAGCATCGAAATCTAAAACTCAACTCACAGGAGAGGTTCAAATCATAGAAAGTTAGTGTGTCAGCCCTCTTGTACTTAAGTCGGCATTGTGCCTCTTGTATTAAATTCGGATGCAATTTCTGTGTTTCATCGTCAATGAGAAGGTCCAAGGGATACAGTAAACCTGAAGTGAAGCATCGAAATCTAAAACTGGACTCTCAGGAGAGGTTCAAATAATAGATTGTTTGAGTGTCAGTTCTCTGTTCCTTAAGTCGGCATTGTGCCTTTTGTATTAAATTCGGATGCAATTTCTGTGTTTCATCGGCAATAAGAAGGTCCAAGGGATACAGTAAACCTGAAGTGAAGCATCGGAATCTAAAACTGGACTCACAGGAAAGGTTCAAATCATAGAAAGTTAGAGTGTCAGTCCACTTGTACTTAAGTCGGCATTGTGCCTTTTGCATTAAATTCAGATGCAATTTCTGTGTTTTATCGTCAATAAGATGGTCCAAGGGGTACAGTAAACCTGAAGTGAAGCATCGGATCTAAAACTGGACTCATAGGAGAGGTTCAAATCATAGAAAGTAAGAGCGTCAGTCCTCTTGTACTTAAGTCGGCATTGTGCCTTTTGTATTAAATTCGGATGCAATTTCTGTGTTTCATCGTCAATAAGAAGGTCCAAGGTATACAGTAAACCTGAAGTAAAGCATCGGAATCAAAAACTGGTCTCACAGGAGAGGTTCAAATCATAGAATGTTAGAGTGTCAGTCCTCTTGTACTTAAGTTGGTATTGTGCCTTTTGTATTAAATTCGGATGGAATTTCTGTGTTTCATCGTCAATGAGAAGGTCCAAGGTATACAGTAAACCTGAAGTAAAGCATCGGAAGCAAAAACTGGTCTCACAGGAGAGGTTCAAATCATAAAAAGTTAGAGTGTCAGTCCTCTTGTACCTAAGTCGGCATTGTGCATTTTGTATTAAATTCGGATGGAATTTCTGTGTTTCATCGTCAATAAGATGGTCCAAGTGGTACAGTAAACCTGAAGTGAAGCATCGGAAACTATAACTAGACTCACAAGAGAGGTTCAAATCATAGACAGTTAGAGAGTCAGTCCTATTGTACTTAATTCGGCATTGTGCCTTTTGTATTAAATTCGGATGCAATTTCTGTGCTTCATCGTCTATAAGAAGATCCAAGGTTTACAGGAAACCTGAAGTGAAGCATCGGAATGTAAAACTGGACTCACAGGAGAGGTTCAAATCATAGAAAATTAGAGTGTCAGTCCTGTTGTACCTATGTCGGCATTGTGCCTTTTGTATTAAATTCGGATGCAATTTCTGTGTTTCATCGTCAATAAGAAGGTCCAAGGGATGCAGTAAACCTGAAGTGAATCATCGGAATCTAAAACTGGACTCACAGGACAGGTTAAGATAATAGAAAGTTAGAGTGTCAGTCCTATTGTACTTAAGTCGGCATTGTGCCTTTTGTATTAAATTCGGATGCAATTTCTGTGTTTCATCGTCAATAAGAAGGTCCAAGGGATACAGTAAACCTGAAGTGAAGCATCGGAATCTAAAACTGGACTCACAGGAGAGGTTCAAATCATAAAAAGTTAGAGTGTCAGTCCACTTGTACTTAAGTCGGCATTGTGCCTTTTGTATTAAATTCAGATGCAATTTCTGTGTTTTATCGTCAATAAGATGGTCCAAGGGGTACAGTAAACCTGAAGTGAAGCATCGGATCTAAAACTGGACTCATAGGAGAGGTTCAAATCATAGAAAGTAAGAACGTCAGTCCTCTTGTACTTAAGTCGGCATTGTGCCTTTTGTATTAAATTCGGATGCAATTTCTGTGTTTCATCGTCAATAAGAAGGTCCAACGTATACAGTAAACCTGAAGTAAAGCATCGGAATCAAAAACTGGTCTCACAGGAGAGGTTCAAATCATAGAATGTTAGAGTGTCAGTCCTCTTGTGCTTAAGTCGGTATTGTGCCTTTTGTATTAAATTCGGATGGAATTTCTGTGTTTCATCGTCAATGAGAAGGTCCAAGGTATACAGTAAACCTGAAGTAAAGCATCGGAATCAAAAACTGGTCTCACAGGAGAGGTTCAAATCATAAAAAGTTAGAGAGTCCGTCCTATTGTACTTAATTCGGCATTGTGCCTTTTGTATTAAATTCGGATGCAATTTCTGTGTTTCATCGTCAATAAGAAGATCCAAGGTTTACAGGAAACCTGAAGTGAAGCCTCGGAATGTAAAACTGGACTCACAGGAGAGGTTCAAATCATAGAAAATTAGAGTGTCAGTCCTCTTGTACCTATGTCGGCATTGTGCCTTTTGTATTAAATTCGGATGCAATTTCTATGCTTCATCGTCAATAAGAGGGTCCAAGGGATACAGTAATCCTGAAGTGAAGCATCGGAATCTAAAACTGTACTCACAGGAGAGGTTCAAATCATAGGAAGCTAGAGTGCCAGTCCTCTTGTACTTAAGTCATCATTGTGCCTTTTGTATTAAATTCGGATGTAATTTCTGTGTTTCATTGTCAATAAGAAGGTCCAAGGTATACAGGAAACCTAAAGTGAAGCATCGGAATCTAAAACTGGACTCACAGGAGAGGTTCAAATCATAGAAAGTTAGTGCGTCAGCCCTCTTGTACTTAAGTCGGCATTGCGCCTTTTGTATTAAATTCGGATATAATTTCTGTGTTTCATCGTCAATAAGAAGGTCCAAGGGATGCAGTAAACCTGAAGTGAATCATCGGGATCTAAAACTGGACTCACATTACAGGTTAAGATCATAGAAAGTTAGAGTGTCAGTCCTATTGCACTTAAGTCGGCATTGTGCCTTTTGTATTAAATTCGGATGCAATTTCTGTGTTTCATCGTCAATAAGAAGGTCCAAGGGATACAGTAAACCTGAAGTGAAGCATCGGAATCTAAAACTGGACTCACAGGAGAGGTTCAAATCATAAAAAGTTAGAGTGTCAGTCCACTTCTACTTAAGTCGGCATTGTGCCTTTTGTATTAAATTCAGATGCAATTTCTGTGTTTTATCGTCAATAAGATGGTCCAAGGGATACAGTAAACCTGAAGTGAAGCATCGGATCTAAAACTGGACTCACAGGAGAGGTCCAAATCATAGAAAGTAAGAGCGTCAGTCCTCTTGTACTTAAGTCGGCATTGTGCCTTTTGTATTAAATTCGGATGCAATTTCTGTGTTTCATCGTCAATAAGAAGGTCCAAGGTATACAGTAAACCTGAAGTAAAGCATCGGAATCAAAAACTGGTCTCACAGGAGAGGTTCAAATCATAGAAAGTTAGAGTGTCAGTCCTCTTGTACTTAGGTCGGTATTGTGGCTTTTGTATTAAATTCGGATGGAATTTCTGTGTTTCATCGTCAATAAGAAGGTCCAAGGTATACAGTAAACCTAAAGTGAAGCATCGGAATCAAAAACTGGACTCAAAGGTGAGGTTCAAATGATAGAAAATTAGAGTGTCGGTCCTCTTGTACTTAAGACGGCATTGTGCCTTTTGTATTAAATTCGGTTGCAATTTCTGTGTTTCATCGTCAATAAGAAGGTCCAAGGTATACAGTAAAACTGACGTGAAGCATCGGAATCTACAACTCATCTCACAGGAGGGGTTCAAATCATAGAAAGTTTGAGTGTCAGTCCTCTTGTAATTAAGTCGGCATTGTGCCATTTGTATTATATTCGGATGCAATTTCTGTGTTTCACCGTCAATAAGAAGGTCCAAGGTATGCAGCAAAACTGAAGTGAAGCATTGTAATCTAAAACTGGATTCACAGGAGAGGTTTAAATCATAGAAAGTTAGAGTGTCAGGCCTCTTGTACTTAAGTCGGTATTGTGCCTTTTGTATTAAATTCGGATGCAATTTCTGTGTTTCATCGTCTATAAGAAGGTCCAAGGGATACAGTAAACCTGAAGTGAAGCATTGGAATCTAAAACTGGACTCACAGGAGAAGATCATATCATAGAACGTTAGAGTGTCAGTCCTCTTGTACTTAAGTCGGCATTGTGCCTTTTGTATTAAATTGGATGCATTTTCTGTGTTTCATGGTCAAAAAGTATGATAAAGGTATACAGTAAACCTGAAGTGAAGCATCGGAATCTACAACTCAACTCACAGGAGAGGTTTAAATCATAGAAAGTTAGAGTGTCAGTCCTCTTGTACTTAAGTTGGCATTGTGCTTTTTGTATTAAATTCGGATGCAAATTCTGTGTTTCATCGTCAATAAGATGGTCCAAGTGGTACAGTAAACCTGTGGTGAAGCATCGGAAAGTATAACTAGACTCACAGGAGGGGTTCAAATCATAGAAAGTTAGAGAGTCTGTCCTATTGTACTTAAGTCGGCATTGCGCCTTTTGTATTAAATTCGGATGCAATTTCTGTGTTTCATCGCCAATAAGGAGGTCCAACGTTTACAGTAAACCTGAAGTGAAGCATCGAAATCTAAAACTCAACTCAATGGAGAGGTTCAAATCATAGAAAGTTAGAGTGTCTGTCCTCTTGTACTTAAGTCGTCATTGTACCTTTTGTATTAAATTCGGATGCAATTTCTGTTTTTCATCGTCAATAAGAACGTCCAAGGTATGCAGTAAACCTGAAGTGAAGCATCGGAATCTAAAACTGGTCTCACAGGAGAGGTTTAAATCATAGAAAGTTAGAGTGTCAGTCCTCTTGTACTTAAGTCGGCATTGTGCCTTTTGTATTAAATTCGGAAGCAATTTCTGTGTTTCATCGTCTATAAGAAGGGCCAAGGGATACAGTAAACCTGAAGTGAAGCATCGGAATCAAAAACTGGACTCACAGGAGAGGATCATATCATAGAACGTTAGAGTGTCAGTCCTCTTGTATTTAAGTAGGCATTGTGCCTTTTGTATTAAATTGGATGATTTCTCTGTGTTTCATCGTCAATAAGTATGACCAAGTTATACAGTAAACCTGAAGTGAAGCATCGGAATCTACAACTCAACTCACAGGAGAGATTTATATCATAGAAAGTTAGAGAGTCAGTCCTCTTGTACTTAAGTCGCCATTGTGCCTTTTGTATTAATTTCGGATGCAATTTCTGAGTTTCGTCGTCAATAAGAAGGTCCAAGGTTTACAGTAAACCTGAAGTGAAGCATCGGAGTCTAAAACTGGACTCTCAGGACAGGTTCAAATCATAGAAGGTTTGAGTGTCAGTTCTCTTGTACTCAAGTCGGCATTGTGCCATTTGTATTAAATTCGGATGCAATTTCTGTGTTTCATCGTCAATCAGAAGGTCCAAAGGATCCAGTAAACCTGAAGTGAAGCATCGGAATCTAAAACCTGGACTCACAGGAGAGGTTCAAATCATAGAAAGTTAGAGTGTCAGTCCTCTTGTACTTAAGTCGGCATTGTGCCTTTTGTATTAAATTCGGATGCAATTTCTGTATTTTATCGTCAATAAGGAGGTCCAAGGTTTACAGTAAACCTGAAGTGAAGCATCGAAATCTAAAACTCAACTCACAGGAGAGGTTCACATCATGGAAAGTTAGAGTGTCAGTCCTCTTGTACTTAAGTCGGCATTGTGCCTTTTGTATTAAATTCGGATGCAATTTCTGTGTTTCATCGTCTATAAGAAGGTCCAAGGGATACAGTAAACCTGAAGTGAAGCATCGGAATCTAAAACTGGACTCACAGGAGAGGATCATATCATAGAACGTTAGAGTGACAGTCCTCTTGTACTTAAGTCGGCATTGTGCCTTTTGTATTAAATTGGATGCATTTTCTGTGTTTCATCATCAATAAGAATGACCAAGGTATACAGTAAACCTGAAGTGAAGCATCGGAATCTACAACTCAACTCACAGGAGAGGTTTATATCATAGAAAGTTAGTGTGTCATCCCCTTGTACATAAGTCGGCATTGTGCCTTTTGTATTAAATTCGGATGCAATTTCTGTGTTTCATCGTCAATAAGAAGATCCAAGGTATACAGTTAACCTGAAGTGAAGCATCGGAATCTAAAACTGGACGCACAGGAGAGGTTTATATCATAGAAAGTTAGAGTGTCAGTCCTCTTGTACTTAAGTCGGCATTGTGCCTTTTGCATTAAATTCGGATGCAATTTCTGTCCTTCATCGTCAATAAGAAAGTCCAAGGGATACATTAACCTGAAGTGAAGCATCGGAATCTAAAACTGGACTCACAGGAGAGGTTCAAATCATAGAACGTTAGAGTGTCAGTCCTCTTGTACCTAAGTCGGAATTGTGCTTTTGTATTAAATTCGGATGTATTTTCTGTGTTTCATCGTCAATAAGAAGGTCCAAGGAATACGGCAAACCTGAAGTGATACATCGGAATCCAAAACTGGATTCACAGGAGAGGTTTAAATCATAGAAAGTTAGAGTGTCAGTCCTCTTGTACTTAATTCGGCATTGTGCCTTTTGTATTAAATTCGGATGCAATTTCCGTGTTTCATCATTAATAAGAAGGTCCAAGGGATACAGTAAACCTGAAGTGAAACATCGGAATCTAAAACTGGACTCTCAGGACAGGTTCAAATTATAAGAAGTTTCAGTGTCAGTTCTCTTGTACTTAAGTCGGCATTGTGCCTTTTGTATTAAATTAGGATGCAATTTTTGTGTTTCATCGTCAATCAGAAGGTCCAAGGGAGACAGTAAACCTGAAGTAAAGCATTGGAATCTAAAACTGAACTCACAGGAGAGGTTCAAATCATAGAAAGTTAGAGTGTCAGTCCACTTGTACTTAAGTCGGCATTGTGCCTTTTGTATTAAATTGGGATGCAATTTCTGTATTTCATCGTCAATAAGAAGATCCAAGGTATATATTAAACCTGAAGTGAAGCGTCGGAATCTAAAACTGGGCTCACAGGAGAGGTTCAAGTCACAGAAAGTTAGATTGTCAGTCCTCTTGTACTTAAGTCGGCATTATGCCCCTGGTATTAAATTCGGATGCAATTTCTGTGTTTCATCGTCAATAACATGGTCCGTGGGATACAGTAAACCTGAAGTGAAGCATCGGAATCTAAAACTGGACTCACAGGAGAGGTTCAAATCATAGAAAGTTAGAGTGTCAGTCCTCTTGTACTTAAGTCGGCATTGTGCCTTTTGTATTAAATTCGGATGCAATTTCTGTGTTTCATCGTCAATGAGAAGGTCCAAGGGATACAGTAAACCTGAAGTGAAGCATCGAAATCTAAAACTGGACTCTCAGGAGAGGTTCAAATAATAGATTGTTTGAGTGTCAGTTCTCTGTTCCTTAAGTCGGCATTGTGCCTTTTGTATTAAATTCGGATGCAATTTCTGTGTTTCATCGGCAATAAGAAGGTCCAAGGGATACAGTAAACCTGAAGTGAAGCATCGCAATCTAAAACTGGACTCACAGGAAAGGTTCAAATCATAGAAAGTTAGAGTGTCAGTCCACTTGTACTTAAGTCGGCATTGTGCCTTTTGCATTAAATTCAGATGCAATTTCTGTGTTTTATCGTCAATAAGATGGTCCAAGGGGTACAGTAAACCTGAAGTGAAGCATCGGAACGTAAAACTGGACTCACAGGAGAGGTTCAAATCATAGAAAATTAGAGTGTCAGTCCTCTTGTACTTAAGTTGGTATTGTGCCTTTTGTATTAAATTCGGATGGAATTTCTGTGTTTCATCGTCAATGAGAAGGTCCAAGGTATACAGTAAACCTGAAGTAAAGCATCGGAAGCAAAAACTGGTCTCACAGGAGAGGTTCAAATCATAAAAAGTTAGAGTGTCAGTCCTCTTGTACCTAAGTCGGCATTGTGCATTTTGTATTAAATTCGGATGGAATTTCTGTGTTTCATCGTCAATAAGATGGTCCAAGTGGTACAGTAAACCTGAAGTGAAGCATCGGAAACTATAACTAGACTCACAAGAGAGGTTCAAATCATAGAAAGTTAGAGAGTCAGTCCTATTGTACTTAATTCGGCATTGTGCCTTTTGTATTAAATTCGGATGCAATTTCTGTGCTTCATCGTCAATAAGAAGATCCAAGGTTTACAGGAAACCTGAAGTGAAGCATCGGAACGTAAAACTGGACTCACAGGAGAGGTTCAAATCATAGAAAATTAGAGTGTCAGTCCTGTTGTACCTATGTCGGCATTGTGCCTTTTGTATTAAATTCGGATGCAATTTCTGTGTTTCATCGTCAATAAGAAGGTCCAAGGGATGCAGTAAACCTGAAGTGAATCATCGGAATCTAAAACTGGACTCACAGGACAGGTTAAGATAATAGAAAGTTAGAGTGTCAGTCCCATTGTACTTAAGTCGGCATTGTGCCTTTTGTATTAAATTCGGATGCAATTTCTGTGTTTCATCGTCAATAAGAAGGTCCAAGGGATACAGTAAACCTGAAGTGAAGCATCGGAATCTAAAACTGGACTCACAGGAGAGGTTCAAATCATAAAAAGTTAGAGTGTCAGTCCACTTGTACTTAAGTCGGCATTGTGCCTTTTGTATTAAATTCAGATGCAATTTCTGTGTTTTATCGTCAATAAGATGGTCCAAGGGGTACAGTAAACCTGAAGTGAAGCATCGGATCTAAAACTGGACTCATAGGAGAGGTTCAAATCATAGAAAGTAAGAACGTCAGTCCTCTTGTACTTAAGTCGGCATTGTGCCTTTTGTATTAAATTCGGATGCAATTTCTGTGTTTCATCGTCAATAAGAAGGTCCAACGTATACAGTAAACCTGAAGTAAAGCATCGGAATCAAAAACTGGTCTCACAGGAGAGGTTCAAATCATAGAATGTTAGAGTGTCAGTCCTCTTGTGCTTAAGTCGGTATTGTGCCTTTTGTATTAAATTCGGATGGAATTTCTGTGTTTCATCGTCAATGAGAAGGTCCAAGGTATACAGTAAACCTGAAGTAAAGCATCGGAATCAAAAACTGGTCTCACAGGAGAGGTTCAAATCATAAAAAGTTAGAGAGTCCGTCCTATTGTACTTAATTCGGCATTGTGCCTTTTGTATTAAATTCGGATGCAATTTCTGTGTTTCATCGTCAATAAGAAGATCCAAGGTTTACAGGAAACCTGAAGTGAAGCCTCGGAATGTAAAACTGGACTCACAGGAGAGGTTCAAATCATAGAAAATTAGAGTGTCAGTCCTCTTGTACCTATGTCGGTATTGTGCCTTTTGTATTAAATTCGGATGCAATTTCTATGCTTCATCGTCAATAAGAGGGTCCAAGGGATACAGTAATCCTGAAGTGAAGCATCGGAATCTAAAACTGTACTCACAGGAGAGGTTCAAATCATAGGAAGCTAGAGTGCCAGTCCTCTTGTACTTAAGTCGGCATTGTGCCTTTTGTATTAAATTCGGATGTAATTTCTGTGTTTCATTGTCATTAAGAAGGTCCAAGGTATACAGGAAACCTAAAGTGAAGCATCGGAATCTAAAACTGGACTCACAGGAGAGGTTCAAATCATAGAAAGTTAGTGCGTCAGCCCTCTTGTACTTAAGTCGGCATTGCGCCTTTTGTATTAAATTCGGATATAATTTCTGTGTTTCATCGTCAATAAGAAGGTCCAAGGGATGCATTAAACCTGAAGTGAATCATCGGGATCTAAAACTGGACTCACAGGACAGGTTAAGATCATAGAAAGTTAGAGTGTCAGTCCTATTGTACTTAAGTCGGCATTGTGCCTTTTGTATTAAATTCGGATGCAATTTCTGTGTTTCATCGTCAATGAGAAGGTCCAAGGGATACAGTAAACCTGAAGTGAAACATCGGAATCTAAAACTGGACTCACAGGAGAGGTTCAAATCATAAAAAGTTAGAGTGTCAGTCCACTTCTACTTAAGTCGGCATTGTGCCTTTTGTATTAAATTCAGATGCAATTTCTGTGTTTTATCGTCAATAAGATGGTCCAAGGGATACAGTAAACCTGAAGTGAAGCATCGGATCTAAAACTGGACTCACAGGAGAGGTCCAAATCATAGAAAGTAAGAGCGTCAGTCCTCTTGTACTTAAGTCGGCATTGTGCCTTTTGTATTAAATTCGGATGCAATTTCTGTGTTTCATCGTCAATAAGAAGGTCCAAGGTATACAGTAAACCTGAAGTAAAGCATCGGAATCAAAAACTGGTCTCACAGGAGAGGTTCAAATCATAGAAAGTTAGAGTGTCAGTCCTCTTGTACTTAAGTCGGTATTGTGGCTTTTGTATTAAATTCGGATGGAATTTCTGTGTTTCATCGTCAATAAGAAGGTCCAAGGTATACAGTAAACCTAAAGTGAAGCATCGGAATCAAAAACTGGACTCACAGGTGAGGTTCAAATGATAGAAAATTAGAGTGTCGGTCCTCTTGTACTTAAGACGGCATTGTGCCTTTTGTATCAAATTCGGTTGCAATTTCTGTGTTTCATCGTCAATAAGAAGGTCCAAGGTATACAGTAAAACTGAAGTGAAGCATCGGAATCTACAACTCATCTCACTGGAGGGGTTCAAATCATAGAAAGTTTGAGTGTCAGTCCTCTTGTAATTAAGTCGGCATTGTGCCATTTGTATTATATTCGGATGCAATTTCTGTGTTTCACCGTCAATAAGATGGTCCAAGGTATGCAGCAAAACTGAAGTGAAGCATTGTAATCTAAAACTGGATTCACAGGAGAGGTTTAAATCATAGAAAGTTAGAGTGACAGGCCTCTTGTACTTAAGTCGGTATTGTGCCTTTTGTATTAAATTCGGATGCAATTTCTGTGTTTCATCGTCTATAAGAAGGTCCAAGGGATACAGTAAACCTGAAGTGAAGCATTGGAATCTAAAACTGGACTCACAGGGGAAGATCATATCATAGAACGTTAGAGTGTCAGTCCTCTTGTACTTAAGTCGGCATTGTGCCTTATGTATTAAATTGGATGCATTTTCTGTGTTTCATGGTCAAAAAGTATGATAAAGGTATACAGTAAACCTGAAGTGAAGCATCGGAATCTACAACTCAACTCACAGGAGAGGTTTAAATCATAGAAAGTTAGAGTGTCAGTCCTCTTGTACTTAAGTTGGCATTGTGCTTTTTGTATTAAATTCGGATGCAAATTCTGTGTTTCATCGTCAATAAGATGGTCCAAGTGGTACAGTAAACCTGTGGTGAAGCATCGGAAAGTATAACTAGACTCACAGGAGGGGTTCAAATCATAGAAAGTTAGAGAGTCTGTCCTATTGTACTTAAGTCGGCATTGCGCCTTTTGTATTAAATTCGGATGCAATTTCTGTGTTTCATCGCCAATAAGGAGGTCCAACGTTTACAGTAAACCTGAAGTGAAGCATCGAAATCTAAAACTCAACTCAATGGAGAGGTTCAAATCATAGAAAGTTAGAGTGTCTGTCCTCTTGTACTTAAGTCGGCATTGTACCTTTTGTATTAAATTCGGATGCAATTCCTGTGTTTCATCGTCAACAAGAAGGTCCGATGTATACAGTAAACCAGAAATGAAGGATCGGAATCTAAAACTGGTCACACAGGAGAGGTTCAAGTCATAGAGAGTTAGAGTGTCAGTCCTCTTGTACTTAAGGCGGCATTGTGCCTTTTGTATTAAATTCGGATGCAATTTCTATGTTTCATCGTCAATAAGAAGGTCCAAGGGGTACAGTAAACCGGAAGTGAAGCATCGGAATCTAAAACTGCACTCACAGGAGAGGTTTAAATCAAAGAATGTTGGAGGGTCTGTCCTCTTGTACTTAAGTCGGAATTGTGCCTTTTGCATTAAATTCGAATGCAATTTCTGTGTTTCATCGTCAATAAGAAGGTCCAAGGTATACAGTAAACCTGAAGTGAAGCATCAGAATCTAAAACTCAACTCACAGGAGAGGTTGAAATCATAGAATGTTATAGTGACAGTCCTCTGGTATTTAAATTGACAATGTGAATTTTGTATTAAATTCGGATGCAATTTCTGTGTTTCATCGTCAATTAGAAGGTCTGAGGTATACAGTAATCCTGAAGTGAAGCATCGGAATCTAAAACTGGACTCACAGGAGAGGTTCAAATCGTAGAAAGTTAGAGTGTCAGTCCACTTTTACTTAAGTCGGCATTGTGCCTTTTGTATTAAATTCGGATGCAATTTCTGTGTTTCATCGTCAATAAGAAGGTCCAAGGGATACAGTAAACCTGAAGTGAAGCATCAGAATCTAAAACTGGACTCACGGGAGAGGTTCAAATTATAATAAGTTAAAGTGTGAGTCCTTTTGTTCTTAAGTCGGCATTGTGCCTTTTGTATTAAATTCGGATGCAATTTCTGTGTTTCATCGTCAATAACAAGGTCCAAGGTATACAGTAAACCTGAAGTGAAACAACGGAATCTAATACTGGACTCACAGGAGAGGTTCAAATCAAAGAAAGTTAGAATGTCAGTCCTCTTGTACTTAAGTCGGCATTGTGCTTTTTGTATTAAATTCGGATGCAATTTCTGTGTTTCATCGTCAATAGGAATGTCCAAGGTATACAGTTAACCTAAAGTGAAGCATCGGAATCTAAAACTCAACTCACTGGATTGGTTCAAATCATAGAAAGTTAGAGTGTCAGTCCATTTGTACTTAAGTCGGCATTGTGCCTTTTGTATTAAATGCAGATGCAATTTCTGTGCTTCATCGTCAATAAGAATGTTCAAGGTAAATAGTAAACGTGAAGTGGAGCATCGGAATCTAAAACCGGACTTACAGGAGAGGTTTAAATCATAGAATATTAGAGTGTCAGTCCTCTTCTACTTAAGTCGGCATTGTGCACTTTGTACTAAATTCGGATGCAATTTCTGTGTTTCATCGTCAATATGAAGGTCCAGGGGATAAAGTAAACCTGAATTGCAGCATCGGAATCTAAAACTGGTCACACAGGAGAGGTTCAAATCATAGAGAGATAGAGTGTCAGTCCTCTTTTACTTAATACGGCATTGTGCCTTTTGTATTAAGTTCGGATGCAATTTCTATGTTTCATCGTCAATAAGAAGGTCCAAGGGATACAGTAACCCTGAAGTGAAGCATCGGAATCTAAAACTGGACTCACAGGAGAGGTTCAAAGTCGGCATTGTGCCTTTTGTATTAAATTCGGATGCAATTTCTGAGCTTCATCGTCAATAAGAAGGTCCAAGGGATACAGTAAACCAAAAGTGAAGCATCGGAATCTAAAACTGGACTCACAGGAGAGGTTCAAATCATAGAAAGTTAGAGTGTCAGTCGTCTTGTACTTAAGTCGGCATTGTGTCATTTGTATAAAATTCGGATGCAATTTCTATGTTTCATCGTCAATAAGAAGGTGCAAGGTTTACAGTAAAACTAAAGAGAAGCATCAGGATCTAAAACTGGACTCACAGGACAGGTTCAAATCATAGTAAGTTAGAGTGTCAGTCCTCTTGTACTTAAGTCGGCATTGTGCCTTTTGTATTAAATTGGGATGCAATTTCTGTGTTTCATCGTCAATAAGAAGGCCCAAGGTATATAGTAAACCTGAAGTGAAGCGTCGGAATCTGAAACTAAACTCACAGGAGATGTTCAAATCATAGAAAGTAAGAGTGTCAGTCCTCTTGTACTTAAGTCTTCATTGTGCCTTTTATATTAAATTCGGACGCAATTCCTGTGTTTCATCGTCAATAAGAGGGTCCAAGGTATACAGTAAACCTGAAGTGAAGCATTGGAGTCTAAAACTGGACTCACAGGAGAGGTTCAAATCATTGATAGTTAGAGTGTCAGTCCTCTTCCAACTTACGTCGGCATTGTGCCTTTTGTTATAAATTCGGATGAATTTTCTGTGTTTCATTGTCAATAAGAAGGTCCAAAGTTTACAGTAAACCTGAAGTGAAGCATCGGAATCTAAAACTGGACTCACAGGAGAGGTTTAAATCAAAGAAAGTTAGAGTGTATGTCCTCTTGTACTTAAGTCGGCATTGTGCCTTTTGTATTAAAGTCGGATGCAATTTCTATGTTTCATCGTCAATAAGAAGATCCAAGGGATACAGTAAACCGGAAGTGAAGCATCGGAATCTAAAACTGCACTCACAGTAGAGGTTTAAATCAAAGAAAGTTAGAGTGTCTGTCCACTTGTACTTATGTCGGAATTGTGCCTTTTGTATTAAATTCGAATGCAATTTCCGTGTTTCATCGTCAATAAGCAGGTCCAAGGTATACAGTAAACCTGAAGTGAAGCATCAGAATCTAAAACGCAACTCACAGGAGAGGTTCAAATCATAGAAAGTTATAGTGTCAGCCCTCTTGTACTTAAGTTGATATTGTGCCTTTTGTATTAAATTCGGATGCAATTTCTGTATTTCATCGTCAATAAGAAGGTCCAGGGGATAAAGTAAACCTGAAGTGCAGCATCGGAATCTAAAACTGGACTCACAGGAGAGGTTCAAATCATAGAAAGTTAGAGTGTCAGTCCTCTTGTACTTAAGTCGGCATTGTGCCTTTTGTATTAAATTCGGATGCAATTTCTGTGTTTCATCGTCAATTAGAAGGTCTGAGGTATACAGTAATCCTCAAGTGAAGCATCGGAATCTAAAACTGGACTCACAGGAGAAGTTTAAATCATAGAATATTAGAGTGTCAGTCCTCTTGTACTTAAGTCGGCATTGTGCATTTTGTACTAAATTCGGATGCAATTTCTATGTTTCATCGTCAAAAAGAAGGTCCAGGGGATAAAGTAAACCTGAATTGCAACATCGGAATCTAAAACTGGTCACACAGGAGAGGTTCAAATCATAGAGAAATAGAGTGTCAGTCCTCTTTTACTTAAGACGGCATTGTGAATTTTGTATTAAGTTCGGATGCAATTTCTATGTTTCATCGTCAATAAGAAGGTCCAAGGGATACAGTAACCCTGAAGTGAAGCATCGGAATCTAAAACTGGACTAACAGGAGAGGTTCAAAGTCGGCATTGTGCCTTTTGTATTAAATTCGGATGCAATTTCTGATTTTCATCGTCAATAAGAAGGTCCAAGGGATACAGGAAACCAAAAGTGAAGTATCGGAATCTAAAACTGGACTCACAGGAGAGGTTCAAATCATAGAAAGTTAGAGTGTCAGTCGTCTTGCACTTAAGTCGGCATTGTGCCGTTTGTATTAAATTCAGATGCAATTTCTATGTTTCATCGTCAATAAGAAGGTGCAAGGCTTACAGTAAAACTAAAGAGAAGCATCAGGATCTAAAACTGGACTCACAGGACAGGTTCAAATCATAGAAAGTTAGAGTGTCAGTCCTCTTGTACTTAAGTCGGCATTGTGCCTCTTGTATTAAATTCGGATGCAATTTCTGCGTTTCATCGTCAATAAGAAGGTCCAAGGGATACAGTAAACCTGAAGTGCAGCATCGGAATCTAAAACTGGACTCAGAGGAGAGGTTCAAATTATAGAAAGTTAGAGTGTCATTCCTCTTGTACTTAAGTCTGCATTGTGCTTTTGTATTTAATTCGGATGCAATTTCTGTGTTTCATCGTCAATAAGAAGGCCCAAGGTATATAGTAAACCTGAAGTGAAGCGTCGGATTCTGAAACTAAACTCACAGGAGATGTTCAAATCATAGAAAGTAAGTGTGTCAGTCCTCTTGTACTTAAGTCTTCATTTTGCCTTTTATATTAAAATCGGACGCAATTCCTGTGTTTCATCATCAATAAGAAGGTCCAAGGTATACAGTAAACCTGAAGTGAAGCATTGGAGTCTAAAACTGGACTCACAGGAGAGGTTCAATCATTGATAGTTAGAGTGTCAGTCCTCTTCCAACTTACGTCGGCATTGTGCCTTTTGTTATAAATTCGGATGGATTTTCTGTGTTTCATTGTCAATAAGAAGGTCCAAAGTTTAGAGTAAACCTGAAGTGAAGCATCGGAATCTAAAACTGGACTCACAGGAGAGGTTTAAATCAAAGAAAGTTAGAGTGTCAGTCCTCTTGTACTTAAGTCGGCATTGTGCCTTTTGTATTAAATTCGGATGCAATTTCTGTGTTTCATCGTCAATAGGAAGGCCCAAGGTATACAGTTAACCTAAAGTGAAGCATCGGAATCTAAAACTCAACTCACTGGATTGGTTCAAATCATAGAAAGTTAGAGTGTCAGTCCTTTTGTACTTAAGTCGGCATTGTGCCTTTTGTATTAAATTCAGATGCAATTTCTATGTTTCATCGTCAATAAGAATGTTCAAGGTAAATAGTAAACGTGAAGTGGAGCATCGGAATCTAAAACTGGACTCACAGGAGAGGTTTAAATCATAGAATATTAGAGTGTCAGTCCTCTTGTACTTAAGTCGGCATTGTGCATTTTGTACTAAATTCGGATGCAATTTCTGTGTTTCATCGTCAATAAGAAGGTCCAGGGGATAAAGTAAACGTGAAGTGGAGCATCGGAATCTAAAACTGGACTCACAGGAGAGGTTTAAATCATAGAATATTAGAGTGTCAGTCCTTTTGTACTTAAGTCGGCATTGTGCCTTTTGTATTAAATTCAGATGCAATTTCTATGTTTCATCGTCAATAAGAATGTTCAAGGTAAATAGTAAACGTGAAGTGGAGCATCGGAATCTAAAACTGGACTCACAGGAGAGGTTTAAATCATAGAATATTAGAGTGTCAGTCCTCTTGTACTTAAGTCGGCATTGTGCATTTTGTACTAAATTCGGATGCAATTTCTGTGTTTCATCGTCAATAAGAAGGTCCAGGGGATAAAGTAAACCTGAATTGCAGCATCGGTATCTAAAACTGGTCACAAAGGAGAGGTTCAAATCATAGAGAGATAGAGTGTCAGTCCTCTTTTACTTAAGACGGCATTGTGCCTTTTGTATTAAGTTCGGATGCAATTCCTGTGTTTCATCATCAATAAGAAGGTCCAAGGTATACAGTAAACCTGAAGTGAAGCATTGGAGTCTAAAACTGGACTCACAGGAGAGGTTCAATCATTGATAGTTAGAGTGTCAGTCCTCTTCCAACTTACGTCGGCATTGTGCCTTTTGTTATAAATTCGGATGGATTTTCTGTGTTTCATTGTCAATAAGAAGGTCCAAAGTTTACAGTAAACCTGAAGTGAAGCATCGGAATCTAAAACTGGACTCACAGGAGAGGTTTAAATCAAAGAAAGTTAGAGTGTCAGT
Organism: Schistocerca serialis cubense; assembly: GCF_023864345.2. Lineage (NCBI taxonomy): Eukaryota > Metazoa > Arthropoda > Insecta > Orthoptera > Acrididae > Schistocerca > Schistocerca serialis. The sequence continues at coordinate 79,803,103 of NC_064639.1, forward strand.
CCTCTTGTACTTAAGTCGGCATTGTGCCTTTTGTATTAAATTCGGATGCAATTTCTGTGTTTCATCGTCAATAGGAAGGCCCAAGGTATACAGTTAACCTAAAGTGAAGCATCGGAATCTAAAACTCAACTCACTGGATTGGTTCAAATCATAGAAAGTTAGTGTGTCAGTCGTGTTGTACTTAAGTCGGCATTGTGCCGTTTGTATTAAATTCGGATGCAATTTCTATGTTTCATCGTCAATAAGAAGGTGCAAGGTTTACAGTAAAACTAAAGAGAAGCATCAGGATCTAAAACTGAACTCACAGGACAGGTTCAAATGATAGAAAGTTAGAGTGTCAGTCCTCTTTTACTTAAGTCGGCATTGTGCCTTTTGTATTAAATTCGGATGCAATTTCTGTGTTTCATCGTCAATAAGAAGGTCCAAGGGATACAGTAAACCTGAAGTGCAGCATCGGAATCTAAGACTGGACTCACGGGAGAGGTTCAAATTATAGAAAGTTAGTGTCAGTCCTCTTGTACTTAAGTCTGCATTGTGCCTTTTGTATTAAATTCGGATGCAATTTCTGTGTTTCATCGTCAATAAGAAGGCCCAAGGTATATAGTAAACCTGAAGTGAAGCGTCGGAATCTGAAACTAAATTCACAGGAGATGTTCAAATCATAGAAAGTAAGAGTGTCAGTCCTCTTGTACTTAAGTCTTCATTGTGCCTTTTATATTAAATTCGGACGCAATTCCTGTGTTTCATCGTCAATAAGAAGGTCCAAGGTATACAGTAAACCTAAAGTGAAGCATTGGAGTCTAAAACTGGACTCACAGGAGAGGTTCAAATCATAGATAGTTAGAGTGTCAGTCCTCATCCAACTTACGTCGGCATTGTGCCTTTTGTTATAAATTCGGATGGATTTTCTGTGTTTCATTGTCAATAAGAAGGTCCAAAGTTTACAGTAAACCTGAAGTGAAGCATCGGAATCTAAAACTGGACTCACAGGAGAGGTTTAAATCAAAGAAAGTTAGAGTGTCTGTCCTCTTGTACTTAAGTCGGCATTGTGCCTTTTGTATTAAATTCGGATGCAATGTCTATGTTCCATCGTCAATAAGAAGATCCAAGAGATACAGTAAACCGGAAGTGAAGCATTGGAATCTAAAACTGCACTCACAGGAGAGGTTTAAATCAAAGAAAGTTAGAGTGTCTGTCCACTTGTTCTTAAGTCGGAATTGTGCCTTTTGTATTAAATTCGAATGCAATTTCCGTGTTTCATCGTCAATAAGAAGGTCCAAGGTATACAGTAAACCTGAAGTGAAGCATTAGAATCTAAAACGCAACTCACAGGAGAGGTTCAAATCATAGAAAGTTATAGTGTCAGCCCTCTTGTACTTAAGTTGATATTGAGCCTTTTGTATTAAATTCGGATGCAATTAATGTGTTTCATCGTCAATAAGATGGTCCAAGGTATACAGTAAACCTCAAGTGAAGCATCGGAATCGTAAACTGGACTCACAGGGGCGGTTCAATTCATAGGAAGTTAGAGTGTCAGTCCTATTGTACTTAAGTCGGCATTGTGCCTTTTGTATTAAATTCGGATGCCATTCCTGTGTTTCATCGTCAACAAGAAGGTCCAAGGTATACATTAAACCTGAAGTGAAGCATCGGAATCTAAAACTGGTCACACAGGAGAGGTTCAAATCATAGAGAGTTAGAGTGTCAGTCCTCTTGTACTTAAGTCGGCATTGTGCCTTTTGTATTAAATTCGGATGCAATTTCTATGTTTCATCGTCAATAAGAAGGTCCAAGGGGTACATTAAACCGGAAGTGAAGCATCGGAATCTAAAACTGCACACACTGGAGAGGTTTAAATCAAAGAATGTTAGAGTGTCTGTCCTCTTGTACTTAAGACGGAATTGTAACTTTTGCATTAAATTCGAATACAATTTCTGTGTTTCATCGTCAATAAGAAGGTCCAAGGTATACAGTAAACCTGAAGTGAAGCATCAGAATCTAAAACTCAACTCACAGGAGAGGTTGAAATCATAGAAAGTTAAAGTGTCAGTCCTCTGGTATTTACGTCGACAATGTGAATTTTGTATTAAATTCGGATGCAATTTCTGTGTTTTATCGTTAATAAGAAGGTCCAAGGGATACAGTAAACCTGAAGTGAAGCATCAGAATCTAAAACTGGACTCACAGGAGAGGTTCAAATCAAAGAAAGTTAGAGTGTCAGTCCTCTTGTACTTTAGTCTGCATTGTGCATTTTGTATTAAATTCGGATGCAATTTCTGAGTTTCATGGTCAATAAGAAGGTCCAAGAGATACAGTAATCCTGAAGTGAAGCATCGGAATCTAAAACTGGACTCACAGGAGAGGTTCAAATTATAGAAAGTTAGAGTGTCAGTCCTCTTGTACTTAAGTCTGCATTGTGCCTTTTGTATTAAATTGGGATGCAATTTCTGTGTTTCATCGTCAATAAGAAGGTCCAAGGTATACCGTAAACCTGAAGTGAAGCATCGGAATCTGAAACTACACTCACAGGAGTTGTTCAAATCATAGAAAGTAAGAGTGTCAGTCCTCTTGTACCTAAGCCTTCATTGTACCTTTTATATTATATTCGGACGCAATTTCTGTGATTCATCGTCAATAAGAAGGTCCAAGGTACACAGTAAACCTGAAGTGAAGCATTGGGGTCTAAAACGGGACTCACAGGAGAGGTTCAAATCATAGATAGTTAGAGTGTGAGTCCTCTTCCAACTTACGTTGGCATTGTGCCTTTCGTAATAAATTCGGATGGATTCTCTGTGTTTCATTGTCAATAAGAAGGTCCAAGGTTTACAGTAAACCTGACGTGAAGCATCGGAATCTAAAACTGCACTCACAGGAGAGGTTTAAATCAAAGAAAGTTAGAGTGACTGTCCTCTTGTACTTAAGTCGGAATTGTGCCATTTGTATTAAATTCGAATGCAATTTCCGTGTTTCATCGTCAATAAGAAGGTCCAAGGTATACAGTAAACCTGAAGTAAAGCATCAGAATCCAAAACGCAACTCACAGGAGAGGTTCAAATCATAGAAAGTTATAGTGTCAGTCCTCTTGTACTTAAGTTGATATTGTGCCATTTGTATTAAATTCGGATGCAATTTCTGTGTTTCATCGTCAATAATAAGGTTGAAGGTATACAGTAAACCTGAAGTGAAGCATCGGAATCTAAAACTGGACTCACAGGAGGGGTTCAAATCGTAGAAAGTTAGAGTGCCAGTCCTCTGGTATTCAAGTCGACAATGTGCCTTTGGAATTAAATTCGGATGCAATTTCTGTGTTTCATCGCCAATAAGAAGGTCCAAGGTAAACAGTAAACCTGAAGTGAAACATCGGAATCTAAAACTGGACTCACAGGAGAGGATCAAATCAAAGAAAGATAGAGTATCAGTCCTCTTGTACTTTAGTCTGCATTGTGCATTTTGTATTAAATTCGGATGCAATTTCTATGTTTCATCGTCAATAAGAAGGTCCAAGGTATACAGTAAACATGAAGTGGAGCATCGGAATCAAAATCCGAAGTCACAGGAGAGGTTTATATCAAAGAAAGTTAGAGTGTCTGTCATCTTGTACTTAAGTCGGCATTGTGCCTTTTGTATTAAATTCGGATGGAATTTCAGTGTTTCATCGCCAATAAGAAGGTCCAAGGTATACAGTAAACCTGAAGTGAAGCATCAGAATCTAAAACTCAACTCACAGGAGAGGTTGAAATCATAGAAAGTTAAAGTGTCAGTCCTCTGGTATTTAAGTCGACAATGTGAATTTTGTATTAAATTGGGATGCAATTTCTGTGTTTCATCGTCAATAAGAAGGTCCAAGGTATACCGTAAACCTGAAGTGAAGCATCGGAATCTGAAACTACACTCACAGGAGTTGTTCAAATCATAGAAAGTAAGAGTGTCAGTCCTCTTGTACCTAAGCCTTCATTGTACCTTTTATATTATATTCGGACGCAATTTCTGTGATTCATCGTCAATAAGAAGGTCCAAGGTATACAGTAAACCTGAAGTGAAGCATTGGAATCTAAAACTGGAGTCACAGGAGAGGTTTAAATCAAAGGAAGTTAGAGTGTCTCTCCTTTTGTACTTAATTCGGCATTGTGCCTTTTGTAATAAATTCGGATGCAATTTCTGTGTTTCATCGTCAATAAGAAGGCCCAAGGTATACAGTATACCTGAAGTGTAGCATCGGAATCTAAAACTGGACTCTCAGGAGAGGTTCAAATCATAGAAAGTTAGAGTGCCAGTCCTCTTGTACTTAAGTCTGCATTGTGCCTTTTGTATTAAATTCGGATGCAATTTCTGTGTTTCATCGACAATAAGAAGATCCAAGGTATACAGTAAACCTGAAGTGAAGCATCGGAATCTAAAACTGTACTCACAGGAGAGGTTCAAATCATAGAAAGATAGAGTGTCAGTCCTCTTGTACTTATGTTTGCATTGTGCCTTTTGTAATAAATTCGGATAAAATTTCTGTGTTTTATCGTCAATAAGAACGTCCAAGGTATACAGGAAACCTGAAGTGAAGCATCGGAATCTAAAACTCAACTCAAAGGAGAGGTTCAAATCATACAAATTTATAGTGTCAGTCCTCCTGTGCTTAAGTCGTCAATGTGCGTTTTGTATTACAATCGGATGCAATTCCTGTGTTTCATCGTCAACAAGAAGGTCCAAGGTATACAGTAAACCTGAAGTGAAGCATCGGAATCTAAAACTGGTCACACAGGAGAGGTTCAAATCATAGAGAGTTAGAGTGTCAGTCCTCTTGTACTTAAGTCGGCATTGTGCCTTTTGTATTAAATTCGGATGCAATTTCTATGTTTCATCGTCAATAAGAAGGTCCAAGGGGTACAGTAAACCGGAAGTGAAGCATCGGAATCTAAAACTGCACTCACTGGAGAGGTTTAAATCAAAGAATGTTAGAGTGTCTGTCCTCTTGTACTTAAGTCGGAATTGTAACTTTTACATTAAATTCGAATACAATTTCTGTGTTTCATCGTCAATAAGAAGGTCCAAGGTATACAGTAAACCTGAAGTGAAGCATCAGAATCTAAAACTCAACTCACAGGAGAGGTTGAAATCATAGAAAGTTAAAGTGTCAGTCCTCTGGTATTTAAGTCGACAATGTGAATTTTGTATTAAATTCGGATGCAATTTCTGTGTTTCATCGTTAATAAGAAGGTCCAAGGGATACAGTAAACCTGAAGTGAAGCATCAGAATGTAAAACTGGACTCACGGGAGAGGTTCAAATCATAGAAAGTTAAAGTGTCAGTCCTCTTGTTCTTAAGTCGGCATTGTGCCTTTTGTATTAAATTCGGATGCAATTTATTTTTTTTGATCATCAATAACAAGGTCCAAGGTAAACAGTAAACCTGAAGTGAAGCATCGGAATCCAAAACTCAATTCACAGGAGAGGTTCAAATCATAGAAAGGTAGAGTGTCAGTCCTCTTGTACTTTAGTCTGCATTGTGCATTTTGTATTAAATTCGGATGCAATTTCTATGTTTCATCGTCAATAAGAAGGTCCAAGGTATACAGTAAACATGAAGTGGAGCATCGGAATCAAAATCCGAAGTCACAGGAGAGGTTTATATCAAAGAAAGTTAGAGTGTCTGTCATCTTGTACTTAAGTCGGCATTGTGCCTTTTGTATTAAATTCGGATGGAATTTCAGTGTTTCATCGCCAATAAGAAGGTCCAAGGTATACAGTAAACCTGAAGTGAAGCATCAGAATCTAAAACTCAACTCACAGGAGAGGTTGAAATCATAGAAAGTTAAAGTGTCAGTCCTCTGGTATTTAAGTCGACAATGTGAATTTTGTATTAAATTGGGATGCAATTTCTGTGTTTCATCGTCAATAAGAAGGTCCAAGGTATACCGTAAACCTGAAGTGAAGCATCGGAATCTGAAACTACACTCACAGGAGTTGTTCAAATCATAGAAAGTAAGAGTGTCAGTCCTCTTGTACCTAAGCCTTCATTGTACCTTTTAAATTATATTCGGACGCAATTTCTGTGATTCATCGTCAATAAGAAGGTCCAAGGTATACAGTAAACCTGAAGTGAAGCATTGGAATCTAAAACTGGAGTCACAGGAGAGGTTTAAATCAAAGGAAGTTAGAGTGTCTCTCCTTTTGCACTTAATTCGGCATTGTGCCTTTTGTAATAAATTCGGATGCAATTTCTGTGTTTCATCGTCAATAAGAAGGCCCAAGGTATACAGTAAACCTGAAGTGTAGCATCGGAATCTAAAACTGGACTCTCAGGAGAGGTTCAAATCATAGAAAGTTAGAGTGCCAGTCCTCTTGTACTTAAGTCTGCATTGTGCCTTTTGTATTGAATTCGGATGCAATTTCTGTGTTTCATCGACAATAAGAAGATCCAAGGTATACAGTAAACCTGAAGTGAAGCATCGGAATCTAAAACTGTACTCACAGGAGAGGTTCAATTCATAGAAAGATAGAGTGTCAGTCCTCTTGTACTTATGTTTGCATTGTGCCTTTTGTAATAAATTCGGATAAAATTTCTGTGTTTTATCGTCAATAAGAACGTCCAAGGTATACAGGAAACCTGAAGTGAAGCATCGGAATCTAAAACTCAACTCAAAGGAGAGGTTCAAATCATACAAATTTATAGTGTCAGTCCTCCTGTGCTTAAGTCGTCAATGTGCGTTTTGTATTACATTCGGATGCAATTCCTGTGTTTCATCGTCAACAAGAAGGTCCAAGGTATACAGTAAACCTGAAGTGAAGCATCGGAATCTAAAACTGGTCACACAGGAGAGGTTCAAATCATAGAGAGTTAGAGTGTCAGTCCTCTTGTACTTAAGTCGGCATTGTGCCTTTTGTATTAAATTCGGATGCAATTTCTATGTTTCATCGTCAATAAGAAGGTCCAAGGGGTACAGTAAACCGGAAGTGAAGCATCGGAATCTAAAACTGCACTCACTGGAGAGGTTTAAATCAAAGAATGTTAGAGTGTCTGTCCTCTTGTACTTAAGTCGGAATTGTAACTTTTACATTAAATTCGAATACAATTTCTGTGTTTCATCGTCAATAAGAAGGTCCAAGGTATACAGTAAACCTGAAGTGAAGCATCAGAATCTAAAACTCAACTCACAGGAGAGGTTGAAATCATAGAAAGTTAAAGTGTCAGTCCTCTGGTATTTAAGTCGACAATGTGAATTTTGTATTAAATTCGGATGCAATTTCTGTGTTTCATCGTTAATAAGAAGGTCCAAGGGATACAGTAAACCTGAAGTGAAGCATCAGAATGTAAAACTGGACTCACGGGAGAGGTTCAAATCATAGAAAGTTAAAGTGTCAGTCCTCTTGTTCTTAAGTCGGCATTGTGCCTTTTGTATTAAATTCGGATGCAATTTATTTTTTTTGATCATCAATAACAAGGTCCAAGGTAAACAGTAAACCTGAAGTGAAGCATCGGAATCCAAAACTCAATTCACAGGAGAGGTTCAAATCATAGAAAGGTAGAGTGTCAGTGCTCTTGTACTTAAGTCGGCATTGTGCCTTTTGTATTAAATTCGGATGCAATTTCTGTGTCTCATCGTCAATAAGAAGGTCCAAGGGATACAGTAAACCTGAAGTGAAGCATCGGAATCTAAAACTGGACTCACAGGAGAGGTTCAAATCATAGGAAGTTAGAGTTTCAGTCCTGTTCTACTTAAGTCAGCATTGTGTCTTTTGTATGAAATTCGGATGAAATTTCTGTGTTTCATCGTCAATAACAAGGCCCAAGGTATACAGTAAACCTGAAGTGAAACTTCGGAATCTAATACTGGACTCACAGGAGAGGTTCAAATCAAAGAAAGTTAGAGTGTCAGTCCTCTTGTACTTTAGTCTGCATTGTGCATTTTGTATTAAATTCGGATGCAATTTCTGAGTCTCATGGTCAATAAGAAGGTCCAAGAGATACAGTAATCCTGAAGTGAAGCATCGGAATCTAAAACTGGACTCACAGGAGAGGTTCAAATTATAGAAAGTTAGAGTGTCAGTCCTCTTGTAGTTAAGTCTGCATTGTGCCTTTTGTATTAAATTGGGATGCAATTTCTGTGTTTCATCGTCAATAAGAAGGTCCAAGGTATACCGTAAACCTGAAGTGAAGCATCGGAATCTGAAACTACACTCACAGGAGTTGTTCAAATCATAGAAAGTAAGAGTGTCAGTCCTCTTGTACCTAAGCCTTCATTGTACCTTTTATATTATATTCGGACGCAATTTCTGTGATTCATCGTCAATAAGAAGGTCCAAGGTACACAATAAACCTGAAGTGAAGCATTGGGGTCTAAAACGGGACTCACAGGAGAGGTTCAAATCATAGATAGTTAGAGTGTCAGTCCTCTTCCAACTTACGTTGGCATTGTGCCTTTTGTAATAAATTCGGATGGATTCTCTGTGTTTCATTGTCAATAAGAAGGTCCAAGGTTTACAGTAAACCTGACATGTAGCATCGGAATCTAAAACTGGACTCACAGGAGAGGTTTAAATCAAAGAAAGGTAGAGTGTCTGTCCTCTTGTACTTAAGTCGGCATTGTGCCTTTTGTATTAAATTCGGATGCAATTTCTATGTTTCATCGTCAATAAGAAGGTCCAAGAGATACAGTAACCCGGAAGTGAAGCATCGGAATCTAAAACTGCACTCACAGGAGAGGTTTAAATCAAAGAAAGTTAGAGTGTCTGTCCTCTTGTACTTAAGTCGGAATTGTGCCATTTGTATTAAATTCGAATGCAATTTCCGTGTTTCATCGTCAATAAGAAGGTCCAAGGTATACAGTAAACCTGAAGTAAAGCATCAGAATCCAAAACGCAACTCACAGGAGAGGTTCAAATCATAGAAATTTATAGTGTCAGTCCTCTTGTACTTAAGTTGATATTGTGCCTTTTGTATTAAATTCGGATGCAATTTCTGTGTTTCATCGTCAATAATAAGGTTGAAGGTATACAGTAAACCTGAAGTGAAGCATCGGAATCTAAAACTGGACTCACAGGAGGGGTTCAAATCGTAGAAAGTTAGAGTGTCAGTCCTCTGGTATTCAAGTCGACAATGTGCCTTTGGAATTAAATTCGGATGCAATTTCTGTGTTTCATCGCCAATAAGAAGGCCCAAGGTATACAGTAAACCTGAGGTGTAGCATCGGAATCTAAAACTGGACTCTCAGGAGAGGTTCAAATCATAGAAAGTTAGAGTGCCAGTCCTCTTTTACTTAAGGCTGCATTGTGCCTTTTGTATTAAATTCGGATGCAATTTCTGTGTTTCATCGACAATAAGAAGATCCAAGGTATACAGAAAACCTGAAGTGAAGCATCGGAATCTAAAACTGTACTCACAGGAGAGGTTCAAATCATAGAAAGATAGAGTGTCAGTCCTCTTGTACTTATGTTTGCATTGTGCCTTTTGTAATAAATTCGGATAAAATTTCTGTGTTTTATCGTCAATAAGAACGTCCAAGGTATACAGGAAACCTGAAGTGAAGCATCGGAATCTAAAACTCAACTCAAAGGGGAGGTTCAAACCATAGAAATTTATAGTGTCAGTCCTCCTGTGCTTAAGTCGTCAATGTGCGTTTTGTATTACATTCGGATGCAATTTCTGTGGTTCATCGTCAATAAGAAGGTCCAAGGTATACAGTAAAACTAAAGTGAAGCATCGGAATCTAAAACTGAACTCACAGGAGAGGTTCAAATCATAGAAAGGTAAAGTGTCACTCCCCTTGTACTTAATTCGACATTGTGCCTTTTGTATTAAATTCGGATGCAATTTCTGTGTTATGAAGGTCCATGGGATAGAGTAAACCTGAAGTGAAGCATCGGAATCTAAAACTGGACTCACAGGAGAAGTTTAAATCATAGAAAGTTAGTGTGTCTGTCCTCTTGTACTTAAGTCGGTATTGTGCCTTTTGTATTAAATTCGGATGCAATTTCTATGTTTCATCGTCAATAAGAAGGTCCAAGAGATACAGTAAACCGGAAGTGAAGCATCGGAATCTAAAACTGGACTCACAGGAGGGGTTCAAACCATAGAAAGTTAGAGTGTCAGTCCTCTTGTACTTAAGTCGGCATTGTGCCTTTTGTATTAAATTCGGATGCAATTTCTGTGTTTCATCATCAATAAGAAGGTCCAAGTTATACAGTAAACCTGAAGTGAAGCATTGGAGTCTAAAACGGGACTCACAGGAGAGGTTCAAATCATAGATAGCTAGAGTGTCAGTCCTCTTCCAACTTACGTTGGCATTGTGCCTTTTGTAATAAATTCGGATGGATTCTCTGTGTTTCATTGTCAATAAGAAGGTCCAAGGTTTACAGTAAACCTGAGGTGTAGCATCGGAATCTAAAACTGGACTCACAGGAGAGGTTTAAATCAAAGAAAGTTAGAGTGTCTGTCCTCTTGTACTTAAGTCGGCATTGTGCCATTTGTATTAAATTCGGATGCAATTTCTATGTTTCATCGTCAATAAGAAGGTCCAAGAGATACAGTAAACCGGAAATGAAGCATCGGAATCTAAAACTGGACTCACAGGAGAGGTTCAAACCATAGAAAGTTAGAGTGTCAGTCCTCTTGTACTTAAGTCGGCATTGTGCCTTTTGTATTAAATTCGGATGCAATTTCTGTGTTTCATCGTCAATAAGAAGGTCCAAGTTATACAGTAAACCTGAAGTGAAGCATTGGAGTCTAAAACGGGACTCACAGGAGAGGTTCAAATCATAGATAGCTAGAGTGTCAGTCCTCTTCCAACTTACGTTGGCATTGTGCCTTTTGTAATAAATTCGGATGGATTCTCTGTGTTTCATTGTCAATAAGAAGGTCCAAGATTTACAGTAAACCTGAGGTGTAGCATCGGAATCTAAAACTGGACTCACAGGAGAGGTTTAAATCAAAGAAAGTTAGAGTGTCTGTCCTCTTGTACTTAAGTCGGCATTGTGCCTTTTGTATTAATTCGGATGCAGTTTCTGTTTTTGATCATCAATAAGAAGGTCCAAGGTATACAGTAAAACTGAAGTGAAGCTTCGGAATCTAAAACTCAACTCACAGGAGAGGTTTAAATCATAGAAAATTATAGTGTCAGTCCTCCTGTACTTAAGTCGGCATTGTGCCTTTTGTATTAAATTCAGATGCAATTTCTGTGTTTCATCGTCAATAAGAATGTCCAAGGTATACAGTAAACCTGAAGTGAAGCATCGGAATGTAAAACTGGACTCACTGGAGAGGTTCAAATCATAGTAAGGTAGAGTGTCACTCCTCTTGTACTTAAGTCGACATTGTGCCTTTTGTATTACATTCGGATGCAATTTCCGTGTTTCATCGTCAATAAGGAGGTCCAAGGTATACAGTAAAACTGAAGTGAAGCATCAGAATCTAAAACTCAACTCACAGGAGAGGCTCAAATCATAGATGGTTAGAGTGTCAGTCCTCTTCTACTTACGTCGGCATTGTGCCTTTTGTAATCAATTCGGATGGATTTTCTGTGTTTCATTGTCAATTAGATGGTCCAAGGTTTACAGTAAACCTGAAGTGAAGCATCGGAATCTAAAACTGGACTCACAGGAGAGGTTTAAATCAAAGAAAGATAGAGTGTCTGTCCTCTTGTACTTAAGCTGGCATTGTGCCTTTTGTATTAAATTCGTATGGAATTTCTGTGTTTCATCGTTAATAAGAAGGTCCAAGGTATACAGTAAACCGGAAGTGAAGCATCAGAATCTAAAACTCAACTCACAGGAGAGGTTCAAATCATAGAAAGTTATAGTGTCAGTCCTCTTGTACTTAAGTTGATATTGTGCCTTTTGTATTAAATTCGGATGCAATTACTGTGTTTCATCGTCAATAATAAGGTTGAAGGTATACAGTAAACCTGAAGTGAAGCATCGGAATCTAAAACTGGACTCACAGGAGGGGTTCAAATTGTAGAAAGTTAGAGTGTCAGTCCTCTGGTATTCCATTCGACAATGTGCCTTTGGAATTAAATTCGGATGCAATTTCTGTGTTTCATCGTCAATAAGAAGGTCCAAGGTATACAGTAAACCTGAAGTGAAACATCGGAATCTAAAACTGGACTCACAGGAGAGGATCAAATCAAAGAAAGTTAGAGTATCAGTCCTCTTGTACTTTAGTCTGCATTGCGCATTTTGTATTATATTCGGATGCAATTTCTATGTTTCATCGTCAATAAGAAGGTCCAAGATATACCGTAAACATGAAGTGGAGCTTCGGAATCAAAAACCGAAGTCACAGGAGAGGTTTAAATCAAAGAAAGTTAGAGTGTCTGTCCTCTTGTACTTAAGTCGGCATTGTGCCTTTTGTATTAAATTCGTACGGAATTTCTGTGTTTCATCGTCAATAAGAAAGTCCAAGGTATACAGTAAACCTGAAGTGAAGCATTGGAATCTAAAACTGGAGTCACAGGAGTGGTTTAAATCAAAGGAATTTAGAGTATCTGTCCTCTTGTAATTAATTCGGCATTGTGCCTTTTGTAATAAATTCGGATTCAATTTCTGTGTTTCATCGTCAATAAGAAGGCCCAAGGTGTACAGTAAACCTGAAGTGTAGCATCGGAATCAAAAACTGGACTCTCAGGAGAGGTTCAAATCATAGAAAGGTAAAGTGTCACTCCCCTTGTACTTAATTCGACATTGTGCCTTTTGTATTAAATTCGGATGCAATTTCTGTGTTTCATCGTCAATAAGAAGGTCCAAGTTATACAGTAAACCTGAAGTGAAGCATCGGAATGTAAAACTGGACTCACAGGAGAGGTTCAAATCATAGTAAGGTAGAGTGTCACTCCTCTTGTACTTAAGTCGACATTGTGCCTTTTGTATTACATTCGGATGCAATTTCCGTGTTTCATCGTCAATAAGAAGGTCCAAGGTATACAGTAAACCTGAAGTGAAGCATCGGAATCTAAAACTCAACCCACAGGAGAGGCTCAAATCATAGATAGTTAGAGTGTCAGTCCTCTTCTACTTACGTCGGCATTGTGCCTTTTGTAATAAATTCGGATGGATTTTCTGTGTTTCATTGTCAATTAGATGGTCCAAGGTGTACAGTAAACCTGAAGTGAAGCATCGGAATCTAAAACTGGACTCACAGGAGAGGTTTAAATCAAAGAAAGTTAGAGTGTCTGTCCTCTTGTACTTAAGTCGGCATTGTGCCTTTTGTATTAAAGTCGGATGCAATTTCTATGTTTCTTCGTCAATAAGAAGGTCCAAGAGATACAGTAAACCGGAAGTGATGCATCGGAATCTAAAGCTGCACTCACAGGAGAGTTTTAAATCAAAGAAAGTTAGAGTGTCTGTCCTCTTGCACCTAAGTCGGAATTGTGCCTTTTGTATTAAATTCGAATGCAATTTCCGTGTTTCATCGTCAATAAGAAGGTCCAAGGTATACAGTAAACCTGAAGTGAAGCATCAGAATCAAAAGCTCAACTCACAGGAGAGGTTCAAATCATAGAAAGTTATAGTGTCAGTCCTCTTGTACTTAAGTTGATATTGTGCCTTCTGTATTAAATTCGGATGCAATTTCTGTGTTTCATCGTCAATAATAAGGTTGAAGGTATACAGTAAACCGGAAGTAAAGCATCGGAATCTAAAACTGGACTCACAGGAGGTGTTCATATCGTAGAAAGTTAGAGTGTCAGTCCTCTGGTATTCAAGTCGACAATGTGCCTTTTGTATTAAATTCGGATGCAATTTCTGTGTTTCATCGTCAATAAGAAGGTCCAAGGTATACAGTAAACCTGAAGTGAAGCATCGGAATCTAAAACTGGACTCACAGGAGGGGTTCAAATCGTAGAAAGTTTGAGTGTCGGTCCTCTGGTATTTAATTCGACAATGTGCCTTTTGTATTAAATTCGGACGCAATTTCTGTGTTTCATCGTTAATAAGAAGGTCCAAGGTATACAGTAAACCCGAAGTGTAGCATCGGAATCCAAAACTGGACTCACAGGAGAGGTTCAAATCGAAGAAAGTTAAAGTGTCAGTCCTCTTGTACTTACGTCGGCATTTTGCCTTTTGTATTAAATTCGGATGCAATTTCTGTGTGTCATCGTCAATAAGAAGGTCCAAGGGATACAGTAAGCCTGAAGTGAAGCATCAGAATCTAAAACTGGACTCACAGGAGAGGTTCAAATCATAGAAAGTTAAAGTGTCAGTCCTCTTGTACTTAAGTCGGCATTGGGGCTTTTGTATTAAATTCGGATGCAATTTCTGTGTTTCATCGTCATTAAGAAGGTCCAAGGGATACAGTAAACCTGAAGTGAAACATCGGAATCTAAAACTGGACTCACAGAAGAGGTTCAAATCATAGAAAGTTAGAGTGTCAGTCCTCTTCTACTTAAGTCAGCATTGTGTCTTTTGTATTAAATTCGGATGCAATTTCTGTGTTTCATCGTCAATAAGAAGGTCCATGGTATACAGTAAAGCTGAAGTGAAACATCGGAATCTAAAACTGGACTCACAGGAGAGGTTCAAATCAAAGAAAGTTAGAGTATCAGTCCTCTTGTACTTTGGTCTGCATTGTGCATTTTGTATTAAATTCGGATGCAATTTCTGTGTTTCATCGTCAATAAGAAGGTCCAAGGTATACAGTAAACCTGAAGTGGAGCTTCAGAATCAAAAACCGAAGTCACAGGAGAGGTTTAAATCAAAGAAAGTTAGAGTGTCTGTCCTCTTGTACTTAAGTCGGCATTGTGCCTTTTGTATTAAATTCGGATGCAATTACTGTGTTTCATCGTCAATAAGAGAGTCCAAGGTATACAGTAAACCTGAAGTGAAGCATTGGAAACTAAAACTGGACTCACAGGAGAGGTTTAAATCAAAGGAAGTTAGAGTGTCTGTCCTCTTGTACTTAGGTCGGCATTGTGCTTTTTGTAATAAATTCGGATGCAATTTCTGTGTTTCATCGCCAATAAGAAGGCCCAAGGTATACAGTAAACCTGAAGTGAAGCATCGGAATCTAAAACTGGACCCTCAGGAGAGGTTCAAATCATAGAAAGTTAGAGTGCCAGTCCTCTTGTACTTAAGTCTGCATTGTGCCTTTTGTATTAAATTCGGATGCAATTTCTGTGTTTCATCGTCAATAAGAAGGTCCAAGGGATACAGTAAACCTGAAGTGAAGCATCGGATTTTAAAACTGTACTCACAGGAGAGGTTCAAATCATAGAACGTTAGAGTGTCAGTCCTCTTGTACTTATGTCTGCATTGTGTCTTTTGTAATAAATTCGGATAAAATTTCTGTGCTTTATCGTCAATAAGAACGTCCAAGGTATACAGGAAACCTGAAGTGAAGCATCGGAATCTAAAACTCAACTCAAAGGAGAGGTTCAAATCATAGAAATTTATAGTGTCAGTCCTCCTGTACTTAAGTCGTCATTGTGCCTTTTGTATTACATTCGGATGCAATTTCTGTGGTTCATCGTCAACAAGAAGGTCCAAGGTATACAGTAAACCTAAAGTGAAGCATCGGAATCTAAAACTGAACTCACAGGAGAGGTTCAAATCATAGATAGGTTAAGTGTCACTCCCCTTGTACTTAAGTCGACATTGTGCCTTTTGTATTAAATTCGGATGCAATTTCTGTGTTTCATCGTCAATAAGAAGGTCTAAGGGAGAGAATAACCTGAAGTGAAGCATCGGAAACTAAAACTGGACTCACAGGAGAAGTTTAAATCAAAGAAAGTTAGAGTTTCTGTCCCCTTGTACTTAAGTCGGTATTGTGCCTTTTGTATTAAATTCGGATGCAATTACTGTGTTTCATCGTCAATAAGATGGTCCAAGGAATTCAGTAAACCTAAAGTGAAGCATCGGAATCTAAAACTGGACTCACAGGGGAGGTTCAAATCATAGAAAGTTAGAGTGTCAGTCCTCTTGTACTTAAGTCGGCATTGTGCCTTTTGCATTAAATTCGGATGCAATTTCTGTGTTTCATCGTCAATAAGAAGGTCCAAGGGATACAGTAAACCTGATGTAAGGCATCGGAATCAAAAACTGGTCTCACAGGAGAGGTTTAAGTCACAGAATGTTAGAGTGTCAGTCCTCTTCTCCTTAAGTCGGCATTGTGCGTTTTGTATTAATTCGGATGCAGTTTCTGTTTATGATCATCAACAAGAAGGTCCGAGGTATACAGTAAACCTGAAGTGAAGCATCGGAATCTAAAACTCAACTCACAGGAGAGGTTTAAATCATAGAAAGTTATAGTGTCAGTCCTCTTGTACTTAAGTCGGCATTGTGCCTTTTGTATTAAATTCGGATGCAATTTCTGTGTTTCATCGTCAATAAGAATGTGCAAGGTGTACAGTAAACCTGAAGTGTAGCATCGGAATGTAAAACAGGACTTACAGGAGAGGTTCAAATCATTGTAAGGTAGAGGGTCACTCCTCTTGTACTTAAGTCGACATTGTGCCTTTTGTATTAAATTCGGATGCAATTTCTGTGTTTCATCGTCAATAATAAGGTCCAAAGTATATAGTAAACCTGAAGTGAAGCATCGGAATCTAAAACTGGACTCACAGGAGAGGTTCCAATCATAGAAAGTTAGAGTGTCAGTCCTCTTGTACTTTAGTCGGCATTGTGCCTTTTGTATTAAATGCAGATGCAATTTCTGTGTTTCATCGTCAATAAGAAGGTCCAAGGTATACAGTAAACCTGAAGTGAAACATCGGAACCTAAAACTGGACTCACAGGAGAGGCTCAAAACATAGAAAGTTGGAGTTTCAGTCCTCTTGTACTTAAGTCGGCATTGTGACTTTTGTATTAAATTCGGATGCAATTTCTGTTTTTGATCATCAATAAGAAAGTCCAAGGTATACAGTAAACCTGAAGTGAAGCGTCGAAATCTAAATCTCATCTCACAGGAGAGGTTCAAATCATAGAAAGTTAGAGTGTCAGTCCTCTTGTACATAAGTCGGTATTGTGCCTTTTGTATTAAATTCGGATGCAATTTCTGTGTTTCGTCGTCAATAAGAAGGTCCAAGGGATACAGTAAACCTGAAGTGGGTCATCGGAATCGAAAACTGGACTCACAGGAGAGGTTCAAATCATAGAAAGTTAGAGTGTCAGTCCTCTTCTACTTAAGTCGGCAATGTGCCTTTTGTATTAAATTCGGATGACATTTCTGTGTTTCATCGTCAATAAGAAGGTCCAAGGTATACAGTAAACCTGAAGTGAAGCATCAGAATCTAAAACTGGACTCACAGGAGAAGTTTAAATCAAAGAAAGTAATAGTGTCTGTCCTAATTTACTTACGTCGGCATTGTGCCTTTTTTATTAAACTCGGGTGCAATATCTGTGTTTCATCGTCAATAAGATGGTCCAAGGGATACAGTAAACCTGAAGTGAAGCATCGGAATCTAAAACTGGACTCACAAGAGAGGATGAAATCACAGAAAGTTAGAGTGTCAATCGTCTTGTACTGAAGTCAGCATTGTGCCTATTGTATTAAATTCGGATACAATTTCTATGCTTCATCGTCAATAAGAAGGTCCAAGGTATATAGTAAAACTGAAGAGAAGCATCGGAATCCAAAACTGGACTTACAGGAGAGGTTCACATCATAGAAAGTTAGAGCGTTGGTCCTCTTGTACTTAAGTCGGCATTATGCCTTTTGTATTAAATTCGGATGCAATTTCTGTGTTTCATCGTCAATAAGAATGTCCAAGGTATCCAGTAAACCTGAAGTGAAGCATCGGAATCTAAAACTGGACTCATAGGAGAGGTTCAAATCATAGAAAGTTAGAGTGTCAGTCCTCTTGGACTGAAGTCTGCATTGTGCCTTTTGTATTAAATTCGGATGCAATTTCTGTGTTTCATCGTCAATAAGAAGGTCCAAGGTATACAGTAAACCTGAATTGAAGTTTCGAAATCTAAAACTGGACCCACAGGAGATGTTCAAATCATAGAAAGTAAGAGTGTCAGTACTTTTGTACTTAAGACGGCATTGTGCCTTTTGTATTAAATTCGGATGCAATTTCTGTGATTCATCGTCAATAAGACGGTCCAAGGTATACAGTAAACCTGAAGTTAAGCATCGGAATCTAAAACTGGGCTCACAGGAGAGGTTTAATTCAAAGAAAGTTAAAGTGCCTGTCCTCTTGTACTTAAGTCGGCATTGTGCCTTTTGTATTAAATTCGGATGCAATTTCTGTGTTTCATCGTCAATAAGAAAGTCCAAGGTATACAGTAAACCTGAAGTGAAGCATCGGAATCTTAAACTGGACCCGCTGGAGAGGTTTAAATCAAAGGAAGTTAGAGTGTCTGTCCTCTTGCACTTAAGTCGGCGTTGTGCCTTTTGTAATAAATTCGGATGCATTTTCTGTGTTTCATCGTCAATAAGAACGTCCATGGTATACAAGAAACCTGAAGTGAAGCATCGGAATCTAAAACTGGACTCACAGGAGAGGTTCAAATCATAGATAGTTAAGGTGTCAGTCCTCTTGTACCTAAGTCGGCATTGTGCCTTTTGTATTAGATTCGGATGCAATTTCTGTGTTTCATCGTCAATAAGAAGGTCCAAGGTATACAGTAAACCTGAAGTGAAACATCGGAATCTAAAACTGGACTCACAGGAGAGGTTCAAATCAAAGAAAGTTAAGGTGTCAGTCCTCTTGTACTTAAGTCTGCATTGTGCCTTTTGTATTAAATTCGGAAGCAATTTCTGTGTTTCATCGTCAATAAGAAGGTCCAAGGTATACAGTAAACCTGAAGTGGAGCTTCGGAATCTAAAACTGAACTCACAGGAAAATTTTAAATCAAAGAAATTTAGAGTGTCAGTCCTCTTGTACTTAAGTCGGCATTGTGCCTTTTGTATTAAATTCGGATGCAATTTCTGTGTTTCATCGTCAATTAGAGGGTCTGGGGTATACAGTAAACCTGAAGTGAAGCATCGGAATCTAAAACAGGACTCACAGGAGAGGTTTAAATCAAAGGAAGTTAGAGTGTCTGTCCTCTTGTACTTAAGTCGGCATTGTGCCTTTTGTAATAAATTCGGATGCAATTTCTGTGTTTCATCGGCAATAAGAAGGTCCAAGGTATACAGTAAACCTGATGTGAAGCATCGGATTCTAAAACTGGACTCACAGGAGAGGTTCAAATCATAGAAAGTAAGAGTGACAGTCCTCTTGTACTTAAGTCGACATTGTGCACTTTTGTATTAAATTCGGATGCAATTTCTGTGTTTCATCGTCAATAAGAAGGTCCAAGGAATACAGTAAACGTGATGTGAAGCATCGGAATCAAAAACTGGACTCACAGGAGAGGTTCAAATCACAGAAAGTTAGAGTGTCAGTCCTCTTGTACTTAAGTCGGCATTGTGCATTTGTATTAAATTCGGATGCAGTTTCTGTTTTTGATCATCAATAAGAAGGTCCAAGGTATACAGTAAACCTGAAGTGAAGCATTGGAATCTAAAACTGGACTCACAGGAGAGGTTCCAATCATAGAAAGAGTGTCAGTCCTCTTGTACTTAAGTCGGCATTGTGCCTTTTGTATTAAATGCGGATGCAATTTCTGTGTTTCAACGTCAATAAGAAGGTCCAAGGCATACAGTAAACCTGAAGTGAAGCATCGGAATCTAAAACTAGACTCACAGGAGAGGCTCAAACCATAGAAAGTTAGAGTTTCAGTTCTCTTGTACTTAAGTCGGCATTGTGCCTTTTGTATTAAATTCGGATGCAATTTCAGTGTTTCATCGTCAATAAGATGGTCCAAGGGATACAGTAAACCTGAAGTGAGGCTTCGGAATCTAAAACTGGACTCATAGGAGAGGTTCAAATCACAGAAAGTTAGAGTGTCAGTCCTCTTGTACTTAAGTCGGCATTGTGCCTTTTGTATTAAATTCGGATGCAATTTCTGTTTTTGATCATCATTAAGAAGGTCGAAGGTATACAGTAAACCTGTAGTGAAGCGTCGAAATCTAAATCTTAACTCACAGGAGTGGTTCAAATCTTAGAACGTTAGAGTGTCAGTTCTCTTGTATATAAGTCGGCATTGTGCCTTTTGTATTAAATTCGGATGCAATTTCTGTGTTTCGTTGTCAATAAGAAGGTCCAAGGAATACAGTAAACCTGATGTGAAGCATCGGAATCTAATACTGGACTCACAGGAGAGGTTCAAATCATAGAAAGTTAGAGTGTCAGTCCACTTCTACTTAAGTCGGCATTGTGCCTTTTGTATTTAATTCGGATGAAATTTCAGTGTTTCATCGTCAATAAGAAGGTCCAAGGTATACAGTAAACCTGAAGTGAAGCATCGGAATCTAAAACTGGACTCACAGGAGAGGTGCAAATCAAAGAAAGTTAGAGTGTCAGTCCTCTTGTACTTAAGTCCGCATTGTGCCTTTTGTATTAAATTCGGATGCAATGTCTGTGTTTCATCGTCATAAAGAAGGTCCAAGGTATACAGTAAACCTGAAGTGAAGTTTCGGAATCTAGAACTGGACTCACAGGAGAATTTCAAATCATAGAAAGTTAGAGTGTCAGTCCTCATGTACTTAAGTCGGCATTGTGCCATTTGTATTAAAATCGGATGCAATTTCTGAGTTTCATCGTCAATAGGAAGGCCCAAGGTATACAGTAAACCTGAAGTGAAGCATCGGAATCTAAAACTGGTCTCACTGGAGAGGTTTAAATCAAAGAAAGTTAGAGTGTCTGTCCTCTTGTACTTAAGTCAGAATTGTGCCCTTTGTATTAAAATCGGATGCAATTTCTGTGTTTCATCGTCAATAAGAGAATCCAAGGTATACAGTAAACCTCAAGTGCAGCATCGGAATCTAAAACTGGACTCACAGGAGAGGTATAAATCAAAGGAAGTTAGAGTGTCTGTCCTCTTGTACTTAAGTCGGCATTGTGCCTTTTGTAATAAATTCGGATGCAAATTCTGTGTTTCATCGTCAATACGAAGGTCCAAGGTATACAGTAAACCTGAAGTGAAGCATCGGAATCTAAAACTGGACTCACAGGAGAGGTTCAAATCATTGAAAGTTAGTGTGTCAGTCCTCTACTACTTACGTCGGCATTGTGCCTTTTGCATTAAATTCGGGTGCAATTTCTGTGTTTCATCGTCAATAAGAAGGTCCAAGGAATACAGTAAACCTGATGTGAAGCATCGGAATCAAAAACTGGACTCACAGGAGAGGTTCAAATCACAGAAAGTTAGAGTGTCAGTCCTCTTGTACTTAAGTCGGCATTGTGCCTTTTGTATTAAATTCGGATGCATTTTCTGTTTTTGATCATCAATAAGAAGGTCCAAGGTATACAGTAAACCCGAAGCGAAGCATTGGAATCTAAAACTGGACTCACAGGAGAGGTTCCAATCATAGAAAGAGTGTCAGTCCTCTTGTACTTAAGTCGGCATTGTGCCTTTTGTATTAAATGCGGATGCAATTTCTGTGTTTCATCGTCAATAAGAAGGTCCAAGGAATACAGTAAACCTGAAGTGAAGCATCGGAATCTAATACTGGACTCACAGGAGAGGTAGAAATCAAAGGAAGTTAGAGTGTCTGTCCTCTTGTACTTAAGTCGGCATTGTGCCTTTTGTATTAAATTCGGATGCAATTTCTGTTTTTGATCATCATTAAGAAGGTCGAAGGTATACAGTAAACCTAAAGTGAAGCGTCGAAATCTAAATCTTAACTCACAGGAGTGATTCACATCATAGAATGTTAGAGTGTCTGTTCTCTTGTATATAAGTCGGCATTGTGCCTTTTGTATTAAATTCGGATGCAATTTCTGTGTTTCGTTGTCAATAAGAAGGTCCAAGGAATACAGTAAACCTGAAGTGAAGCATCGGAATCTAATACTGGACTCACAGGAGAGGTTCAAATCATAGAAAGTTAGAGTGTCAGTCCACTTCTACTTAAGTCGGCATTGTGCCTTTTGTATTAAATTCGGATGAAATTTCTGTGTTTCATCGTCAATAAGAAGGTCCAAGGTATACAGTAAACCTGAAGTGAAGCATCGGAATCTAAAACTGGACTCACAGGAGAGGTGCAAATCAAAGAAAGTTAGAGTGTCAGTCCTCTTGTACTTAAGTCTGCATTGTGCCTTTTGTATTAAATTCGGATGCAATTTCTGTGTTTCATCGTCATAAAGAAGGTCCAAGGTATACAGTAAACCTGAAGTGAAGCTTCGGAATCTAGAACTGGACTCACAGGAGAATTTCAAATCATAGAATGTTAGAGTGTCAGTCCTCATGTACTTAAGTCGGCATTGTGCCATTTGTATAAAAATCGGATGCAATTTCTGAGTTTCATCGTCAATAGGAAGGTCCAAGGTATACAGTAAACCTGAAGTGAAGCATCGGAATCTAAAACTGGTCTCACTGGAGAGGTTTAAATCAAAGAAAGTTAGAGTGTCTGTCCTCTTGTACTTAAGTCGGAATTGTGCCCTTTGTATTAAAATCGTATGCAATTTCTGTGTTTCATCGTCAATAAGAGAATCCAAGGTATACAGTAAACCTCAAGTGCAGCATCGGAATCTAAAACTGGACTCACAGGAGAGGTATAAATCAAAGGAAGTTAGAGTGTCTGTCCTCTTGTACTTAAGTCGGCATTTTGTCTTTTGTAATAAATTCGGATGCAATTTCTGTGTTTCATCGTCAATACGAAGGTCCAAGGTATACAGTAAACCTGAAGTGAAGCATCGGAATCTAAAACTGGACTCACAGGAGAGGTTCAAATCATTGAAACTTAGAGTGTCAGTCCTCTACTACTTACGTCGGCATTGTGCCTTTTGCATTAAATTCGGATGCAATTTCTGTGTTTCATCGTCAATAAGAAGGTCCAAGGAATACAGTAAACCTGATGTGAAGCATCGGAATCAAAAACTGGACTCACAGGAGAGGTTCAAATCACAGAAAGTTAGAGTGTCAGTCCTCTTGTACTTAAGTCGGCATTGTGCCTTTTGTATTAAATTCGGATGCAGTTTCTGTTTTTGATCATCAATAAGAAGGTCCAAGGTATACAGTAACCCTGAAGTGAAGCATTGGAATCTAAAACTGGACTCACAGGAGAGGTTCCAATCATAGAAAGAGTGTCAGTCCTCTTGTACTTAAGTCGGCATTGTGCCTTTTGTATTAAATGCGGATGCAATTTCTGTGTTTCATCGTCAATAAGAAGGTCCAAGGCATACAGTAAACCTGAAGTGAAGCATCGGAATCTAAAACTACACTCACAGGAGAGGCTGAAACCATAGAAAGTTAGAGTTTCAGTTCTCTTGTACTTAAGTCGGCATTGTGCCTATTGTATTAAATTCGGATGCAATTTCAGTGTTTCATCGTCAATAAGATGGTCCAAGGGATACAGTAAACCTGAAGTGAGGCTTCGGAATCTAAAACTGGACTCATAGGAGAGGTTCAAATCACAGAAAGTTAGAGTGTCAGTCCTCTTGTACTTAAGTCGGCATTGTGCCTTTTGTATTAAATTCGGATGCAATTTCAGTGTTTCATCGTCAATAAGATGGTCCAAGGTATACAGTAAACCTGAAGTGAAGCATCGGAATCTAAAACTGGTCTCACTGGAGAGGTTTAAATCAAAGAAAGTTAGAGTGTCTGTCCTCTTGTACTTAAGTCGGCATTGTGCCCTTTGTATTAAAATCGGATGCAATTTCTGTGTTTCATCGTCAACATGGGAATCCAAGGTATACAGTAAACCTCAAGTGCAGCATCGGTATCTAAAACTGGACTCACAGGAGAGGTATAAATCAAAGGAAGTTAGAGTGTCTGTCCTCTTGTACTTAAGTCTGCATTGTGCCTTTTGTAATAAATTCGGATGCAATTTCTGTGTTTCATCGTCAATACGAAGGTAAAAGGTATACAGTAAACCTGAAGTGAAGCATCGGAATCTAAGACTGGAGTCATAGGAGAGGTTCAAATGATTGAAAGTTAGAGTGTCAGTCCTCTACTACTTTCGGCGGCATTGTGCCTTTTGTATTAAATTCGGATGCAATTTCTGTGTTTCATCGTCAATAAGAAGGTCCAATGTATACAGTAAACCTGAAGTGAAGCATCGGAATCTAAAACTGGACTCACAGGACAGGTTCAAATCATAGAAAGTTAAAGTGTCAGTCCACTACTACTTACGTCGGCATTGTGCCTTTTGTATTAAATTCGGATGCAATTTCTGTGTTTCATCGTCAATAAGAAGGTCCAAGGGATACTGTAAACCTGATGAGAAGAATCGGAATCTGAAACTGGACACACAGGAGAGATTCAAATCATGGAAAGTGAGAGTGTCAGTCCTCTTGTACTTAAGTCGGCATTGTGTCTTTTGTATTACATTCGGATGGAAATTCTGAGCTTGATCATCAATAAGAAGGTCCAAGGTATACAGTAAACCTAAAGTGAGGCATCGGAATCTAAAACTGGACTCACAGGAGAGGTCCAAGTCATAGAAAGGTAAAGTGTCACTCCCCTTGTACTTAAGTCGACATTGTGCTCTTTTGTATTAAATTCGGATGCAATTTCTGTGTTTCATCGTCAATAAGATGGTCCAAGGGATACAGTAAACCTGAAGTGAAGCATCGGAATCTAAAACTGGACTCACAGGAGAGGTTCAAAACAGAGAAAGTTAGAGTGTCAGTCCTCTTGTACTTAAGTCGGCTTTGTGACCTTTGTATTAAATTCGGATGCAATTTCTGTGTTTCATCGTCAATAAGAAAGTCCAAGGTATACAGTAAACCCGAAGTGAAGCATCGGAATCCAAAACTGGACTCACAGGAGAGGTTCAAATCATAGAAAGTTAGAGTGTCAGTCCTCTTGTACTTAAGTCTTCATTGTGCCTTTTGTATTAAATTCGGATGCAATTTCTGTGTTTCATCGTCAATAAGAAGGTCCAAGGAATACAGTAACCTTGATGTTAAGCATCGGAATCAAAAACTGGACTCACAGGAGAGGTTCAAATCACAGAAAGTTAGAGTGTCAGTCCTCTTGTACTTAAGTCGGCATTGTGCCTACTGTATTAAATTCGGATGCAGTTTCTGTTTTTGATCATCAACAAGAAGGTCCAAGGTATACAGTAAACCTGAAGTGAAGCATCGGAATCTAAAACTGGACTCACAGGAGAGGTTCCAATCATAGAAAGTTAGAGTGTCAGTCCTCTTGTACTTAAGTCGGCATTGTGCCTTTTGTATTAAATGCGTATGCAATTTCTGTGTTTCATCGTCAATAAGAAGGTCCAAGGTGTACAGTAAACCTGAAGTGAAGCATCGGAATCTAAAACTAGACTTACAGGAGAGGCTCAAACCATAGAAAGTTCGAGTTTCAGTTGTCTTGTACTTAAGTCGGCATTGTGCCTTTTGTATTAAATTCGGATGCAATTTCAGTGTTTCATCGTCAATAAGATGGTCCAAGGGATGCAGTAAACCTAAAGTGAGGCATCGGAATCTAAAACTGGACTCTTAGGAGAGGTTCAAATCACAGAAAGTTAGAGTGTCAGTCCTCTTGTACTGAAGTCGGCATTGTGCCTTTTGTATTAAATTCGGATGCTATTTCTGTTTTTGATCATCAATAAGAAGGTCCAAGGTATACAGTAAACCTGAAGTGAAGCATCGGAATCTAAAACTGGACTCACAGGAGAGGATCAAATCATAGAAATTTAGAGTGTCAGTCCTCTTCTACTTAAGTCGGCATTGTGCTTTTTGTATTAAATTCGGATGAAATGTCTGTGTTTCATCGTCAATAAGAAGGTCCAAGGTATACAGTAAACCTAAAGTGAAGCATCGGAATCTAAAACTGGACTCACAGGAGAGGTGCAAATCAAAGAAAGTTAGAGCGTCAGTCCTCTTGTACTTAAGTCTGCATTGTGCCTTTTATATTAAATTCGGATGCAATTTCTGTGTTTCGTCGTCAATAGGAAGGTCTAAGGTATACAGGAAACCTGAAGTGAAGCATCGGAATCTAAAACTGGACTCACAGGAGAGGTGCAAATCAAAGAAAGTTAGAGCGTCAGTCCTCTTGTACTTAAGTCTGCATTGTGCCTTTTATATTAAATTCGGATGCAATTTCTGTGTTTCGTCGTCATAAGAAGGTCCAAGGTACACAGTAAACATGAAGTGAAGCTTCGGAATCTAGAATTGGACTCACAGGAGAATTTTAAATCATAGAAAGTTAGTGTTCAGTCCTCATGTACTTAAGTCGGCATTGTGCCATTTGTATTAAATTCGGATGCAATTTCTGTGTTTCATCATTAATAGGAAGGTCCAAGGTATACAGTAAACCTGAAGTGAAGCATCGGAATCTAAAACTGGTCTCACTGGAGAGGTTTAAATCAAAGAAAGTTAGAGTGTCGGTCCTCTTGTACTTAAGTTGGCATTGTGCCCTCTGTATTAAATTCGGATGCAATTTCTGTGTTAAATCGTCAATAAGAGAATCCAAGGTATACAGTAAACCTCAAGTGCAGCATCGGAATCTAAAACTGGACTCACAGGAGAGGTATAAATCCAAGGAAGTTAGAGTGTCTGACCTCTTGTACTTAAGTCGGCATTGTGCCTTTTGTAATAAATTCGGATGCAATTTCTGTGTTTCATCGTCAATAAGAAGGTCCAAGGTATACAGTAAACCTGAAGTGAAGCATCGGAATCTAAAACTGGACTCACAGGAGAGGTCCAAGTCATAGAATGGTAAAGTGTCACTCCCCTTGTACTTAAGTCGACATTGTGCTCTTTTGTATTAAATTCGGATGCAATTTCTGTGTTTCATCGTCAATAAGAATGTCCAAGGGATAGAGTGAACCTGAAGTGAAGCATCAGAATCTAAAATTGGACTCACAGGAGAAGTTTAAATCAAAGAAAGTTAGAGTGTCTGTCTTCGTGTACTTAAGTCGGCATTGTGCCTTTTGTATAAAATTCGGATGCAATTTCTGTGTTTCATCGTCAATAAGATGGTCCAAGGGATACAGTAAACCTGAAAAGAAGCATCGAAATCTAAAACTGGACGGACAGGAGAGGTTCAAATCATAGAAAGTTAGAGTGTCAGTCCTCTTGTACGTAAGTCGGCTTTGTGGCTTTTGTATTAATTTCGGATGCAATTTCTGTGTTTCATCGTCAATAAGAAAGTCCAAGGTATACAGTAAACCTGAACTGAAGCATCGGAATCCAAAACTGGACTCACAGGAGAGGTTCAAATCATAGATAGTTAGAGTGTCAGTCCTCTTGTACTTATGTCTTCATTGTGCCTTTTGTATTAAATTCGGATGCAATTTCTGTGTTTCATCGTCAATAAGAAGGTCCAAGGAATACAGTAACCTTGAAGTGAATCATCGGAATCAAAAACTGGACTCACAGGAGAGGTTCAAATCACAGAGAGTTAGATTGTCGGTCCTCTTGCACTTCAGTCGGCATTGTGCCTTCTGTATTAAATTCGGATGCAGTTTCTGTTTTTGATCATCAACAAGAAGGTCCAAGGTATACAGTAAACCTGAAGTGAAGCATCGGAATCTAAAACTGGACTCACAGGAGAGGTGCAAATCAAAGAAAGTTAGGGCGTCAGTCCTCTTGTACTTAAGTCTGCATTGTGCCTTTTATATGAAATTCGGATGCAATTTCTGTGTTTCATCGTCAATAAGAAGGTCCAAGGTATACAGTAAACCTGAAGTGAAGCATCGGAATCTAAAACTGGACTCACAGGAGAGGTGCAAATCTAAGAAAGTTAGAGCGTCAGTCCTCTTGTACTTAAGTCTGCATTGTGCCTTTTATATTAAATTCGGATGCAATTTCTGTGTTTCGTCGTCAATAGGGAGGTCCAAAGTATACAGTAAACCTGAAGTGAAGCATCGGAATCTAAAACTGGACTCACAGGAGAGGTGCAAATCAAAAAAAGGTAGAGCGTCAGTCCTCTTGTACTTACGTCTGCATTGTGCCTTTATATATTGAATTCGGATGCAATTTCTGTGTTTCGTCGTCAATAGGAAGGTCCAAGGTATACAGTAAACCAGAAGTGAAGCATCGGAATCTAAAACTGGACTCACAGGAGAGGTGCAAATCAAAGAAAGTTAGAGCGTCAGTCCTCTTGTACTTAAGTCTGCATTGTGCCTTTTATATTAAATTCGGATGCAATTTCTGTGTTTCGCCGTCATAAGAAGGTCCAAGGTATACAGTAAACCTGAAGTGAAGCTTCGGAATCTAGAATTGGATCACAGGAGAATTTTAAATCATAGAAAGTTAGAGTGTCAGTCCTCATGTACTTAAGTCGGCATTGTGCCATTTGTATTAAATTCGGATGCAGTTTCTGTGTTTCATCGTCAATAGGAAGGTCCAAGGTAAACAGTAAACCTGAAGTGAAGCATCGGAATCTAAAACTGGTCTCACTGGAGAGGTTTAAGTCAAAGAAAGTTAGAGTGTCGGTCCCCTTGTACTTAAGTCGGCATTGTGACCTCCGTATTAAATTCGGATGCAATTTCTGTGTTAAATCGTCAATAAGAGAATCCAAGGTATACAGTAAACCTCAAGTGCAGCGTGGAATCTAAAACTGGACTCACAGGAGAGGTATAAATCAAAGGAAGTTAGAGTGTCTGTCCTCTTGTACTTAAGTCGGCATTGTGCCTTTTGTAATAAATTCGGATGCAATTTCTGTGTTTCATAGTCAATAAGAAGGTCCAAGGTATACAGTAAACCTTAAGTGAAGCATCGGAATCTAAAACTGGACTCACAGGAGAGGTTCAAATCATAGAAAGTTAAAGTGTCAGTCCTCTATTACTTACGTCGGCATTGTGCCTTTTGTATTAAATTCGGATGCAATTTCTGTGTTTCATCGTCAATAAGAGAATCCAAGGTATACAGTAAACCTCAAGTGCAGCATCGGAATCTAAAACTGGACTCACAGGAAAGGTATAAATCAAAGGAAGTTAGAGTGTCTGTCCTCTTGTACTCAAGTCGGCATTGTGCCTTTTGTAATAAATTCGGATGCAATTTCTGTGTTTCATCGTCAATAAGAAGGTCCAAGGTATACAGTAAACCTGAAGTGAAGCATCGGAATCTGAAACTGGACTCACAGGAGAGGTTCAAATCATAGAAAGTTAAAGTGTCAGTCTTCTACTACTTACGTCGGCATTGTGCCTTTTGTATTAAAATCGGATGCCATTTCTGTGTTTCATCGTCAATAAGAAGGTCCAAGGGATACAGTAAACCTGATGAGAAGAATCGGAAACTGAAACTGGACTCACAGGAGAGGTTCAAATCATGGAAAGTGAGAGTGTCAGTCCTCTTGTACTTAAGCCGGCATTGTGTCTTTTGTATTAAATTTGGATGCAAATTCTGTGTTTGATCATCAATAAGAAGGTCCAAGGTATACAGTAAACCTTAAGTGAATCATCGGAATCTACAACTGGACTCACAGGAGACGTTCAAATTATAGAAAGTTACAGTGTCAGTCCTCTGGTACTTAAGTCGGCATTGTGCCTTTTGGATTAAATTCAATTGCAATTTCTGTGTTTCATCGTCAATAAGAAGGTCCAAGGGATACAGTAAACCTGAAGCGAAGCATCGGAATCTAAAACTGGTCTCACAGGAGAAGTTTAAATCAAAGAAAGTAAGAGTGTCTGTCCTCATTTACTTAAGTCGACATTGTGATTTTGTATTAAATTTGTGTGCAATTTCTGTGTTTCATCGGCAATAAGATGGTCCAAGGGATACAGTAAACCTGAAGTGAAGCATCGGAATCTAAAACTGGACTCACAGGAGAGGTTCAAATCATGGAAAGTTAGAGTGTCAGTCCTCTTGTACTTAAGTCGGCTTTGTGGCTTTTGTATTAAATTCGGATGCAATTTCTGTGTTTCATTGTCAATAAGAAAGTCCAAGGTATACAGTAAACCTGAAGTGAAGCATCGGAATCCAATACTGGACTCACAGGAGAGGTTCAAATCATAGAAAGTTAGAGTGTCAGTCCTCTTGTACTTAAGTCAGCATTGTGCTTTTGTATTAAATGCGTATGCAATTTCTGTGTTTCATCGTCAATAAGAAGGTCCAAGGTATACAGTAAACCTGAATTGAAGCATCGGAATCTAAAACTAGACTCACAGGAGAGGCTCAAACCATAGAAAGTTCGAGATTCAGTTCTCTTGTACTTAAGTCGGCATTGTGCCTTTTGTATTAAATTCGGATGCAATTTCTGTGTTTCGTCGTCATAAGAAGGTCCAAGGTATACAGTAAACCTGAAGTGAAGCTTCGGAATCTAGAATTGGACTCACAGGAGAATTTTAAATCATAGAAAGTTAGAGTGTCAGTCCTCATGTACTTAAGTCGGCATTGTGCCTTTTGTAATAAATTCGGATGCAATTTCTGTGTTTCATCGTCAATAAGAAGGTCCAAGGTATACAGTAAACCTGAAGTGAAGCATCGGAATCTAAAACTGGACTCACAGGAGAGGTTCAAATCATAGAAAGTTAAAGTGTCAGTCCTCTGCTACTTACGTCGGCATTGTGCCTTTTGTATTAAATTCGGATGCAATTTCTGTGTTCCATCGTCAATACGAAGGTCCAAGGTATACAGTAAACCTGAAGTGAAGCATCGGAATCTAAAACTAGACTCACAGGAGAGGCTCAAACCATAGAACGTTAGTGTGTCAGTCCTCTTGTATATAAGTCGGCATTGTGCCTTTTGTATTAAATTCGGATGACATGTCTGTGTTTCATCGTCAATAAGAAGGTCCAAGGTATACAGTAAAACTGAAGTGAAGCATCGGAATCTAAAACTGGACTCACAGGAGAGGTGCAAATCAAAGAAAGTTAGAGCGTCAGTCCTCTTGTACTTAAGTCTGCATTGTGCCTTTTATATTAAATTCGGATGCAATTTCTGTGTTTCGTCGTCATAAGAAGGTCCAAGGTATACAGTAAACCTGACGTGAAGCTTCGGAATCTAGAATTGGACTCACAGGAGAATTTTAAATCATAGAAAGTTAGAGTGTCAGTCCTCATGTACTTAAGTCGGCATTGTGCCATTTGTATTAAATTCGGATGCAATTTCTGTGTTTCATCGTCAATAGGAAGGTCCAAGGTATACAGTAAACCTGAAGTGAAGCATCGGAATCTAAAACTGGTCTCACTGGAGAGATTTAAATCAAAGAAAGTTAGAGTGTCGGTCCTCTTGTACTTAAGTCGGCATTGTGCCCTTTGTATTAAATTCGGATGCAATTTCTGTGTTTCATCGTCAATAAGAGAATCCAAGGTATACAGTAAACCTCAAGTGCAGCATCGAAATCTAAAACTGGACTCACAGGAGAGGTATAAATCAAAGGAAGTTAGAGTGTCTGTCCTCTTGTACTTAAGTCGGCATTGTGCCTTTTGTAATAAATTCGGATGCAATTTCTGTGTTTCATCGTCAATACGAAGGTCCAAGGTATACAGTAAACCTGAAGTAAAGCATCGGATTCTAAAACTGGACTCACAGGAGATTTTGAAATCATTGAAAGTTAAAGTGTCAGTCCTCTACTACTGACGTCGGCATTGTGCCTTTTGTATTAAATTCGGATGCAATTTCTGTGTTTCATCGTCAATAAGAAGGTCCAAGGGATACAGTAAACCTGAAGAGAAGAATCGGAATCTGAAACTGGACTCACAGGAGAGGTTCAAATCATGGAAAGTGAAGGTGTCAGTCCTCTTGTACTTAAGTCGGCATTGTGTCTTTTGTATTAAATTCGGATGCAATTTCTGTGTTTCATCGTCAATAAGAGAATCCAAGGTATACAGTAAACCTCAAGTGCAGCATTGGAATCTAAAACTGGACTCACAGGAGAGGTATTAATCAAAGGAAGTTAGAGTGTCTGTCCTCTTGTACTTAAGTCGGCATTGTGCCTTTTGTAATAAATTCGGATGCAATTTCTGTGTTTCATCGTCAATAAGAAGGTCCAAGGTATACAGTAAACCTGAAGGGAAGCATCGGAATCAAAAACTGGACTCACAGGAGAGGTTCAAATCGTAGAAAGTTAAAGTGTCAGTCCTCTACTACTTACGTCGGCATTGTGCCTTTTGAATTAAATTCGGATGCAATTTCTGTGTTTCATCGTCAATAAGAGAATCCAAGGTATACAGTAAACCTCAAGTGCAGCATCGGAATCTAAAACTGGACTCACAGGAGAGGTATAAATCAAAGGAAGTTAGAGTGTCTGTCCTCTTGTACTTAAGTCGGAATTGTGCCTTTTGTAATAAATTCGGATGCAATTTCTGTGTTTCATCGTCAATAAGAAGGTCCAAGGTATACAGTAAACCTGAAGTGAAGCATCGGAATCTAGAACTGGACTCACAGGAGAGGTTCAAATCATAGAAAGTTAAAGTGTCAGTCCTCTACTACTTACGTCGGCATTGTGCCTTTTGTATTAAAATCGGATGCAATTTCTGTGTTTCATCGTCAATAAGAAGGTCCAAGGGATACAGTAAACATGATGAGAAGAATCGGAAACTTAAACTGGACTCACAGGAGAGGTTCAAATCATGGAAAGTGAGAGTGTCAGTCCTCTTGTACTTAAGTCGGCATTGTGTCTTTTGTATTAAATTTGGATGCAAATTCTGTGTTTGATCATCAATAAGAAGGTCCAAGGTATACAGTAAACCTTAAGTGAATCATCGGAATCTACAACTGGACTCACAGGAGACGTTCAAATCATAGAAAGTTACAGTGTCAGTCCTCTGGTACTTAAGTCGGCATTGTGCCTTTTGGATTAAATTCGGATGCAATTTCTGTGTTTCATCGTCAATAAGAAGGTCCAAGGGATACAGTAAACCTGAAGTGAAGCTTCGGAATCTAAAACTGGTCTCACAGGAGAAGTTTAAATCAAAGAAAGTAAGAGTGTCTGTCCTCATTTACTTAAGTCGACATTGTGCTTTTGTATTAAATTTGGGTGCAATTTCTGTGTTGCATTGGCAATAAGATGGTCCAAGGGATACAGTAAACCTGAAGTGAAGCATCGGAATCTAAAACTGGACTCACAGGAGAGGTTCAAATCATAGAGAGTTAGAGTGTCTGTCCCCTTGTACTTAAGTCGGCTTTGTGGCTTTTGTATTAAATTCGGATGCAATTTCTGTGTTTCATTGTCAATAAGAAAGTCCAAGGTATACAGTAAACCTGAAGTGAAGCATCGGAATCCAAAACTGGACTCACAGGAGAGGTTCAAATCATAGAAAGTTAGAGTGTCAGTCCTCTTGTACTTAAGTCTTCATTGTGCCTTTTGTATTAAATTCGGATGCAATTTCTGTGTTTCATCGTCAATAAGAAGGTCCAAGGAATACAGTACGCTTGATGTGAAGCATCGGAAACAAAAACTGGACTCACAGGAGAGGTTCAAATCACAGAAAGTTAGAGTGTCAGTCCTCTTGTACTTAAGTCGGCATTGTGCCTTCTGTATTAAATTCGGATGCAGTTTCTGTTTTTGATCATCAACAAGAAGGTCCAAGGTATACAGTAAACCTGAAGTGAAGCATCGGAATCTAAAACTGGACTTACAGGAGGGGCTCAAACCATAGAAAGTTCGAGTTTCAGTTCTCTTGTACTTAAGTCGGCATTGTGCCTTTTGTATTAAATTCGGATGCAATTTCTGTGTTTCGTCGTCATAAGAAGGTCCAAGGTATACAGTAAACCTGAAGTGAAGCTTCGGAATCTAGAATTGGACTCACAGGAGAATTTTAAATCAATGAAAGTTAGAGTGTCAGTCCTCATGTACTTAAGTCGGCATTGTGCCATTTGTATTAAATTCGGATGCAATTTCTGTGTTTCATCGTCAATAGGAAGGTCCAAGGTATACAGTAAACCTGAAGTGAAGCATCGGAATCTAAAACTGGTCTCACTAGAGAGGTTTAAATCAAAGTAAGTTAGAGTGTCGGTCCTCTTGTACTTAAGTCGACATTGTGCCCCTTGTATTAAATTCGGATGCAATTTCTGTGTTTCATCGTCAATAAGAGAATCCAAGGTATACAGAAAACCTCAAGTGCAGCAGCGGAATCTAAAACTGGACTCACAGGACAGGTATAAATCAAAGGAAGTCAGAGTGTCTGTCCTCTTGTACTTAAGTCGGCATTGTGCCTTTTGTAATAAATTCGGATGCAATTTCTGTGTTTCATCGTCAATAAGAAGGTCCAAGGTATACAGTAAACCTGAAGTGAAGCATCGGAATCTAAAACTGGACTCACAGGAGAGGTTCAAATCATAGAAAGTTAGTCAGTCCTCTAGTACTTACGTCGGCATTGTGCCTTTTGTATTAAATTCGGATGCAATTTCTGTGTTTCATCGTCAATAAGAAGGTCCAAGGGATACAGTAAACCTGAAGAGAAGAATCAGAATCTAAAACTGGACTCCCAGGAGAGGTTCAAATCATGGAAAGTGAGAGTGTCTGTCCACTTGTACTTAAGTCGGCATTGTGTCTTTTGTATTAAATTCGGATGCAATTTCTGTGTTTGATCATCAATAAGAAGGTCCAAGGTATACAGTAAACGTTAAGTGAATCATCGGAATCTAAAACTGGACTCACAGGAGACGTTCAAATCATAGAAAGTTACAGTGTCAGTCCTCTAGTACTTAAGTCGGCATTGTGCCTTTTGTATTAAATTCGGATGCAATTTCTATGCTTCATCGTCAATAAGAAGGTCCAAGGTATACAGTAAAACTGAAGGGAAGCATCGGTATCCAAAACTGGACTCACAGGAGAGGTTCACATCATCAAAAGTTAGAGCGTCAGTCCTCTTGTACTTAAGTTGGCATTGTGCCAATGTATTAAATTCGGATGCAATTTTCGTGTTTCATCGACAATAAGATGGTCCAAGGGATACACTAAACCTGAAGCGAAGCATCGGAATCTAAAACTGGAGCCACAGGAGAAGTTCAAATCATAGAAAGTTAGAGTGTCAGTTCATTTCTACTTACGTCGGCATTGTGCGTTTTGTATTAAATTCAGATGGAATTTCTGTGTTTCATTGTCAATAAGAAGGTCCAAAGTATACAGTAAACCGGAAGTGGATCATCGGAATCTAAAACTATACTCACAGGAGAGGTATAAATCAAATAAAGTTAGAGTGTCTGTCCTATTGTACTTAAGTCTGCATTGTGCCTTTTGTATTAAATTCGGATGGAATTTCTATGATTCATCGTCAATAAGAAGGTACCAAGGGATACAGTAAACCGGAAGTGAAGCATCGGAATCTAAAAGTGGACTCACAGGAGAGGTTTATATCAAAGATAGTTAGAGTGTCAGTCCTCTTGTACTTAAGTCGGCATTGTGCCTTTTGTATTAAATTCGGATGCAATTTCTGTGTTTCATCGTCAATAAGAAGGTCCAAGGTATACAATAAACCTGAAGGGAAGCATAGGAATCTTAAACTGGACTCACAGGAGAGGTTCAAATCATAGACAGTTAGAGTGTCAGTCCTCTTGTACTTAAGTCTGCATTGTGCTTTTTGTATTAAATTCGGATGCAATTTCTGTGTTTCATCGTCAATAAGAAAGTCCAAGGGATACAGTAAACCTGAAGTGAAGCATCGGAATCTAAAACTGGACTCACAGGAGTGGTTCAAATCATAGAAAGTTAGAGTGTCAGTCCTCTTGCAATTTAGTCTGCATTGTGCCTTTTGTAATAAGTTTCCATGCAATTTCTGTGTTTCATCGTCAATAAGAACGTCTAAGGGATACAGTAAAACTGATGTGAAGCATCGGAATCTAAAACTGGACTCACAATAGACGTTCAAATCATAGAAAGTTAGAGTCTCAGTCCTCTTGTACTTAAATCTGCATTGTGCCTTTTGTAATAAATTCGGATGTAATTTCTGTGATTCATCGTCAATAAGAACGTCCAAGTTATATAGGAAACCTGAAGTGAAGCATCGGAATCTAAAACTGGACTCACAGGAGAGGTTTAAATCATATAGAGTCAGAGTGTCAGTCCTCTTGTACTTTAGTCTTCATTGTGCCTTTTGTAATAAATTCGGATGCAATTTCTGTGTTTCATAGTCAATAAGAATTTCCAAGGTATACAGTAAACCTGAAGTGAAGCATCGGAATCTAAAACTGGGCTCACAGGAGAGGTTTAAATCAAAGAAAGTAAGAATGTCTGTCCTCTTGTACTTAAGTCGGCATTGTGCATTTTGTATTAAAGTTGAATGCAATTTCTGTGCTTCATAGTCATTAAGAAGGTCCAAAGTATGTAGTAAACTTGAAGTGAAGCATCGGAATCTAAAACTGGACTCACAGGAGAGGTTCAAATCATAGAAAGCGAGAGTGTCAGCCCTTTTGTACTTATGTCGGCATTGTGCCTTTTGTATTAAATTCGGATGCAGTTTCTGCGTTTGATCATCAATAAGAAGGTCCAAGGTATACAGTAAACCTGAACTGAAGCATCGGAATCTAAAACTCAACTCACAGGAGAGGTTCAACTCATAGAAAGTTATAGTGTCAGTCCTCATGTACTTAAGTCGGCATTGTGCCTTTTGTATTAAATTCGGATGCAATGTCTGTGTTTCATCGTCAATAAGAAGGTTAAAGGTATACAGTAAACATGAAGTGAAGCATCGGAATCTAAAACTGGAGTCACAGGAGAGGTTCAAATCATAGGAAGTTAGAATGTCAGTCCTCTTGTACTTAAGTCGACATTGTGCCTTTTGTATTAAATTCGGATGCAATTACTATGTTTCAACGTCAGTAAGAAGGTCCAAGGTATACAGTAAACCTGAAGTGAAGCATCGGAATCTAAGACTGGACCCACAAGAGAGGTTCAAATCATAGAAAGTTAGAGTGTCAGTCCTCTTGTACTTAGGTCTTCATTGTAAATTTTGTATTAAATTCTGATGCAATTTCTGTATTTCATCGTCAATAAGAGGGTCCAAGGTATACAGTAAACCTGAAGTGAAGCTTCGGAATCTAAAACTGGACTCACAGGAGAGGGTCAATTCATTGAAAGTTAGAGTGTCAGTCCTCTTGTACTGAAGACGGCATTGTGACTCTTGTATTAAATTCGGATGCAATTTCTGTGTTTCATCATCAATAAGAAGGTCCAAGGTATACAGTAAACCTGAAGGGAAGCATCGGAATCTAAAACTGGACTCACCGGAAAGGGTTTAAATCAAAGAAAGTTAGAGTGTCTGTCCACTTGTACTTAAGTCGCATTGTGCCTTTTGTATTAAATTCGGATGCAATTTCTGTGTTTCATCCTCAATAAGAAAGTCCAAGGTATACAGTAAACCTGAAGTGAAGCATCCGAATCAAAAACTGGACTCACAGGAGAGGTTTAATTCAAAGGAAGTTAGAGTGTCTGTCCTCTTGCACCTAAGTCGGCATTGTGCCTTTTGTAATAAATTCAGATGCAATTTCTGTGTTTCATCGTCTATACGAAGGTCCAAGGTATTCAGTAAACCTGAAGTGAAGCATCGGAATCTGAAAAATGGACTCACAGGAGAGGTTCAAATCATAGAAAGTTATAGTGTCGGTCCTCTTGTACTTAAGTCGGCATTGTGCCTTTTGTATTAAATTCGGATACAATAACTCTGTTTCATCGTCAATCAGAAGGTCCAAGGTATACAGTAAACCATGAAGTGAAGCATCGGAATCTAAAGCTAGACTCACAGGAGAGGTTCAAATCATAGAAAGTTAGAGTGTCAGTCCTCTTGTACTTAAATCGGCATTGTGACTCATGTATTAAATTAAAATGTAATTTCGATGTTTCATCGTCAGTAAGAAGGTCCAAGGGATACAGTAAACCGGAAGTGAAGCATCGGAATCTAAAACTGGACTCAAAGGAGAGGTTCAAATCATAGAAAGTTAGAGTGTCAGTCCTCTTGTACTTAAGTCGGCATTGTGCCTTTTTATTAAATTCGGATGCAATTTCTGTGTTTCATCGTCAATAAGAAGGTCCAAGGTATACAGTAAACCTGAAGTGAAGCATTGGAATCCTAAACTGGACTCACAGGAGAGGTTCATATCATAGAAAGTTAGAGTGTCAGTCCTCTTGTACTTAAGTCTGCATTGTGCTTTTTGTATTAAATTCGGATGCAATTTCTGTGTTTCATCTTCAATAAGAAGGTCCAAGGGATACAGTAAACCTGAAGTGAAGCATCGGAATCTAAAACTGGACTCACAGGAGTGGTTCAAATCATAGAAAAATAGAGTGTCAGTCCTCTTGTAATTAAGTCTGCATTGTGCCTTTTGTAATAAGTTCCCATGCAATTTCTGTGTTTCATCGTCAATAAGAACGTCCATGTTAAGCAGGAAACCTGAAGTGAAGCATCGGAATCTATAACTGGACTCACAGGAGAGGTTCAAATCATAGAGCGTCAGAGTGTCAGTCCTTTTGTACTTTAGTCATCATTGTGCCTTTTGTATTAATTTCGGATGCAATTTCTGTGTTTCATCGTCAATAAGAATTTTTAAGGTATACAGTAAACCTGAAGTGAAGCATCGGAATCTAAAACTGGGCTCACAGGAGAGGTTTAATTCAAAGAAAGTAAGAATGTCTGTCCTCTTGTACTTAAGTCGGCATTGTGCCTTTTGTATTAAATTCGGATGCAATTTCTGTGATTCATCGTCAATAAGAAGGTCCAAGGGATACAGTAAACCGGAAGTGAAGCATCGGAATCTAATACTGGACTCACAGGAGAGGTTTAAATAAAAGAGAGTTCAAGTGTGTGTCCTCTGTACATAAGTCGGCATTGTGCCATATGTATTAAATTCGAATGCAATTTCTGTTTTTCATCGTAAATGAGAAGGTCCAAGGTATACAGTAAACCTAAAGTGAAGCATCGGAATCTGAAACTGGACTCGTGGGAGAAGTTCCAATCATAGAGAGTTAGAGTGTCAGTCCTCTTGTACATAAGTCGGCATTATGCCTTTTGTATTAAATTCGGATGCAATTTCTGTGTTTCATAGTCAATAAGAAGGTCTTAGGAATACTGTTAACCTGAAGTGAAGCATCAGAAACTAAAACTGGTCTGACAGGAGAGGTTCAAATCATAGAAAGTTAGAGTGTCTGTCCTCTTGTACTTAAGTCGGCATTGTGCCTTTTGTATTAAATTCGGATGCAAAAAATGTGTTTCATCGTCAATAAGAAAGTCCAACGTATACAGTAAACCTAAAGTGAAGCATCGGAATCAGAATCTGGACTCACAGGAGAGGTTTAAATCAAAGGAAGATAGAGTGTCTGTCCTCTTGCACTTAAGTCGGAATTGTGCCTTTTGTAATTGATTCGGATACAATTTCTGTGTTTCATCGTCAATAAGAAGGTCCAAGGTATTCAGTAAACCTGAAGTGAAGCATCGGAATCTGAAAAATGGTCTCACAGGAGAGGTTCAAATCATAGAAGGTTAGAGTGTCGGTCCTCTTGTACTTAAGTCGGCATTGTGCCTTTTGTATTAAATTCGGATGCAATTTCTGTGTTTCATCGTCAATAAGATGGTCCAAGGTATACAGTGAACCTGAAGTGAAGCATCAGATTCTGAAACTGGACTCATAGGAGAAGTACAAATCATAGAAAGTTAGAGCGTCAGTCCTCTTGTACTTAAGTCGACATTATTCATTTTGTATTAAATTCGGATGCAATTTCTGTGTTTCATCTTCAGTACGAACGTCTTAGGTATACTGTAAACCTGAAGTGAAGCATCGGAATCTAAAACTGGACTCACAGGAGAGGTTCAAATCATAGAAAGTTAGAGTGTCAGTCCTCTTGTACTTAAGTTGGCATTGTGCCTTTTGTATTAAATTCGGATTCAATTTCTGCGTTTCATCGTCAATAAGAAGATCCAAGGTATACAGTAAACCTGAATTGTAGCATCGGAATCTAAAAATGGACTCACAGGAGAGGTTCAAATCATAGAAAGTTAGAGTGTCAGTCCTCTTGTACTTAAGTCGGCATTGTGCTTTTTGTATTAAATTCGGATGCAATTTCTGTGTTTAATCGTCAATAAGAAGGTCCAAGGGATACAGTAAACCTGAAGTGAAGCAACGGAATCTAAAACTGGTCTCACAGGAGAGGTTCAAATCATAGAATGTTAGAGTGTCAGTCCTCATATAATTAAGTCTGCATTGTGCCTTTTGTAATAAGTTCCCATGCAATTTCTGTGTTTCATCGTCAATAAGAAGGTCCAAGGGATACAGTAAACCTGAAGTGAAGCATCGGAATCTAAAACTGGACTTACAGGAGACGTTCAAATCATAGATAGTTAGAGTGTCAGTCCTCTTGTACATAAGCCTGCATTGTGCCTTTTGTATTAAATTCGGATGCAATTTCTGTGTTTCATCGTCAATAAGATGGTCCAAGGTATACAGTATACCTGAAGTGAAGCATCGGAATCTAAAACTGGACTCACAGGAGAGGTTCAAATCATAGGAAGTTAAAGTGTCATCCCTCTACTACTTACGTCGCCATTGTGCCTTTTGTATTAAATTCGGATCCAATTTCTGTGTTTCATCGTCAATAAGATGGTCCAAGGTATACAGTAAACCTGAAGTGAAGCATCAGATTCTGAAACTGGACTCATAGGAGAAGTACAAATCATAGAAAGTTAGAGCGTCAGTCCTCTTGTACTTAAGTCGACATTATTCATTTTGTATTAAATTCGGATGCAATTTCTGTGTTTCATCTTCAGTACGAACGTCTTAGGTATACTGTAAACCTGAAGTGAAGCATCGGAATCTAAAACTGGACTCACAGGAGAGGTTCAAATCATAGAAAGTTAGAGTGTCAGTCCTCTTGTACTTAAGTTGGCATTGTGCCTTTTGTATTAAATTCGGATTCAATTTCTGCGTTTCATCGTCAATAAGAAGATCCAAGGTATACAGTAAACCTGAATTGTAGCATCGGAATCTAAAAATGGACTCACAGGAGAGGTTCAAATCATAGAAAGTTAGAGTGTCAGTCCTCTTGTACTTAAGTCGGCATTGTGCTTTTTGTATTAAATTCGGATGCAATTTCTGTGTTTAATCGTCAATAAGAAGGTCCAAGGGATACAGTAAACCTGAAGTGAAGCAACGGAATCTAAAACTGGTCTCACAGGAGAGGTTCAAATCATAGAATGTTAGAGTGTCAGTCCTCATATAATTAGGTCTGCATTGTGCCTTTTGTAATAAGTTCCCATGCAATTTCTGTGTTTCATCGTCAATAAGAAGGTCCAAGGGATACAGTAAACCTGAAGTGAAGCATCGGAATCTAAAACTGGACTTACAGGAGACGTTCAAATCATAGATAGTTAGAGTGTCAGTCCTCT
This sequence comes from Schistocerca serialis cubense, assembly GCF_023864345.2. Classification (NCBI taxonomy): domain Eukaryota; kingdom Metazoa; phylum Arthropoda; class Insecta; order Orthoptera; family Acrididae; genus Schistocerca; species Schistocerca serialis. The sequence goes on from NC_064639.1 coordinate 79,844,287, forward strand.
TGTACATAAGCCTGCATTGTGCCTTTTGTATTAAATTCGGATGCAATTTCTGTGTTTCATCGTCAATAAGATGGTCCAAGGTATACAGTATACCTGAAGTGAAGCATCGGAATCTAAAACTGGACTCACAGGAGAGGTTCAAATCATAGGAAGTTAAAGTGTCATCCCTCTACTACTTACGTCGCCATTGTGCCTTTTGTATTAAATTCGGATCCAATTTCTGTGTTTCATCGTCAATAAGAAGGTCCAAGGGATGCAGTAAACCTGAAGTGAATCATCGGAATCTAAAACTGGACTCACAGGAGAGGTTTAAATCATAGAAAGTGAGAGTGTCAGTCCTCTTGTACTCAAGTCGGCATTGTGCATTTTGTTATAAATTCGAATGCAATTTCTGATTTTCATCGTCAATAAGAAGGTCCAAGGGATACAGTAAACCTGAAGTGAGGCATCGGAATCTACAACTGGACTCACAGGAGAGGTTCAAATCATAGAAAGTTTGAGTGTCAGTCCTCTTGTACTTAAGTTGGCATTGTGCCTTTTGTATTAAATTCGGATGCAATTTCTGTGTTTCATTGTCAATAAGAAGGTCCTAGGTATACTGTAAACCTGAAGTGAAGATTGGAAAATAAAACTGGACTCACTGGAGAGGTTCCAATAATAGAAAGTTGGAGGGTCAGTCCTCTTGTACTTAAGTCGGCATTGTGCCGTTTGTATTAAATTCGGATGCAATTTCTGTGTTTCATCGTCAATAAGAAGGTCTTAGGTATACTGTAAACCTGAAGGGAAGTTTGGAATCTAAAACTGGACTCACACTAGAGGTTTAAATCAAAGAATGTTAGTGTGTCTTTCCTCTTGTACTTAAGACGGCATTGTGCCTTTTGTATTAAATTCGGATGCAATTTCTATGTTTCATCGTCATTAAGAAGGTCCAAGGGATACAGTAAACCTGAATTGAAGCATCGGAATCTAAAACTGGGCTCACAGGAGAGGTTTAAATCAAAGAAGGTTAGAGTGTCTGTCCTCTTGTACTTAAGTCGGCATTGTGCCTTTTGTATTAAATTCGGATGCAATTTCTGTGTTTCATCGTCAATAAGAAAGTCCAAGGTATACAGTAAACCTGAAGTGAAGCATCGGAATCTAAAACTGGTCTCACAGGAGAGGTTTAATTCAAAGGAAGTTAGTGTGTCTGTCCTCTTGCACTTAAGTCGGCATTGTGCCTTTTGTAATAAATTCGGATGCAATTTCTGTGTTTCATCGTCAATATGAAGGTCCAAGGTATACAGTAAACCTGTAGTGAAGCATAGGAATATAAAACTGAACTCACAGGAGAGGTTCAAATCATAGAAAGTTAGAGTGTCAGTCCTCTTGTACTTAGGTCTGCATTGTGCCTTTTGTATTAAATTCGGATGCAATTTCTGTGTTTCATCGTAAATAAGATGGTCCAAGGTATACAGTAAACCTGAAGTGAAGCATCGGAATCTAAAACTGGACTCACAGGAGAGGTTCAAATCATTGGAAGTTAAAGTGTCATCCCTCTACTACTTACGTCGCCATTGTGCCTTTTGTATTAAATTCGGATGCAATTTCTGTGTTTCATCGTCAATAAGAGCGTCCAAGGGATACAGTAAACCTGAAGTGAAGCATCGGAATCTAAAACTGGACATACAGGAGAGGTTTAAATCAAAGAAACTTAGAGTGTCCGTCCTCTTGTACTTAAGTCGACATTGTGCATTTTGTATTAAATTCGGATGCAATTTCTGTGTTTTATCGTCATTAAGAAAGTCCAAAGGATACAGTAAACCTGAAGTGAAGCATCGGAAACTAAAACTGGACCCACACGAGAGGTTCAAATCATAGAAAGTGAGAGTGTCAGTCCTCTTGTACTTAAGTCGGCATTGTGCCTTTTGTAATAAATTCAGACGCAATTTCTGTGTTTCATCGTCAATAAGAAAGTCCAAGGTATACAGTAAACCTGAGGTGAAGCATCGGAATCTAAAACTGGACTTACAGGAAAGGTTTAAATCAAAGGAAGTTAGAGTGTATGTCCTCTTGCACTTAAGTCGGCATTGTGCCTTTTTTAATAAATTCGGATGCAATTTCTATGTTTCATCGTCAATAAGAAGGTCCAATGTATACAGTAAACCTGAAGTGAAGCATCGGAATCTAAAACTGGACTCACAAGAGAGGTTCAAATCATAGATAGTTAGAGCGTCCGTCCTCTTGTACATAAGCCTGCATTGTGCCTTTTGTATTAAATTCGGATGCAATTTCTGTGTTTCATCGTCAATAAGATGGTCCAAGGTATACAGTATACCTGAAGTGAAGCATCGGAATCTAAAACTGGACTCACAGGAGAGGTTCAAATCATAGGAAGTTAAAGTGTCATCCCTCTACTACTTACGTCGCCATTGTGCCTTTTGTATTAAATTCGGATCCAATTTCTGTGTTTCATCGTCAATAAGAAGGTCCAAGGGATGCAGTAAACCTGAAGTGAATCATCGGAATCTAAAACTGGACTCACAGGAGAGGTTTAAATCATAGAAAGTGAGAGTGTCAGTCCTCTTGTACTCAAGTCGGCATTGTGCATTTTGTTATAAATTCGAATGCAATTTCTGATTTTCATCGTCAATAAGAAGGTCCAAGGGATACAGTAAACCTGAAGTGAGGCATCGGAATCTACAACTGGACTCACAGGAGAGGTTCAAATCATAGAAAGTTTGAGTGTCAGTCCTCTTGTACTTAAGTTGGCATTGTGCCTTTTGTATTAAATTCGGATGCAATTTCTGTGTTTCATTGTCAATAAGAAGGTCCTAGGTATACTGTAAACCTGAAGTGAAGATTGGAAAATAAAACTGGACTCACTGGAGAGGTTCCAATAATAGAAAGTTGGAGGGTCAGTCCTCTTGTACTTAAGTCGGCATTGTGCCGTTTGTATTAAATTCGGATGCAATTTCTGTGTTTCATCGTCAATAAGAAGGTCTTAGGTATACTGTAAACCTGAAGGGAAGTTTGGAATCTAAAACTGGACTCACACTAGAGGTTTAAATCAAAGAATGTTAGTGTGTCTTTCCTCTTGTACTTAAGACGGCATTGTGCCTTTTGTATTAAATTCGGATGCAATTTCTATGTTTCATCGTCATTAAGAAGGTCCAAGGGATACAGTAAACCTGAATTGAAGCATCGGAATCTAAAACTGGGCTCACAGGAGAGGTTTAAATCAAAGAAGGTTAGAGTGTCTGTCCTCTTGTACTTAAGTCGGCATTGTGCCTTTTGTATTAAATTCGGATGCAATTTCTGTGTTTCATCGTCAATAAGAAAGTCCAAGGTATACAGTAAACCTGAAGTGAAGCATCGGAATCTAAAACTGGTCTCACAGGAGAGGTTTAATTCAAAGGAAGTTAGTGTGTCTGTCCTCTTGCACTTAAGTCGGCATTGTGCCTTTTGTAATAAATTCGGATGCAATTTCTGTGTTTCATCGTCAATATGAAGGTCCAAGGTATACAGTAAACCTGAAGTGAAGCATAGGAATATCAAACTGAACTCACAGGAGAGGTTCAAATCATAGAAAGTTAGAGTGTCAGTCCTCTTGTACTTAGGTCTGCATTGTGCCTTTTGTATTAAATTCGGATGCAATTTCTGTGTTTCATCGTAAATAAGATGGTCCAAGGTATACAGTAAACCTGAAGTGAAGCATCGGAATCTAAAACTGGACTCACAGGAGAGGTTCAAATCATAGAAAGTTAAAGTGTCATCCCTCTACTACTTACGTCGCCATTGTGCCTTTTGTATTAAATTCGGATGCAATTTCTGTGTTTCATCGTCAATAAGAGGGTCCAAGGGATACAGTAAACCTGACATGAAGCATCGGAACCTAAAACTGGCCTCACAGGAGAGGTTTAAATAAAAGAAAGTTAGAGTGTCTGTCCTCTTGTACTTTAGTCGGCATTGTGCTTTTGTATTAAATTCGGATGCAATTTCTGTGTTTCATCGTCAATACGAAGGTCCAAGGTATACAGTAAACCTGAAGTGAAGCATCGGAAGCTAAAACTGGACTCACAGGAGAAGTTTAAATCAAAGAAAGTTAGAGTGTCTGTCCTCTTGTACTTAAGTCTGCATTGTGCCCTTTGTATTAAATTCGGATGCAATTTCTGTGTTTCATCGTCAATAAGAGGGTCCAAGGGATACAGTAAACCTGACATGAAGCATCGGAACCTAAAACTGGCCTCACAGGAGAGGTTTAAATAAAAGAAAGTTAGAGTGTCTGTCCTCTTGTACTTTAGTCGGCATTGTGCTTTTGTATTATATTCGGATGCAATTTCTGTGTTTCATCGTCAATACGAAGGTCCAAGGTATACAGTAAACCTGAAGTGAAGCATCGGAATCTAAAACTGGACTCACAGGAGAGGTTCAAATCATAGAAAGTTAAAGTGTCATCCCTCTACTACTTACGCCGCCATTGTGCCTTTAGTATTAAATTCGGATGCAATTTCTGTGTTTCATCGTCAGTAAGAAGGTCCAAGGTATACAGTAAACCTGAAGTGAGGCATCGGAGTCTATAACTGGACTCACAGGAGAAGTTTAAATCAAAGAAAGTTAGAGTGTCTGTCCTCTTGTACTTAAGTCTGCATTGTGCCTTGTGTATTAAATTCAGATGCAATTTCTGCGTTTCATCGTCAATAAGAGGGTCCAAGGGATACAGTAAACCTGAAGTGAAGCATCGGAATCTAAAACTGGCCTCACAGGAGAGGTTTAAATCAAAGAAAGTTAGAGTGTCTGTCCTCTTGTACTTAAGTCGGCATTGTGCCTTTTGTATTAATTTCGGATGCAATTTCTGTGTTTCATAGTCAATAAGAAGGTCCAAGGTATGCAGTAAACCTGAAGTGAATCATCGGAATCTAAAACTCAACTCACAGGAGAGGTTCAAATCATAGAAAGTTATAGTGTCAGTCCTCTTGTACTTAAGTCGGCATTGTGCCTATTGTATTGAATTCGGATGCAATTTCTGTGTTTCATCGTCAATAAGAAGGTCCAAGGGATGCAGTAAACCTGAAGTGAAGCATCGGAATCTAAAACTGGGCTCACAGGAGAAGTTTAAATCAAAGAAACTTAGAGTGTCTATCCTCTTGTACTTATGTCGGCATTGTGCCTTTTGTATTAAATTCGGATGAAATTTCTGTGTTTCAACGTCAATAAGATGGTCCAAGGGATACAGTAAATATGAAGTGAAGCATCGGAATCTAAAACTGGGCTCACAGGAGAGGTTCCAATGATAGAAAGTTAGAGTGTCAGTCCTCTTGTACTTAAGTCGGCATTGTGCCTTTTGTATTAAATTCGGATGCAGTTTCTGTGTGTCATCGTCAATAAGAAGGTCTTACGTATACTGTAAACCTGAAGGGAAGATTGGAATCTAAAACTGGACTCACAGGAGAGGTTTAAATCAAAGAATGTTAGTGTGTCTGTCCTCTTGTACTTAAGACGGCCTTGTGCCTTTTGTATTTAATTCCGATGCAATTTCTATGTTTCATCGTCATTAAGAAGGTCCAAGGTATACAGTAAACCTGAAGTGAAGCATCGGAATCTAAAACTGGACTCCCAGGAGAGGTTCAAATCATAGAAAATGAGAGTGTCAGTCCTCTTGTACTTAAGTCGGCATTGTACCTTTTGTTTCAAATTCGGATGCAATTTCTGTGTTTCACCGTCAATAAGAAGGTCCAAGGTATACAGTAAACCTGAAGTGAAGCATCGGAATCTACAACTGGACTCACAGGAGAGGTTCAAATCATAGAAAGTTAGAGTGTCAGTCCTCTTGTACTTAAGTCTGCATTGTGCCTCTTGTATTAAATTCGGATGCAATTTCTGTGTTTCATCGTCAATAAGAGGGTCCAAGGAATACAGTAAACCTGACGTGAAGCATCGGAACCTAAAACTGGCCTCACAGGTGAGGTTTAAATCAAAGAAAATTAGAGTGTCTGTCCTCTTGTACTTTAGTCGGCATTGTGCCCTTTGTATTAAATTCGGATGCAATTTCTGTGTTTCATCGTCAATACGAAGGTCCAAGGTATACAGTAAACCTGAAGTGAAGCATCGGAATCTAAAACTGGACTCACAGGAGAGGTTCAAATCATAGAAAGTTAGAGTGTCAGTCCTCTTGTACTTAAGTCTGCATTGTGCCTTTTGTATTAAATTCGGATGCAATTTCTGTGTTTCATCGTCAATAAGATGGTCCAAGGTATACAGTAAACCTGAAGTGAAGCATCGGAATCTAAAACTCGACTCACAGGAGAGGTTCAAATCATAGAAAGTTAAAGTGTCATCCCTCTACTACTTACGTCGCCATTGTGCCTTTTGTATTAAATTCGGATGCAATTTCTGTGTTTCATCGTCAGTAAGAAGGTCCAAGGTATACAGTAAACCTGAAGTGAAGCATCGGAATCTAAAACTGGACTCACAGAAGAAGTTTAAATCAAAGAAAATTAGAGTGTCTGTCCTCTTGTACTTAAGTCTGCATTTTGCCTTTTGTATTAAATTTGGATGCAATTTCTGTGTTTCATCGTCAATAAGAGGGTCCAAGGTATACAGTAAACCTGAAGTGAAGCATCGGAATCTAGAACTGGCCTCACAGGAGAGGTTTAAATCAAAGAAAGTTAGAGTGACTGTCCTCTTGTACTTAAGTCGGCATTGTGCCTTTTGTATTAAATTGGGATGCAATTTCTGTGTTTCATCGTCAATATGAAGGTCCAAGGTATACAGTAAACCTAAAGTGAAGCATCGGAATCTAAAACTGGACTCACAATAGAGGTTCAAATCATAGAAAGTTAAAGCGTCATCCCTCTACTACTTACGCCGCCATTGTGCCGTTTGTATTAAATTCGGATGCAATTTCTGTGTTTCATCGTCAGTAAGAAGGTCCAAGGTATACAGTAAACCTGAAGTGAAGCATCGGAGTCTAAAACTTGACTCACAGGAGAAGTTTAAATCAAAGAAATATAGAGTGTCTATCCTCTTGTACTTATGTCGGCATTGTGCCTTTTGTATTAAATTCGGATGAAATTTCTGTGTTTCAACGTCATGAAGATGGTCCAAGGGATACAGTAAACCTGAAGTGAAGCATCGGAATCTAAAACTGGGCTCACAGGAGAGGTTCCAATGATAGAAATTTAGAGTGTCAGTCCTCTTGTACTTAAGTCGGCATTGTGCCTTTTGTATTAAATTCGGATGCAATTTCTGTGTGTCATCGTCAATAAGAAGGTCTTACGTATACTGTAAACCTGAAGGGAAGATTGGAATCTAAAACTGGACTCACAGGAGAGGTTTAAATCAAAGAATGTTAGTGTGTCTGTCCTCTTGTACTTAAGACGGCCTTGTGCCTTTTGTATTTAATTCCGATGCAATTTCTATGTTTCATCGTCATTAAGAAGGTCCAAGGTATACAGTAAACCTGAAGTGAAGCATCGGAATCTAAAACTGGACTCCCAGGAGAGGTTCAAATCATAGAAAATGAGAGTGTCGGTCCTCTTGTACTTAAGTCGGCATTGTGCCTTTTGTTTCAAATTCGGATGCAATTTCTGTGTTTCACCGTCAATAAGAAGGTCCAAGGTATACAGTAAACCTGAAGTGAAGCATCGGAAACTACAACTGGAGTCACAGGAGAGGTTCAAATCATAGAAAGTTAGAGTGTCAGTCCTCTTGTACTTAAGTCTGCATTGTGCCTCTTGTATTAAATTCGGATTCAATTTCTGTGTTTCATCGTCAATAAGAGGGTCCAAGGAATACAGTAAACCTGACGTGTAGCATCGGAACCTAAAACTGGTCTCACAGGAGAGGTTTAAATCAAAGAAAATTAGAGTGTCTGTCCTCTTGTACTTTAGTCGGCATTGTGCCCTTTGTATTAAATTCGGATGCAATTTCTGTGTTTCATCGTCAATACGAAGGTCCAAGGTATACAGTAAACCTGAAGTGAAGCATCGGAATCTAAAACTGGACTCACAGGCGATTTTCATATCATAGAAAGTTAGAGTGTCAGTCCTCTTGTACTTAAGTCTGCATTGTGCCTTTTGTATTAAACTCGGATGCAATTTCTGTGTTTCATCGTCAATAAGATGGTCCAAGGTATACAGTAAACCTGAAGTGAAGCATCGGAATCTAAAACTCGACTCACAGGAGAGGTTCAAATCATAGAAAGTTAAAGTGTCATCCCTCTACTACTTACGTCGCCATTGTGCCTTTTGTATTAAATTCGGATGCAATTTCTGTGTTTCATCATCAGTAAGAAGGTCCAAGGTATACAGTAAACCTGAAGTGAAGCATCGGAATCTAAAACTGGACTCACAGGAGAAGTTTAAATCAAAGAAAGTTAGAGTGTCTATCCTCTTGTATTTAAGTCTGCATTTTGCCTTTTGTATTTAATTGGGATGCAATATCTGTGTTTCATCGTCAATAAGAGGGTCCAAGGTATACAGTAAACCTGAAGTGAAGCATCGGAATCTAAAACTGGCCTCACAGGAGAGGTTTAAATCAAAGAAAGTTAGAGTGTCTGTCCTCTTGTACTTAAATCGGCATTGTGCCTTTTGTATTAAATTGGGATGCAATTTCTGTGTTTCATCGTCAATACGAAGGTCCAAGGTATACAGTAAACCTAAAGTGAACCATCAGAATCTAAAACTGGACTCACAGGAGAGGTTCAAATCATAGAACGTTAAAGCGTCATCCCTCTACTACTTACGCCGCCATTGTGCTTTTTGTATTAAATTCGGATGCAATTTCTGTGTTTCATCGTCAGTAAGAAGGTCCAAGGTATACAGTAAACCTGATGTGAAGCATCGGAGTCTAAAACTGGACTCACAGGAGAAGTTTAAATCAAAGAAAGTTAGAGTGTCTGTCCTCTTGTACTTAATTCTGCATTGTGCCTTTTGTATTAAATTCAGATGCAATTTCTGTGTTTCATCGTCAATAAGCGGGTCCAAGGGATACAGTAAACCTGAAGTGATGCATCGGAATGTAAAACTGGCCTCACAGGAGAGGTTTAAATCAAAGAAAGTTAGAGTGTCTGTCCTCTTGTACTTATGTCGGCATTGTGCCTTTTGTATTAAATTCGGATGCAATTTCTGTGTTTCATCGTCAATACGAAGGTCCAAGATATACAGTAAACCTGAAGTGAAGCATCGGAATCTACAACTGGACTCACAGGAGAGGTTCAATTCACAGAAAATTAGAGTGTCAGTCCTCTTGTACTTAAGTCGGCATTGTGCCTTTTGTATTAAATTCGGATGCAATTTCTGTGTTTCATCGTCATTAAGAAGGTCTTAGGTATACTGTAAACCTAAAGTGAGGATTGGAATCTAAAACTGGACTCACAGGAGGGGTTCCAATCATAGAAAGTTAGAGTGTCAGTCCTCTTGTACTTAAGTCGGCATTGTGCCTTTTGTATTAAATTCGGATGCAATTTCTGTGTTTCATCGTCAATAAGAAGGTCCAAGGGATGCAGTAAACCTGAAGTGAATCATCGGAATCTGAAACTCAACTCACAGGAGAGGTACAAATCAAAAAATTTAGAGTGTCTGTCCTCTTGTACTTAGGACGGAAGTGTGCCTTTTGTATTAAATTCGGATGCAATATCTATGTTTCATCGTCAATAAGAAGGACCAAGGGATACAGTAAACTTGAAGTGAAGCATCGGAATGTAAAAATGGACTCACAGGAGAGGTTCAAATCATAGAAAGTGAGAGTGTCAGTCCTCTAGTACTTAAGTCGGCATTGTGCCTTTTGTATTAAATTCGGATGTAATTTCTGTGTTTGATCATCAAAAAGAAGGTCCAAAGTATACAGTAAACCTGAATTGAATCATCGGAATCTAAAACTCAACTAACAGGAGAGGTTCAAATCATAGAAAGTTATAGTGTCAGTCCTCTTGTACTTAAGGCGGCATTGTGCCTTTTGTATTGAATTCGGATGCAATTTCTGTGTTTCATCGTCAATAAGAAGGTCCAAGGGATACAGTAAACTTGAAGTGAAGGATCGGAATTTAAAACTGGACTGACAGGAGAAGTTTAAATCAACGAAATTTAGAGTGTCTGTCCTCTTGTGCTTATGTCGGCATTGTGCCTTTTGTATTAAATTCGGATGCAATTTCTGTGTTTCATCGTCAATAAGGTGGTCCAAGGGATACAGTAAACCTGAAGTGAAGCATCGGAATCTAAAACTGGGCTCACAGGAGAGGTTCCAATGATAGAAAGTTAGAGTGTCAGTCTTCTTGTACTTAAGCCGGCATTGTAACTTTTGTATTCAATTCGGATGCAATTCTGTGTGTCATCGTCAATAAGAAGGTCTTACGTATACTGTAAACCTGAAGGGAAGATTGGAATCTATAACTGGACTCACAGGAGAGGTTTAAATCAAAGAATGTTAGTGTGTCTGTCCTCTTGTACTTAACACGGCATTGTGCCTTTTGTATTTAATTCGGATGCAATTTCTATGTTTCATCGTCATTAAGAAGGTCCAAGGGATACAGTAAACCTGAAGTGAAGCATCGGAATCTAAAACTGGACTCCCAGGAGAGGTTCAAATCATAGAATGTGAGAGTGTCAGTCCTCTTGTACTTAAGTCGGCATTGTGCCTTTTGTTTTAAATTCGGATGCAATTTCTGAGTTTCACCGTCAATAAGAAGGTCCAAGGTATACAGTAAACCTGAAGTGAAGCATCGGAATCTACAACTGGACTCACAGGAGAGGTTCAAATCATAGAAACTTAGAGTGTCAGTCCTCTTGTACTTAAGTCGGCATTGTGCCTTTTATATTAAATTCGGATGCATTATCTGTGTTTCTTCGTCAATAAGAAGGTCCAAGGGATACAGTAAGCCTGAAGTGAAGCATCGGAATCTAAAACTGGACTCACAGGAGAGGTTTAAATCAAAGAAAGTTAGAGTGTCAGCCCTCTTGTACTTAAGACGGCATTGTGTCTTTTGTATTATATTCGAATGCATTTTCTGTGTTTCATCGTCAATAAGAAGGTCCAAGGTATACAGTAAACCTGAAGTGAAGCATCGGGATCTAAAACTGGACTCACAGGAGAGGTTTAAATCGAAGAAAATTAGAGTGTCTGTCCTCTTGTACTTAAGTCGGCATTGTGCCTTTTGTATTAAATTCGGATGCAATTTCTATGTTTCATCGTCAATAAGAAGGTCCAAGGGATACAGTAAACCTGAAGTAAAGCATCGGAATCTAAAACTCAACTCACATTTGAGGTTCAAATCATAGAAAGTGAGAGTGTCAGTCCTCTAGTACTTAAGTCGGCATTGTGCCTTTTGTATTAAATTCGAATGTAATTTCTGTGTTTGATCATCAAAAAAAAGGTCCAAAGTATACAGTAAACCTGAATTGAATCATCGGAATCTAAAACTCAACTCACAGGAGAGGTTCAAATCATAGAAAGTTATAGTGTCAGTCCTCTTGTACTTAAATCGGCATTGTGCCTTTTGTATTGGATTCGGATGCAATTTCTGTGTTTCATCGTCAATAAGAAGGTCCAAGGGATACAGTAAACCTGAAGTGAAGCATCGGAATCTAAAACTGGACTCACAGGAGAGGTTCCAATGATAGAAAGTTAGAGTGTCAGTCCTCTTGTACTTAAGTCGGCATTGTGCCTTTTGTATTAAATTCGGATGCAATTTCTGTGTGTCGTCGTCAATAAGAAGGTCTTACGTATACTGTAAGCCTGAAGGGAAGATTGGAATCTAAAACTGGACTCACAGGAGAGGTTTAAATCAAAGAATGTTAGTGTGGTTGTCCTCTTGTACTTAAGACGGCATTGTGCCTTTTGTATTTAATTCGGATGCAATTTCTATGTTTCATCGTCATTAAGAAGGTCCAAGGGATACAGTAAACCTGAAGTGAAGCATCGGAATCTAAAACTGGACTCCCAGGAGAGGTTCAAATCATAGAAAATGAGAGTGTCAGTCCTCTTGTACTTAAGTCGGCATTGTGCCTTTTGTTTTAAATTCGGATGCAATTTCTGTGTTTCACCGTCAATAAGAAGGTCCAAGGTATACAGTAAACCTGAAGTGAAGCATCGGAATCTACAACTGGACTCACAGGAGAGGTTCAAATCATAGAAAGTTAGAGTGTCAGTCCTCTTGTACTTAAGTCGGCATTGTGCCTTTTATATTAAATTCGGATGCAATTTCTGTGTTTCATCGTCAATAAGAAGGTCCAAGGGATACAGTAAACCTGAAGTGAAGCATCGGAATCTAAAACTGGACTCACAGGAGAAGTTTAAATCAAAGAATGTTAGAGTGTCAGTCCTCTTGTACTTAAGACGGCATTGTGTCTTTTGTATTAAATTCGGATGCAATTTCTGTGTTTCATCGTCAATAAGAAGGTCCAAGGTATACAGTAAACCTGAAGTGAAGCATCGGGATCTAAAACTGGACTCACAGGAGAGGTTTAAATCGAAGAAAGTTAGAGTGTCTGTCCTCTTGTACTTAAGTCGGCATTGTACCTTTTGTATTAAATTGGGATGAAATTTCTGTGTTTCATCGTCAATAAGAAGGTCCAAGGTATACAGTAAACCTGAAGTGAAGCATCGGAATCTAAAACTGGACTCACAGGAGAGGTTCAAATCATAGAAAGTTAGAGTGTGTGATATTCGCTATTTTTGACTTTATTAAAACAGCAAATACGAGTAGTTAATACTTTCAGCCAGAAGGCAAATACTTGTTTGTAAATAATGATTAATGTATAATGAGGCGTCGCATAGCGACGGTGGAATTTTCTAGTGATGTAATTTGTCGTCTTTGGGCGGCAATAAAAACAGAAAAATACGGATAGATATACGATCCATCACTATTTTGTTCGAGGGAGAACAAATGAAGCCTGGAGCGCTAAGAGGACTTGTACTGTTTTTCTCAAGTAAGACGGACGCAGATCTGTGGCAGTCTGATCTAATTTTTACTAAATGTGTAAAAACGTGTTATGTCTAAGTTCGAGTGAAGTGTAAAGAACTGTTATAACTTACCGTGACGACGCACGAGCGACTCAAAGAGGACAATGGCTATATAAAAGAGCGCTAAATGGACATGATACGGACATAAAAATCTACCGTCATTGTTGTATTAAGCTTAAGGTACGATACATGTTTTAGTTATAATAAATATTTGTTCTGGGAATACTGAATAATTTAGCAGTGCTCATTCCTATTATCTCCTCAGTATTATTTTCATTTTAATTATGCATTTTGCTAATATTACAGACACCAAGATCAGCAGTCTAATGTGCGTGTTACATTGATAAAAAGGAAACTGTTTTATCGTCTTCTTGCATCAGCTTTAATATCGAATTTCCCTTTTGTGTGATGTTACAGTTGTTTTTGCGCCCTTAAGAACTTTCTGGTCCCTTAGGAAATTGTTTTGTCATAACAATAACTTCACAACCGGGTATGATCGTATCTACGATCATGAAGTAATTAGAAAGACGATAACGCAACTTCTTAATCAATAGCACGCTAGTTGTGACTGCCTCAAGCCACGCGAAACCGCAAGTAAAAACTATTCACATCTCATAATGCAATATTTTATGACAATGGTCAATCCATGATTCTTACGCCTATTGTGATTGATAAAACAGTTAGTTAAATCTCAATTTCCAACTTTCCATTGAATAGCAACATCACTTCTATTTTGTAACATCACACTTGGCGCCCGAACAGGGACTTGACCAAAAATTAGTTCAAATTCTTGGAAAATTTTCTATGTGCTTGTGTTAATAAATGTTCTGTCGTTTCATGTACACATCATCTCTCTGTGAGTAAGACAGAAAATACGCTGGTCGATAACGCAGTTTAATTATCGAGAGAAAGGAAATGAAAAGAGACGTGAATTTGCTGAGACAACATAGCGGTAACCAAGCCATGAAAAAGTAAGTCAGAATTTTGCATACGCAGTGTAGTGCTTCAGTAGCAACGTTGCTTTTCCAAGTCGATCCACATCCTTTCTATCTCCTTCCCGCTATAGAAAATCTGCTTTATTTTATCTTTCAAAGTAAAATTCTTCGTAGTCTGATAATAGAAATTATTTCTCCCCATTGTTAGTAGAGCTGTATTGCATTTTCAACATGGTGGATAGTGTGTGCAATTTGCAGTGAAGAGCATCTTCATTCATTTGTCTGAAACGTTTAGATTCCATCTTGTCTTCTCGCCAGATAGAATTTCATTTGTTGCTCACGCGAGAGCGGTGCTCTTAGCGGACTCACCACGTCACTGACAAACGACGAAAGCCTTGCGTAGCACGTGATTAACTGACGAAAATGGCAGATAGTAAACAGAGACAGGTGACAACAGGAGACGGGAGTGAAGACGTTAATAGTATCCCATACCCTTTACGATCGCGAACGGTAGGTTCCCGTGTGGAAACTGAACTAACCATGTCTGTAACAGGGGAAAGTGACCCTGAAGTCCAAACTCGTCCCGCTGCAGCTACAAATGACCTCGGTGCGTTAATGGAAATGCTGAAACAACAGTTTGACGCAGTAAATGAGACTATAAAAACACAAAATGAGACTGTTAACGCCCGATTAGATGCTGTAAGCGAATCAGTAAAAACACAAAATGAGACTATAAAAACACAAAATGAGACTGTTAACGCCCGATTAGATGCTGTAAGCGAATCATTAAAAACACAGCTAGGCACAATCAAAACAGATCTGCATAAAGAAATTACGGCTGAATTAAATACCCATTTGGGTGAGGTGCAAACTAAGATCAGTGATCAAATTCAGAAAATGCAGAAACAGGTGAAAAGTGAAATAGCTGAAGTATCTGGAACATTAAACACAAAAATTCAGGCAGCTACCAAAGAAATAAAGTCAGTTAGAAATGCAGTATCTGACATTGAAGGTGTAGTAGAGGATCTGTCGAGGCAGATAGACTCAATCAATATCGAAGAACAGGTTAAGAGCACCGTGAAAGCACACGCGGAGGCATTGTCGGAACACTACGGTGAATGGATAAAGGGTAAAGATATTTTTATCGAAAAGAAGGTCAGGGAGGAGCTTAGGGAGACTGTCAAGGATGTAACTTATGAAATCTTAGCTGCTCCTGGTAAGTCGGGAGACACAGTAGTTTCTGAATTGGGACAGATTCGGAGGACACTTACACGGGATCTTCCCGAGTGGAAGCAGCAAGTAGTGGACGAAGTCAGAATGCTGAGAAACTGTGTAGAAAATCCGCACACGCATACGCAAACTATAGGGAACAACTCTTTAGACGGTGACGAATGTCAGTCAACTCCTTATCGTTCACCGCCTGATTACATGCAAAACAACAGTCCTGTTGAGTCCCGAGTAGGGAAACTAAATGATCCGCCCACAATTGTGAGTTTAATGCAAGAGGAAAGTGTGATTAAGCATCGCACTTTTCCTGTTTTTCATCCGCAGAAGCGAGAAATTCACCCCATCGTGTTCCTAAAGAATTTTTCCGGCATATTTCCCAGGAGCTGGACAGACAGACAGCGTATTCAGTTCGTCACTGGCTTTATTTCTGGTGATGCAGCATTATGGGGAACGGAAATGGTAGACACGTGTAGGAATTATGAAGAGTTTGAGAAAATGTTCTTGGCAAAATTTTGGAGTAATGGGGTACAGCAAAGATTAAGGAAGGAGGTGTATGGTGCGGATATTTTCAATGAGAAGCATGAAAGTCTCCGGCGATACTTTGAGAAGTATCTAGCAAAAATTAAATTCTGGGATTCTCCGATTTCTTCCAAGGACGTAATTATGATTCCCAAAAGCAAACTCCCTGTGTCTATTAGAGAGAAATTAGTAAATGTGTCCGAAGAAGACACGGATGTATTCCTTTCTGTGCTGGATTCCTTAGATTTAATTAGCGAGGATGTGCGCTCCAAGGTTGGCAGCGGCAAATCCTTCCCTGGCAGCCAGCAGAATGCATCGCACGCGGACAACAATGCGCCCAAGGAGAGAGCGAGCTACTGCGACTGCTGTTACCAACCTGCCAGCGGTTATCAAAACGCTAACGGCAATAACTTTAAACGGAAGCAGAAAACCAATTACAGTAATCAGCAGCGATACCACCCAATTTACAACCACCAGGTACAACATCAGTACGGAAACCCACCCTTTAATTCTGCGCCTGAGCAGCATGGAAATTCTCCACAAACTAGTGGTAATTTTTCAAATGGGCCAGTGTACAATCAAAGTTATAGGTCGAAATATAGCAAGTGGCATGGGCAAGGCGGAGGCCACCCAGCACAACATAAGAACAACTATTCACAGGATAGAGGACCGCGGAACAGTTTTCAAATGGCACCAAATGCGAACTTTCCTTCACAAGGAAATGGTTTTGCCGGCAACCAAAAGATCGGGCGACATCAGCCTTCTCAAGTATTCTATTCACAAGTGAATGCACCCAGTGGATTTGACCCCTTTACACCGGCATTTGTACCACATAACCAGCACCAATATGAAACGGAACAAACACTTAAGGCCATGAATGACAAACAGGTTAAACATCCTGCGGAAAATTAGAGGCAGCACCTTTCAGCCTCCTAGAGGTCGCTGCCGGTTCCAGTGGGGGTACTAACGAATACTCTGATTCTGAGTATGTTAATGCGATACGGTACGACCATGACACCGACTTACGAGATGACCTTGCACCTGACCTAGAAGCTCAAGACATTAATGACATTTATGATGAACAGGTCCAGGCTTCGATTAAGATTTCTATTGCCAACATTCCTGTCACAGCCATTGTTGATACAGGAGCAAACATCAATGTGATGTCATCATGTCTCTTCAGACAGGTGTCTTCTGTTTCAAAAGTTTTATCATTGCCGATTCAGGGCTGCTCCATATCGGGAGCGATTGGTCTATTGAAACAGAGAGTTAGTTTACAGACACAGCCTCAACTGCAGATAGAATCTATTTCGGTTTCCTGCCTCTTGCTTACTGGAAATTTCCTTGTGTGAACTGTTAATGATAAGTATTGTGTTGAACAGCGCGCTGACTACATGGTAACGGCTATTACATGTAAACTTTAAGTATTAAATGTTAAGTATGGAAAAATTGTTTATAGTAATGGACATTGAACTGATATTTCGTCAACAAGCTGAAGCAGGAAATAGGGGTTGCACCAAGAATTTCAATTTAATTTTAAGTTAGTATTAAAAAAAAAAGTGCTTGCGAGGTGATTGCCCGGAGCTAAATAAAATATGTAAAGGTGAGAAATGGAGGAGGATGCGTAAATAAGCACTTCTCTCAAGGTACAAGAATATTTATAGATTTATTTTTAGTAATGTAAGTACTTGAAGTTCTGTTGTAAAAGCCCAAATTACCTGCTTAAAAAAAAAAAAAGGGTACATGTTCAAACACTCCAGACAGTGGACAGGAGTAGAAGAAATAGCTTAAAGTTCAGTTAAAGCGTGCTGTTAAATGGAAAAACAAGTGGTAACCCGCATGTGTTCACGCAAGGAGACAATAAGCTGTAGTAAACTAAGTAAGGTGAAATACAGTACAAATGGAGGCAAACCATGAAGCATCAATAATGTAGCGTAAGTACTCCACGAGGCCTTTAATTGCTATGAAAGTAAACTATTTCCCTGTGATCTGAGCCCAATGTAAAGAGTATATGAGGAATGTTAGCTGACGAATTGATTTCAGTAGAATCAAGTTACTAAATAACCACACAGCAAGCCCCCTGTATCATAAATAAGTCCAAGTAAAGATCTTCAGAAGATTTGTAGTGTAATCTAGCGACCATTCAATACCCTAATTGAAGGCTAATCTAAAGAACATGCAATGCAGTGATATTTAAACTTAATATTGACTATAACCTGAGTAAGACGTAGAAGTAGCAAAGTATGCTGTAATGAAAGAGGTTGAAATTTATATATGTGCCTATGTTTATTATGATAATTTAATTTACATGCAGATTTTATTGCAAAAATGTCTCCTAAGACACTCCTCTTATGAAATCCATTTTCCTTGTGCCCGTTCCTTTTGATCCTGGTTCATTAACCCAGACCAAGGGTCGACTTGTAAAAGGCACGTGTGCTTCGAAGCAAAGCAGTGCTTATGAGAAATGAGACACGTAGCGTGATGAACTTCGCTAGCTTTGGTAATGTTTGTTATGGACCGGTTGCGTAAACCCAGTGAACTGTCGGTAATTCCATTCATGCAAAAAAAAATAGTAGACACGCGTTACCCTATTTTTTTTTTAAACAGAGAACGATTTCTGAGTACATGAAGCGAAGAGGGAGACCTATTGTTATCCAGTCTGCCCTCAAATTTATAAAAAAAAAAAAAAAAAAAAAAAAAAGATTCAGCGTTAAATGCGTATTCGTTATGTAGTAGATATGCTGCGTGGCAGTAGAAAATGATCTTGGGTGCACTAAAGAATAAATGCAACGAGTGTTGCGAAGCCTGTAGTTCTCATAATGAGGAGATGAGCACTTAAAAGAAAGTTTGAAAGAATATTTTTAGGTTCACTAGTGAAAGCAAATCTTGAGATATAAAGAGTCCATTCATAAAGCAGTTGTTCACTGGACTTAACAAAAGGAGTGACCATTAATTGTAAATATTAGCTCGTAAGTGATCTTTTGTAAATAGTAGAATATAAGTCTTTCTGTACCAATGGAGGAAACCTGCAAAATTGGTTGTTTTGTAAATGAACTCTATCGGCGAAGGAACTAAGCACGAATGCTGTGTGAAGATGCACACTAAAGTGCGACGTGCATAATAAAAGTAACTGTTCACTGTATACTAGTGGTAGTGTTGTACTGCAAGTGTAAAAAAAGAAGTCATGGCTACAACAACAGGTGCAACGCAAAGTTCAGTGTTGTTCTAAGTGCAGCGACAGCTAAAACATTCGTCGTCACTTACCTGTGAGCCTCATGGGAGGCAGTTGACAGAGAAGTATGGAGGCAGCTTCAGTGTCTGGCTCCTCCGATGGAAAACGCGCGCGAGGTGTTTGTATCGATGCACTCGTGTGATACGAAGTTCATAAAAAAAAGGAGCACTCGACGACCACCAGCTCTGTTACAGCCTGAGCGCGAACGGATACTGAGTGTTGGAGCTCACGCAACACTGTGCAGCCGCTGTGAGTGGCTGACGTGTGGGTGACGAAACAATCCAAACTTTAAACTGCTAACCGCCATGACTTCCATCGTACATGCTGGAGGAAAGACATTTGTACACTTGTGTGACTACATTTTCATACGTAAATTAAGCAATTTTCTTGAGTTGAAGTTAAGATGAGTGAGAAGTAGATTGTTAGATTACTCAGGCCTTACAGCCATTAATACCGGCACTCCTGAACACTGCTAAAATGAATTATAACCCTGTCTCTTGATGGACAAAGAAAATGGATGTGCACTATAGGAAGACCCTAAACTCCAGACCAGTCCCGATCCTTAACAAATGTATCCAGTAGCTTGTAAGTCATACTAATAATTTTCCACTTCTTCTGTTTCATATTGTAAATAAAAACCCGGGAAGCCACTTGAATTCCTGGCACCACAGTGGAAAGGACAGATGTACTGCATAATGAACGCCGTAGACAGCTAACACAGAAAGTGAAAGCATCACGAAGTGTAGTGCTACGTTATTAAACTGTAATTGAACCACAAGGAGTCAACAGATGCTCGAACATTGTCCACTCTAGTTTAGTGAAAATAAGCACTCACTGTACTCATGTATTAGTTGTTAAGCTCAAGAGAAAGTAATTTCTGAATTCTATCCCCTGAAGAGCGAAATGAACGTTCACTTATTGTTATAAGCAAATATGGACCAAACTTAAAAATGCACATAAATGTTAGTCTTGGTATTATGGAATGAAGTGACTGATGAACAAAGAATGAAAAACTTTATTTTGAAAAATGATAAATATCTGATATATGTTTATAAATGTAATTTCAATTTAAGTACATAGTACGCCAGTAACATTATGTAAATGTCACACCAAAAATCACGAATATCTCATGAGGACATGAGGATCGAGGTAATCCTTCGGCATTCCCTCTCTCCTCATGGGAGGCAATGTGATATTCGCTATTTTTGACTTTATTAAAACAGCAAATACGAGTAGTTAATACTTTCAGCCAGAAGGCAAATACTTGTTTGTAAATAATGATTAATGTATAATGATGCGTCGCATAGCGACGGTGGAATTTTCTAGTGATGTAATTTGTCGTCTTTGGGCGGCAATAAAAACAGAAAAATACGGATAGATATACGATCCTTCACTATTTTGTTCGAGGGAGAACAAATGAAGCCTGGAGCGCTAAGAGGACTTGTACTGTTTTTCTCAAGTAAGACGGACGCCGATCTGTGGCAGTCTGATCTAATTTTTACTAAATGTGTAAAAACGTGTTATGTCTAAGTTCGAGTGAAGTGTAAAGAACTGTTATAACTTACCGTGACGACGCACGAGCGACTCAAAGAAGACAATGGCTATATAAAAGAGCGCTAATTGGACATGATACGGACATAAAAATCTACCGTCATTGTTGTATTAAGCTTAAGGTACGATATATGTTTTAGTTATAATAAATATTTGTTCTGGGAATACTGAATAATTTAGCAGTGCTCACTCCTATTATCACCTCAGTATTATTTTCATTTTAATTATGCATTTTGCTAATATTACAGACACCAAGATCAGCAGTCTA
The DNA here is from genome assembly GCF_023864345.2 of Schistocerca serialis cubense. Taxonomy (NCBI): domain Eukaryota; kingdom Metazoa; phylum Arthropoda; class Insecta; order Orthoptera; family Acrididae; genus Schistocerca; species Schistocerca serialis. Next base: position 79,864,955 of record NC_064639.1, read on the forward strand.
ATGTGCGTGTTACATTAATAAAAAGAAAACTGTTTTATCGTCTTCTTGCATCAGCTTTAATATCGAATTTCCCTTTTGTGTGATGTTACAGTTGTTTTTGCGCCCTTAAGAACTTTCTGGTCCCTTAGGAAATTGTTTTGTCATAACAATAACTTCACAACCGGGTATGATCGTATCTACGATCATGAAGTAATTAGAAAGACGATAACGCAACTTCTTAATCAATAGCACGCTAGTTGTGACTGCCTCAAGCCACGCGAAACCGCAAGTAAAAACTATTCACATCTCATAATGCAATATTTTATGACAATGGTCAATCCATGATTCTTACACCAATTGTGATTGATAAAACAGTTAGTTAAATCTCAATTTCCAACTTTCCATTGAATAGCAACATCACTTCTATTTTGTAACATCACAAGTGTTAGTCCTGTTGTACTTAAGTCTTCATTGTGCCTTTTGTATTATATTCGGATGCAATTTCTGTGTTTCATCGTCAATAAGAAGGTCCAAGGTATACAGTAAACATGAAGTGAAGCATCGGAATCTAAAACTGGACTCACAGCAGAGGTTCAAATCATAGAATGTTGAAGTGTAAGTCCTCTACTACTTACGTCGGCATTGTGCCTTTTGTATTAAATTCGGATGCAATATCTGTGTTTCAACGTAAATAAGAAGGTCCGAGGTATACAGTAAATATAAAGTGAAGCATCGGAATCTAAAACTGGACTCACAGGACAGGTTTAAATCAAAGAAAGTTAGAGTGTCTGTCCTCTTGTACTTAAGTCGGCATTGTGCCTTTTGTATTAAATTCGGATGCAATTTCTGTGTTTCATCGACAATAAGATGGTCCAAGGTATACAGTAAACCTGAAGTGAAGCATCGGAATCTATAACTGGACTCACAGGAGAGGTTCAAATCATAGAAAGTTAAAGTGTCAGTCCTCTACTACTTACGTCACCAGTGTGCCTTTTGTATTAAATTCGGATGCAATTTCTGTGTTTCATCGTCAATAAGAAGGTCCAAGGTATACAGTAAACCTGAAGTGAAGCATCGGAATCTAAAACTGGACTCACAGGAGAAGTTGAAATCAAAGAATGTTAGAGTGTCTGTCCTCTTGTACTTAAGTCGGCATTGTGCCTTTTGTATTAAACTCGGATGCTATTTCTGTGTTTCATCGTCATTAAGAAGGTCTTAGGTATACTGTAAACCTGAAGTGAGGATTGGAATCTAAAACTGGACTCAAAGGAGGGGTTCCAATCATAGAAAGTTAGTGTCAGTCCTCTTGTACTTAAGTCGGCATTGTGCTTTTGTATTAACTTCGGATAAAATTTCTGTGTTTCATCGTCAATAAGAAGGTCCAAGGGATGCAGTAACCCTGAAGTGAATCATCGGAATCTAAAACTCAACTAACAGGAGAGGTTCAAATCAAAGAAAGTTAGAGTGTCTGTCCTCTTCTACGTAAGACGTCAGTGTGCCTTTTGTATTAAATTCGGATGCAATTTCTATGTTACATCGTCAATAAGAATGTCCAAGGGATACAGTAAACCAGAAGTGAAGCATTGGAATCTATAACCGGACTCACAGGAGAAGTTTAAATCAAAGAAAGTTAGAGTGTCTGTCCTCTTGTACTTAAGTCGGCATTGTGCCATTTGTATTAAATTCGGATGCAATTTCTGTGTTTCATCGCCAATAAGAGGGTCCAAGGGATACAGTAAACCTAAAGTGAAGCACCGGAACCTAAAACTGGCCTCAAGGGAGAGGTTTACATCAAAGAAAGTTAGAGTGTCCGTCCTCTTGTACTTAAGTCGTCATTGTGCCCTTTGTATTAAATTCGGATGCAATTTCTGTGTTTCATGGTCAATAAGAAGGTACTGCGGATACAGTAAACCTGAAGTGAAGCATCAGAATCTAAAACTGGACTCACAGGAGAATTAAAAATCATAGAAAGTGAGAGTGTCAGTCCTCTTGTACTTAAGTCGGCATTGTTCCTTTTGTTTAAATTCGGATGCAATTTCTGTGTTTCATCGTCAATTAGAAGGTCCAAGGTATACAGTAAACCTGAAGTGAAGCATCGGAATCTACATCTGGACTCACAGGAGAGGTTCAAATCATAGAAAGTTAGAGTGTCAGTCCTCTTGTACTTAAGTCGGCATTGTGCCTTTTGTGTTAAATTCGGATGCAATTTCTGTGTTTCATCGTCAATAAGAAGGTCTTAGGTATACTGTAAACCTGAAGTGAAGATTTGAATCTAAATCTGGACTCACAGGAGAGGTTCAAATCAAAGAAAGTTAGAGTGTCTGTCCTCTTGTACTTAAGTCGGCATTGTGCGTTTTGTATTAAATTCAGATGCAATTTCTGTGTTTCATCGTCAATAAGAAGGTCCAAGGTATACAGTAAACCTGAGGTGAAGCATCGGAATCTAAAACTGGACTCACAGGAGAGGTTCATATCATAGATATTTAGAGTGTCAGTCCTCTTGTACTTAAGTCTGCATTGTCCCTTTGGTATTAAATTCGGATGCAATTTCTGTGTTTCAATGTCAATAAGAAGGTCTAAGGTATACAGTAAACCTGAAGTGAAGCATCGGAACCTAAAACTGGACTCACAGCAGAGGTTCAAATCATAGAAAGTATAAGTGTCAGTCCTGTACTACCTACATCGGCATTGTGCCTTTTGTATTAAATTCGGATGCAATATCTTTGTTTCATCGTCAATAAGATGGTCCTAGGTATACAGTAAACCTGAAGTGAAGCATCGGAATCTAAAACTTGACTCACAGGACAGGTTTAAATCAAAGAAAGTTAGAGTGTCTGTCCTCTTGTACTTAAGTCGGCATTGTGCCTTTTGTATTAAATTCGGATGCAATTTCTGTGTTTCATCGTCAATAAGAAGGTCCAAGGGATACAGTAAACCTGAAGTGAAGCATCAGAATCTAAAACTGGGCTCACAGGAGAGGTTTATATCAAAGAAAGTTAGAGTGTCTGTCCCCTTGTACTTAAGTCGGCATTGTGCCTTTTGTATTAAATACGGATGCAATATCTGTGTTTCATCGTCATTAAGAAGGTCTTAGGTATACTGTAAACCTGAAGTGTAGATTGGAATCTAAAACTGGACTCACAGGAGAGGTTCAAATCATAGAAAGTTAGAGAGTCAGTCCTGTTGTACTGAAGTCGGCATTGTGCCTTTTGTATTAAATTCGGTTGCAATTTCTATGATTCATCGTCAATAAGAAGGTCCAAGGGATACAGTAAACTGGAAGTGAAGCATCGGAATCTAATACTGGACTCACAGGAGAGGTTTAAATCAAAGAACGTTAGAGTGTCTGTCCTCTTGTACTTAAGTCGGCTTAGTGCCATTTGTATTAAATTCGAATGCAATTTCTGTGTTTCATCGTCAATAAGAAGGTCCAAGGTATACAGTAAACCTGAAGTGAAGCATCGGAATCTGAAACTGGACTCATAGGAGAAGTTCAAACCATAGAAAATTAGAGTGTCAGTCCTCTTGTACTTAAGTCGACATTATGCTTTTTGAATTAAATTCGGATGCAATTTCTGTGTTTCATCGTCAATAAGAAGGTCTTAGGTATACTGTAAACCTGAAGTGAAGCATCAGAATCTAAAACTGGACTCACAGGAGAGGTTCAAATCATAGAAAGTTAGAGTGTCAGTCCTCTTGTACTTAAGTCGGCATTGTGCCTTTTGTATTAGATTCGGATGCAATTTCTGTGTTTCATCGTCAATAAGAAGGTCCAAGGGATACAGTAAACCTGAAGTGAAGCATCGGAATCTAAAACTGGACTTACAGGAGAGGTTCAAATCATAGAAAGTTAGAGTGTCAGTCCTCTTGTACTTAGGTCGGCATTGTGCCTTTTGTATTAAATTCGGATGCAATTTCTGTGTTTCAACGTCAATAAGAAGGTCCAAGGTATACTGTAAACCTGAAGAGAAGCATCAGAATCTAAAACTGGACTCACAGGAGAGGTTCAAATCATAGAAAGTTAGTGTATCAGTCCTCTTGTACTTAAGTCGGCATTGTGCCTTTAGTATTAAATTCGGATGCAATTTCTATGATTCATCGTCAATAAGAAGGTCCAAGGGATACAGTAAACCGGAAGTGAAGCATCGGAATCTAATACTGGACTCACAGGAGAAGTTTAGATCAAAGAAAGTTATTGTGTCTGTCGTCTTGTACTTAAGTCGGCATTGTGACTTTTGTATTAAATTCGGATGCAATATCTGCGTTTCATCGTCAATAAGATGGTCTAAGGTATACAGTAAACCTGAAGTGAAGCATCGGAATCTAAAACTGGACTCACAGGACAGGTTTAAATCAAAGGAAGTTAGAGTGTCTGGCCTCTTGTACTTAAGTCGGCATTGTGCCTTTTGTATTAAACTCGGATGCAATTTCTGTGTTTCATCGTCAATAAGAGGGTCCAAGGAATACAGTAAACCTGAGGTGAAGCATCGGAATCTAAAACTGGGCTCACAGGAGAGGTTCATATCAAAGAATGTTAGAGGGTCTGTCCTCTTGTACTTAAGTCGGCATTGTGCCTTTTGTATATAATACAGATGCAATTTCTGTGTTTCATCGTCATTAAGAAGGTGTTAGATATACTGTAAACCTGAAGTGAACATTGGAATCTGAAACTGGACTCATAGGAAAGGTTCAAATCATAGAAAGTTAGAGTGTCAGTCCTCTTGTGCTTAAGTCGGCATTGTGCCTTTTGTATTAAATTCGGATGCAATGTCTGTGTTTCATCGTCAATAAGAAGGTCCAAGGGATACAGTAAACCTGAAGTGAAGCATCGGAATCTAAAACTGGACTCACAGGAGAGCTTCAAATCATAGAAAGTTATAGTGTCAGTCCTCTTGTACTTAGGTCGGCATTGTGCCTTTTGTATTAAATTCGGATGCAATATTTGTGTTTCAACGTAAATAAGAATTTCCAAGGTATACTGTAAACCTGAAGTGAAGCATCGGAATCTAAAACTGGACTCACAGGAGAGGTTCAAATCATAGAAAGTTAGAGTGTCAGTCCTCTTGTACTTAAGTCGGCATTGTGCCTTTTGTATTAAATTCGGATGCAATTTCTGAGTTTCATCGTCAATAAGAAGGTCCAAGGGATACATTAAAACCTGAAGTGAAGCATCGGAATCTACAACTGGACTCACAGGAGAGGTCCAAATCATAGAAATTTAGAGTGTCAGTCCTCCTCTACTTACGTCGGCATTGTGCCTTTTGTATTAAGTTCGGATGGAATTTCTATGTTCCATCGTCAATAAGAAGGTCCAAGGGATACAGTAAACCAGAAGTGAAGCATCAGAATCTAAAACTGGACTCACAGGAGAGGTTTAAATCAAAGAAAGTTAGAGTGTCTGTCCTCCTGTACCTAAGTCGGCATTGTGCAATTTGTATTAAATTCGAATGCAATTTATGTGTTTCATCGTCAATAAAAAGGTCCAAGGTATACAGTAATGAAGTGAATCATCGGAATCTAAAACTGGACTCACAGGAGAAGTTCAAATCATAGAAAGTTAGAGTGTCAGTCCTCTTGTACTTAAGTCCAAGGGATACATTAAACCAGAAGTGAAGCATCGGAATCTAAAACTGGACTCACAGGAGGGGTTCATATCATAGAAAGTTAGAGTGTCAGTCCTCTTCTACTTACGTCGGCATTGTGCCTTTTGTATTAAATTCGGATGGAATTTCTGTGTTTCATTGCCAATAAGAAGGTCCAAGGTATACAGTAAACCTAAAGTGAAGCATCGGAACCTAAAACAGGACTCACAGGAGAGGTTTAAATCAAAGAAAGTTAGAGTGTCTGTCCTCTTGTACTTAAGTCGGCATTGTGCCTTTTGTATTAAATTCGGATGCAATTTCTATGTTTCATCGTCAATAAGAAGGTCCAAGGTATACTGTAAACCTGAAGTGAAGCATCGGAATCTGAAACTGGACTCACAGGTGAGGTTCAAATCATAGAAAGTTAGAGTGTCAGTCCTCTTGTACTTAAGAATGCATTGTGCTTTTTGTATTAAATTCGGATGCAATTTCTGTGTTTCATCGTCAATACGAAGGTCCAAGGTATACAGTGTACCTGATATGAAGCATTCGAATCTAAAACTGGACTCACAGGAGAGGTTCAAATCATAGAAAGTTAGAGTGTCAGTCCTCTTTTACTTAAGACGGCATTGTGCCTTTTGTATTAACTTCGGATGCAATTTCTGTGTTTCATCGTCAATAAGAAAGTCCAAGGTATACAGTAAACCTGAAGTGAAGCATCGGAATCTAAAACTGGACTCACAGGAGAGGTTACAATCAAAGGAAGTTAGAGTGTCTGTCCTCTTGCACTTAAGTCGGCACTGTGCCTTTTGTATTAAATTCGGATGCAATATCTGTGTTTCAACATCAATAACAAGGTCCAAGGGATACAGTAAACCTGAAGTGAAGCATCGGAATCTAAAACTGGACTCACAGGAGAAGTTTAACTCAAAGAAAGTTAGAGTATCTGTCCTCTTGTACTTATGTCGGCATTGTGCCTCTTGTATTAAATTCGGATGCAATTTCTGTGTTTCATCGTCAATAAGATGGTCCAAGGGATACAGTTAACCTGAAGTGAAGCATCGGAATCTAAATCTGGACTCACAGGAGAGGTCCAAATCATAGAAATTTAGAGTGTCAGTCCTCCTCTACTTACGACGGCATTGTGCCTTTTGTATTTAGTTCGGATGGAATTTCTGTGTTTCATTGTCAATAAGAAGGACCAAGGTATACAGTAAACCTAAAGTGAATCATCGGAACCTAAAACTGGACTCACAGGAGAGGTTTAAATCAAAGAAAGTTAGAGTGTCTGTCCTCTTGTACTTAAGTCGGCATTGTGCTTTTGTAGTAATTTCGGATACAATTTCTATGTTCCATCGTCAATAAGAAGGTCCAAGGGATACATTAAACCAGAAGTGAAGCATCGCAATCTAAAACTGGACTCACAGGAGAGGTTTAAATCAAAGAAAGTTAGAGTGTCTGTCCTCCTGTACTTAAGTCGGCATTGTGCAATTTGTATTAAATTCGAATGCAATTTATTTGTTTCGTCGTCAATAAAAAGGTCCAAGGTATACAGTAATGAAGTAAAGCATCGGAATCTAAAACTGGACTCACAGGAGAAGTTCAAATCACAGAAAGTTAGAGTGTCAGTCCTCTTGTACTTAAGTCCAAGGGATACATTAAACCAGAAGTGAAGCATCGGAATCTAAAACTGGACTCACAGGAGGGGTTCATATCATAGAAAGTTAGAGTGTCAGTCCTCTTCTACTTACGCCGGCATTGTGCCTTTTGTATTAAATTCGGATGGAATTTCTGTGTTTCATTGTCAATAAGAAGGTCCAAGGTATACAGTAAACCTAAAGTGAAGCATCGGAACCTAAAACTGGACTCACAGAAGAGGTTCAAATCATAGAAAGTTAGAGTGTCAGTCCTCTTGTACTTAAGTCGGCATTGTGCCTTTTGTATTAAATTCGGATGCAATTTCTGTGTTTCATCGTCAATAAGAAGGTCCAAGGGATACATTAAAACCAGAAGTGAAGCATCGGAATCTAAAACTGGACTCACAGGAGGGGTTCATATCATAGAAAGTTAGAGTGTCAGTCCTCTTCTACTTACGCCGGCATTGTGCCTTTTGTATTAAATTCGGATGGAATTTCTGTGTTTCATTGTCAATAAGAAGGTCCAAGGTATACAGTAAACCTAAAGTGAAGCATCGGAACCTAAAACAGGACTCACAGGAGTGGTTTAAATCAAAGAAAGTTAGAGTGTCTGTCCTCTTGTACTTAAGTTGGCATTGTGCCTTTTGTATTAAATTCGGATGCAATTTCTATGTTTCATCGTCAATAAGAAGTTCCAAGGGATACAAAAAACCTGATGTGAAGCATCAGAATCTAAATCTGGACTCACAGTAGAGGTTTAAATCAAAGAAAGTTAGAGTGTCTGTCCTCCTGTACTTAAGTCGGCATTGTGCCATTTGTATTAAATTCGAATGCAATTTCTGTGTTTCATCGTCAATAAAAAGGTCCAAGGTATACAGTAATGAAGTGAAGCATCGGAATCTGAAACTGGACTCACAGGAGAAGTTCAAATCATAGAAAGTTACAGTGTCAGTCCTCTTGTACTTAAGTCCAAGGGATACATTAAACCTGAAGTGAAGCATCGGAATCCAAAACAGGACTCACAGGAGAGGTTTAAATCAAAGAAAGATAGAGTGTCTGTCCTCTTGTACTTAAGTCGGCATTGTGCTTTTTGTATTAAATTCGGATGCAATTTCTGTGTTTCATCGTCAATAAGAAGGTCTTAGGTATACAATAAACCTGAAGTGAAGCATCGGAATCTAAAACTGTACTCAAAGGAGAGGTTCAAATCATAGAAAGTGAAAGTGTCAGTCCTCTTGTACTTAAGTCGGCATTGTGCCTTTTGTATTAAATTTGTATGCAATTTCTATGTTTCATCTTCAATAAGGAGGTCCATGGTGTACAGTAAAACTGAAGAAAAGCATCGGAATCCAAAACTGGACACACAGGAGAGGTTCACATCAAAGAGAGTGTCACTCCTCTTGTACTTAAGTCGGCATTGTGCCTTTTGTATTAAATTCGGATGCAATTTCAGTGTTTCATCGTCAATAAGATGGTCGAAGGGATACAGTTAACCTGAAGTGAAGCATCGGAATCCACAACTGGACTCACAGGAGAGGTTCAAATCATAGAAAGTTAGAGTGTCAGTCCTCTTCTACTTACGTCGGCATTGTGCCTTTTGTATTAAATTCGGATGGAATTTCTGTGTTTCATTGTCATTAAGAAGGTCCAAGGTATACAGTAAACCTAAAGTGAAACATCGGAACCTAAAACTGGACCCACAGGAGAAGTTCAAATCATAGAAAGTTAGAGTGTCAGTCCTATTGTACTTAAGTCGGCATTGTACGTTTTGTATTAAATTCGGATGCAATTTCTGTGTTTCATCGTCAATAAGAAGGTCTTAAGTATTCTGTAAACCTGAAGTGAAGCATCGGAATCTAAAACTGGACTCAGAGGAGAGGTTCAAATTATAGAAAGTTAGAGTGTCAGTCCTCTTGTACTTAAGTCGTCATTTTGCCTTTTGTATTACATTCGAAATCAATTTCTGAGTTTCATCGTCAATAAGAAGGTCCAAGTGATACAGTAAACCTGAAGTGAAGCATCGGAATCTAAAACTGGACTCACAGGAGAGGTTTAAATCAAAGAAACTTAGAGTGACTGTCCTCTTGAACTTAAGTCGGCATTGTGCCTATTGTATTAAATTCGATGCAGTTTCTGTGTTTCATCGTCAATACGAAGGACCAAGGGATACAGTAAACCTGAAGTGAAGCATCGGAATCTGAAACTGGACTCACAGGAGAAGTTCAAATCATAGAAAGTTAGAGCGTCAGTCCTCTTGTACTTAAGTCCAAGGGATACATTAAACCTGAAGTGCAGCATCGGAATCTAAAACAGGACTCACAGGAGAGGTTTAAATCAAAGAAAGATAGAGTGTCTGTCCTCTTGTACTTAAGTCGGCATAGTGCCTTTTGTATTAAATTCGGATGCAATTTCTGTGTTTCATCGTCAATAAGAAGGTCTTAGGTATACAATAAACCTGAAGTGAAGCATCGGAATCTAAACCTGGACTCACAGGAGAAGTTCAAATCATAGATAGTTAGAGTGTCAGTCCTCTTGTATTTAAGTCGGCATTGTGCCTTTTGTATTAAATTCGGATGCAATTCCTATGTTTCATCTTCAATAAGGAAGTCCAAGGTATACAGTAAAACTGAAGAAAAGCATCGGAATCCAAAACTGGACTCACAGGAGAGGTTCACATCATAGAAAGTTAAGGTGTCAGTCCTTTTGTACTTAAGTCGGCATTGTGCTTTTGTATTAAATTCGGATGCAATTTCTGTGTTTCATCGTCAATAAGATGGTCCAAGGGATACAGTTAACCTGAAGTGAAGCATCGGAATCTAAAACTGGACTCAAAGGAGAGGTTAAAATCATAGAAAGTGAGAGTGTCAGTCCCCTTGTACTTAAGTCTGCATTGTGAATTTTGTATTAAATTTGGATGCAATTTCTGTGTTTGTTAATCAAAAGGATTGTCCAAGGTATACAGTAAACCTGAAGTGAATTATCGGAATCTAAAACTAAACTCACAGGAGAGGTTCAAATCATAGAAATTTATAGTGTCAGTCCTTTTGTACTTAAGTCGGCATTGTGCCTTTTGTATTAAATTCGGATGCAATTTCTGTGTTTCATCGTCAATAAGAAGGTCCAAAGGATACTGTAAACCTGAAGTGAAGCATCAGAATCTAAATCTGGACTCACAGGAGAAGTTTTAATCAAAGAAAGTTAGAATGTCTGTCCTCTTGTACTTATGTCGGCATTGTGCCTATTGTATTAAATTCAGATGCAATTTCTGTGTTTCATCGTCAGTAAGATGGTCCAAGGGATACAGTAAACCTGAAGTGAAGCATCGGAATCTAAAACTGGGCTCACAGGACACGTTAAAATCATAGAAATTTAGAGTATCAGTCCTCTTGTACTTATGTTGGCATTGTGCCTTTTGTATTAAATTTGGATGCAATTTCTGTGTTTCATCGTCAATAAGAAGGTCCAAGGCATACAGTAAACCTGAAGTGAAGTAACGGAATCTTCAACTGGACTCAAAGGAGAGGTTAAAATCACAGAAAGTTAGAGTGTCCGTCGTCTTGTACTGAAGTCGGCATTGTGCCTTTTGTATTAAAGTTGTATGCAATTTCTATGTTTCATCTTCAATAAGGAGGTCCATGGTATACAGTAAAACTGAAGAAAAGCATCGGAATCCAAAACTGGACACACAGGAGAGGTTCACATCATAGAGAGTGTCACTCCTCTTGTACTTAAGTCGGCATTGTGCCTTTTGTATTAAATTCGGATGCAATTTCAGTGTTTCATCGTCAGTAAGATGGTCGAAGGGATACAGTTAACCTGAAGTGAAGCATCGGAATCTACAACTGGACTCACAGGAGAGGTTCAAATCATAGAAAGTTAGAGTGTCAGTCCTCTTCTACTTACGTCGGCATTGTGCCTTTTGTATTACATTCGGATGGAATTTCTGTGTTTCATTGTCATTAAGAAGGTCCAAGGTATACAGTAAAGATAAAGTGAAACATCGGAACTTAAAACTGGACCCACAGGAGAAGTTCAAATCATAGAAAGTTAGAGTGTCAGTCCTATTGTACTTAAGTCGGCATTGTACGTTTTGTATTAAATTCGGATGCAATTTCTGTGTTTCATCGTCAATAAGAAGGTCTTATGTATACTGTAAACCTGAAGTGAAGCATCGGAATCTAAAACTGAACTCACAGGAGAGGTTCAAATCATAGAAAGTTAGAGTGTCAGTCATCTTGTACTTAAGTCGTCATTTTGCCTTTTGTATTACATTCGGGTGCAATTTCTGAGTTTCATCGCCAATAAGAAGGTCCAAGTGATACAGTAAACCTGAAGTGAAGCATCGGAATCTAAAACTGGACTCACAGGAGAGGTCTAAATCAAAGAAACTTAGAGTGTCTGTCCTCTTGAACTTAAGTCGGCATTGTGCCTTTTGTATTAATTTCGGATGCAATTTCTGCGTTTGATCATCAATAAGAAGGTCCAAGGTATACAGTAAACCTGAAGTGAAGCATCGGAATCTAAAACTCAACTCACAGGAGTGGTTCAAATCATAGAAAGTTATAGTGTCAGTCCTCTTGTACTTATGTCGGCATTGTGCCTTTTGTATTAAATTCGGATGCAATTTCTGTGTATCATCGTCAATAAGAAGGTCCAAGGTGTACAGAAAACCTGATGTGAAGCATCGGAATCTAAAACTGGACTCACAGGAGAGGTTCAAATCATAGAAAGTTAGAGTGTCTGTCCTCTTGTACTTAAGTCGACATTGTGCCTTTTGTATTATATTCGGATGCAACTTCTGTGTTTCATCGTAAATAAGAAGGTCCAAGGTATACAGTAAACCTGAAGTGAAGCATCGGAAACTAAAACTGGACTCACAGGAGAGGTTCAAATCATAGAAAGTCAGAGTGTCAGTCCTCTTGTACTTATGTCGGCATTGTGCCTTTTGTATTAAATTCGGATGCATTTTGTGTGTTTCATCGTCAATAAGATGGTCCAAGGGATACAGTAAACATGAAGTGAAGCATCGGAATGTAAAACTGGACTCACAGGAAAGGTTCAAATCATAGAAAGATAGAGGGTCAGTCCTCTTGTACTTAAGTCGGCATTGTGCCTTTTGTATTAAATTCGGATGCTATTTCTGTGTTTCATCGTCAATAAGAAGGTCCAAGGGATACAGTAAACCTAAAGTGAAGCATCGGAATCTAAAACTGGACTCACAGGAGAGGTTCAAATCATAGAAAGTTAGAGTGTCAGTCCTCTTGTACTTAAGTCGTCATTGTGAATTTTGTATTAAATTCGGATGCAATTTCTGTGTTTCATCGACAATAAGAAGGTGCAAGGTATACAGTAATCCTGAAGTGAAGCATCGGAATGTGAAACTGCAATCACAGGAGAGTTTCAAATCAAAGAAAGTTAGAGTGTCAGTCCTCTTGTACTTAAGTCGGCATTGTGCCTTTTGTATTAAATTCGGATGCTATTTCTGTGTTTCATCGTCAATAAGAAGGTCCAAGGGATACAGTAAACCTAAAGTGAAGCATCGGAATCTAAAACTGGACTCACAGGAGATGTTCAAATCATAGAAAGTAAGAGTGTCAGTCCTCTTGTACTTAAGTTTTCATTGTGCCTTTTGTATTAAATTCGGACGCAATTTCTGTGTTTCATTGTCAATAAGAAGGTCCAAGGTATACAGTAAACCTGAAGTGAAGCATTGGAGTCTAAAACTGGACTCACAGGAGAGGTTCAAATCATAGATAGTTAGAGTGTCAGTCCTCTTCCAACTTCCGTCGGCATTGTGCCTTTTGTAATAAATTCGGATGGATTTTCTGTGCTTCATTGTCAATAAGAATGTCCAAGATTTACAGTAAATCTGAAGTGAAGCATCGGAATCTAAAACTGGACTCACAGGAGAGGTTTAAATCATAGAAAGTTAGAATGTCTGTCCTCTTGTACTTAATTCGGCATTGTGCCTTTTGTATTAAATTCGGATGCAATTTCTATGTTTCATCGTCAATACGAAGGTCCAAGAGATACAGTAAACCGGAAGTGAAGCATCGGAATCTAAAACTGCACTCACAGGAGAGGTTTAAATCAAAGAAAGTTAGAGTGTCTGTCCTCTTGTAGTTAAGTCGGAATTGTGCCTTTTGTATTAAATTCGAATGCAATTTCCGTGTTTCTTCGTCAGTAAGAAGGTACAAGGTATACAGCAAACCTGAAGTGAAGCATCAGAATCTAAAACGCAACTCACAGGAGAGGTTCAAATCACAGATAGCTATAGTGTCAGTCCTCTTGTACTTAAGTTGATATTGTGCCTTTTGTATTAAATTCGGATGCAATTTCTGTGTTTCATCGTCGATAAGAAGGTCCAGGGGATAAAGTAAACCTGCAGTGCAGCATCGGAATCTAAAACTGGACTCACAGGTGAGGTTAAAATCATAGAAAGTTAGAGTGTCAGTCCTCTTGTACTTAAGTTTTCATTGTGCCTTTTGTATTAAATTCGGACGCAATTTCTGTGTTTCATCGTCAATAAGAACGTCTAAGGTATACAGTAAACCTGAAGTGAAGCATCGGAACCTAAAACTGGACTCACAGCAGAAGTTCAAATCATAGAAAGTTGAAGTGTCAGTCCTGTACTACCTACATCGGCATTGTGCCTTTTGTATTAAATTCGGATGCAATATCTGTGTTTCATCGTCAATAAGATGGTCCTAGGTATACAGTAAACCTGAAGTGAAGCATCGGAATCTAAAACTGGACTCACAGGACAGGTTTAAAACAAAGATAGTTAGACGTCTGTCCTTTTGTACTTACGTCGGCATTGTGCCTTTTGTATTAAATTCGGACGCAATTTCTGTGTTTCATCGTCAATAAGGAGGTCCAAGGGAAACAGTAATCCTGAAGTGAAGAATCGGAATCCAAAACTGGGCTCACAGGAGAGGTTTATATCAAAGAAAGTTAGAGTGTCAGTCCTGTTGTACTTAAGTCGGCATTGTGCCTTTTGTATTAAATTCGGATGCTATTTCTATGATTCATCGTCAATAAGAAGGTCCAAGGGATACAGTAAACCGGAAATGAAGCATCGGAATCTAATACTGGACTCACAGGAGAGGTTTAAATCAAAGAAAGTTAAGTGTCTGTCCTCTTGTACTTAAGTCGGCTTTGTGCCATTTGTATTAAATTCGAATGCAATTTCTGTGTTTCATCGTCAATAAGAAGGTCCAAGTGATACAGTAAACCTGAAGTGAAGCATCGGAATCTAAAACTGGACTCACAGGAGAGGTTTAAATCAAAGAAACTTAGAGTGTCTATCCTCTTGAACTTAAGTCGGCATTGTGCCTATTGTATTAAATTCGGATGCAATTTGTGTGTTTCATCGTCAATAAGATGGTCCAAGGGATGCAGTAAACCTGATGTGAAGCATCGGAATCTAAAACTGGACTCACAGGAAAGGTTCAAATCATAGAAAGTTAGAGCTTCAGTCCTCTTGTATTTAAGTCGGCATTGTGCCCTGTGTATTAAATTCGAATGCAATTTCTGTTTTTGATCACCACTAAGAAGGTCCAAGGTATACAGTAAACCCGAACCTTAAGCATCGGAATCTAAAACTCAACTCACAGGAGAGGTTCAAATCATAGAAAGTTAGAGTGTCAGTCCTCTTGTACTTAAGTCGGCATTGTGCCTTTTGTATTAAATTCGGATGCTATTTCTGTGTTTCATCTTCAATAAGAAGGTCCAAGGGATACAGTAAACCTAAAGTGAAGCATGGGAATCTAAAACTGGACTCACAGGACAGGTTCAAATCATAGAAAGTTAGAGTGTCAGTCCTCTTGTACTTAAGTCGTCATTGTGCATTTTGTATTAAATTCGGATGCAATTTCTGTGTTTCATCGACAATAAGAAGGGGCAAGGTATACAGTAATCCTGAAGTGAAGCATCGGAATCTGAAACTGGAATCACAGGAGAGTTTCAAATCAAAGAAAGTTAGAGTGTCAGTCCTCTAGTACTTAATTCTGCATTGTGCCTTTTGTATTAAATTCAGATGCAATTTCTATGTTTCATCGTCAATAAGAAGGTCCAAGGGATACAGTATACCTGAAGTGAAGCATCGGAATCTAAAACTGGACTCACAGGAGAGGTTTAAATCAAAGAAAGTTAGAGTGTCTGTCCTCTTGAACTTAATTCGGCATTGTGCCTTTTGTATTAAGTTCGGATGCAATTTCTATGTTTCATCGTCAATAAGAAGGTCCAAGGTTTACAGTAAACCTGAAGTGAGCATCAGAATCTAAAACGCAACTCACAGGCGAGGTTCAAGTCATAGGTAGTTATAGTGTCAGTCCTCTTGTACTTAAGTTGATATTGTGCCTTTTGTATTAAATTCGGATGCAATTTCTGTGTTTCATCGTCGATAAGAAGGTCCAGGGGATAAAGTAAACCTGAAGTGCAGCATCGGAATCTAAAACTGGACTAACAGGTGAGGTTCAAATCATAGAAAGTTAGAGTGTCAGTCCTCTTCTACTTAAGTCGGCATTGTGCCTTTTGTATTAAATTCGGATGCAATTTCTGTGTTTCATCGTCAATTAGAAGGTCTGAGGTATACAGTAAACCTGAAGTGAAGCTTCGGAATCTAAAACTGGAATCACAGGGGAGGTTCAATTCATAGAAAGTGAGAGTGTCAGTCCTATTGTACTTAAGTCGGTATTGTGCCTTTTGTATTAAATTCGGATGCAAATCCTGTGTTTCATCGTCAACAAGAAGGTCCAAGGTATACAGTAAACCTGAAGTGAAGCATCGGAATCTAAAACTGGTCACACAGGAGAGGTTCAAATCATAGAGAGTTAGAGTGTCAGTCCTCTTGTACTTAAGTCTGCTTTGTGCCTTTTGTATTAAATTCGGATGCAATTTCTGTGTTTCAATGTCAATAAGAACGTCTAAGGTATACAGTAAACCTGAAGTGAAGCATCGGAACCTAAAACTGGACTCACAGCAGAAATTCAAATCATAGAAAGTTGAAGTGTCAGTCCTGTACTACCTACATCGGCATTGTGCCTCTTGTATTAAATTCGGATGCAATATCTGTGTTTCATCGTCAATAAGTTGGTCCTAGGTATGCAGTAAACCTGAAGTGAAGCATCGGAATCTAAAACTGGACTCACAGGAGAGGTTTAAATCAAAGAAACTTAGAGTGTCTGTCCTCTTGAACTTAAGTCGGCTTTGTGCCTATTGTATTAAATTCGGATGCAATTTGTGTGTTTCATCGTCAATAAGATGGTCCAAGGGATACAGTAAACCTGAAGTGAAGCATCGGAATCTAAAACTGGACTCACAGGAAAGGTTCAAATCATAGAAAGTTAGAGCTTCAGTCCACTTGTATTTAAGTCGGCATTGTGCCCTGTGTATTAAATTCGAATGCAATTTCTGTTTTTGATCACCAAAAAGAAGGTCCAAGGTATACAGTAAACCCGAACTGAAGCATCGGAATCTAAAACTCAACTCACAGGAGAGGTGCAAATCATAGAAAGTTAGAGTGTCAGTCCTCTTGTACTTAAGTCGTCATTGTGCATTTTGTATTAAATTCGGATGCAATTTCTGTGTTTCATCGACAATAAGAAGGTGCAAGGTATACAGTAATCCTGAAGTGAAGCATCGGAATCTGAAACTGGAATCACAGGAGAGTTTCAAATCAAAGAAAGTTAGAGTGTCAGTCCTCTAGTACTTCATTCTGCATTGTGCCTTTTGTATTAAATTCAGATGCAATTTCTATGTTTCATCGTCAATAAGAAGGTCCAAGGGATACAGTAAACCTGAAGTGAAGCATAGGAATCTAAAACTGGACTCACAGGAAAGGTTGAAAGTCGGCATTGTGCCTTTTGTATTAAATTCGGATGCAATTGCTGTGCTTAATCGTCAATGAGAAGGTCCAAGGGATACAGTAAACCAAAAGTGAAGCATTGGAGTCTAAAACTGGACTCACAGGAGAGGTTCAAGTCATAGAAAGTTAGAGTGTCAGTCCTCTTGTACTTAAGTCGTCATTGTGCATTTTGTATTAAATTCGGATGCAATTTCTGTGTATCATCGTCAATAAGAAGGTCCCAGGTATACAGTAAACTTGAAGTGAAGCATCGGAATCTGAAACTACACTCACAGGAGATGTTCAAATCATAGAAAGTAAGAGTGTCAGTCCTCTTGTACTTAAGTTTTCATTGTGCCTTTTGTATTTAATTCGGACGCAATTTCTGTGTTTCATCGTCAATAAGAAGGTCCAAGGTATACAGTAAACCTGAAGTGAATCATTGGAGTCTAAAACTGGACTCACAGGAGAGGTTCAAATCATAGATAGTTAGAGTGTCAGTCCTCTTCCAACTTCCGTCGGCATTGTGCCTTTTGTAATAAATTCGGATGGATTTTCTGTGTTTCATTGTCAATAAGAAGGTCCAAGGTTTACAGTAAACCTGAAGTGAAGCATCGGAATCTAAAACTGGTCTCACAGGAGAGGTTTAAATCAAAGAAAGTTAGAGTGTCTGTCCTCTTGTACTTAATTCTGCATTGTGCCTTTTGTATTAAATTCGGATGCAATTTCTATGTTTCATCGTCAATAAGAAGGTCCAAGAGACACAGTAAACCGGAAGTGAAGCATCGGAATCTAAAACTGCACTCACAGGAGAGGTTTAAATCAAAGAAAGTTAGAGTGTCTGTCCTCTTGTACTTAAGTCGGAATTGTGCCATTTGTATTAAATTCAAAAGCAATTTCCGTGTTTCATCGTCAATAAGAAGGTACAAGGTATACAGCAAACCTGAAGTGAAGCATCAGAATCTAAAACGCAACTCACAGGAGAGGTTCAAATCATAGACAGTTATAGTGTCAGTCCTCTTGTACTTAAGTTGATATTGTGCCTTTTGTATTAAATTCGGATGCAATTTCTGTGTTTCATCGTCGATAAGAAGGTCCAGGGGATAAAGTAAACCTGAAGTGCATCATCGGAATCTAAAACTGGACTAACAGGTGAGGTTCAAATCACAGAAAGTTAGAGTGTCAGTCCTCTTGTACTTAAGTCTGCATTGTGCCTTTTGTATTAAATTCGGATGCAATTTCTGTGTTTCATCGTCAATTAGAAGGTCTGAGGTATACAGTAAACATGAAGTGAAGCATCGGAATCTAAAACTGGAATCACAGGGGAGGTTCAATTCATAGAAAGTTAGAGTGTCAGTCCTATTGTACTTAAGTCGGCATTGTTCCTTTTGTATTAAATTCGGATGCAAATCCTGTGTTTCTTCGTCAACAAGAAGGTCCACGGTATACAGTAAACCTGAAGTGAAGCATCGGAATCTAAAACTGGTCACACAGGAGAGGTTCAAATCATAGAGAGTTAGAGTGTCAGTCCTGTTGTACTTAAGTCTGCTTTGTGCCTTTTGTATTATATTCGGATGCAATTTCTGTGTTTCAATGTCAATAAGAACGTCTAAGGTATACAGTAAACCTGAAGTGAAGCATCGGAACCTAAAACTGGACTCACAGCAGAAATTCAAATCATAGAAAGTTGAAGTGTCAGTCCTGTACTACCTACATCGGCATTGTGCCTCTTGTATTAAATTCGGATGCAATATCTGTGTTTCATCGTCAATAAGTTGGTCCTAGGTATGCAGTAAACCTGAAGTGAAGCATCGGAATCTAAAACTGGACTCACAGGAGAGGTTTAAATCAAAGAAACTTAGAGTGTCTGTCCTCTTGAACTTAAGTCGGCTTTGTGCCTATTGTATTAAATTCGGATGCAATTTGTGTGTTTCATCGTCAATAAGATGGTCCAAGGGATACAGTAAACCTGAAGTGAAGCATCGGAATCTAAAACTGGACTCACAGGAAAGGTTCAAATCATAGAAAGTTAGAGCTTCAGTCCACTTGTATTTAAGTCGGCATTGTGCCCTGTGTATTAAATTCGAATGCAATTTCTGTTTTTGATCACCAATAAGAAGGTCCAAGGTATACAGTAAACCCGAACTGAAGCATCGGAATCTAAAACTCAACTCACAGGAGAGGTGCAAATCATAGAAAGTTAGAGTGTCAGTCCTCTTGTACTTAAGTCGTCATTGTGCATTTTGTATTAAATTCGGATGCAATTTCTGTGTTTCATCGACAATAAGAAGGTGCAAGGTATACAGTAATCCTGAAGTGAAGCATCGGAATCTGAAACTGGAATCACAGGAGAGTTTCAAATCAAAGAAAGTTAGAGTGTCAGTCCTCTAGTACTTCATTCTGCATTGTGCCTTTTGTATTAAATTCAGATGCAATTTCTATGTTTCATCGTCAATAAGAAGGTCCAAGGGATACAGTAAACCTGAAGTGAAGCATAGGAATCTAAAACTGGACTCACAGGAAAGGTTGAAAGTCGGCATTGTGCCTTTTGTATTAAATTCGGATGCAATTGCTGTGCTTAATCGTCAATGAGAAGGTCCAAGGGATACAGTAAACCAAAAGTGAAGCATTGGAGTCTAAAACTGGACTCACAGGAGAGGTTCAAGTCATAGAAAGTTAGACTGTCAGTCCTCTTGTACTTAAGTCGTCATTGTGCATTTTGTATTAAATTCGGATGCAATTTCTGTGTATCATCGTCAATAAGAAGGTCCCAGGTATACAGTAAACTTGAAGTGAAGCATCGGAATCTGAAACTACACTCACAGGAGATGTTCAAATCATAGAAAGTAAGAGTGTCAGTCCTCTTGTACTTAAGTTTTCATTGTGCCTTTTGTATTTAATTCGGACGCAATTTCTGTGTTTCATCGTCAATAAGAAGGTCCAAGGTATACAGTAAACCTGAAGTGAATCATTGGAGTCTAAAACTGGACTCACAGGAGAGGTTCAAATCATAGATAGTTAGAGTGTCAGTCCTCTTCCAACTTCCGTCGGCATTGTGCCTTTTGTAATAAATTCGGATGGATTTTCTGTGTTTCATTGTCAATAAGAAGGTCCAAGGTTTACAGTAAACCTGAAGTGAAGCATCGGAATCTAAAACTGGTCTCACAGGAGAGGTTTAAATCAAAGAAAGTTAGAGTGTCTGTCCTCTTGTACTTAATTCTGCATTGTGCCTTCTGTATTAAATTCGGATGCAATTTCTATGTTTCATCGTCAATAAGAAGGTCCAAGAGATACAGTAAACCGGAAGTGAAGCATCGGAATCTAAAACTGCACTCACAGGAGAGGTTTAAATCAAAGAAAGTTAGAGTGTCTGTCCTCTTGTACTTAAGTCGGAATTGTGCCATTTGTATTAAATTCAAAAGCAATTTCCGTGTTTCATCGTCAATAAGAAGGTACAAGGTATACAGCAAACCTGAAGTGAAGCATCAGAATCTAAAACGCAACTCACAGGAGAGGTTCAAATCATAGACAGTTATAGTGTCAGTCCTCTTGTACTTAAGTTGATATTGTGCCTTTTGTATTAAATTCGGATGCAATTTCTGTGTTTCATCGTCGATAAGAAGGTCCAGGAGATAAAGTAAACCTGAAGTGCAGCATCGGAATCTAAAACTGGACTAACAGGTGAGGTTCAAATCACAGAAAGTTAGAGTGTCAGTCCTCTTGTACTTAAGTCTGCATTGTGCCTTTTGTATTAAATTCGGATGCAATTTCTGTGTTTCATCGTCAATTAGAAGGTCTGAGGTATACAGTAAACATGAAGTGAAGCATCGGAATCTAAAACTGGAATCACAGGGGAGGTTCAATTCATAGAAAGTTAGAGTGTCAGTCCTATTGTACTTAAGTCGGCATTGTTCCTTTTGTATTAAATTCGGATGCAAATCCTGTGTTTCTTCGTCAACAAGAAGGTCCACGGTATACAGTAAACCTGAAGTGAAGCATCGGAATCCAAAACTGGTCACACAGGAGAGGTTCAAATCATAGAGAGTTAGAGTGTCAGTCCTCTTGTACTTAAGTCTGCATTGTGCCTTTTGTATTAAATTCGGATGCAATTTTTGTGTTTCAATGTCAATAAGAACGTCTAAGGTATACAGTAAACCTGAAGTGAATCATCGGAATGTAATACTGGAGTCACAGGAGAGGTTTAAATCAAAGAAAGTTAGAGTGTCTGTCCTCTTGTACTTAAGTCGGCTTTGTGCCATTTGTATTAAATTCGATTGCAATTTCTGTGTTTCATCGTCAATAAGAAGGTCCAAGTGATACAGTAAACCTGAAGTGAAGCATCGGAATCTAAAACTGGACTCACAGGAGAGGTTTAAATCAAAGAAACTTAGTGTGTCTGTCCTCTTGAACTTAAGTCGGCATTGTGCCTATTGTATTAAATTCGGATGCAATTTGTGTGTTTCATCGTCAATAAGATGGTCCAAGGGATACAGTAAACATGAAGTGAAGCATCGGAATCTAAAACTGGACTCACAGGAAAGGTTCAAATCATAGAAAGTTAGAGCTTCAGTCCTCTTGTATTTATGTCGGCATTGTGCCCTGTGTATTAAATTCGAATGCAATTTCTGTTTTTGATCACCAATAAGAAGGTCCAAGGTATACAGTAAACCCGAACTGAAGCATCGGAATCTAAAACTCAACTCACAGGAGAGGTTCAAATCATAGAAAGTTAGAGTGTTAGTCCTCTTGTACTTAAGTCGGCATTGTGCCTTTTGTATTAAATTCGGATGCTATTTCTGTGTTTCATCGTCAATAAGAAGGTCCAAGGGATACAGTAAACCTAAAGTGAAGCATGGGAATCTAAAACTGGACTCACAGGACGGGTTCAAATCATAGAAAGTTAGAGTGTCAGTCCTCTTGAACTTAAGTCGTCATTGTGCATTTTGTATTAAATTCGCATGCAATTTCTGTGTTTCATCGACAATAAGAAGGTGCAAGGTATTCAGTAATCCTGAAGTGAAGCATCGGAATCTGAAACTGGAATCACAGGAGAGTTTCAAATCAAAGAATGTAAGAGTGTCAGTCCTCTAGTACTTAATTCTGCATTGTGCCTTTTGTATTAAATTTAGATGCAATTTCTATGTTTCATCGTCAATAAGAAGGTCCAAGGGATACAGTAAACCTGAAGTGAAGAATCGGAATCCAAAACTGGGCTCACAGGAGAGGTTTATATCAAAGAAAGTTAGAGTGTCTGTCCTCTTGTACTTAAGTCGGCATTGTGCCTTTTGTATTGAATACGGATGCAATTTGTGTGTTTCATCGTCATTAAGATGGTCTTAGGTATACTGTAAACCTGAAGTGAAGATTGGAATCTAAAACTGTTCTCACAGGAGAGGTTCCAATCATAGAAAGTTAGAGTGTCAGTCCTGTTGTACTTAAGTCGGCATTGTGCCTTTTGTATTAAATTCGGATGCAATTTCTATGATTCATCGTCAATAAGAAGGTCCAAGGGATACAGTAAACCAGAAGTGAAGCATCGGAATCTAATACTGGACTCACAGGAGAGGTTTAAATCAAAGAAAGTTAGAGTGTCTGTCCTCTTGTGCTTAAGTCGGCTTTGTGCCATTTGTATTAAATTCGAATGCAATTTCTGTGTTTCATCGTCACTAAGAAGGTCCAAGGTATACAGTAAACCTGAAGTGAAGCATGGGAATCTGAAACTGGACTCATAGGAGAAGTTCAAATCATAGAAAATTAGAGTGTCAGTCCTCTTGTACTTAAGTCGACATTATGCCTTTTGAATTAAATTCGGATCCAATTTCTGTGTTTCATCGTCAATAAGAAGGTCTTAGGTATACTGTAAACCTGAAGTGAAGCATCAGAATCTAAAACTGGACTCACAGGAGAGGTTCAAATCATAGAAAGTTAGAGTGTCAGTCGTCTTGTATTTAAGTCGGCATTGTGCCTTTTGTATTAGATTCGGATGCAATTTCCGTGTTTCATCGTCAATAAGAAGGTCCAAGGAATACTGTAAACCTGAAGTGAAGCATCAGAATCTAAAACTGGACTCACAGGAGAGGTTCAAATCATAGAAAGTTAGAGTGTCAGTCGTCTTGTATTTATGTCGGCATTGTGCCTTTAGTATTAAATTCGGATACAATTTCTATGATTCATCGTCAATACGAATGTCCAAGGGATACAGTAAACCTGAAGAGGAACATCGGAATCTAAAACTGGACTCACAGGAGAGGTTCAAATCATAGAAAGTTAGAGTGTCAGTCCTCTTGTACTTAAGTCGGCATTGTGCCTTTTGTAATTAATTCGGATGCAATTTCTGTGTTTCATCGTCAATGAGAAGGTCCAAGGGATACATTAAAACCTGAAGTGAAGCATCGGAATCTACAACTGGACTCACAGGAGAGGTTCAAATCATAGAAAGTTATAGTGTCAGTCCTCTTGTACTTAAGTCGGCATTGTGCCTTTTGTAATAAATTTGGATGCAATTTCTGTGATTCATCGTCAATAAGAAGGTCCAAGGTATACTGTAAACCTGAAGTGAAGCATCGGAATCTAAAACTGGACTCACAGGAGAGGTTCAAATCATAGAAAGTTAGAGTGTCAGTCCTCATGTACTTAAGACGGCATTGTGCCTTTTGTATTAAATTCGGATGCAATTTCTGTGTTTCATCGTCAATAAGAAAGTCCAAGGTATACAGTAAACCTGAAGTAAAGCATCGGAATCTAAAACTGGACTCACAGGAGAGGTTTAAATCAAAGGAAGTAAGAGTGTCTGTCCTCTTGTACTTAAGTCGGCATTGTGCCTTTTGTATTAAATTCGGATGCAATTTCTGTGATTCATCGTCAATAAGAAGGTCCAAGGTATACTGTAAACCTGAAGTGAAGCATCGGAATCTAAAACTGGACTCACAGGAGAGGTTTAAATCTAAGAAAGTGAGAGTGTCAGTCCTCTTGTACTTAAGTCGGCATTGTGCCTTTTGTATTAAATTCGGATGCAATTTCTGTGTTTCATCGTCAATAAGATGGTCCGAGGGATACAGTTAACCTGAAGTGAAGCATTGGAATCTAAATCTGTACTCACAGGAGAGGTCCAAATCATAGAAAGTTAGCGTGTCAGTCCTCCTCTACTTACGTCGGCATTGTGCCTTTTGTATTAAATTCGGTTGGAATTTCTGTGTTTCATTGTCAATAAGAAGGTCCAAGGTATACAGTAAACCTAAAGTGAAGCATCGGCACCTAAAACAGGACTCACAGGAGAGGTTTAAAACAAAGAAAGTGAGAGGGTCTGTCCTCTTGTACTTAAGTTGGCATTGTGATTTTTGTATTAAATTCAGATGCAATTTCTATGTTTCATCGTCAATAAGAAGGCTCAAGGGATACAGTAAACCGGAAGTGAAGCATCGGAATCTAAAACTGGACTCACAGTAGAGGTTTAAATCAAAGAAAGTTAGAGTGTCTGTCCTCCTGTACTTAAGTCGTCATTGTGCCATTAGTATTAAATTCGAATTCAATTTCTGTGTTCATCGTCAATAAAAAGGTCCAAGGTATACTGTAAACCTTTAGTGAAGCATCGGAATCTGAAACTGGACTCACAGGAGAAGTTCAAATCATAGAAAGTTAGAGTTACAGTCCTCTTGTACTTAAGTCGCCATTGTGCCTTTTGTATTAAATTCGGATGCAATTTCTGTGTTTCATCGTCAATAAGAAGGTCTTAGGTATACAATAAACCTGAAGTGAAGCATCGGAATCTAAAACTGGACTCACAGGAGAGGTTCAAATCATAGAAAGTTTGAGTGTCAGTCCTCTTGTATTTAAGTCGGCATTGCGCCTTTTGTATTAAATTCGGATGCAATTTCGATGTTTCATCTTCAATAAGGAAGTCCAAGGTATACAGTAAAACTGAAGAAAAGCATCGGAATCTAAAACTGGACTCACAGGAGAGGTTCACGTGATAGAAATTTAGAGTGTCAGTCCTCTTGTACTTAAGTCGGCATTGTGCTTTTGTATTAAATTCGGATGCAATTTCTGTGTTTCATCGTCAATAAGATGGTCCAAGGGATACAGTTAACCTGAAGTGAAGCATCGGAATCTAAAACTGGACTCAAAGGAGAGGATCAAATCATAGAAAGTGAGAGTGTCAGTCCTCTTGTACTTAAGTCGGCATTGTGCCTTTTGTATTAAATTCGGATGCAATTTCTGTGTTTGATAATCAATAAGATTGTCCAAGGTATGCAGTAAACCTGAAGTGAATCATCGGAATCTAAAACTAAACTCACAGGAGAGGTTCAAAACATAGAAATTTATAGTGTCAGTCCTCTTGTACTTAAGTCGGCATTGTGCCTTTTGTATTAAATTCGGATGCAATTTCTGTGTTTCATCGTCAATAAGAAGGTCCATGGAATACAGTAAACCTGAAGTGAAGCATCGGAATCTTAAACTGGACTCAAAGGAGAGGTTAAAATCACAGAAAGTTAGAGTGTCCGTCGTCTTGTACTTAAGTCGGCATTGTGCCTTTTGTATTAGATTTGTATGCGATTTCTATGTTTCATCTTCAATAAGGAGGTCCAAGGTATGGAGTAAAACTGAAGAAAAGCATCGGAATCCAAAACTGGACACACAGGAGAGGTTCACATCATAGAGAGTGTCAGTCCTCTTGTACTTAAGTCGGCATTGTGCCTTTTGTATTAAATTCGGATGCAATTTCAGTGTTTCATCGTCAATAAGATGGTCCAAGGGATACAGTTAACCTTAAGTAAAGCATCGGAATCTAAAACTGGACTCACAGGAGAGGTTCAAATCATAGAAAGTTAGAGTGTCAGTCCTATTCTACTTACGTCGGCATTGTGCCTTTTGTATTAAATTCGGATGGAATTTCTGTGTTTCATTGTCAATAAGAAGGTCCAAGGTATACAGTAGACCTAAAGTGAAACATCGGAACCTAAAACTGGACCCACAGGAGAAGTTCAAATCATAGAAAGTTAGAGTGTCAGTCCTATTGTACTTAAGTCGGCATTGTACGTTTTATATTAAATTCGGAAGCAATTTCTGTGTTTCATCGTCAATAAGAACTTCTTAGGTATACTGTAAACCTGAAGTGAAGCATCGGAATCTAAAACTGGACTCACAGGAGAGGTTCAAATCATAGAAAGTTAGAGTGTCAGTCATCTTGTACTTAAGTCGTCATTGTGCGTTTTGTATTACATTCGGATGCAATTTCTGAGTTTCATCGTCAATAAGAAGGTCCAAGTGATACAGTAAACCTGAAGTGAAGCAACGGAATCTACAACTGGACTCACAGGAGAGGTTTAAATCTAAGAAACTTAGAGTGTCTGTCCTCTTGAACTTAAGTCGGCATTGTGCCTATTGTATTAAATTCGGATGCAGTTTCTGTGTTTCATCGTCAATAAGATGGTCCAAGGGATACAGTAAACCTGAAGTGAAGCATCGGAACCTAAAACTGGACTCACAGGAGAGGTTAAAATCATAGAAAGTGAGAGTGTCAGTCCTCTTGTACTTAAGTCGGCATTGTGCCTTTCGTATTAAATTCGGATGCAAATTCTGCGTTTGATCATCAATAAAAAGGTCCAAGGTATACAGTAAACGTGAAGTGAAGCATCGGAAACTAAAACTCCACTCACAGGAGTGGTTCAAATCATAGAAAGTTATAGAGTCAGTCCTCTTGTACTTAAGTCGGCATTGTGCCTTTTGTATTAAATTCGGATGCAATTTCTGTGTATCATCGTCAATAAGAAGGTCCAAGGTATATAGTAAACCTGAAGTGAAGCATCGGAATCTAAAACTGGACTCACAGGAGAGGATCAAATCACAGAAAGGTAGAGTGTCAGTACTTTTGCACTTAAGTCGACATTGTGCCTTTTGTATTATATTCGGATGCAATTTCTGTGTTTCATCGTAAGTAAGAAGGTCCAAGGTATACAGTAAACCTGAAGTGAAGCATCGGAAACTAAAACTGGACTCACAGGAGAGGTTCAAATCATAGAAAGTCAGAGTGTCAGTCCTCTTGTACTTATGTCGGCATTGTGCCTTTTGTATTACATTCGGATTCAATTTGTGTGTTTCATCGTCAATAAGATGTTCCAAGGGATACAGTAAACCTGAAGTGAAGCATCGGAATCTAAAACTGGACTCACAGGGAAGGTTCAAATCATAGGAAGTTAGAGCTTCAGTCCTCTTGTACTTAAGTCGGCATTGTGCCCTGTGTATTAAATTCGGATGCAATTTCTGTGTTTCATCGTCAATAAGAAGGTCCAAGGTATACAGTAATCCTGAAGTGAAGCATCGGAATCTGAAACTGGAATCACAGGAGAGTTTCAAATCAAAGAAAGTTAGAGTGTCAGTCCTCTAGTACTTAATTCTGCATTGTGCCTTTTGTATTAAATTCGGATGCAATTTCTGTGTTTCATCGTCAATAAGAAGGTCCAAGGTATACAGTTAACCTGAAGGGAAGCTTCGGAATGTAGTACTGGACTCACAGGAGAGGTTCAAATCATACAAAGTTAAAGTGTCAGTCCTCTTTTACTTAAGTCTGCATTGTGATTTTTGTATTAAATTCGGATGCAATTTCTATGTTTCATCGTCAATAAGAAGGTCCACGGGATACAGTAATCCTGAAGTGAAGCATCGGAATCTAAAACTGGACTCACAGGAGAGGTTCAAAGTCGGCATTGTGCCTTTTGTATTATATTCGGATGCAATTTCTGTGCTTCATCGTCAATAAGAAGATCCAAGGGATACAGTAAACCAAAAGTGAAGCATTGGAGTCTAAAACTGGACTCACAGGAGAGGTTCAAATCAGAGAAAGTTAGAGTGTCAGTCCTTTTGTACTTAAGTCGTCATTGTGCATTTTGTATTAAATTCGGATGCGATTTCTGTGTATCAACGTCAATAAGAAGGTCCAAGGTATATAGTAAACCTGAAGTGAAGCATCGGAATTTGAAACTACACTCACAGGAGATGTTCAAATCATAGAAAGTAAGAGCGTCACTCCTCTTGTACTTAAGTCTTCATTGTGCCTTTTATATTAAATTCGGACGCAATTTCTGTGTTTCATCGTCAATAAGAAGGTCCAAGGTATACAGTAAACCTGAAGTGAAGCATTGGAGTCTAACACTGGACTCACAGGAGAGGTTCAAATCATAGATAGTTAGAGTGTCAGTCCTCTTCCATCTTCCGTCGGCATTGTGCCTTTTGTAATAAATTCGGATGGATTTTCTGTGTTTCATTGTCAATAAGAAGGTCCAAGGTTTACAGTAAAACTGAAGTGAAGCATCGGAATCTAAAACTGGACTCACAGGAGAGGTTTAAATCAAAGAAAGTTAGAGTGTCTGTCCTCTTGTACTTAATTCGGCATTGTACCTTTTGTATTAAATTCGGATGCAATTTCTATGTTTCATCGTCAATAAGAAGGTCCAAGAGATACAGTAAACCGGAAGTGAAACATCGGAATCTAAAACTGCACTCACAGGAGACGTTTAAATCAAAGAAAGTTAGAGTGTCTGTCCTCTTGTACTTAAGTCGGAATTGTGCCTTTTGTATTAAATTCGAATGCAATTTCCGTGTTTCATCGTCAATAAGGAGGTCCAAGGTACACAGTAAACCTGAAGTGAAGCATCAGAATCTAATACGCAAATCACAGGAGAGGTTCAAATCATAGATAGTTATAGTGTCACTCCTCTTGTACTTAAGTTGATATTGTGCCTTTTGTATTAAATTCGGATGCAATTTCTGTGTTTCATCGTCAATAAGAAGGTCCAGGGGATAAAGTAAACCTGAAGTGCAGCATCGGAATCTAAAACTGGACTCACAGGAGAGGTTCAAATCATAGAATGTTAGAGTGTCAGTCCTCTTGTACTTAAGTCAGCATTGTGCCTTTGTATTATATTCGGATGCAATTTCTGTGTTTCATCGTCAACAAGAAGGTCCAAGGTATACCGTAAACCTGAAGTGAAGCATCGGAATCTAAAACTGGTCACACAGGAGAGGTTCAAATCATAGAGAGTTAGAGTGTCAGTCCTCTTGTACTTAAGTCGGCATTGTGCCTTTTGTATTAAATTCGGATGCAATTTCTATGTTTCATCGTCAATAAGAAGGTCCAAGGGGTACAGTAAACCTGAAGTGAAGCATCGGAATCTAAAACTGGACTCACAGGAAAGGTTCAAATCATAGGAAGTTAGAGCTTCAGTCCTCTTGTACTTAAGTCGGCATTGTGCCCTGTGTATTAAATTCGGATGCAATTTCTGTGTTTCATCGTCAATAAGAAGGTCCAAGGTATACAGTAATCCTGAAGTGAAGCATCGGAATCTGAAACTGGAATCACAGGAGAGTTTCAAATCAAAGAAAGTTAGAGTGTCAGTCCTCTAGTACTTAATTCTGCATTGTGCCTTTTGTATTAAATTCGGATGCAATTTCTGTGTTTCATCGTCAATAAGAAGGTCCAAGGTATACAGTTAACCTGAAGGGAAGCATCGGAATGTAGTACTGGACTCACAGGAGAGGTTCAAATCATACAGAGTAAAAGTGTCAGTTCTCTTTTACTTAAGTCTGCATTGTGATTTTTGTATTAAATTCGGATGCAATTTCTATGTTTCATCGTCAATAAGAAGGTCCACGGGATACAGTAAACCTGAAGTGAAGCATCGGAATCTAAAACTGGACTCACAGGAGAGGTTCAAAGTCGGCATTGTGCCTTTTGTATTAAATTCGGATGCAATTTCTGTGCTTCATCGTCATTAAGAAGGTCCAAGGGATACAGTAAACCAAAAGTGAAGCATTGGAGTCTAAAACTGGACTCACAGGAGAGGTTCAAATCAGAGAAAGTTAGAGTGTCAGTCCTTTTGTACTTAATTCGTCATAGTGCATTTTGTATTAAATTCGGATGCGATTTCTGTGTATCATCGTCAATAAGATGGTCCAAGGTATATAGTAAACCTGAAGTGAAGCATCGGAATTTGAAACTACACTCACAGGAGATGTTCAAATCATAGAAAGTAAGAGTGTCAGTCCTCTTGTACTTAAGTCTTCATTGTGCCTTTTATATTAAATTCGGACGCAATTTCTGTGTTTCATCGTCAATAAGAAGGTCCAAGGTATACAGTAAACCTGAAGTGAAGCATTGGAGTCTAACACTGGACTCACAGGAGAGGTTCAAATCATGGATAGTTAGAGTGTCAGTCCTCTTCCAACTTCCGTCGGCATTGTGCCTTTTGTAATAAATTCGGATGGATTTTCTGTGTTTCATTGTCAATAAGAAGGTCCAAGGTTTACAGTAAAACTGAAGTGAAGCATCGGAATCTAAAACTGGACTCACCGGAGAGGTTTAAATCAAAGAAAGTTAGAGTGTCTGTCCTCTTGTACTTAATTCGGCATTGTGCCTTTTGTATTAAATTCGGATGCAATTTCTATGTTTCATCGTCAATAAGAAGGTCCAAGAGATACAGTAAACCGGAAGTGAAACATCGGAATCTAAAACTGCACTCACAGGAGACGTTTAAATCAAAGAAAGTTAGAGTGTCTGTCCTCTTGTACTTAAGTCGGAACTGTGCCTTTTGTATTAAATTCGAATGCAATTTCCGTGTTTCATCGTCAATAAGAAGGTCCAAGGTATACAGTAAACCTGAAGTGAAGCATCAGAATCCAAAACGCAAATCACAGGAGAGGTTCAAATCATAGATAGTTATAGTGTCAGTCCTCTTGTACTTAAGTTGATATTGTGCCTTTTGTATTAAATTCGGATGCAATTTCTGTGTTTCATCGTCAATAAGAAGGTCCAGGGGATAAAGTAAACCTGAAGTGCAGCATCGGAATCTAAAACTGGACTCACAGGAGAGGTTCAAATCATAGAATGTTAGAGTGTCAGTCCTCTTGTACTAAAGTCGGCATTGTGCCTTTTGTATTAAATTCGGATGCAATTTCTGTGTTTCATCGTCAACAAGAAGGTCCAAGGTATACCGTAAACCTGAAGTGAAGTATTGGAATCTAAAACTGGTCACACAGGAGAGGTTCAAATCATAGAGAGTTAGAGTGTCAGTAATCTTGTACTTAAGTCGGCATTGTGCTTTTTGTATTAAATTCGGATGCAATTTCTATGTTTCATCGTCAATAAGAAGGTCCAAGGGGTACAGTAAACCGAGAGTGAAGCATCGGAATCTAAAACTGCACTCACAGGAGAGGTTTAAATCAAAGAAAGTTAGAGTGTCTGTCCTCTTGTACTTAAGTCGGAATTGTGCCTTTTGCATTAAATTCGAATGCAATTTCTGTGTTTCTTCGTCAATAAGAAGGTCCAAGTTATACAGTAAGCCTGAAGTGAAGCATCAGAATCTAAAACTCAACTCACAGGAGAGGTTGAAATCATACAAAGTGATAGTGTCAGTCCTCTGGTATTGAAGTCGACAATGTGCCTTTGGTACTAAATTCGGATGCAATTTCTGTGTTTCATCGTCAATTAGAAGGTCTGAGGTATACAGTAAACCTGAAGTGAAGCATCGGAATCTAAAACTGGACTCACAGGAGATGTTCAAATCTTAGAAAGTTAGAGTGTCAGTCCTCTTGTACTTAAGTCGGCATTGTGCATTTTGTATTAAATTCGGATGCAATTTCTGTGTTTCATCGTCAATAAGAAGGTCCAAGGGATACAGTAAACCTGAAGTGAATCATCAGAATCTAAAACTGGACTCACAGGAGAGGTTCAAATCATAGAATGTTAAAGTGTCAGTCCTCTTGTTCTTAAGTCGGCATTGTGCCTTTTGTAATAAATTCGGATGCAATTTATTTTTTTTGATCATCAATAAGAAGGTCCAAGGTATACAGTAAACCTGAAGTGAAGCATCGGAATATAAAACTCAATTCACAGGAGAGGTTCAAATCATAGAAAGGTAGAGTGTCAGTGCTCTTGTACTTAAGTCGGCATTGTGCCTTTTGTATTAAATTAAGATGCAATTTCTGTGTCTCATCGTCAATAAGAAGGTCCAAGGGATACAGATAACCTGAAGTGAAGCATCGGATTCTAAAACTGGACTCACAGGAGAGGTTCAAATCAAAGAAAGTTAGAGTGTCAGTCCTCTTGTACTTTAGTCTGCATTGTGCATTTTGTATTCAATTCGGATGCAATTTCTGAGTTTCATCGTCAATAAGAAGGTAAAAGGTATACAGTAAACCTGAAGTGGAGCTTCGGAATCAAAAACTAAACTCACAGGAGGGGTTTAAATCAAAGAAAGTTAGAGTATCTGTCGTCTTGTACTTAAGTCGGCATTGTGCCTTTTCTTTTAAATTCGGATGCAATGTCTGAATTTCATCGTCAATAAGAGAGTCAAAGGTATACGGTAAACCTGAAGTGAAGCATTGGAATCTAAAACTGGACTCACAGGAGAGGTTTAAATCAAAGGGAGTTAGAGTGTCTCTCCTCTTGTACTTAAGTCGGCATTGTGCCTTTTGTAATAAATTCGGATGCAATATCTGTGTTTTATCGACACTAAGAAGGTCCAAGGTATACAGTAAACCTGAAGTGAAGCATCGGAACCTAAAACTGGACTCACAGGAGAGGTTAAAATCATAGAAAGTGAGAGTGTCAGTCCTCTTGTACTTAAGTCGGCATTGTGCCTTTTGTATTAAATTCGGATGCAAATTCTGCGTTTGATCATCAATAAGAAGGTCCAAGGTATACAGTAAACCTGAAGTGAAGCATCGGAAACTAAAACTCCACTCACAGGAGTGGTTCAAATCATAGAAAGTTATAGTGTCAGTCCTCTTGTACTTAAGTCGGCATTGTGCCTTTTGTATTAAATTCGGATGCAATTTCTGTGTATCATCGTCAATAAGAAGGTCCAAGGTATACAGGAAACCTTTGGTGGAGCATCGGAATCTGAAATTGGACTCACAGGAGGGGTTCAAATCATAGAAAGTAAGAGTGTCCGTCCGCTTGTACTTAAGTCTTCATATACCTTTTGTATTAAATTCGGATGCAATTTCTGTGTTTCATCGACAATAAGAAGGTCCAAGGTATACAGTAAACCTTAAGTGAAGCATCGGAATCTAAAACTGGACTCACAGGAGAGGTTCAAATCACAGAAAGTTAGAGTGTCAGTACACTTGCACTTAAGTCAACATTGTGCCTTTTGTATTATATTCGGATGCAATTTCTGTGTTTCATCGTAAGTAAGAAGGTCCAAGGTATGCAGTAAACCTGAAGTGAAGCATCGGAAACTAAAACTGGACTCACAGGAGAGGTTCAAATCATAGAAAGTCAGAGTGTCAGTCATCTTGTACTTAAGTCGTCATTGTGCATTTTGTATTACATTCTGATGCAATATCTGAGTTTCATCGACAATAAGAAGGTCCAAGGTATAGAGTAAAACTGAAGAAAAGCATCGGAACCCAAAACTGGACACACATGAGAGGTTCACATCATAGAGAGTGACAGTCCTCTTGTACTTAAGTCGGCATTGTGCCTTTTGTATTAAATTCGGATGCAATTTCAGTGTTTCATCGTCAATAAGATGGTCCAAGGGATACAGTTAACCTTACGTAAAGCATCGGAATCTAAAACTGGACTCACAGGAAAGGTTCAAATCATAGAAAGTTAGAGTGTCAGTCCTATTCTACTTACGTCGGCATTGTGCCTTTTGTATTAAATTCGGATGGAATTTCTGTGTTTCATTGTCAATAAGAAGGTCCAAGGTATACAGTAAACCTAAAGTGAAACATCGGAACCTAAAACTGGACCCACAGGAGAAGTTCAAATCATAGAAAGTTAGAGTGTCAGTCCTATTGTACTTAAGTCGGCATTGTACGTTTTATATTAAATTCGGAAGCAATTTCTGTGTTTCATCGTCAATAAGAAGGTCTTAGGTATACTGTAAACCTGAAGTGAAGCATCGGAATCTAAAACTGGACTCACAGGAGAGGTTCAAATCATAGAAAGTTATAGTGTCAGTCCTCTTGTATATAAGTCGGCATTGTGCCTTTTGTATTAAATTCGGATGCAATTTCTGTGAATCATCGTCAATAAGAAGGTCCAAGGTATACAGTAAACCTGAAGTGAAGCATCGGAATCTAAAACTGGACTCACAGGAGAGGTTCAAATCACAGAAAGTTAGAGTGTCAGTACACTTGCACTTAAGTCAACATTGTGCCTTTTGTATTATATTCGGATGCAATTTCTGTGTTTCATCGTAAGTAAGAAGGTCCAAGGTATGCAGTAAACCTGAAGTGAAGCATCGGAAACTAAAACTGGACTCACAGGAGAGGTTCAAATCATAGAAAGTCAGAGTGTCAGTCATCTTGTACTTAAGTCGTCATTGTGCATTTTGTATTACATTCGGATGCAATTTCTGAGATTCATCGTCAATAAGAAGGTCCAATTGATACAGTAAACCTGAAGTGAAGCAACGGAATCTAAAACTGGACTCACAGGAGAGGTTTAAATCAAAGAAACTTAGAGTGTCTGTCCTCTTGAACTTAAGTCGGCATTGTGCCTATTGTATTAAATTCGGATGCAGTTTCTGTGTTTCATCGTCAATAAGATGGTCCAAGGGATACAGTAAACCTGAAGTGAAGCATCGGAACCTAAAACTGGACTCACAGGAGAGGTTAAAATCATAGAAAGTGAGAGTGTCAGTCCTCTTGTACTTAAGTCGGCATTGTGCCTTTTGTATTAAATTCGGATGCAAATTCTGCGTTTGATCATCAATAAGAAGGTCCAAGGCATACAGTAAACCTGAAGTGATGCATCGGAAACTAAAACTCCACTCACAGGAGTGGTTCAAAGCATAGAAAGTTATAGTGTCAGTCCTCTTGTATATAAGTCGGCATTGTGCCTTTTGTATTAAATTCGGATGCAATTTCTGTGAATCATCGTCAATAAGAAGGTCCAAGGTATACAGTAAACCTGAAGTGAAGCATCGGAATCTAAAACTGGACTCACAGGAGAGGTTCAAATCACAGAAAGTTAGAGTGTCAGTACACTTGCACTTAAGTCAACATTGTGCCTTTTGTATTATATTCTGATGCAATTTCTGTGTTTCATCGAAAGTAAGAAGGTCCAAGGTATGCAGTAAACCTGAAGTGA
Source organism: Schistocerca serialis cubense (assembly GCF_023864345.2). Lineage (NCBI taxonomy): Eukaryota > Metazoa > Arthropoda > Insecta > Orthoptera > Acrididae > Schistocerca > Schistocerca serialis. The sequence goes on from NC_064639.1 coordinate 79,900,100, forward strand.
AGCATCGGAAACTAAAACTGGACTCACAGGAGAGGTTCAAATCATAGAAAGTAAGAGTGTCAGTCCTCTTGTACTTAAGTCTTCATTGTGCCTTTTATATTAAATTCGGACGCAATTTCTGTGTTTCATCGTCAATAAGAAGGTCCAAGGTATACAGTAAACCTGAAGTGAAGCATTGGAGTCTAACACTGGACTCACAGGAGAGGTTCAAATCATAGATAGTTAGAGTGTCAGTCCTCTTCCAACTTCCGTCGGCATTGTGCCTTTTGTAATAAATTCGGATGGATTTTCTGTGTTTCATTGTCAATAAGAAGGTCCAAGGTTTACAGTAAAACTGAAGTGAAGCATCGGAATCTAAAACTGGACTCACCGGAGAGTTTTAAATCAAAGAAAGTTAGAGTGTCTGTCCTCTTGTACTTAATTCGGCATTGTGCCTTTTGTATTAAATTCGGATGCAATTTCTATGTTTCATCGTCAATAAGAAGGTCCAAGAGATACAGTAAACCGGAAGTGAAACATCGGAATCTAAAACTGCACTCACAGGAGACGTTTAAATCAAAGAAAGTTAGAGTGTCTGTCCTCTTGTACTTAAGTCGGAACTGTGCCTTTTGTATTAAATTCGAATGCAATTTCCGTGTTTCATCGTCAATAAGAAGGTCCAAGGTATACAGTAAACCTGAAGTGAAGCATCAGAATCCAAAACGCAAATCACAGGAGAGGTTCAAACCATAGATAGTTATAGTGTCAGTCCTCTTGTACTTAAGTTGATATTGTGCCTTTTGTATTAAATTCGGATGCAATTTCTGTGTTTCATCGTCAATAAGAAGGTCCAGGGGATAAAGTAAACCTGAAGTGCAGCATCGGAATCTAAAACTGGACTCACAGGAGAGGTTCAAATCATAGAATGTTAGAGTGTCAGTCCTCTTGTACTTAAGTCGGCATTGTGCCTTTTGTATTAAATTCGGATGTAATTTCTGTGTTTCATCGTCAACAAGAAGGTCCAAGGTATACCGTAAACCTGAAGTGAAGTATTGGAATCTAAAACTGGTCACACAGGAGAGGTTCAAATCATAGAGAGTTAGAGTGTCAGTAATCTTGTACTTAAGTCGGCATTGTGCTTTTTGTATTAAATTCGGATGCAATTTCTATGTTTCATCGTCAATAAGAAGGTCCAAGGGGTACAGTAAACCGAGAGTGAAGCATCGGAATCTAAAACTGCACTCACAGGAGAGGTTTAAATCAAAGAAAGTTAGAGTGTCTGTCCTCTTGTACTTAAGTCGGAATTGTGCCTTTTGCATTAAATTCGAATGCAATTTCTGTGTTTCATCGTCAATAAGAAGGTCCAAGTTATACAGTAAGCCTGAAGTGAAGCATCAGAATCTAAAACTCAACTCACAGGAGAGGTTGAAATCATACAAAGTGATAGTGTCAGTCCTCTGGTATTGAAGTCGACAATGTGCCTTTGGTACTAAATTTGGATGCAATTTCTGTGTTTCATCGTCAATTAGAAGGTCTGAGGTATACAGTAAACCTGAAGTGAAGCATCGGAATCTAAAACTGGACTCACAGGAGATGTTCAAATCTTAGAAAGTTAGAGTGTCAGTCCTCTTGTACTTAAGTCGGCATTGTGCATTTTGTATTAAATTCGGATGCAATTTCTGTGTTTCATCGTCAATAAGAAGGTCCAAGGGATACAGTAAACCTGAAGTGAATCATCAGAATCTAAAACTGGACTCACAGGAGATGTTCAAATCATAGAATGTTAAAGTGTCAGTCCTCTTGTTCTTAAGTCGGCATTGTGCCTTTTGTAATAAATTCGGATGCAATTTATTTTTTTTGATCATCAATAAGAAGGTCCAAGGTATACAGTAAACCTGAAGTGAAGCATCGGAATATAAAACTCAATTCACAGGAGAGGTTCAAATCATAGAAAGGTAGAGTGTCAGTGCTCTTGTACTTAAGTCGGCATTGTGCCTTTTGTATTAAATTAAGATGCAATTTCTGTGTCTCATCGTCAATAAGAAGGTCCAAGGGATACAGATAACCTGAAGTGAAGCATCGGATTCTAAAACTGGACTCACAGGAGAGGTTCAAATCAAAGAAAGTTAGAGTGTCAGTCCTCTTGTACTTTAGTCTGCATTGTGCATTTTGTATTCAATTCGGATGCAATTTCTGAGTTTCATCGTCAATAAGAAGGTGAAAGGTATACAGTAAACCTGAAGTGGAGCTTCGGAATCAAAAACTAAACTCACAGGAGAGGTTTAAATCAAAGAAAGTTAGAGTGTCTGTCGTCTTGTACTTAAGTCGGCATTGTGCCTTTTCTTTTAAATTCGGATGCAATGTCTGAATTTCATCGTCAATAAGAGAGTCAAAGGTATACGGTAAACCTGAAGTGAAGCATTGGAATCTAAAACTGGACTCACAGGAGAGGTTTAAATCAAAGGGAGTTAGAGTGTCTCTCCTCTTGTACTTAAGTCGGCATTGTGCCTTTTGTAATAAATTCGGATGCAATATCTGTGTTTTATCGACACTAAGAAGGTCCAAGGTATACAGTAAACCTGAAGTGAAGCATCGGAACCTAAAACTGGACTCACAGGAGAGGTTAAAATCATAGAAAGTGAGAGTGTCAGTCCTCTTGTACTTAAGTCGGCATTGTGCCTTTTGTATTAAATTCGGATGCAAATTCTGCGTTTGATCATCAATAAGAAGGTCCAAGGTATACAGTAAACCTGAAGTGAAGCATCGGAAACTAAAACTCCACTCACAGGAGTGGTTCAAATCATAGAAAGTTATAGTGTCAGTCCTCTTGTACTTAAGTCGGCATTGTGCCTTTTGTATTAAATTCGGATGCAATTTCTGTGTATCATCGTCAATAAGAAGGTCCAAGGTATACAGGAAACCTTTGGTGGAGCATCGGAATCTGAAATTGGACTCACAGGAGGGGTTCAAATCATAGAAAGTAAGAGTGTCCGTCCGCTTGTACTTAAGTCTTCATATACCTTTTGTATTAAATTCGGATGCAATTTCTGTGTTTCACCGACAATAAGAAGGTCCAAGGTATACAGTAAACCTTAAGTGAAGCATCGGAATCTAAAACTGGACTCACAGGAGAGGTTCAAATCCTAGAAAGTTAGAGTGCCAGTCCTCTTGTACTTAAGTCGGCATTGTGCCTTTTGTATTAAACTCGGATGCAATTTCTGTGCTTCATCGTCAAAAGAAGGGCCAAGGGATACAGTAAACCTGAAGTGAAGCATCGAAATCTAAAACTGCTCTCAAAGGAGAGGTTCAAATCATAGAAAGTTAGAGTGTCAGTCATCTTGTACTTAAGTCGTCATTGTGCATTTTGTATTACATTCTGATGCAATATCTGAGTTTCATCGACAATAAGAAGGTCCAAGGTATAGAGTAAAACTGAAGAAAAGCATCGGAACCCAAAACTGGACACACAGGAGAGGTTCACATCATAGAGAGTGACAGTCCTCTTGTACTTAAGTCGGCATTGTGCCTTTTGTATTAAATTCGGATGCAATTTCAGTGTTTCATCGTCAATAAGATGGTCCAAGGGATACAGTTAACCTTACGTAAAGCATCGGAATCTAAAACTGGACTCACAGGAAAGGTTCAAATCATAGAAAGTTAGAGTGTCAGTCCTATTCTACTTACGTCGGCATTGTGCCTTTTGTATTAAATTCGGATGGAATTTCTGTGTTTCATTGTCAATAAGAAGGTCCAAGGTATACAGTAAACCTAAAGTGAAACATCGGAACCTAAAACTGGACCCACAGGAGAAGTTCAAATCATAGAAAGTTAGAGTGTCAGTCCTATTGTACTTAAGTCGGCATTGTGCGTTTTATATTAAATTCGGAAGCAATTTCTGTGTTTCATCGTCAATAAGAAGGTCTTAGGTATACTGTAAACCTGAAGTGAAGCATCGGAATCTAAAACTGGACTCACAGGAGAGGTTCAAATCATAGAAAGTTATAGTGTCAGTCCTCTTGTATATAAGTCGGCATTGTGCCTTTTGTATTAAATTCGGATGCAATTTCTGTGAATCATCGTCAATAAGAAGGTCCAAGGTATACAGTAAACCTGAAGTGAAGCATCGGAATCTAAAACTGGACTCACAGGAGAGGTTCAAATCACAGAAAGTTAGAGTGTCAGTACACTTGCACTTAAGTCAACATTGTGCCTTTTGTATTATATTCGGATGCAATTTCTGTGTTTCATCGTAAGTAAGAAGGTCCAAGGTATGCAGTAAACCTGAAGTGAAGCATCGGAAACTAAAACTGGACTCACAGGAGTGGTTCAAATCATAGAAAGTCAGAGTGTCAGTCATCTTGTACTTAAGTCGTCATTGTGCATTTTGTATTACATTCGGATGCAATTTCTGAGATTCATCGTCAATAAGAAGGTCCAATTGATACAGTAAACCTGAAGTGAAGCAACGGAATCTAAAACTGGACTCACAGGAGAGGTTTAAATCAAAGAAACTTAGAGTGTCTGTCCTCCTGAACTTAAGTCGGCATTGTGCCTATTGTATTAAATTCGGATGCAGTGTCTGTGTTTCATCGTCAATAAGATGGTCCAAGGGATACAGTAAACCTGAAGTGAAGCATCGGAACCTAAAACTGGACTCACAGGAGAGGTTAAAATCATAGAAAGTGAGAGTGTCAGTCCTCTTGTACTTAAGTCGGCATTGTGCCTTTTGTATTAAATTCGGATGCAAATTCTGCGTTTGATCATCAATAAGAAGGTCCAAGGCATACAGTAAACCTGAAGTGATGCATCGGAAACTAAAACTCCACTCACAGGAGTGGTTCAAAGCATAGAAAGTTATAGTGTCAGTCCTCTTGTATATAAGTCGGCATTGTGCCTTTTGTATTAAATTCGGATGCAATTTCTGTGAATCATCGTCAATAAGAAGGTCCAAGGTATACAGTAAACCTGAAGTGAAGCATCGGAATCTAAAACTGGACTCACAGGAGAGGTTCAAATCACAGAAAGTTAGAGTGTCAGTACACTTGCACTTAAGTCTACATTGTGCCTTTTGTATTATATTCTGATGCAATTTCTGTGTTTCATCGTAAGTAAGAAGGTCCAAGGTATGCAGTAAACCTGAAGTGAAGCATCGGAAACTAAAACTGGACTCACAGGAGAGGTTCAAATCATAGAAAGTCAGAGTGTCAGTCCTCTTGTACTTATGTCGGCATTGTTCCTTTTGTATTAAATTCGGATGCAATTTGTGTGTTTCATCGTCAATAAGATGGTCCAAGGGATACAGTAAACCTGAAGTGAAGCATCGGAATCTAAAACTGGACTCACAGGAAAGGTTCAAATCATAGAAAGTTAGAGCTTCAGTCCTCTTGTACTTAAGTCGGCATTGTGCCCTGTGTATTAAATTCGGATGCAATTTCTGTGTTTCATCGTCAATAAGAAGGTCCAAGGTATACAGTAATCCTGAAGTGAAGCATCGGAATCTGAAACTGGAATCACAGGAGAGTTTCAAATCAAAGAAAGTTAGAGTGTCAGTCCTCTAGTACTTAATTCTGCATTGTGCCTTTTGTATTAAATTCGGATGCAATTTCTGTGTTTCATCGTCAATAAGAAGGTCCAAGGTATACAGTTAACCTGAAGGGAAGCTTCGGAATGTAGTACTGGACTCACAGGAGAGGTTCAAATCATACAAAGTTAAAGTGTCAGTCCTCTTTTACTTAACTCTGCATTGTGATTTTTGTATTAAATTCGGATGCAATTTCTATGTTTCATCGTCAATAAGTTGGTCCACGGGATACAGTAAACCTGAAGTGAAGCATCGGAATCTAAAACTGGACTCACAGGAGAGGTTCAAAGTCGGCATTGTGCCTTTTGTATTAAATTCGGATGCAATTTCTGTGCTTGATCGTCAATAAGAAGGTCCAAGGGATACAGTAAACCAAAAGTGAAGCATTGGAGTCTAAAACTGGACTCACAGGAGAGGTTCAAATCAGAGAAAGTTAGAGTGTCAGTCCTGTTGTACTTAAGTCGTCATTTTGCATTTTGTATTAAATTCGGATGCGATTTCTGTGTATCATCGTCAATAAGAAGGTCCAAGGTATATAGTAAACCTGAAGTGAAGCATCGGAATTTGAAACTACACTCACAGGAGATGTTCAAATCATAGAAAGTAAGAGTGTCAGTCCTCTTGTACTTAAGTCTTCATTGTGCCTTTTATATTAAATTCGGACGCAATTTCTGTGTTTCATCGTCAATAAGAAGGTCCAAGGTATACAGTAAACCTGAAAAGAAGCATTGGAGTCTAACACTGGACTCACAGGAGAGGTTCAAATCATAGATAGTTAGAGTGTCAGTCCTCTTCCAACTTCCGTCGGCATTGTGCCTTTTGTAATAAATTCGGATGGATTTTCTGTGTTTCATTGTCAATAAGAAGGTCCAAGGTTTACAGTAAAACTGAAGTGAAGCATCGGAATCTAAAACTGGACTCACAGGAGAGGTTTAAATCAAAGAAAGTTAGAGTGTCTGTCCTCTTGTACTTAATTCGGCATTGTGCCTTTTGTATTAAATTCGGATGCAATTTCTATGTTTCATCGTCAATAAGAAGGTCCAAGAGATACAGTAAACCGGAAGTGAAACATCGGAATCTAAAACTGCACTCACAGGAGACGTTTAAATCAAAGAAAGTTAGAGTGTCTGTCCTCTTGTACTTAAGTCGGAATTGTGCCTTTTGAATTAAATTCGAATGCAATTTCCGTGTTTCATCGTCAATAAGAAGGTCCAAGGTATACAGTAAACCTGAAGTGAAGCATCAGAATCTAAAACGCAAATCACAGGTGAGGTTCAAATCATAGATAGTTATAGTGTCAGTCCTCTTGTACTTAAGTTGATATTGTACCTTTTGTATTAAATTCGGATGCAATTTCTGTGTTTCATCGTCAATAAGAAGGTCCAGGGGATAAAGTAAACCTGAAGTGCAGCATCGGAATCTAAAACTGGACTCACAGGAGAGGTTCAAATCATAGTATGTTAGAGTGTCAGTCCTCTTGTACTTAAGTCGGCATTGTGCCTTTTGTATTAAATTCGGATGCAATTTCTGTGTTTCATCGTCAACAAGAAGGTCCAAGGTATACCGTAAACCTGAAGTGAAGCATCGGAATCTAAAACTGGTCACACAGGAGAGGTTCAAATCATAGAGAGTTAGAGTGTCAGTCCTCTTGTACTTAAGTCGGCATTGTGCCTTTTGTATTAAATTCGGATGCAATTTCTATGTTTCATCGTCAATAAGAAGGTCCAGCGGGTACAGTAAACCGAGAGTGAAGCATCGGAATCTAAAACTGCACTCACAGGAGAGGTTTAAATCAAAGAAAGTTAGAGTGTCTGTCCTCTTGTACTTAAGTCTGAATTGTGCCTTTTGCATTAAATTCGAATGCAATTTCTGTGTTTCATCGTCAATAAGAAGGTCCAAGTTATACAGTAAGCCTGAAGTGAAGCATCAGAATCTAAAACTCAACTCACAGGAGAGGTTGAAATCATACAAAGTGATAGTGTCAGTCCTCTGGTATTTAAGTCGACAATGTGCCTTTTGTACTAAATTCGGATGCAATTTCTGTGTTTCATCGTCAATTAGAAGGTCTGAGGTATACAGTAAACCTGAAGTGAAGCATCGGAATCTAAAACTGGACTCACAGGAGATGTTCAAAGCTTAGAAAGTTAGAGTGTCAGTCCCCTTGTACTTAAGTCGGCATTGTGCATTTTGTATTAAATTCGGATGCAATTTCTGTGTTTCATCGTCAATAAGAAGGTCCAAGGGATACAGTAAACCTGAAGTGAATCATCAGAATCTAAAACTGGACTCACAGGAGAGGTTCAAATCATTGAAAGTTAAAGTGTCAGTCCTCTTGTTCTTAAGTCGGCATTGTGCCTTTTGTATTAAATTCGGATGCAATTTATTTTTTTTGATCATCAATAAGAAGGTCCAAGGTATACAGTAAACCTGAAGTGAAGCATCGGAATATAAAACTCAATTCACAGGAGAGGTTCAAATCATAGAAAGGTAGAGTGTCAGTGCTCTTGTACTTAAGTCGGCATTGTGCCTTTTGTATTAAATTAAGATGCAATTTCTGTGTCTCATCGTCAATAAGAAGGTCCAAGGGATACAGATAACCTGAAGTGAAGCATCGGATTCTAAAACTGGACTCACAGGAGAGGTTCAAATCAAAGAAGGTTAGAGTGTCAGTCCTCTTGTACTTTAGTCTGCATTGTGCATTTTGTATTCAATTCGGATGCAATTTCTGAGTTTCATCGTCAATAAGAAGGTAAAAGGTATACAGTAAACCTGAAGTGGTGCTTCGGAATCAAAAACTAAACTCACAGGAGAGGTTTAAATCAAAGAAAGTTTGAGTGTCTGTCCTCTTGTACTTAAGTCGGCATTGTGCCTTTTCTTTTAAATTCGGATGCAATGTCTGTATTTCATCGTCAATAAGAGAGTCAAGGGTATACGGTAAACCTGAAGTGAAGCATCGGAATCTAAAACTGGACTCACAGGAGAGGTTTAAATCAAAGGGAGTTAGAGTGTCTGTCCTCTTGTACTTAAGTCGGCATTGTGCCTTTTGTAATAAATTCGGATGCAATATCTGTGTTTTATCGACACTAAGAAGGTCCAAGGTATACAGTAAACCTGAAGTGAAGCATCGGAATCTAAAACTGGACTCACAGGAGAGGTTCAAATCATAGAAAGTTTGAGTGTCAGTCTTCTTGAACTTAAGTCGGCATTGTGCCTTTTGTAATAAATTCGGATGCAATTTCTGTGTTTCATCGTCAATAAGAACGTCCAAGGTATACAGGAAACCTTTGGTGGAGCATCGGAATCTGAAATTGGACTCACAGGAGAGGTTCAGATCATAGAAAGTAAGAGTGTCCGTCCGCTTGTACTTAAGTCTACATATACCTTTTGTATTAAATTCGGATGCAATTTCTGTGTTTCATCGACAATAAGAAGGTCCAAGGTATACAGTAAACTATAAGTGAAGCATCGGAATCTAAAACTGGACTCACAGGAGAGGTTCAAATCATAGAAAGTTAGAGTGCCAGTCCTCTTGTACTTAAGTCGGCATTGTGCCTTTTGTATTAAACTCGGATGCAATTTCTGTGCTTCATCGTCAATAAGATGGGCCAAGGGATACAGTAAACCTGAAGTGAAGCATCGCAATCTAAAACTGCTCTCAAAGGAGAGATTAAAATCACAGAAAGTTAGTGTGTCTGTCGTCTTGCACTTAAGTCGGCATTGTGCCTTTTGTATTAAATTCGGATGCAATTTCTGTGTTTCATCGTCAATAAAAAGGTGAAGGTATACAAAAAACCTGAAGTGAGGCAACGGAATCTATAACTGGACTCACAGGAGAGGTTCAAAACATAGAAAGTTAGAGTGTCAGTGCTCTTGTACTTAAGTCGGCATTGTGCCTTTTGTATAAAATTCGGATGCAATTTCTGTGTTTCATCGTCAATTAGAAGGTCCAAGGGATACGGTAAACCTGAAGTGAAGCATCGGAATCTAAAACTGGAGTCACAAGAGAGGTTCAAATCATAGAAAGTTAGAGTGTCAGTCCTCTTCTACTTAAGTCGGCATTGTGCCTTTTGGATTAAATTCGGATGCAAATTTCTGTGTTTCATCGTCAATAAGACGGTCCAAGGTATACAGTAAACCTGAAGTGAAGCATCAGAATCTAAAACTGGACTCACAGGAGAGGTTCAAATCATAGAAAGTTAGAGTGTCAGTCCACTAGTACTTAAGTCGGCATTGTGCGTTTTGTATTAAATTCGGATGCAATTTCTGTGTTTCATCATCAACAAGAAGGTCTTAGGTATACTGTAAACCTGAAGTGAATCATCGGAATCTAAAACTGGACTCACAAGAGAGGTTCCAATCATAGAAAGTTAAGAGTGTCAGTCCTCTTGTACATAAGTCGGCATTGTGCCTTTTGTATTAAATTCGGATGCAATTTCTGTGTTTCATCGTCAATAAGAAGGTCGAAGGAATACAGTGAACCTGAAGTGAAGCATCGGAATTAAAACTGGACTCACAGGAGAGGTTTGAATCAAAGAATGTTAGAGTGTCTGTCCTCTTGTACTTAAGTTGGCATTGTGCCTTTTGTATTAAATTCATATGCAATTTCTGTGTTTCATCGTCAATAAGCCGGTCCAAGGTATACAGTAAACCTGAAGTGAAGCATTGGAATCTAAAACTGGACTCACATTAGGGTTTCAAATAATAGAAAGTGAGAGTGTCAGTCCTCTTGTACTTAAGTCGGCATTGTGCCTATTGTATTAAATTCGGATGCAATTTCTGTGTTTGATCATCAATAAGAAGGTCCAAGGTATACAGTAAACCTGAAGTGAAGCATCGGAATCTAAATCTCAACTCTCAGGAGAGGTTCAAACCATAGAAAGTTATAGTGTCAGTCTCCTTGTACTTAAGTCAGCATTGTGCCTTTTGTATTAAATTCGGATGCAATTTCTGTGTTTCATCGTCAATAAGCGGGTCCAAGGTATACAGTAAACCTGAAGTGAAGCATTGGAATCTAAAACTGGACTCACATTAGGGTTTCAAATCATAGAAACTTAGAGTGTCAGTCCTCTTCTACTTAAGTCGGCATTGGTACTTTTGTATTAAATTCGGATGCAATTCCTGTGTTTCATCGTGAATAAGAAGGTCCAAGGGATACAGTAAACCTGAAGTGAAGACTCGGAATCTAACACTGGACTCACGGGAGAGGTTCAAATCACAGAAAGTTAGAGTGTCAGTCCTCTTGTACTTAAGTCGACATTGTGCCTTTTGTATTAAATTCGGATGCAATTTCTGTGTTTCATCGTCAATAAGGAGGTCCAAGGGATACAGTAAACCTGAAGTGAAGCATCGGAATACAAAAATGGACTCACAGGAGAGGTTCAAATCATAGAAAGTTAGAGTGACAGTCCTCTTCTACTTACGTCGGCATTGTGCCTTTTGTATTAAATTCGGAATCAATTCCTGTGTTTCATCGTGAATAAGACGGTCCAAGGGATACAGTAAACCTAAAGTTAAGATTCGGAATCTAACACTGCACTCACAGGAGAGGTTCAAATCACAGAAAGTTAGCGTGTCAGTCCTATTGTACTTATGTCGGAATTGTGCCTTTTGTATTGAATTCGGATGCAGTTCCTTTGTTTCATCGTCAATAAGAAGGTCCAAGGTATACAGTAAACCTGAAGAGAAGCATCGGAATCTAAAACTGGACTCGCAGGAGAGGTTCAAATTATAGAAAGTTAGAGTGTCAGTCCTCTTGAACTTAAGTCGGCATTGGGCCTTTTGTATTATATTCGGATGCAATTTCTGTGTTTCATCGTCAATAAGAAGGTCCGAGGGATACAGTAACCCTGAAGTGAAGCATCGGAATCTAAAACTGGACTCACAGGAGAGGTTCAAATCTTAAAAAGTTTGAGTGTCTGTCCTCTTGTACTTAAGTCGGCATTGTGCCTTTTGTATTAAATTCGGATGCAATTTCTGTGCTTCATCGTCAATAAGAAGGTCCAAGGGATACAGAAAGCCTGAAGTGAAGCATCGGAATCTATAACTGGACTCACAGGAGAGGTTCAAATCATAGATAGTGAGAGTGTCAGTCCTCTTGTACTTAAGTCAGCATTGTGCCTTTTGTATTAAATACAGATGCAAAATCTGTGTTTGATCATAAATAAGAAGGTCCAAGTTATAAAGTACACTTGAAGTGAAGCATCGGAATCTGAAACTCAACTAACAGGAGAGGTTCAAATCATAGAAAGTTATAGTGTCAGTCCTCTTGTACTTAAGTCGGCATTGTGACTTTTGTATTAAATTCGGATGCATTTTCTGTGTTTCATCGTCAATAACAAGGTCCAAGGTATACAGTAATCCTGAAGTGAAGCATCAGAATCTGAAACTGGAATCACCGGAGAGTTTCAAATCAAAGAAAGTTAGAGTGTTAGTCCTTTAGTACTTAATTCTGCATTGTGCTTTTTGTATTAAATTCGGATGCAATTTCTGTGTTTCATCGTCATTAAGAAGGTCCAAGGTATACAGTTAACCTGAAGGGAAGCTTCGGAATGTAGTACTGGACTCACAGGAGAGGTTCAAATCATACAAAGTTAAAGTGTCAGTTTTCTTGTACTTAAGTCTGCGTTGTGCCTTTTGTATTCAATTCGGATGCAATTTCTATGTTTCATCCTCAAAAAGAAGGTCCAAGGGATACAGTAAACCTGAAGTGAAGCATCGGAATCTAAAACTGGACTCACAGGAGAGGTTCAAATCATAGAAAGTAAGAGTGTCCGTCCGCTTGTACTTAAGTCTTCATATACCTTTTGTATTACATTCGGATGCAATTTCTGTGTTTCATCGACAATAAGAAGGTCCAAGGTATACAGTAAACCTTAAGTGAAGCATCGGAATCTAAAACTGGACTCACAGGAGAGGTTCAAATCACAGAAAGTTAGAGTGTCAGTCCTCTTGTACTTAAGTCGGCATTATGCCTTTTGTATTAAATTCGGATGCAATTTCTGTGCTTCATCGTCAATAAGAAGGGCCAAGGGATACAGTAAACCTGAAGTGAAGCATCGCAATCTAAAACTGCACTCAAAAGAGAGATTAAAATCACAGAAAGTTAGTGTGTCCGTCGTCTTGCACTTAAGTCGGCATTGTGCCTTTTGTATTAAATTCGGATGCAATTTCTGTGTTTCATCGTCAATAAAAAGGTTGAAGGTATACAGTAAACCTAAAGTGAGGCAACGGAATCTATAACTGGACTCACAGGAGAGGTTCAAATCATAGAAAGTTAGAGTGTCAGTGCTCTTGTACTTAAGTCGGCATTGTGCGTTTTGTATAAAATTCGGAAGCAATTTCTGTGTTTCATCGTCAATTAAAAGGTCCATGGGATACAGTAAACCTGAAGTGAAGCATCGGAATCTAAAACTGGAGTAACTAGAGAGGTTCAAATCATAGAAAGTTAGAGTGTCAGTCCTCTTCTACTTAAGTCGGCATTGTGCCTTTTGTATTAAATTCGGATGCAAATTTCTGTGTTTCATCGTCAATAAGAAGGTCCAAGGTATACAGCAAACCTGAAGTGAAGCATCAGAATCTAAAACTGGACTCACAGTAGAGGTTCAAATCATTGTAAGTTAGAGTGTCAGTCCTCTAGTACTTAAGTCGGCCTTGTGCCTTTTGTATTAAATTCGGATGGAATTTCTGTGTTTCATCATCAATAAGAAGGTCTTAGGTATACTGTAAACCTGAAGTGAAGCATCGGAATCTAAAACTGGACTCACAAGAGAGGTTCCAATCATAGGAAGTTAAGAGTGGAAGTCCTCTTGTACATAAGTCGGCATTGTGCCTTTTGTATTAAATTCGGATGCAATTTCTGTGTTTCATCGTCAATAAGAAGGTCGAAGGGATACAGTGAACCTGAAGTGAAGCATCGGAATTAAAACTGGACTCACAGGAGAGGTTTAAATCAAAGAATGTTAGAGTGTATGTCCTCTTGTACTTTAGTCTGCATTGTGCATTTTGTATTAACTTCAGATGCAATTTCTGAGTTTCATCGTCAATAAGAAGGTAAAAGGTATACAGTAAACCTGAAGTGGAGCTTCGGAATCAAAAACTAAACTCACAGGAGAGGTTTAAATCAAAGAAAGTTAGAGTGTCTGTCCTCTTGTACTTAAGTTGGCATTGTGCCTTTTGTTTTAAATTCGGATGCAATGTCTGTATTTCATCGTCAATAAGAGAGTCCAAGGTATACAGTAAACCTGAAGTGAAGCATCGGAATCTAAAACTGGACTCAAGGAGAGGTTTAAATCAAAGGGAGTTAGAGTGTCTGTCCTCTTGTACTTAAGTCGGCATTGTGCCTTTTGTAATATATTCGGATGCAATTTCTGTGTTTCATCGTCACTAAGAAGGTCCAAGGTATACAGTAAACCTTAAGTGAAGCATCGGAATCTAAAACTGGACTCACAGGAGAGGTTCAATTCACAGAAAGTTACAGTGTCAGTCCTCTTGCACTTAAGTCGGCATTGTGCCTTTTGTATTAAATTCGGATGCAATTTCTGTGTTTCATCGCCAATAAAAAGGTTGAAGGTATACAGTAAACCTGAAGTGAGGCAACGGAATCTATAACTGGACTCACAGGAGAGGTTCAAATCATAGAAAATTACAGTGTCAGTCCGCTTGTATTTAAGTCGACATAGTGCCTTTTGTATTAAATTGGGATGCAATTTCTGTGTCTCATCGTCAATTAGAAGGTCCAAGGTATACATTAAACCTGAAGTGAAGCATCGGAACTGGACTTACAGGAAAGGTTCAAATCATAGAAAGTTAGAGTGTCAGTGCTCTTGTACTTAAGTCGGCATTGTGCCTTTTGTATAAAATTCGGATGCAATTTCTGTGTTTCATCGTCAATAAGAAGGTCCAAGTGATACAGTAAACATTAAGTGAAGCGTCGGAATCTAAAACTGGACTCACAGGAGAGGTTCAAATCATAGACAGTTGGAGTGTCAGTCCTCTTGTACTTAAGTCGGCATTGTGCCTTTTGTATTAAATTCGGATGCAATTTCTGTTTTTGATCACCAATAAGAAGGTCCAACTTATACAGTAAACCTGAACTGAAGCATCGGAATCAAAAACTCAACTCACAGGAGAGGTTCAAATCATAGAAAGTTAGAGTGTCAGTCCTCTTGTACTTAAGTCGGCATTGTGCCTTTTGTATTACATTCGGATGCAATTTCTGTGTTTCATCGACAATTAGAAGGTCCAAGGAATACAGTAAACCTGAAGTGAAGCATCGGAATCTAAAACTGGACTCACAAGAGAGGTCAAATCGTAGAAAGTTAGAGTGTCAGTCCTCTTGTACTTAAGTCGGCATTGTGCCTTTTGTATTAAATTCGGATGCAATTTCTGTGTCTCATCGTCAATAAGAAGGTCCAAGGGATACAGATAACCTGAAGTGAAGCATCGGAATCTAAAACTGGACTCACAGGAGAGGTTCAAATCAAAGAAAGTTAGAGTGTCAGTCCTCTTGTACTTTAGTCTGCATTGTGCATTTTGTATTAACTTCGGATGCAATTTCTGAGTTTCATCGTCAATAAGAAGGTAAAAGGTATACAGTAAACCTGAAGTGGAGCTTCGGACTCAAAAACTAAACTCACAGGAGAGGTTTAAATCAAAGAAAGTTAGAGTGTCTGTCCTCTTGTACTTAAGTCGGCATTGTGCATTTTGTTTTAAATTCGGATGCAATGTCTGTATTTCATCGTCAATAAGAGAGTCCAAGGTATACAGTAAACCTGAAGTGAAGCATCGGAATCTGAAACTGGACTCAAGGAGAGGTTTAAATCAAAGGGAGTTAGAGTGTCTGTCCTCTTGTACTTAAGTCGGCATTGTGCCTTTTGTATTATATTCGGATGCAATTTCTGTGTTTCATCGTCACTAAGAAGGTCCAAGGTATACAGTAAACCTGAAGTGAAGCATCGGAATCTAAAACTGGACTCACAGGAGAGGTTCAAATCATAGAAAGTTAGAGTGTCAGTCCTCTTGTACTTAAGTCGGCATTGTGCCTTTTGTAATAAATTCGGATGCAATATCTGTGTTTCATCGTCAATAAGAAGGGCCAATGGATACAGTCAACCTGAAGTGAAGCATCGGAATCTAAAACTGCACTCAAAGGAGAGATTAAAATCACAGAAAGTTAGTGTGTGCGTCGTCTTGCACTTAAGTCGGCATTGTGCCTTTTGTATTAAATTCGGATGCAATTTCTGTGTTTAATTGTCAATAAAAAGGTTGAAGGTATACAGTAAACCTGAAGTGAGGCAACGGAATTTTTAACTGGACTCACAGGAGAGGTTCAAATCATAGAAAGTTAGAGTGTCAGTCCGCTTGTATTTAAGTCGACATAATGCCTTTTGTATTAAATTGGGATGCAATTTCTGTGTTTCATCGTCAATTAGAAGGTCCAAGGTATAAATTAAACCTGAAGTGAAGCATCGGAACTGGACTTACAGGAAAGGTTCATATCATAGAAAGTTAGAGTGTCAGTGCTCTTGTACTTAAGTCGGCATTGTGCCTTTTGTATAAAATTCGGATGCAATTTCTGTGTTTCATCGTCAATAAGAAGGTCCAAGTGATACAGTAAACCTTAAGTGAAGCGTCGGAATCTAAAACTGGACTCACTGGAGAGGTTCAAATCATAGACAGTTAGAGTGTCAGTCCTCTTGTACTTATGTCGGCATTGTGCCTTTTGTATTAAATTCGGATGCAATTTCTGTTTTTGATCACCAATAAGAAGGTCCAACTTATACAGTAATCCTGAACTGAAGCATCGGAATCAAAAACTCAACTCACAGGAGAGGTTCAAATCATAGAAAGTTAGAGTGTCAGTCCTCTTTTACTTAAGTCGGCATTGTGCCTTTTGTATTAAATTCGGATGCAATTTCTGTGTTTCATCGTCAATTAGAAGGTCTGAGGTATACAGTAAACCTGAAGTGAAGCATCGCAATCTTAAACTGGAATCACAGGAGAGGTTCAATTCATAGTAAGTTAGAGTGTCAGTCCTCTTGTACTTATGTCTGCATTGTGACTTTTGTATTACATTCAGATGCAATTTCTTTGTTTCATCGTCAATAAGATGGTCCAAGGAATACAGTAAACCTCAAATGAAGCATCGGAATCTAAAACTGGACTCACAGGGGAGGTTCAATTCATAGAAAGTTAGAGTGTCAGTCCTATTGTACTTAAGTCGGCATTGTGCCTTTTGTATTAAATTCGGATGCAAATCCTGTGTTTCATCGTCAACAAGAAGGTCCAAGGTATACAGTAAACCTGAAGTGAAGCATCGGAATCTAAAACTGGTCACACAGGAGAGGTTCAAATCATAGAGAGTTAGAGTGTCAGTCCTCTTGTACTTAAGTCGGCATTGTGCCTTTTGTATTAAATTCGGATGCAATTTCTATGTTTCATCGTCAATAAGAGGGTCCAAGGGGTACAGTATACCGGATGTGGAGCATCGGAATCTAAAACTGGACTCACAGGAGACGTTCAAATCATAGAAAGTTAGAGTGTCAGTCCTCTTGTACTTTAGTCGGCATTGTGACTTTTGTATTAAATTCGGATGCAATTTCCGTGTTTCATCGTCAATAAGATGGTCCAAGGAATACAGTAAACCTCAAGTGAAGCATCGGAATCTAAAACTGGACTCACAGGGGAGGTTCAATTCATAGAAAGTTAGAGTGTCAGTCCTATTGTACTTAAGTCGGCAGTGTGCCTTTTGCATTAAATTCGGATCCTTATCCTGTGTTTCATCGTCAACAAGAAGGTCCAAGGTATACAGTAAACTTGAAGTGAAGCATCGGAATCTAAAACTGGTCACACAGGAGAGGTTCAAATCATAGAGAGTTAGAGTGTCAGTCCTCTTGTACATAAGTCGGCATTGTGCCTTTTGTATTAAATTCGGATGCAATTTCTGTGTCTCATCGTCAATAAGAAGGTCCAAGGGATACAGATAACTTGAAGTGAAGCATCGGAATCTAAAACTGGACTCACAGGAGAGGTTGAAATCATACAAAGTTATAGTGTCAGTCCTCTGGTATTTAAGTCGACAATGCGTCTTTTGTATTAAATTCGGATGCAATTTCTGTGTTTCATCGTCAATTAGAAGGTCTGAGGTATACAGTAAACCTGAAGTGAGGCATCGGAATCTAAAACTGGACTCACAGAAGACGTTCAAATCGTAGAGAGTTAGAGTGTCAGTCCTCTTGTACTTTAGTCTGCATTGTGCATTGTGTATTAACTTCAGATGCAATTTCTGAGTTTCATCGTCAATAAGAAGGTAAAAGGTATACAGTAAACCTGAAGTGGAGCTTCGGAATCAAAAACTAAACTCACAGGAGAGGTTTAAATCAAAGAAAGTTAGAGTGTCTGTACTCTTGTACTTAAGTTGGCATTGTGCCTTTTGTTTTAAATTCGGATGCAATGTCTGTATTTCATCGTCAATAAGAGAGTCCAAGGTATACATTAAACCTGAAGTGAAGCATCGGAATCTAAAACTGGACTCAAGGAGAGGTTTAAATCAAAGGGAGTTAGAGTGTCTGTCCTCTTGTACTTAAGTCGGCATTGTGCCTTTTGTAATATATTCGGATGCAATTTCTGTGTTTCATCGTCACTAAGAAGGTCCAAGGTATACAGTAAACCTTAAGTGAAGCATCGGAATCTAAAACTGGACTCACAGGAGAGGTTCAATTCACAGAAAGTTACAGTGTCAGTCCTCTTGTACTTAAGTCGGCATTGTGCCTTTTGTATTAAATTGGGATGCAATTTCTGTGCTTCATCGTCAATAAGAAGGGCCAAAGGATACAGTAAACCTGAAGTGAAGCATCGCAATCTAAAACTGCACTCATTGGAGAGATTAAAATCACAGAAAGTTAGTGTGTCCGTCGTCTTGCACTTAAGTCGGCATTGTGCCTTTTGTATTAAATTCGGATGCAATTTCTGTGTTTCATCGCCAATAAAAAGGTTGAAGGTATACAGTAAACCTGAAGTGAGGCAACGGAATCTATAACTGGACTCACAGGAGAGGTTCAAATCATAGAAAATTACAGTGTCAGTCCGCTTGTATTTAAGTCGACATAGTGCCTTTTGTATTAAATTGGGATGCAATTTCTGTGTCTCATCGTCAATTAGAAGGTCCAAGGTATACATTAAACCTGAAGTGAAGCATCGGAACTGGACTTACAGGAAAGGTTCAAATCATAGAAAGTTAGAGTGTCAGTGCTCTTGTACTTAAGTCGGCATTGTGCCTTTTGTATAAAATTCGGATGCAATTTCTGTGTTTCATCGTCAATAAGAAGGTCCAAGTGATACAGTAAACATTAAGTGAAGCGTCGGAATCTAAAACTGGACTCACAGGAGAGGTTCAAATCATAGACAGTTGGAGTGTCAGTCCTCTTGTACTTAAGTCGGCATTGTGCCTTTTGTATTAAATTCGGATGCAATTTCTGTTTTTGATCACCAATAAGAAGGTCCAACTTATACAGTAAACCTGAACTGAAGCATCGGAATCAAAAACTCAACTCACAGGAGAGGTTCAAATCATAGAAAGTTAGAGTGTCAGTCCTCTTGTACTTAAGTCGGCATTGTGCCTTTTGTATTACATTCGGATGCAATTTCTGTGTTTCATCGTCAATACGATGGTCCAAGGAATACAGTAAACCTCAAATGAAGCATCAGAATCTAAAACTGGACTCACAGGGGAGGTTCAATTCCAAGAAAGTTAGAGTGTCAGTCCTATTGTACTTAAGTCGGCATTGTGCCTTTTGTATTAAATTCGGATGCAAATCCTGTGTTTCATCGTCAACAAGAAGGTCCAAGGTATACAGTAAACCTGAAGTGAAGCATCGGAATCTAAAACTGGTCACACAGGAGAGGTTCAAATCATAGAGAGTTAGAGTGTCAGTCCTCTTGTACTTAAGTCGGCATTGTGCCTTTTGTATTAAATTCAGATGCAATTTCTATGTTTCATCGTCAATAAGAAGGTCCAAGGGGTACAGTATACCGGAAGTGAAGCATCGGAATCTAAAACTGGACTCACAGGAGACGTTCAAATCGTAGAAAGTTAGAGTGTCAGTCCTCTTGTACTTAAGTCGGCATTGTGCCTTTTGTATTAAATTCGGATGCAATTTCTGTGTTTTATCGTCAATAAGAAGGTCCAAGGGATACAGTAAACCTGAAGTGAATCATCAGAATGTAAAACTGGACTCACAGGAGAGGTTCAAATCATAGAATGTTAAAGTGTCAGCCCTCTTGTTCTTAATTCGGCATTGTGCCTTTTGTATTAAATTCGGATGCAATTTATTTTTTTTTTTGATCATCAATAAGAAGGTCCAAGGTATACAGTAAACCTGAACTGAAGCATCGGAATCTAAAACTCAATTCACAGGAGAGGTTCAAATCATAGAAAGGTAGAGTGTCAGTGCTCTTGTACTTAAGTCGTCATTGTGCCTTTTGTATTAAATTCGGGTGCAATTTCTGTGTCTCATCGTCAATAAGAAGGTCCAAGGGATACAGATAACCTGAAGTGAAGCATCGGAATCTAAAACTGGACTCACAGGAGAGGTTCAAATCATAGAAAGTTAGAGTGTCAGTCCTCTTCTACTTAAGTCAGCATTGTGTCTTTTGTATTAAATTCGGATGCAGTTTCTGTGTTTCATCGTCAATTACAAGGTCCAAGGTATACAGTAAACCTGAAGTGAAACATCGGAATCTAATACTGGACTCACGGGAGAGGTTCAAATCAAAGAAAGTTAGAGTGTCAGTCCTCTTGTACTTTAGTCTGCATTGTGCATTTTGTATTAAATTCGGATGCAATTTCTGAGTTTCATCGTCAATAAGAAGGTAAAAGGTAGACAGTAAACCTCAAGTGGAGCTTCGGAATCAAAAACTAAACTCACAGGAGAGGTTCAAATCATAGAAAGTTATAGTGTCAGTCCTCTTGTACTTAAGTCGGCATTGTGCTTTTTGTATTAAATTCGGATGCAATTTCTGTGTTTCATCGTCAATAAGCCGGTCCAAGGTATACAGTAAACGTGAAGTGAAGCATTGCAATCTAAAACTGGACTCACAGGAGGGTTTCAAATCGTAGAAAGTGAGAGTGTCAGTCCTCTTGTACTTAAGTCGGCATTGTGCCTTTTGTATTAAATTCGGATGCAATTTCTGTGTTTGATCATCAATAGGAAGGTCCAAGGTGTACAGTAAACCTGAAGTGAAGCATCGGAATCTAAAACTCAACTGTCAGGAGAGGTTCAAACCATAGAAGGTTATAGTGTCAGTCTCCTTATACTTAGGTCAGCATTGTGCCTTTTGTATTAAATTCGGATGCAAATTCTGTGTTTCATCGTCAATACGAAGGTCCAAGGTATACAGTAAACCTGAAGTGAAACACCGGAATCTAAAACTGGACTCACAGGAGAGGTTCAAATCATATAAAGGTAGAGTGTCAGTCCCCTTGTACTTAAGTCGGCATTGGTACTTTTGTATTAAATTCGGATGCAATTCCTGTGTTTCATCGTGAATAAGAAGGTCCAAGGGATACAGTAAACCTGAAGTGAAGATTCGGAATCTAACACTGGACTCACAGGAGAGGTTCATATCACAGAAAGTTAGAGTGTCGGTCCTCTTGTACTTAAGTCGTCATTGAGCCTTTTGAATTAAATTCGGATGCAATTTCTGTGCTTCATCGTCAATGAGGAGGTCCAAGGGATACAGTAAACCTGAAGTGAAGCATCGGAATCTAAAACTGGACTCACAGGAGAGGTTCAAATCATAGAAAGTTAGAGTGACAGTCCTCTTCTACTTACGTCGGCATTGTGCCTTTTGTATTAAATTCGGAATCAATTCCTGTGTTTCATCGTGAATAAGAAGGTCCAAGGGATACAGTAAACCTGAAGTGAAGATTCGGAATCTAACACTGCACTCACAGGAGAGGTTCAAATCACAGAAACTTAGATTGTCAGTCCTATTGTACTTAAGTTGGAATTGCGCCTTTTGTATTGAATTCGAATGCAGTTCCTGTGTTTCATCGTCAATAAGAAGGTCCAAGGTATACAGTAAACCTGAAGAGAAGCATCAGAATCTAAAACTGGACTCACAGGAGAGGTTCAAATCATAGAAAGTTAGAGTGTCAGTCCTCTTGAACTTAAGTCGGCATTGGGCTTTTGCATTATATTCGGATGCAATTTCTGTGTTTCATCGTCAATAAGAAGGTCCGAGGGATACAGTAAACCTGAAGTGAAGCATCGGAATCTAAAACTGGACTCACAGGAGAGGTTCAAATCACAGAAAGTTAGAGTGTCTGTCCTCTTGTACTTGAGTCGGCATTGTGCCTTTTGTATTAAATTCGGATGCAATTTCTGTGCTTCATCGTCAATAAGAACTTCCAAGGGTACAGAAAGCCTGAAGTGAAGCATCGGGTTCTATAACTGGACTCACAGAAGAGGTTCAAATCATAGAAAGTGAGAGTGTCAGTCCTCTTGTACTTAAGTCACCATTGTGCCATTTGTATTAAATTCAGATGCAAATTCTGTGTTTGATCATAAATAAGAAGGTCCAAGTTATAAAGTAAACTTGAAGTGAAGCATCGGAATCTAAAACTCAACTCACAGGAGAGGTTCAAATCATAGAAAGTTAGAGTGTCAGTCCGCTTGTATTTAAGTCGACATAGTGCCTTTTGTATTAAATTCGGATGCAATTTCTGTGTTTCATCGTCAATTAGAAGGTCCAAGGTATACATTAAACCTGAAGTGAAGCATCGGAATCTAAAACTGGACTTACAGGAAAGGTTCAAATCATAGAAAGTTAGAGTGTCGGTGCTCTTGTACTTAAGTCGGAATTGTGCCTTTTGTATAAAATTCGGATGCAATTTCTGTGTTTCATCGTCAATAAGAAGGTCCAAGGGATACAGTAAACCTTAAGTGAAGTGTCGGAATCTAAAGCTGGACTCACAGGAGAGGTTCAAATCATAGACAGTTAGAGTGTCAGTCCTCTTGTACTTAAGTCGGCATTGTGCCTTTTGTATTAAATTCGGATGCAATTTCTGTTTTTGATCACCAATAAGAAGGTCCAACTTATACAGTAAACCTGAACTGAAGCATCGGAATCAAAAACTCAAGTTACAGGTGAGGTTCAAATCATAGAAAGTTAGAGTGTCAGTCCTCTTGTACTTAAGTCGGCATTGTGCCTTTTGTATTACATTCGGATGCAATTTCTGTGTTTCATCGTCAATTAGAAGGTCCAAGGGATACAGTCAACCTGAAGTGAAGCATCGGAATCTAAAACTGGACTCACAAGAGAGGTTCAAATCATAGAAAGTTAGAGTGTCAGTCCTCTTGTACTTAAGTCGGCATTGTGCCTTTTGTATTAAATTCGGATGCAATTTCTGTGTTTCATCGTCAATTACAAGGTCTGAGGTATATAGTAAACCTGAAGTGAAGCATCGGAATCTAAAACTGGAATCACAGGAAAGGTTCAAATCATAAAAAGTTAGAGTGTCAGTCCTCTTGTACTTAAGTCGGCATTGTGACTTTTGTATTAAATTCGGATGCAATTTCTGTGTTTCATCGTCAATAAGATGGTCCAAGGAATACAGTAAACCTCAAGCGAAGCATCGGAATCTAAAACTTCACTCACAGGGGAGGTTCAATTCATAGAAAGTTAGAGTGTCAGTCCTATTGTACTTAAGTCGGCATTGTGCCTTTTGTATTAAATTCGGATGCAATTTCTGTGTCTCATCGTAAATAAGAAGGTCCAAGGGATACAGATAACCTGAAGTGAAGCATCGGAATCTAAAACTGGACTCACAGGAGAGGTTCAAATCATAGAAAGTTAGAGTGTCAGTCCTCTTCTACTTAAGTCAGCATTGTGTCTTTTGTATTAAATTCGGATGCATTTTCTGTGTTTCATCGTCAATTACAAGGTCCAAGGTATACAGTAAACCTGAAGTGAAACATCGAAATCTCATACTGGACTCACGGGAGAGGTTCAAATCAAAGAAAGTTAGAGTGTCAGTCCTCTTGTACTTTAGTCTGCATTGTGCATTTTGTGTTAAATTCGGATGCAATTTCTGAGTTTCATCGTCAATAAGAAGGTAAAAGGTATACAGTAAACCTGAAGTGGAGCTTCGGAATCAAAAACTAAACTCACATGAGAGGTTTAAATCAAAGAAAGTTAGAGTGTCTGTCCTCCTGCACTTAAGTCGGAATTGTGCCTTTTGTTTTAAATTCGGATGCAATGTCTGTATTTCATCGTCAATAAGAGAGTCCAAAATATACAGTAAACCTGAAGTGAAGCATCGGAATCTAAAACTGGACTCACAGGAGAGGTTTAAATCAAAGGGAATTAGAGTGTCTGTCCTCTTGTACTTGATTCGGTATTGTGCCTTTTGTAATAAATTCGGATGCAATTTCTGTGTTTCATCGTCAATAAGAAGGTCCGAGGGATACAGTAAACCAGAAGTGAAGCATCGGAATCTAAAACTGGACTCACAGGAGAGGTATCAAATCATAGAAAGTTAGAGTGTCAGTCCTATTGTACTTAAGTTGGAATTGTGCCTTTTGTATTGAATTCGAATGCAGTTCCTGTGTTTCATCGTCAATAAGAAGGTCCAAGGTATACAGTAAACCTGAAGAGAAGCATCAGAATCTAAAACTGGACTCACAGGAGAGGTTCAAATCATAGAAAGTTAGAGTGTCAGTCCTCTTGAACTTAAGTCGGCATTGGGCTTTTGTATTATATTCGGATGATATTTCTGTGTTTCATCGTCAATAAGAAGGTCCGAGGGATACAGTAAACCAGAAGTGAAGCATCGGAATCTAAAACTGGACTCACAGGAGAGGTATCAAATCATAGAAAGTTAGAGTGTCTGTCCTCTTGTACTTAAGTCGGCATTGTGCCTTTTGTATTAAATTCGGATGCAATTTCTGTGCTTCATCGTCAATAAGAACTTCCAAGGGATACAGAAAGCCTGAAGTGAAGAATCGGGATCTATAACTGGACTCACAGGAGAGGTTCAAATCATAGAAAGTTAGAGTGTCAGTCCTCTTCTACTTAAGTCAGCATTGTGTCTTTTGTATTAAATTCGGATGCATTTTCTGTGTTTCATCGTCAATTACAAGGTCCAAGGTATACAGTAAACCTGAAGTGAAACAACGGAATCTAATACTGGACTCACGGGAGAGGTTCAAATCAAAGAAAGTTAGAGTGTCAGTCCTCTCGTACTTTAGTCTGCATTGTGCATTTTGTGTTAAATTCGGATGCAATTTCTGAGTTTCATCGTCAATAAGAAGGTAAAAGGTATACAGTAAACCTGAAGTGGAGCTTCGGAATCAAAAACTAAACTCACATGAGGGGTTTAAATCAAAGAAAGTTAGAGTGTCTGTCCTCTTGTACTTAAGTCGGCATTGTGCCTTTTGTTTTAAATTCGGATGCAATGTCTGTATTTCAACGTCAATAAGAGTGTCCAAAATGTACAGTAAACCTGAACTGAAGCATCGGAATCTAAAACTGGACTCACAGGAGAGGTTTAAATCAAAGGGAATTAGAGTGTCTGTCCTCTTGTACTTAATTCGGTATTGTGCCTTTTGTAATAAATTCGGATGCAAATTCTGTGTTTCCACGTCACTAAGAAGGTCCAAGGTATACAGTAAACCTGAAGTAATGCATCGGAATCTAAAACTGGACTCACAGGAGAGGTTCAAATCATAGAAAGTTAGAGTGTCAGTCCTCTTGTACTTAAGTCGGCATTGTGCCTTTTGTAATAAATTCGGATGCAATTTCTGTGTTTCATCGTCAATAAGAACATCCAAGGTATACAGGAAACCTTTGGTGAAGCATCGAAATCTGAAATTGGACTCACAGGAGAGGTTCAAATCATAGAAAGTAAGAGTGTCCATCCGTTTGTACTTAAGTCTTCTTATACCCTTTGTTTTACATTCGGATGCAATTTCTGTGTTTCATCGTCAATTAGAAGGTCCAAGGTATACATTAAACCCGAAGTGAAGCATCGGAATCTAAAACTGGACTTACAGGAAAGGTTCAAATCATAGAATGTTAGAGTGTCAGTGCTCCTGTACTTAAGTCGGCATTGCGCCTTTGGTATGAAATTCGGAATCAATTCCTGTGTTTCATCGTGAATAAGAAACTCCAAGGGATACAGTAAACCTGAAGTGAAGATTCGGAAACTAACACTGCACTCACAGGAGAGGTTCAAATCACAGAAAGTTAGAGTGTCAGTCCTTTTGTACTTAAGTCGGAATTGTGCCTTTTGTATTGAATTCGGATGCAGTTTCTGTGTTTCATTGTCAATAAGAAGGTCCAAGGTATACAGTAAACCTGAAGAGAAGCATCGGAATCTAAAACTGGACTCACAGGAGAGGTTCAAATCATAGAAAGTTAGCGTGTCAGTCCTCTTGTGCTTAAGTCGTCATTGTGCCTTTTGTATTAAATTCGGATGCAATTTCTGTGTTTCATCGTCAATAAGAAGGTCGAAGGTATACAGTGAACCTGAAGTGAAGCATCGGAATTAAAACTGGACTCACAGGAGAGGTTTAAATCAAACAATGTTAGAGTGTCTGTCCTCTTGTACTTAAGTCGGCATTGTGCCTTTTGTATTAAATTCGGAAGCAATTTCTGTGTTTCATCGTCAATAAGCCGGTCCAAGGTTTACAGTAAACCTGAAGTGAAGCATTGGAATCTAAAACTGGACTCACAGGAGGGTTTCAAATCGTAGAAAGTGAGAGTGTCAGTCCTCTTGTACTTAAGTCGGCATTGTGCCTTTTGTATTAAATTCGGATGCAATTTCTGTGTTCGATCATCAATAAGAAGGTCCAAGGTGTACAGTAAACCTGAAGTGAAGCATCGGAATCTATAACTCAACTCTCATTAGAGGATCAAACCATAGAAAGTTATAGTGTCAGTCTTCTTGTACTTAAGTCAGCATTGTGCCTTTTGTATTAAATTCGGATGCAAATTCTGTGTTTCATCGTCAATACGAAGGTCCAAGGTATACAGTAAACCTTAAGTGAAACACCGGAATCTAAAACTGGACTCAAAGGAGAGGTTCAAATCATAGAAAGTTAGAGTGTCAGTCCCCTTGTACTTAAGTCGGCATTGGTACTTTTGTATTAAATTCGGATGCAATTCCTGTGTTTCATCGTGAATAAGAAGGTCCAAGGGATACAGTAAACTTGAAGTGAAGATTCCCAATCTAACACTGGACCCAGAGGAGAGGTCCAAATCACAGAAAGTTATTGTGTCAGCCCCCTTGTACTTAAGTCGGCATTGGTACTTTTGTATTAAATTCGGATGCAATTCCTGTGTTTCATCGTGAATACGACGGTCCAAGGGATTCAGTAAACCTGAAGTGGAGATTCGGAATCTAACACTGGACTCACAGGAAAGGTTCAAATCACAGAAAGTTAGAGTGTCAGTCCTCTTGTACTTAAGTCGTCATTGTGCCTTTTGTATTAAATTCGGATGCAATTTCTGTGCTTCATCGTCAATAAGGAGGTCCAAGGGATACAGTAAACCTGAAGTGACGCATTGGAATCTAAAACTGGACTCACAGGAGGGTTTCAAATCGTAGAAAGTGAGAAAGTCAGTCCTCTTGTACTTAAGTCGGCATTGTGCCTTTTGTATTAAATTCGGATGCAATTTCAGTGTTTGAACATCAATAAGAAGGTCCAAGGTGTACAGTAAACCTGAAGTGAAGCATCGGAATCTAAAACTCAACTCTCAGGAGAGGTTGAAACCATAGAAAGTTATAGTGCCAGTCTTCTTGTACTTAGGTCAGCATTCTGCCTTTTGTATTAAATTCGGATGCAAATTCTGTGTTTCATCGTCAATACGAAGGTCCAAGGTATACAGTAAACCTTAAGTGAAACACCGGAATCTAAAACTGGACTCACAGGAGAGGTTCAAATCATAGAAAGTTAGAGTGTCAGTCCCCTTGTACTTAAGTCGGCATTGGTA